>NC_134842.1:80620883-81278383 GCF_965363235.1 Mytilus galloprovincialis | reverse complement strand
TAGTTTAATTATTCGACTTTTTCTGCCGTAAAATGAAAGAAAATAAAGTACAATATAAGCATTCACTTGCTCATTTGATTGTCATCACAAAGTCTATCAAAACAATAAAATAATTTAATGTTTACCGAAATAGATAGTTAAGTCCGCGACTACACTAAAAATCATAATCAAGTTAGATTTAAAGGGGCATTAGCTACGAAATATATAGTATATATATACATATGGAGAGAAAAACACAAGAATGCATTCTTCACCGTAGTACACGGATGAACGAACGAACTGAAGGACAAACGAACGTGCGAACATACAAACCGGCGCACATACCAGAAAACATAATGCCCATAAATGGGCCTTACAAAAATCAATAGTGAAGTACTAAGTGTAAATTTCGGAAAAAACAAAGCACGAGAAATAAATCATTAATATTAAAGGGGAAATTGAAAAAAGTTATTAATCAGCCGTTCTTGGAGATCATGTAGTCATTATATAATTGACATGATGACCATGCATTGACCTTAAAGCTTCCACTTATTGCAACTTATTTAAAAGAAACATTCTATTCATAATAATTCATTTGATAGCAATTTTAATATTCTGCAGACGCATAATTTAAAAAATCTCCCTCATGCAAAACTCTGATTCTTTTCACGGATTTGGCTATACTTTTTGGACCTTTTGGATTATAGCTCTTCATCTTTTATATAAGCTTTGGATTTCAAATATTTTGGCCACAAGCATCACCGAAGAGACATGTATTGTCGAAATGCGCATCTGGTGCAAGAAAATTGGTACCGTTAATTTTATTAAAACAATCTCCGGACTGACTTTGAATTTGAATTCACTCCCGGATTATTTTTTTTACAAAATGCGGGACAAGATCGTGAAATTAAAAGTACCGACACAAAACACAGAAAATAAATAAAGGAGAACACGAGGCACGCACGTCGAACAAAACACGAGAAAACGAAAGACAAAACGTCAAAACATGAAAACAAGTGAAATAAAAAGGCCAAAAAACGTTGCACGAAAATAACCATTTACCACCCTCTTCCTTTTAAGCAGTCATTGTCAAAATAAACTAAGATACATTGTTCATGAATTATTCGCTTGTAATCTCCGCTCTTGTAAATATTTTATCGTTTTTTTATATTGTGTGGCAAAACTTTACAACCGGGAACTTAATTTTTTACCCCTTTTATATTGTGTGGCAAAACTTTACAACCCGGAACTTTTTTACCCCTTTTATATTGTGTGGCAAAACTTTACAACCGGGAACTTTTTTACCCCGGTACTCTGAATAAAATCTTCTCTGACTCCTGATTGAATGATACACAGTTGGAATTGCTCCAATAAAATAAGACATTGAAGCAGCGATCGATCAACCATGTATCTGTATGAGAAATTCCCTCCTTCAAAGGAGCACTTCTTTTCAGAATCGGTTTTAAAAGTTCACAATACATATTTACAGGGACTATATTTACAGGGGTCTTCGATATACAAAAAAATGCAAAAAATCTACGCCCGTATGGCGCAGAAATATATATATATGGAATTGTTTAACGACCTTGACTGGCTATACAGCCCTCGCACGGTCGGTAAATAGTCACAATGGCGTTTTAATGCAATCGCATAATTCATTTGTGCGATTGCATAATTCATTTATGCGATTGCCTAAATAATTATGCGATGGCATAAATAATTATGCGATTACATAAATGGTGTTTTATGCCATCGCCTAATTAATTTTGCCATTGTACAAATATATTTATGCAATGGCGTAATTATTTATGCGATCGCACTTTTATTAATGCAATCACAATTTTTAAAGCTTTATGCAATCGCATAACTACATGTTATGGCGAAAATGATTTCATTGTCCAATCAAAATCTTCCTTTAATACATGCTGAATTCAGGTTGAAATTTTCGGAACAACTTTCTACAATCTAACGCCGGTATATCTAGGGGAATGGTCATTTTCTTTCATTGGGGGATAATTTAAAACATATTAATATATTAATTAATATAAATTAACATAAAATATAAAACATTTCAAACTAACGGCCTTATTTATATAAAAAAAATGAACGAAAAAATGTATGTTTGAGATACTTAGCGAAAATGCACAAATGTCAGTTGTTTTACTTTCACAAGGTATGAAGCTGGTATTGATGATTGTTGAAAAATTGGTGAATAATGACAAGATTGCCGCTAATTCATTAGATATTCTCCATTTTTTTGATGTATTGAGTCCATATTCTATTTTTTTCTCTGCCATAGTTAAGGTCTTTCCATTTTGGATAGAACCACAGGAATCGGAAGTTCTATCAATAAAATTCTGTAAATAATAAAGTCGACTATAAATAGAGCTTCTCGTTCAGAAGTCTACGAGAAGCTCTATTGATAGTCGACTTTATTATTTACAGAATTTTATTGATAGAACTTCCGATTCCTGTGACAGAACAGTACATATTTAGTTGGTGTCTAAAGAATTCTTATTTGATAGAAATTAAAGTGAATTGTTCATTCAATGTTTCTGCTCTGTCGTGGTCGTTTTCTGCTAGTATACCAGCTATAGTCTTTAGTGGTGATATACTTTGAGAGTTCTTCTATATCTGACCTGGCCCTATTATTTGAGCATTTCTCGTCACTTGGCATCCGTCGTCCGTTTTTGTCTTTGTTAACCTTTCCAAAAATCTTCTCTGTAACTACTGGGCCTAATGTTATCGAACACATGTCTTTTAGAAAGTCGTCTGACAGTTTTTGTTAAACTTGGCAACAATATATCAATGGTGTTTCTAGTTTAGCGAGTGTGTTGGATAACATGGCTTAAATTAAAGCATAGGGATAAAAGGCAAGTAACTTCTTTTGCAAACCGCTATGAATAGCGAAAACATGATGTATAAAACATGTTTAGAATGTTCAGCTCTACCTAATTTCAATTTACGTCAAAACGGTCAAATGATTTCTTGTAGGAGTGTTCGCACTAATAAGAAGAATTTTACCATTTTCTATACTTGCCTATTGTATTTAAATATATAATGAATCGATAGAAATTTAAAAAAGCAAAAATTACCAGAACGACAAGGTCATTACAACATGTCCGGCGAAATCTTTAGTCGACTCGTTAGTTGAGTTTTCGCTCTTAATGATTTTACCAATCCTTGGTGTTTTTACCAATTATCTTGAAAACTATAAGCGATAACTAGAAACTTTTAAAACAAAAATGAACAGTAAGACAAGATCTACAAACAAGTCAAATTTCTGTCATAGTAAGTAGACATTTTAAAGTAAAGATTGCAATTAAAGGACGAATTTGTTTATCCTGTCTTTCATATGAATGAAATTAAATAAAACGGTGTAAAATCTTGAGATTTATTACGTATGTTGGTTAAAGGAACTGCATTTAATTATGATTTAAAGGGAGACTTTGATTTTCAATGCAATAATTTATATAAGATATCTTATAAACTTTAGGAGATATCTTATAAATAATTTTTATATAAGATATCTTATATACTTTATAAGATATCTTATAAACTTTAGAAGATATCTTAAAAGTATATAAGATATCTTCTAAAGTTTATAAGATATCTTATAAAAACTGGATTATATAAGATATCTTATATATTATATGAGATATCTTATATATTATATGAGATATCTTGAAGTTAGAATAAATAGTAAAACGGCTTGCCATAGAGTTCCCATTGTTTAAGATGCACATAGACCTATAGATTATTGACACGTGCTTCTATAGGCTTTTTGTTTTTTTCAATAGCTGTTATGTATTTACAAAACTCTTTACTATTTTCTTTGATATCAATCTACTATCCTATTATTTATTTAGTGAGTAGTTTCTAGTCATGCTCCACTGGTTATGTTCATAGTATGATCCTTACATGGCTCAGTGAGTTTTGATATATTGGTCATTTGTTTATTTGTACGTTAAGACGTATTTTTAACTATTTAATGATTGGATAATTTAATGCGTAAACTATAAATACAAATGTAGTTATGATAGTATTTTTATTACAGATATTTGAACCATACTGTTCGTATGTCATGTATAAATAGTAGATTCCATATTGTAAATACAGGACCTATGCCCCTCATACATGGTTTTGTAATCTGTTTATATGTGTGTTTTGTTGCTTAACATTTGTCTTGAGCATGGCTATAATATTTGTTTTAATAAGCTTATTGTGTTATGTTACTGTACGCTTTGCTTTATGTGTACTAATTCAATGTTGTTATTAATTTGAATGGAATGATCAGTAAATGACTATCAGAAATATATGTGGTAGAATACAACATGTTTAAGGTTAAAATGTGTAATTTGTGATGAGTACAATATTTCCCATGGTTAACATTCTATGTAAATAGATTTGTATGTAAATAACACGGAAAACCATTGTTGTCCAGTATGAAATATTTGAGTATTGTATTTTAGGCATTTATATCTATTTAGAATGAATAGAGTTATCTTTCTTTGTACTGATTATTTGTATTTGTATTGCAGGGTCATTTCATATATCACACAATAAAACGAATCCATTGATCTATGGTGTTTATTTTATTATGCGACCAAATCAACCTGGTTACAGAACTAGAGATGTTTACTGCATGAACATACACTGGTTACACTTCGAAAGTGAGAGGCTCTCTAAAACTGATATAAAACAATTTGAAAAGCATGATAGTTCTACGCCTGACTCTTTTGCCGTAGGGAACTTTGGGACCAGGCAACCTTAGGCAATTGCATATCATTTGTACATAGTGTGGACAAAAGCTTTGCCGTAGGGATTTTTTTTTATGAATTAGAGAAGGGAGTTAGAAGAGTCACTCTACCCCAACTTTAGACATCAATTCAAAAAGTTCCGTTATTTTACCCACATTGGCCTTTGGGGCCAGGCAACCTTAGAAAGTTGCATATTATTTGTTCATAGTGTAGACAAAAGTTTTGCCAGAGCAATTTTTTTTTCTGAATTAAAGAAGAGAGTTGGTAAGGTCACCCTACCCCATCTTTGGACCTCAATTAAAAAATTCCGTAACTTGACCCAGCTGGGCCTTTAGGTCCAGGCAACCTTAGACAATTGTCTATCATTTGTACCTAGTGTGGTTAAAAACTTTGCCGTGCGGATATTTATATAAATTAAAAAAGGAGGTTGTAGGGTCACCCTATCCCAACTTTGGATCTCGATTAAAAAAGTTCTGTAACTTAACCACCTGGGCATTTGGGACTAAGCAACCTTTGGCAATTGCCTATCATTTGTACCTAGAGTGGGCAAAAGCTTTCACGTAGGGATTTTTTTAATAATTAAAGAAGGGAGGTTATAGGGTCACCATACCCCAACATTGGACCTCAATTTAAAAAATAACCCCGGACTCGGTGTATTCTATGTTGGTAGACATCGATAGAGATATAAAACGTCTTCACACATTATTTGATGGAAATATGTTTTTTATTTTTATTCATTTAACTTTTTGCTTATCAAATTGTCATCGGAAAAATTAACAAAAGACTTTTGTCCGAGAATCAACGAAATGATACCAGACTCTCCTGACCAGTGCTCGATAATTTTTTTTACTGTTTACCGACATAATCGTGCAAACTAATTCATGACCTTTTGTTTAATCAAAGTTGACCTCATTTGAAATAAAAGGACCTGATTGGTTGTTTAATTCCTATTATGAGGTCATCTTGGGGCATGCTTGATTCACATGCTAAAAATATTCCAAATTTGATTACAACTTGACCAGTTCTCGATAATGTTATAAAACTTCAAAATAAAAA
The DNA here is from genome assembly GCF_965363235.1 of Mytilus galloprovincialis. Lineage (NCBI taxonomy): Eukaryota > Metazoa > Mollusca > Bivalvia > Mytilida > Mytilidae > Mytilus > Mytilus galloprovincialis. Next base: position 81,272,588 of record NC_134842.1, on the reverse strand, counting down.
TAAAAATAAGAACTATGACGTCTATTTGATAAAATGAACATTTTACTGATAATTGGCATTTATATTTTACTGGAATGGTAATATATTCACCATGTCAATGTTAATAACCAAAGGGTTGATTGTTTAATGTATGCTGATGACATTGTTATTCTCTCAGATTCACCAGAGGGATTGCAAGAGAGGTTAACCCTGCTTAACAATTACTGTTCTAAATGGTGTTTAAATGTAAATGAGAACAAGACAACATTTATGATTTTTAATACAACAGGGAGACATTTTAATCTCCCTTTTTACCTAGGTGAAAAAGCTATTAGTTGTACATATAATTATAAATATTTGGGCATTACTTTTATACCCAGTGGAAATTTTTTTCAATGTAAAGATGAACTGTACAAAAAGTCTATGAAAGCATGTTTTAAATTACAACACTGTATGTCATCATCAAACCCTAGTGTTTCAACTTTACTTCATTTATATGACCATACTGTAAAATCAATTTTAACCTATGCATGTGAAGTCTGGGGTATGTTTTCTGTAAACTCAGCTGCATGTACGAAAAATGATCAATATATTTTAGAAAAGGTGTTTTCAAATGATACATCTGAAAAATCACATATCAAATTTATGAAATATGTTCTAGGTGTAAATAAGAAATCCAGTAATCTTGCTGTGACTTCGGAACTAGGGAGATACCCAATGTATTTTTATTTTATATTAGCAATGTTGAAATATTATCATCGACTCGATAATTCTAAGAACATGTTATTATATGATGCATATTTATGTAGTAAAGAACTTCACAATAATAAAGTGAATACATGGTTTTCAAGTATAGACTGTATTTTAAAAAAGCTGGGCATACAAACATGTAATTTAAAAACCAGTATCTACTCCTTCACAAAATTTATCAAAGATAAGCTATATAAAAACTATCTCCATTTCTGGAAGGAAAATAGAAATAAAGTTTTACAATCAGATCAAGGTAAACTTACTACCTATTTTTCCTTTAAAACTCTATTTTGTTTTGAAAAATATTTGGATCTAAAAGATTTTAGATTAAGACAATCAATCTGTAAAATAAGAATAAGCGCTCATCCATTAAGGATTGAGACTGATAGATATGCTAAACTTTATGTGAATAGGACACTGAGAAAATGTTTATACTGTACTTTAAGTAAAGTTGAAGATGAGATACACTTTGTAACTGAATGTCCACTATATATTGATAACAGAAATGAGTTTTTTACTGAAATTTCTCTAAATTGTAATAATTTTCAATCTTTAGACAATTTTTCAAAGTTTTTATGGCTATTTACACAAGAAAATTTAAATGTGTATAAATGTTTAGGAAAGTATTTATCTCAAAATCTAGAGATAAGGAGAAGTTCAAAAATAATAAATGCAAATTAGCCCCAAATATACATATTTTGAGTGGTATATAATTTTAAATGGTATAATTTAAAGATGTAAATTGTATTCTCTGGTTCTGTCCTGGCCTTTTATAGCATTTTTAATAGTATAAAACAATGCTGTTTTCCTCTATTATATGTCTCTAATTTATGTCTTATCTTACGTACTTGTATGTAATGTCATGAAAGCTCTTTATAGGGCCCTTTAATTGGAAATAAAATATTCTTATTCTTATTCTTATTCTTATGCACAGAAATTCAGAGATTCTAAATTTGATCTAAATGTGTACTGTTTGGAAAACTATCTTTTTCCGTATAAAATGTTCACAGTTCATTATTCCTCACACTGCAAACAAACATTGCAGTACCATGGCTCATCAGTGACATATGAAACACCCAAATCGGAATATACATAAGGAACAAGCAAGTTTACCCAAAATATATTGTTTACATAAAAATGGCGGTGGTCAAGTGAACATATGAAGGGGCTCTAGGGGGTCAAAACATGATGATACAAACGCCCAGGATTGAATATTACTGTAGGAAAACCACATCATTTTAATAGTGAATGAATTTATAATCGATCCATCTTGTTTCAAACTACTAAGTTAAGTTACGATAATGAGAAATGTACATTTCCTGTAAAGCCCCTTTTAAGGTATACCGAAAAACAAAAAAATATTTTAATTCAAGTGTTTTATTTTTATTAAAAAAAAATCATTTTTGTAAGCTGTTATCGAGCACTGGTCAGGGGAGTCTAGGCGAGTCCGGACCGTGACCTGAAATAACCCCGGACTGGGAGTATACGAGTTATATACATATACTAGGGGCCATTTTAGGACCTTACGTAGTCCAAATAATTATGACGTCTTGAAAGGCTATGAAATTTTTTTTCTTTGACGCCTTACTTCGACGTAAATTAAAAAAAATTATAGCCTTTCAAGACGTCATAATTATTTCGACGTAAGGCGTCAAAGAAAAAAATTATCATAGCCTTTCAAGACGTCATATTTATTTAGACTAGACCTTACGGAACCTACTCCTTTGAACAATAAGACATATTTTTTTTACAATATATGAATATAGGTTACAATGTACATTGTAAATACACATTACTCTGCATTTTATACATAGTCATTAAATAGAATAACTAATATTTTAACCAAATACCTGTTGCTGTTGTTATGACAAAAGTTTAGTTCTCTTTCACCGTTTGTTCAATGTCAACCAACCAGGAAGTTATCTAGGACATGTCCTCACCTGATTCAACTTATCAGTAAATATTTAAATCACAGAGAAAATATCTGACCCAAATATTAAAAGTTCAAAATAATTTTTTATCATTTGAATGACATCCATGACATCAGTGGGATTTAAATTTTCTATTAGAGGACATTTGTTTTGTTATCCTAATTGTTTCTAAAAAGGGAAACATTCTTTTGAAGAATCTGGATGTATTTTGTTTTCTTTTTATATGATGACAAAATATTAGCTATTTTTCTATTAAAGTTTTTTGTTAGTCCTATAATATATGACCTCAGGGGCATTATTTACTATTTCTGATAAAAAGAAATAAATCAATGTGTCAATGAATTAAAAAAAAAAAAGAAAAAAAAAGAAAAAATCAGTATAAAAAAATTGAAGTCATCGGATTTGCCCTGCCTGAGACAAAAGTCATTGTATGCATGCAAGCCAAGGGATTAATATCGGGAGGTGCCATACATTATTTGTATAAAGCTAGATAAATTAGAATGTAGAAGACCTTGATGCTTTATACATTGTATGCAGATTCCGTATTTTACAAAGATTATGTCCTTCATTTGTCCATTGTCATTGACCTCATTTTCAAGATTCAGTGACTGCTTGAAATGATTAAGACTCTTAGATTAAGATTAAAGTTACATGACTAGGTAAACTATATGAAGTGTATGGATTGATTTTATATTAAAAAAAGTGTGATAGTTTATGGTCATTGTAAAGGGTCTTGCTCCTTCAGAGGTACATCCAGCCATTTAAAAAAGGGATTGGGGTTCCAACTATATGCCCTCATTCAAATGCATTGATCGTCCAAAAAATGGGGGTTCCAACTCCAGGACCCCCCACTAGATTTACCACTGATCTGGTTAGATGACACCATACTGCTTGATGACACACAGGCACTTGTCTCAGAAAAAAATATTCCTATATAACTTATATTTAGGTATATAGGGTGAAAAAATTCTGAGACAAGTGCTTGTGAGATGACACCAAACTGCTTGATGCATGGATCAACTAAAGTTGTTTATTATTTCTTTGTAGGTCAGACAAGTGGATTGGGTGGACACAGTATGGCTAAGACACTACAAAGGTTGTCAGACCGAATCCACATAATTGACAAGATGAAATACCCAAAAGTAGGTTTAAATTGGAGGTAGTCCAGATAATCAAGCTGTCTGCTGTGGGTATTTTTCGATTTTGACTTTTTAAATGACTGTATTTTCAAATGAATAAGAATGAAAAATTTAATAATACACATTAATTGTAACAACATTTGTTTGTCTCTTTATTACTAAGAACCTTGAAATAGATGATTGTTATTTTTCTCAACAACAATATTTGTCTTTGTTTATACCAAAAACCCTCTTGACAGCATGAGTTATTTTTCTTAACAACCATATTGGCTTTGTTTATACCAAAAACCCTCTGACAGCATAGTGAACATTTACTGTAATTGTACTAAAATTTAAGAGGTTGCTAATCAGACAGATGAGGCTGACCTTAGGTGGTTTTTGATGTTATTTTTATTTGTCATTTAAACTTTCGTCACAAATAAAGGCAACAGTAGTATACCTCTGTTCAAAAATCATAAACCAATTTAGAGAAAACAAATCCGGGTTACAAACTAAAACCGAGGAAAACACATCAACTATGAATGGAAAACAATGGAACAACAGAAACGCTGAGCTGCAACGAAATCAAATGACAATGCAACATACATAGATACGAACTATTATAAAATAACTAACACTTTCCTGACTTGGTACAGGACATTATAAGTAAAAGGGTAGGCTGAACCTGGTCTTGTGACTAGCCAAACCTCGTGTTTTATGGCAATGCTTAATATACCGCTAAAATGGCAACATTACATGACAGGAATACAGTACAAATAAATGCAAGAACACTTACAAGTGTGACAAATAAATTTTATCCAAGAATACATTTTCAATGTCACTGACCAGATGTTTTGTAGATAATCTACATGCAGACTTTTAGAAGTTTGTACATGGATTTATGAGTTTTGAACAGCGGTATACTACTGTTGCCTTTATTAAACAAAACATGACAAATGCTCTTCCTAGCTTTCAAAGATTTTGTGGCTAAAACCCTTAAAACATATATAAAAGTCTTGTCATTTTCCAATCATGTATTACATATTTTATTTAAGATCCTTAAAAAACGTACTGATAAAAAAAACCTTACCATACTTTCATCTCTACAAAACCATGCCTCGCAAATAAATCATAGAAAAACACAAAGGTCTAGTCCTCAAAAAGGGAACTTCTTTATAGATTATGGTAGAAGAAATAGAACATCATAAGTTCTACTGTCACTTTATTTTTCATTGTTACATTTTATTGAATCTGATATTAAAAAGAAATTATCTGCTATTTGTGACAGTCTCATTTAATATCTGGATACTTCTTAATTCTTCTTTGTGGAATATTGATGGGGATAGCTTTAGATCATGTTTTTGTTGATATTTCATATTCAAGTGTTTGTATCAATTGATGTGGCATCATTGATTCCCACACACAAAAAGAAAATTAGGATTGATGCTCATGTTTATGCTTTGGAAGTTTACATAATTGGTTTGAATACACGTTGGGCGAGTGGTCTAAGTAGTTACTACTATAATCACTAGCCAGTCAACACTGAGGTAGTGAGTTCGAACCCTGCCATTGCGGGTGCACTCGACTCAAATCTTAATGGACTAGGATTGTTAGCTTTCCTATCGAAGATTGGATGGTTTTTTCCAGACTCTCCGGCTCCATCCACCTCTAAAAACTGGCCGCCACAAAATAGCTAAAATGTGGTGCTTAAAGGTGACTTTAAAACACCAAAAACCAAACCAAACCAATTGATCAGTTTCTATGATCCATTTCAATAAGGGTATAGGTCAATGAGACAACCTAATAACATAATCACTTATAGTATAGAGTTCAACATATATAGTTCAAGAACAAAAAAAGTTACCTATAGACTATGTCAAAGGAAATCAATAAATATATGCTCACTGATAACACTCAAATCCCCGTATTTGATTTTTATTATACTAAAACATACATCCATATCGTTAACAATATCGGAGTGTGTATTCTATAATATATAAATCGGCATTTTGTGTGTATTTTAGTGACCTCCAAATACTGCCAACAATCGAATTAGTGAACCAAATGGTTTGGCCTAGTTTCACTTTCAATGTTGACATTCTTTTCCTTTTAATAATCGAACAGGACTGGTTAATGTGTTATCCTTCTAGCTAAGGAGTTTTATTGAAGGTCATATACATGTTTAGCTTATTTTGACAAAATTGAATCAAACTGATTGCTTTAAGCTAATTATTATAATAATTTCACTGTTTCACTAATTAATAATTTAACAAAAACAAATAATATTTATGTATTTTTATATCATAGCTAATACCCCCCTAACAAAAACTATCAAATTAATATAAAATCATGTATGGCATTTGCTATGTAAATTTGCATTTGCATCATCAAGTTAAATATAAAATATTTGAATAGAAGAGATTCCGACCGGCTTGTAGATACAACTGCAATTTGAAGGATATATGATACACTTCTAAGGATGTTGTTGCCACTCGGCAAAATTCATTGAAGTTACACTCGTAAGAGATATGTTATACGTCATTGGCAGGCAATTCAGTTACTAATAAGATAAAATTTCTAAAGTTTTATCGGCGGCTTAGAGTACATAATGTAAAAAGTTATCAAAGGTACCAGGCTTATAATTTGATACGTCAGACACGTTTCGTCTACATAAGACTCATCAGTGACGCTCTGATTTAAAAAGCCAAACAAGTATAAAGTTGAAGAGCATTGAAGACCGAAAATTCAAAAAGTTGTCCCAAATAAGGGTAAGGTAATCTATAGATGGGCTAAGAAAATCCTTAGTATTTCGAATAATTCATACTTTTGCAAACAACTAATTTATAAAAATGACCATATAATTGAAATGTATGTTAACACCGAAGTGCTGACTATTGGACAGGTGATGCCCGTTAGGACTAAACGTTCACCAGCAGCGGCATCGACCCAGTGGTGTAAATAATTATCAGAGGTATCAGGCTTATAATTTGATACGCCAGACTTGTGTTTCGTCTACATAAGGTTCATCTGTGATGATCAAATCAAAATAGTTAGAAAGCCAAACGGGTATAACGTTAAAAAGCATGAAGGACCCATAATTCCAACATATTATGCCAAATAAGGATACTGAAATCTACGCCTGGGTTAAGCAAATCCTTTGTATTTCGAATAATTCATACTTTCAAAAAGTTGATTTATAAAAATGACCATATAATTGATATTCATGTCAACACCAAAGTGCTGACTACTGGGCTGGTGATAACCTCGGAGACCAAACGTCCACCGCCAGAGGCATCGACCCAGTGCTGTAAATAGTTATCAAAGGAACCAGGCTTATAAACACATTTTATGTATCATTTGCTAAATCTAGTGGTAGTTATAATCAGTAGTAATAGTTGAGAGTATGACATCTTTGGAATTTTAAACACTATAGAAATTTGGAAGTACATAACAAACGACGAATTATTAATATATTTAGACAAAACCAAGTGAAAATGGAAATATTGAGGACATGAAACTTAAACTAGTTTTATTTTAGCTAATCAAATGTTTATCCCGTAGCCTCGCCAGGTGAAGTTCATGCTTTCCCTTCAATGTTTTTCAAACATCTTTGAATAAAGGCAACAGTGATATACCGCTGTTCAAATACATAACATAATGCTAACTTTAATTTTCCCTCGCCTGACCAAAGGTTAGCATCGGCGACCAAAGTCTTACATTGGCGACGAAAGTCCAACAAAAGTGACCGCAGCATAATGTCGGTGACTAAAGTCTATAGCATCGGCGAACAAAACCTAGTATCGGCGATCAAGAGCACAGTGTTTTGTATCCAAGTGTAAAGTTTTTAAATGGTCGACAAAGCATATTTTATATGCAATTGTGATGGTGTAGTCAACATGATTCCGGTAGTAATTGTTTTGAAATAATTCAGGTCTTGTTGGTTATCTTCGTATGCTGTCGTTGATTATTCCTTTATTTTGTCAGATTTGACCTCATTTTCATGGTTCATTACTAAAGTTATTATTTGATCTTCATGTCTATTTTTATTTTCTACTGCCTTATGTAATGAGCAGCTGTATTTAATGGATGCAATACAATGACCATCTGAAAGCAATATACTGTTCTTGAATATATTTTCATGGTTGAATGGTTAATCTGATGTTTATGTGTTGAGGGTTTTAAATCAGTTACAATAAGAAAGTAACTGTTTATCTTACATTGTGGAACTTTGTGTTTTGTTCTTTTTTAATGGTTTATTCATCAACGTTAAGTTTTCATACTTTGTCTCAATTGATGTAAGTAAACGTCAAACTAGATATACTCTTAATGAATGTGACCTACCGAATTAGACTATTTACCGGATTCGTTATCGCATAAGCAACACGACGGGTGCCACATGTGGAGCAGGATCTGCTTACACTTCCGGAGCACCTGAGATCACCCCTAGTTTTTGTGGGGTTCATGTTGCTTATTCTTAGTTATTCTATGTTGTGTCATGTGTACTATTATTGTCTGTTTGTCTTTTTTCATTTTTAGCCACGGCGTTGTCAGTTTATTTTCGATTTATGAGTTTGACTGTCCCTCTGGTATCCTCTTTTTTAATGCAATTATTAAAAACGTGTGCATGTCTGACTGTCGGATTAACTGTCCTTGACATCATAATACATGTGTATAACAAGTTGTCATATTAAATATAGCTAGTGTCTTTCTGTTCTAGAACTCGTGATTCGTTAACAAACATGAGGAACTTTGGTTATTTTAATCAGACGGAACTGAGACCAACATTAAATACACGGAGGACGTTGTGGGCAATATGCTGGACTTTTAAGTCATCAAAAGATAATTTGCTGAGTAGTGGATTGTTATTTCACCACACACTGGTTATTCACATGGATATATCTTATACCCCTCCACCCATACTAACCCATACTAACCGACTTGTTATTGTAATCATACGAGCAGAATTGATGCCATACATTCACAAAGACAAAAAGATGTATTATATCTGTGATGACCTGTCACTCACAATACCATGTTTCAGTGAACGCTCTCATCTTATATATCTTAGTAAACTTATTAAGAATACTACCAAAGTTGACATTTTGCTTCATCTTTATGTCGAATTATCGACACAGATGGACTTCTAGAAACTAGGATCACTGTCAAACGGGACGATTTCAGGTTTTCCATTGCCTACTCCTCGTATCTCAGCAGCAACAAACTCGCAGTCCAACTATATGGCGTTCGGATATACAATTTATTCGATACACTCATGTATTTTCGTAACATATATGGACTTCATTGTCTTGGGTTAATTGACACAAAACTTACTCCAGCAGGTTTAAGAGGATGAACGACTAACAACGACATTAAAAAAAGTTAAAATCTCACCACCACGAATTGGTTGACCAATACGGTTAGGTCTGTCCTAAATCACAAATGACGTGTTTTGATTCTATTAGGTTTTTGGTTATCCTAATAGTTGTAGAACTGTAAATTTACTAGTGTTGTCAACGGTTAACCGGTTAACCGGTTAACCGATCGAACGACCGAATACCGAATACCAAAAACGCTAACCGGTTAACCGGACTTTTTTTCAATTTTTATAGATTTTATATAAATTTGTATTGAAATCATTAAAAAGTTCGTCGTGGTAATTAATTTGACAGATCAGTTGTCCAGTGAATTGATTGCTATTGTTAATCCTATAAACATAAACTTAATTAGAACTTGTCTATCAGCTCCGGGCAGGATCTTAAAGAAACATAATTAGTATATATACATGCTTTTTTAGCAGTAACTCTAAATCAGTATTGCGATTAAATTTTACGATTTACTTCATTATTTCGTTTCTGATCTAATATTGTGTAAACCTACATCTAAATGTGCAACCTCCTTCGTGCAAGGCTTAGTCTTACTTTAAACGAAATGCTAACTCAAATTGTGAAATGCAAACCAATGTTAATGTACTCAATGTATACGTGATAGTACGAGTAACATGCAAACAAAGTAACAGTCCGTACGGTGACCTATAGTTGTTAATTTCTGTGTGATTTTGATTTTTTGTGGAGAATTGTCTTATTGGCAATCATACCGCATCTTTTTTTTTATCATGAATTAATCACTCAAAATGAAACACTCCACATCATTTTCGGAGACAACTAGTGAAAAGGAAAGAATAATCAGTTTCAGACATATTCAATTCTACGAGATCAAGAAGTTTTTTAATTTTATTCAATCTGAAGTTGGTACAAAGTTTAAACGCTATAGTTGATACGGTGAAATTGATTATTAAAAGTAAAACTTCACCCGGAATCCTCACAGACAAGCCTGATAATGCCAGAGGACAAACTTCAATTCTAAAAGCGTAAATTTATGACTTGGATAAAAGGTTGTCAAATTGACACGTATACCACATCTTATATCTACGCGTAGGGTACAATTGATAAGGCTTGCAAGCACCAACTCAAACTACCGGTTGACTGGTTAGTTGGTCGAACGATTATCCGAGTAACCGGTTAGGCAAAAGTGTACGATTTGACAACACTAAAATTTACCGATTGAGTTCTTTTTCTCTTATAACATTTTCAATGAGTAAAATTTGCATGGTTTGTGATGAATGCATGGCCTTTTCAAGTTGTCAACACATCTGGTCTCGCTCCTTTTGGATGTGATGTGCTGTCTTCAAGATTTATTTTAACATGATTTGTATATTATAGATATAAGAATATACTATATTTGAACATCGGTAAACTGCTGTTGTCTACAATTTTAAACAATTTATTTTACCACATGTGATATTTATTGCCCCCGTAGACGTTGTAATTCGACCTTGATTTCATAAACCTTCAGCATATTCAGTAATGATCAACCACGGAATGAATAAACCTTCAGTACGTCAGATTTTGTGATTTTCAACCATCATCTGAAGTCCTGAATAGCTGCTCTATTTAAACGCGGCCAACAGTTAATCGCTCTCCACACTATTCCCTGAAAATTCCAATTTTAAAATCATTCACCTCACTTGTCTTTGTTATGCCAGATGTGAATTACCTTCATTCCAAACTAAAAGACCAATTGAAAGATTTAGTTCCGATTCGTTTCATTAATAGTTATCCAAGGTACCAGGATTATAAATTAGTACGCCAGACGCGCGTTTCGTCTACATAAGAATCACCAGTGACGCTCATGTCAGAATATCTATAAAGCCAAACAAGTACAAAGTTGAAGAGCATTGAGATCCAAATTCCAAAAACTTGTGCCAAATACGGTTAAGGTAATCTATGCCTGGGATAAGAAAATCGTTAGAAAAATGAATGATCAACGTAGATACAAGCATCTTGTCGTAGGGAGAGATAAATCGTTCTGTTTTTCGTAAAAAATCAGTGCAAAATTAAATCTCTGAAACTAACATTACCAAGATGCATTCCCATGGGAACCAATTGGCTCCTCCTCTTGCTTGTTTCTTACTGGAACACCTGCAATCATGTTTGAGGGGTTCGTGTGGCTCAGTCTCAGATTTCTATGATGTGTTTATTGTACTTCTACTTGTCGTTATTTTTTCTTTTTTATCCATGGCGTTATAAAATTGTGTTTTACTTGAATCTGAATGTCCTTTTAGTACCTTTCGCTCCTCTTTAATGGTTAGTAAATATTCACTACAAAGTATTGTAAGACCCAACTGTAAGTGTGTAATAAGGAGGCATACATACATAAACAGTTATTTGTTATCTCAATTTTATATCTTCAGATAATGTACACGTATAATGATAAATTCACAACACAAAAGAGGAATTCACAACATAATTTATCAAATTCTGCTGATGCCTTTGAAATCTTACATAATTTCAAATTTTCTTTGCATGGAATTTAGTGGGGAATTTGTGACCATTCTAAAAATGGCAGCCTTATAACCACCTAAAAGAGCGTTAATTTTTTCGCTAAATAATTTTAGGCAAATTTAGATTTAAAATTTACCAAAAACTCTATTGTCTCAAAATATAAAAAAAAGCGATTCACGCACTAATGGGAGATAAGGGTTTTATTTGTATAGTTTCTATGATTTCATGATTTATTTGTTTTCACTTATCCCTTTTGAAGTGTATATACATATTTAAACAAATCATGATAGGTTTGTACCCAAGATTGACGTTATAATAAAGCCTTGACCAGACAAATAATAGTCATTTATTCTTAACGTCTAACAAGCATCAATATTAGTAATTTATTCTATTCGCTTCCTAAGAGTTTCAGCTGAATTGTCGGCATTCCAGTTCTAGTTGAACGTCCCTTAACTAAGAATTGTGCTCCTGCTGGGTAAACTCTTTCCTTTTCTGTGTAGCAGGCATAATCCTCAATGTTCAGTGGTTGCCACTGAGAATCACCAGAGTTATCAATAATAAAATGCACTTCTAGATCACCACTTGGTGCACACGAAGGAAAAATCTGAGCACATTGTTGTTGAACAGAGGATGAAATAAATGATAACCACGTGAACTTTGTTCCTGGTTGGTACTTTGCTAGATCTTTCGCAGAAACCTTCATTTTGCGATAAGTTTTAGTTTTTTCTCGGACCAAATTTCTCCAACAAAACAGAAGTAGATGGAACATTAGAATATATGGCCCGAGTGCGAGATCGTTACCAGTAGGTTTGAAGCCCGTATCCCGTTGTCGCCTTAACGCTGTGTTGAGGTACGTATATAATTGGGTTGTTTCGTCGGTATATACATTAACAATCATTTTATAAAAGTCTAACTTGGTGGTACATTGACTTACTACATTGCTTGCTTCCTTACATGCTGGATACAGTGACTGTGAAACTTTATCTCTAACAGCCTTCCAGTTGTTTCCTGTATTAACATGCTTAAAAACATCATTTAATAAAACTGGAAGTTGTTTCGTTTTGTCGACATAAGACGGATGAAAAGCTCCTTTGTACGCGGCCAATGTAAGTCTGAATAGACCATATTCTTCATTTTCGATAGTGCTACTCCCATCGTAGAATGTTTCGATGTCATCCTCGCTTTCAGTTGATATATGGTTCTGAATGATCTTCGATGCCTCTAGATATCCAAACAAATCAGCTATCTCCTGTGCTGTATTGCCACCTGTTGGTCCTTTCTCGGAAATGCCATCTTTTGCCTTTATTGTTTTGTCGCATGCTTGAAACTTAAGTAGAGTTCTAATTGCGGCGTGATTGTTCCACCAAACAGCTTGTTGTAGTAAACCCCATCTTCTGTCCTCAGGGACCAGATTTATTAGATATGGTTTTAGTGGTCGGCCTGGGGTCCCTAGAATTCGCCAAACATCTCCCCAATTTCCCAATTTTGCTGCCGCAAACATTTTCTGGATATCTGCACAGTCCTGTTCAATACTCCGTGTTGATGATGTTATTACGCCCATTTTGACAAGTCTGAAAGAAGTATGTATCAACAGATGAAGTATTCATTAGAAAAAGTAAAATCTTCGAAAACAATGCAACGGCAACAAAAAATTGTCTTTTAAACATGAGCAAATAGAATATATAATATAGTAAGCATGGACTGATGTCAAATTGTTTCAAATATTTGAAATGATAAAACAAAAATCTGTTAATTGATTTTGAAGCATAGATGCAATTTCGGTTCTCCTTATTACAGCATCATTAATCATTTGGAGCTTAGTTAAAACCTAGTTTTCTATGATTAAGAATGGATTCAAAATGAAATTGGTGGATACACTTTTATAAAAGACACATAATGGAAACATTTGTCTGGATCATAAATAAATAAGTAAAAAAACTGTCAAAATATGTGCTATTTGGACATCCTCACGTTATATACCTACAATACTGTCCTTATATGTCCTATTATATGTCCTTCTTGGGCCCTTTTTTGTTGAATAGATATTCCTCATCTTCTTATATGAGTTACTGTTTCTATTGGCATGTACTAAAAGGTTGATTGGAGTTGAGTGAAATGGTGGAAGAGTGGAGTCATGGAGTGAAAACATTGAAGTTAGGAACTGCAGTGAAGAGGAGTAAATGATTTTGGTTAAATACTTAACGAATGCACAAATCAATCACACCTCATATCAAATGAAATTGTTAAGGAATTCAAATGAAAGTGTTTTTTCCCTCTTTTGCTTAAGTTGCAGCACACACATGATTTTGTATTAATTTATTATTCATATTTGATTATTCATCAAAATGGGTTACAAAAACAATTTGTTGAGAAGCATTTTATGACAGCTCAGTTATCTATCTATTAATTTTTACCCGGATTTTTGTGACAAAATGTCGGTTATTGATTTGGGGATGTACGGCGGGCGGCTGATCTGGCGGGCAGCAGCCAAATGTTGTCCGTGCATTTACTCATGAACCGTTCAACCAAAGCTCTTTAAAATTTTAATATATTGTTACTGACAACAAAATGAAGGTCAAGTTCAATAATGACGATTGTGATTCTACCGTTCAGGAGTTATGGTTCTTGAAAGATTGAAAAATGGCGTTTCAAGTCATGTTATTTCATTTTCTCATGAACCATTCAACCTAAGCTTTTCAAATTTTAATATGTTGTAACTGATTACAAAATGGAGGTCTAATTTGATATTTACGATTTTCACTTTCACCGTTCATCAGTTCTTGTGATATTGAAAAATACAAGGACACAAATAAATGTTAATGAATTCGGTTTGCTGTCGTTGTGACAGCCTCTTGTTGTTACTGTTCTGAATTGTTGTATATTTCTAATAAGCAGGGAAACGGAAAAGTAAAGGCCCAATAGCCTATGCTACTAAAATAGATTTTGGACAAGCTCATAAAACTTTTATTAAAATTCACATAGCGCTTATGTTAATTTTCACATTGTGGCAGCTTTAGTCCCATTGTTAAAAATGTATGTCTTATTCCTGAAGAAATAATTAGAATCATCTTGTCTTAATAATATTATTAATATTTTTGTTAACAATTGACTATGAAATAGCTTGTTTCATTCATTAGACAATTGAATATAGATAACGAAAAATGATGTATCTAACCACCGTCACCTGACAATAGAACCCAAGAAACTGTCATTACTATAACCCCAGAATAAAACATATGTTTTGTATTATACTTGTGCTGAGTCATAAAAGCTACACATGTATAAAAAAAATCTTATAAATTGGTTAATTTACACATACACTCTATTTCCTAACACAATGTTTTCACTCCATGTCTCCACTTTAACACTCCAACACTCCAGCACTCCAGCACTCCACTCCACTCATCTCAATGTTTTAGCACATGCCGTTTTTATTGGTATACATATTTGTTTGATTGTTTAATAAACCAGAAAAGTAAATTATTTTCGTGTTAGTGATGCATGTGAAATCAAAGAAGAAAGTTGTAGGTATCTGGTTTGCTTTTTTCTACTGATTTTGCGTGGTTATCAAGGTCAAACTGTTAGGTAAACAATCATTATGGATCTGTTATTTATTCCTGGTACATGGGAATAATAACTATTTTTATACTATTGGTTTTTTTACGTTTAAAATACTTTCAGAATATGTACAGCTAAATATTAAAGTCATGTAACACATGTGCGAGTATATATACCTAAATCGATGAACATGATTAAATCCTTTTCGTAAAATGCACTTTTCTGCAAATGAGACATCTAATAAAATAAAGTGAGATCACGATTGATCTTTATTTTTATTATTCATTTTATATTTTTAGCTGTAGGGTTGATTTTGTTTTCTTAACCAATATCAACTTTATCATAAGTAATTAATAATGCTATTAAAGAAAGGTAAAAAGTGCAATGATTATTTTTCTTCATTATTGAAAGAATACGATAATTAATATCATAAAAGAACCTTGTCGTCTCCTATAGTTTAGCTGCTTAAGGTCGGTGATTCGGGGGTCGTTACCTCGTCTGATGTTGTTTGAATTAGATCACAACTTAAGGGTACGTATCCAATTGCAACACATTTGTTTTGGTCGCTGTGACTTTGAGATGAAGAATAGCATTTAAAGCGCTTTTCCTTTGCCCTTTATTTTGCAGTGCATGAAATGATACCCCATATCCTTTGTTTTCAATTCCAAGTAACTGACACGAAGCGAATGTGTCTGCATCTGTCAGGATGTGTTATGATAATTACAAAAGACAGTGTAAGACAGTTCTGACTATCTTCGTTTTTCTCTTTTATATATAAAAGCTCCCACAAAATTGTTCAGCTGCCAAAACTCTAACGCTAATTTTTAATCGTGAATTCATGGGGAAAATAAAATAAAATAAACCTTTAAAAATCAAGAACAATAATAAAATAAGACTTCAAAACAACAGCAATTTACACCAGAACCGTCCCCTCCAAAAATACAAAAGGTTTTGTATTTGCATTGTCATATTTAATGAGTATCAAGTACCAGAATCTAGTAACAAGGTTTGATAAGATCAACATAAAAGAAAATCTTCGGGATATTTGCTTTTCATTTATCTTGTTCATTTGTTTTTGACAGTCGAAATTTTTCAATGTGAAAAAATGTAATCGTTTTGTTACAATATAATGAATATGTAAAACACATAAATCATTTGCCCAAATTTTGTTATTAAAAATATTTTCGATAATGCAGAAAAATACTTACTGTAGTATTAAGCTATATAGTCATGCAATGATTATATTGGAATAAAGTTTGCAGCTTTTATACGGTTATGAAAAAGAAAGTTGTATTTTCGTAAAATTGTAGAAAAAACCATTACAAGAAATGCTATAAATAGCATAAAAGTAAATTTTCCCAAACTATTAATAGATTAGTCTATGAACAGAAATAAATCAGTTTAAACTTAACTATCAAAAATCTACTGCAATAAAAAATAACATATCCTTTCTTTTTCATTTTCTTGTAAATAGAAAAATAATAAAATATAAAACTGACAGTGGTCAATGAAATAGAAAAATAAAAATAATACATTAGGCAGTAACTATTTGATTTTCTGTGGGGGGGGGGGGGGGGGGAGAGGGGATGGGCTATGGATTTTTTTGGAAAAAAAAAGTTTGTTTCCAGTTTTCGGAGAAAAAAATTATTTGTTTTTAATTCTGAGAAAAAAAAAATGTTTTTTCCCCCTCAGCTGCCACTATATGTAATGCTAAAATTAAAAGAAAAAAATTGTTTTCAACTTGTCCTTGTCGCGAAAAAAATAGATTGTTTTTGCCGAAGGCGAAAAGAAAAGTTTGTCCAGAAAAAAATCCATAGCCCCCCCCCCCCCCCGAAAATTAAATGGTTGCTGCCTTAGTGACTGATATCCTACTCCTAATGTATTGTATAACAAGTAATTCGCCATATAATTAGATATAAGAAGATGTGGTATGAGACAACTCTCCATCCAAGTCACACCGGACAAGCACATATAAAGGGCACAAAAAATGACAAGTGTATACTTGTTTTGTAACTTATTAGATTAATACATCTTCATTATAAACATGATAATAAAAAACCTGTTCTTGTTGGTGCTTAAACCACATTTTATTTCTATTTACTAAATCGTTGACTTTTTATGACTTCATACCCATTTGTTGTAATGACATGATTTCCACAATTGGCGTTTTATCTGACATTCAATTAATTAACCAAACTTAAATTAAGACAAAATGGTAATATACTACATAATCATATCAAATATCAATAGCATTAATTCATATATAGTAATTAAGCAAGCGGTTTCATTTTCAAACTCATAAGCTTTAAATATTTGTACAACCTACCATATGTGTCATTAACGATGAATTGACAATGAGGATCGGTAAAAACAAAAATTTCTGACAAAAGAGATGGTTTCAGCTTTCCGATTTTTAAATTTCCGTTTCTATGGAGCAACATTTCAGCACCTACATACGGAGTCATATCTCCCAATTGATATGTATTTTTTACAAGTCCTATCATAATTTCGTTGATAGATGGAAGCTATTAAACCAATAGTTTCAAAGGATGAAGTTGAAATCATCCCTTCGTGAATTTTACGAACGTCATCACAAGATGGTTGAACGTTATGGAATATCCGTTTCACAGATGATAGCGGATATGTTCCTTATGTCGTTACTATAATCCCATTCCCTTTTCACAAATGAGATTCACCCTATCAGAATAATTACCACGTTTGTACTAACTTCAGCAACAAGACGGTTGCCTCATGTGGAGCAGGATCTGCTTACCGTTTCGAAGCTCATGAGATCACCTCCAGTTTTTGATAGGGTTTGTGTTGCTTAGTCTTAATTTTGCTATGTTGTGTTTTGTGAACTATTGTCTGTCTGTTTGTTTGTCTGTCTGTCTGTCTGTCTGTTTTTTTTCTTTTGTAGCCATGATGTTGTCAGTTTATCTTAGATAAATTAGTTTGAATGTCGTTCTGGTATCTTTCACCCTCTTCTGCAGTCATTCGTCGATATAATCCTGCGGAAGACGGGTTTCGTTAACTTTTGATTTATTTGCATTTTTCCAATTTACTGCGCAATTGAAATATGTCTCTCGACATGTATTTGACTAAAGACTAGTTTTGTATTTAGACACTTCTGCCGTCATGTCATTTGCATTTTGATAATAGAACTGAGAATTCCCAAAATCAATGTTATGCTAAAATATTCTAACAGCTGAATTTGAATGACGTTGTCCTCAGTATATACACGTTGGTCTATGTTCTTTATATTTGAATCATATAGTTCAAGATTTAAACAATCAACGATAAAAAAAATTATGTATACTCCCATTTCATAAGTACAAACGTACTTTTGAAGCATTATACTGATATGTACATATGAAATGAAATCATATTTTCAGAAAATACAATTACATGTACCCAAATTGCTATATATAGATTTAAAGGAATTTACACAGCAAATTGGATTGTATTCAAATGTATGAATACAAAGCCATTAATTAGACCGTGAACTGTGCTTATTTACACAATTTACTTTAGGGATATTTAGCTTGCAATAAATTCATTAGACATAAAAAGCATAAACAGTAACTGTAACATATATACATTATAAATTTAACGAATGGTATTTGAAACGCCATTTTTATACAAATCATGTTAATGTGTGTTTAGTGTTAAACTTGTAATATACATTAAAAATAAGTAAACTGATATGACAAAGGGTCAAATATGTTAATCGAATATTGGAAACTGATATTTAGGAGTAGTAGAAGCTCTAAAGAGCCTGTGTCGCTCACCTTGGTCTATGTGCATATTAAACAAAGGACACAGATGGATTCATGACAAAATTGTGTTTTGGTGATGGTGATGTGTTTGTAGATCTTACTTTACTGAACATGCTTGCTTCTTACAATTATCTCAATTTATAATGAACTTAGACGATTAGTTACAGAGGAAAATATGTTGTTAAAATTTACAAAATTTTATAAAATTATTATAAATTTACTATAAAGGGCCATTACTCCTTAAGTGGTCAACTGACCTTTTTGATCATGTTGACTTATTTGCCGATCTTACTTTGTTGAACATTTTTTGATGTTTACAGTTTATCTCTATCTATAATAATATTCAAGATAATAACCAAAAACAGCAAAATTGCCTTAAAAATTACCAATTCAGGGGCAGCAACCCAACAACCGATTGTTGGATTCATCTGAAAATTTCAGGGCAGATAGATCTTGACTTGCAAAACAATTTAATCCCCATGTGTGAATTGCTCTTAATGCTTTGGTTTCAGAGTTATAAGCCAAAATCTACATTTTACCCCTATGTTCTTTTTTAGCCATGGCGGCCATCTTGGTTGGTTGGCAGGGTCACCGCACAATTTTTTAAACTAGACTTTAGATACCTCAATGATGATTATAGTAAAGTATGGTTATATTTGAAGATGTGATATGAGACAACTGTCCATCCAAGTCACAATTTGTAGGAAATAAACCATTACAGGTCAAAGTACGGTTTTTAAGACGGACCCTTGGCTCACACCGGACAAGCAAATATAAAGGGCACAAAAAATGACGTTTCTTCTTGTTTTGTAACTTATTAGATTAGTACATCGTCATCATAAAAAAACCCTGTTCTCGTTGGTACTTAAACCACATTTTATTTCTAATTACTAAATCGTTGACTTTTTATGATTTCATACCTATTTGTTGTAATGACATGATTTCTACAATTGGCGTTTTATCTGACATTCAATTAATTTACCAAACTTAAATTAAGACAAAATGGTAATATACTACATAATCATATCAAATATAAATGACCTTTCATATATAGTAACCAAGCAGGGGATTTCATAATCAAATTCATAAGCTTCAAATATTTGTACAACCTACCATCTGTGTCATTTCCGATGAATTGACAATGAGGATCGGTAGAAAACAAAACTTTACGACAAAAGAGATGATTTCGTCTTCCCGATTTTGAACTTTCAATTTCTATGTAGCAACATTCCAGCACCTACATACGGAGTCATATCTCCCAATTGATAAGTATTTTTAACAAGTCCTATCATAATTTCGTTGATAGATGGTTGCTGCTCACAAGGAAGCTATTTAACCAATAGTTCAAAATGTTGAAGTTGAAATCATCCCTTCGTGAATTTTTTACGGACGTTATCACAAGATGGTTGACCGTTATGGAATATTCGTTTTACAGATAGCGGATATGTTCATAATTTAGTAACTACAATCCAATTTCCTTTTCACCGTATCGGATAAATAACCACGTTTAAACTAACTTTAGCAAAAATACGGTTGCCTCATGTAGAACAGGATCTGCTTACCGTTTCGAAGTTCATGAGATCAACCTCAGTTTTTCATGGGGTTTGTGTTGCTTAGTCTTAATTTTGCTATGTTGTATTTTGTGAACTTTTGTCTGTTTGTCTGTTTTTTTTTCTCTTTTGTAGCCATGATGTTGTCAGTTTATCTTAGATAAATGAGTTTGAATGTCGCTCTGGTATCTTTCACCCTCTTCTGCAGTCATTCGTCGATATAATCCTGCGGAAGACGGGTTTCAATAACTTTTGATTTATTTGCATTTTCAATTTACTGCTCAATTGAAATATGTCTCTCGACATATATTTGACTAAAGACTAGTTTTGTATTTAGACAATTTTCGCCGTCATGTCATTTGGATTTTGATAATAGAACTGAGAATTCCCCAAATCAATGTTATGCTAAAATATTCTAACAGCTGAATTGGAATGACGTTGTCCTCAGTATATACACGTTGGTCTATGTTCTTTATATTTGAATCAATTAATTAGTTCAAAATTTAACAATCAACGATAAAGAAAATATAAACTCCCATTTCATAAGTGCAAACGTACTTATGAAGCATTATACTGATATGGACATATGAAATGAAATCATATTTTCAGAAAATACAATTACATGTACCCACATTGCTATATATAGATTTAAAGGAATTTACACAGCAAATTGGATTGTATTCAAATGAATGAATACAAAGCCATTTATTAGACCGTGAATTGTGCTTATTTACACAATTGACTTTAAGGACATTTAGCTTGCATTAAATTCATTAGAAATAAAAATCATAAACAGTAACTATAACATATATACATTGTAAATTTGACGAATGGTATTTAAAACGCCACTTTTATATAAAACATGTTAATGTGTGCCTAATATCAAACTTATAACATACATTAAATATAAGTAAACTGATATGACAGAGGGTCAAACATGTTAATCGAATATCAGATACTGATATGTAGGAGTAGTATAAAAAGGGGGTGACGTTTCTTTGAACAATTAGAAAAGGAGACTATAAAGGGCATTTTATCTCCCAGTTACGGTAGCATTCCTAATATCACTTGGATTTGCTAAAATGTGGATAATGGATGATAGCACACCTGTAATACATATTTAAACGTGGAACTAAGGCATTTGGTACAAGTTCTGGCTTTGGTAGTGTAAATTCCGTTTCATATGAACAAAAAAAAAGTTTGTCAGTGATTGTTTTGTCGTTGCTACTTTCTGTTGTAAAGTCAATCAATTAGCATAATCTTTTATTACAATGTATACGTAACACCTAGCTAAAAGTATTGTTTTGGTAATGAACGTCGATTTTAAAAGATTGAAAACCCATAAATCCAGTAGAGTCAGGAAGGTTATGAGTTTTGAAAAATCTAACAGAATATTTCGCTGAATTTTTGGAACATTTTAAAGATTGTTTGATTTATGTCGTTTGTTGAGTATTAAATCATATTAATAAGCTGAATGCTGATGTACGATCAAAAACGATACGCATAGCGAGTTTAACGTGACATCAGAGAAATGTCTGATCAGAGAAAAAGTCCAAGAAACCTGAAATAGAATTAACAAGATGAACGTAGTTAAACCGTTATATTTTTCACCAATCATGAAATTAAATCCCCGTTATAATTTTTTTCGCAAGCGGAAACTCTATTGTATAAATAGAGCTGGTCCCGTCGTGGCATTCATGCTCATTGTATATTTGTTTCTAGCAACACGACTGTACTGACAATTTCAAAAGTGAATTTTATTGCTATGATATCACAAAAGGTGAATTTGAATACCTTGATCCTTAGGATACATATATATTCTTTCATCGATACCAGTGAATTATAAGGCTCGGACTTTAAAATTTATTATCTAACTATCGTTAATACATAGTGAAGCTCGAGTGCATATTAAACTACAAATTTAATCTTTCAATGGGTAGTAGAGACATTTTGTTCAAAATGATTTGCCTTAGGTAAACTGTAATATATCTTTCATCCATCAAGTAGAGCTTTGTATCCTCCTTTTTGACCTTTTATATTCCCTCATATCACAACGAACAAACACATCACCTAAATCAATTTATTTCAAACCTTGACAGTTCATTGTAATCATAGTCCATATGTAAACAGTCTACACATACATATAACGACAATGCATACCAGATGTTAGAAAAGAATGTAATGCATGCAACTGCAGCTCGTGATTGACAGTTATCATGTAACTTTTAAGCTTCTTAACATTTTAAAAAGTAGGTTCTCATCTTTTGGGGTTTAGAATCATCAACACAAATTGTTTCTTTTCCTTAAAACTCTAATTTGCTTTCAAATGATTATCGAGCTACTGGAAGATTATCATATTTGAGTCTAAACTACGTGGAAACACACTTACAATTTTGTGATTTGCAATTGCAAAATAAGAAAATACTCACTTTATTGCTATATTATAAAAAATGCACCATTTGAATGGTGTACTTTAGGGTTAAATCGTAGTCTTATGTTTACCTTATATTGATGAGAAGTATCATCCATGAAGGAAGTCAATAAATTTGATTTAATCATAAATAAGCGACCTTTTCCTTATTCATGTTATTTGTAACTTTATTATAACAAGAAAGCTAACGAACCAAATATTCCGAGTGGTAAAGTTGAAATAATCACTTAGAAAATAGTTGGACGTCATTACGAATGTGACTATCGTTACTGTTACCATAGTCTGAGATGAATACGGTTATGTTTTAATTGTAGTAGCCATAATCTTGTCAATTTTTCCTTGATTGTGACATCAATGAGAGAGCCTCGTCAACTGAATTGTTTTTAAAACAATGAGTAATGAGTGATTGTAAAATATTTTGCTTACCCTTCCTGAACACCTGATTTCCCCTTAGTTTTGGTTGGGTTTGTTAAGCTCAATTATTAGGTCTAAATATAGTGTTTGTTTTGTTTCGACACAATCACAAACACATACTCACAGAGAGAAAAGTCGGTGCCTTATTCACAAGTTTAGTTCTGTTCATAATATCAAACAATATCTAAAAAACATATATTTGCTGATTGTCTGATTTCATCTACCTGTATGTGATTTTGAATAAATGAGGTAATTCCACATTGTACATACAATATTTTTTTGTACTGTGTCATCCATTTGAAAAAATTCTAAAGAATAAGAAAGTTAAATGTTTTGAGTCAACTGTATTCAATAACAACAAATCGTCATCCTACAGATTAAGAGAAAATATCAGTGCCAATTTAGGAACTTCAAAATAGCGTGTAGTAACGGCACAGACAGGTTCCATCGATATCACTTATGAGAACGATTGTCTTTTTGGAAAGTTTCTCCTGTTCATATTGGTCAAGAAAGTCCGAATAACAGATTTATTTCCAAACGCAGAAGTTTCACTTTCAAGTTAGCATAATCCAAATTTAATGGAGAAGAACTAAATAGCCTTCAACGAATAGAACAAATTACACCGGTTCGTGATTAAAAACAAAATTATCAGTGCGACACAAACTGGACAAAATCAAAGAAGACTATAGCCGTCCACTGACTTAAGAAGAAAGGTCAGTTTAATTCTGGAATTAAATGTTGAGGCAAAGCGCTTGATCTCGGGTAGTGCATATTTTGCAGTTATTTGGTATGCAACAAATTCTGGGATTTAAATGAACATACCATTTTCATTGCTGAAACAGATAAATAAAAGACTATAAAAATCTCCATTTTATTTGAAAATGTATTAGTATCAAATAACGCTACAGATATATACTAATATTATAATACAACAGTTATGAACTAAACTCTGACAGACAAGAATATCAGGGTGAATAAAATATCTTAACATCCACTGTTTCTATGACAATAATCGCCTCTATTCGCTGCCTAAAAGCTTCAGAAGAATTGTCGGTATACCATTTTTAACTGAATATCTTTTAATTAGGTATTGTGCTCCTGCTGGGTAAACCCGTTCTTTCTCCGTGTAACATGCAAAGTTTTCGATGTTGAGGGGTTGCCACTGCGAATCAGAGGAGTTATCAATAACAAAATGAACTTCAATATTGCCACTTGGTGCACAGGATGGAAAAATCTGAGCACATTGTTGTTTGACAGAGGACGATACAAACGATAACCACGTAAATTTCTTTCCTGGTTGGTATTTCGAGAGATCTCGGGCAGATATTTTCATTTTACGATATGTTTTCGTTTTTTCTCTTACCAAATCCCTCCAACAAAACAAAAGAAGATGGAACATAAGCATATATGGTCCGAGTGCTAGATCATTTCCTGTAGGTTTAAAGCCCGTTTCTCGCTGTCGCCTCAAAGCTGTGTTTAGATAAGTATATAATTGGGTATCTTCGTCGGTATATACTCTCACGATCGTTTTGTAAAAGTCAAATCTATTGGAACACTGACTAACAACATCGCTTGCTTCCTTACATGCTGGGTAGAGTGACTGTGCAACTTTATCTCTAACGGCAACCCAGTTTTTACCTGTATTCACATGCTTGAAAACATCATTCAATAATGATGAAAGAGATTTCGTTTTGTCGACAACATTAGGATGAAAAACGCATTTGTAAGCAGCCAATGTAAGTCTGAATAGACCATATTCCTCATTGTCGATAGCGCTGTTCCCATCATAGTATGTTTCAATGGCTTCCTCACTTTCAGGAGTGATGTGGTTCTGAATGATCTTCGATGCCTCTAGATATCCAAACAAATCAGCTATTTCCTGTGCTGTATTTGCACTGGTTGGTCCTTTCTCGGAAATGCCTTCCTTTGCTTTTAGTTCTTTGTCACATGCTTGAAACTGAAGGAGAGTTCTGATTGCAGAGAGATTGTTCCACCAAACAGCCTGTTGTAGTAAACCCCATCTTCTGTCCTCAGGGACCAGATTTATAAGATATGGTTTTAGTGGTCGGCCTGGGGTCCCTAGAATTCGCCAAACATCTCCCCAATTTCCCACTTTTGCTGCCGCAAACATTCTTTGGATATCAGCATGATCCTGGTCAATACTCCTTGTTGAAGACGATATAATGCCCATTGTCAATAACCTGAAACAGTAATACACGTTAACTTAAAAACTGTTTAATACTTGGTTTATATTGAAAATCCGTTACATTTCCTTAACTAAATTCAATATATTAGTGTCGTTTATAAGACTCAAGCGTTTTGATCTAGATGAGGGCGACAGTAGTTAACAGATGTAGAAATATCCAAAATCGGAGAAGAGACAGTACACCCGCCCATTCCGTACCGCCAAATCTTCTGCAATACGATATTTATCCACTGCCGAAAATTTAAATATTTTAAATGCTCAGCGAGCCCCGCGTTTTTAATTTGCAAATTTAACTGTCTCGAGTGGATTGATATCGTATCACACTCGGTACAGTGATACAATATAATATTGTTATAAATGGGTATTGATAATAATCTCAAAGAAACAACACATTTTATATTTCTAAATTTTATTAGGATCAATATCTGAAAACCTGAAAAATAACGGTCTTAGATGATTTTCATACACTTAGACAACTTTGGCAAACTCAATTTGGGGAGATCAAATTGCATATTTTTATAATTAGTACCAATTTTATCAGATAACATAACATTTAACATAACGGCTATCAACTTATCAGGTTGACATAGCGGTAAAATTCAACTGTCAGTGAACAGGCACTTCGATCACGATTTTCACGGGTCTACATTAAATTCACACTTTCAGGGGATAATGGGTTTGTAAAACATGTTTGTCGTTACCTATTCATTCAGTCTCAGTGTTATTTGACACATCTTTTGGGTAGTTTTCCCATAAATTCCATCGTGGCGAGTGCTTGTTTACATATATTGGAAGTTGCCATTCCAACGAATGGTCACTTCCGGGTAACGGTATTTCTCTATAAAGTTATAATAATACATAAAAGTATTATTAAGATATGATTAAATTACTTGCTGGCCTTCCTTTTATTGTGTAGGATATTTAATAATAAGATATAATTACGTTAAGTACGTTTTTGTGAAGCGCCGTTAAGGAACTATTTTGTGATTTCAATGACGTCATATAGTAACGTAGGTGATAAGGCTAAGAGTATGGAATTTTAAGGTTTATATTTATTATGTCACTTATTTATTGGAATTAAAGGCAAACTTTCGCGATTTTATGGATTTATAACGACATTTTGGGACATGAGCCAGAGTTTTCCTTGGTATTTCAAAGTTATTGTAGATTTTCAGTTCTGTGAGTCGCGGATGTATTTCACCGTCGAGTATAAATACGGCGTCGCACTAGCACTTTGGCATATCGTATCTGGCTATCAAGCAGAGCAGTACAATAAACCAAAACAACCCTTAAAGTCAACCAAGCTATTTAGGTACAGGATGCATTTCGATATAAAGCTATTTTACCTTAAGCTATGCGATAGCATTTCAAGTCTATATTTATCTTTTTACATCTTTTGGAATATTAAACTAAAAGCTTACATAAGGACGTCTAGGAACCAAATACCGTTTTTATAAATATTCCCGCTTAAGCAGGTCTTCAACAGGAAGTGGCTTCATATTTGAAAAGATGAGGAACAGTTCAATATTTACAATTTCTAATAGCAGTTTTTGGCAAATTATACAATTATTAAAGATGTAAAGATACGATGTTCCACCACGTTGACTTTCTAATATCGTAATTTAATGAAATAAGTATATTTCATTCTCTCATTATTGTATGATTAATAGGATAAAGACTTGTAAATCTGTATATATAAGTTACATCTGGGGTTCGGAAGGCCAGCATCTTACTGTTCCAATTTATGATTATACTATGTTATTGCTGATATTTGCATGCGTTATTTATTGATATATATATATATATATTTATATGCATACTGGAAAAGAATAAAAGTCATTCTTTTACGCTGGATTCATCATTTTATATATGATTATGCTGGAGTCAACAAACTATACTCAAAACAAGACTAAGTAAAGGAACACTATCAATAATCAATCATACGGAATTAAAAGTACACTCGACCCCTACTCGCCCGCCTGTAACAATATTATATATATCTCGTATGAAGCATACAAATTCTTTTGCTTGAAAATTAGCAAAACACAAAGGTGACCATACACTACTTGTTGATGTTAAATACTGCCTTCGAGTTTAGATTTGAATATTCGTATCTAGTTGCCATCTACATCTGTTTATAATACACCCAGTGGTAAGGTCTTGAGTCATGTGAGCATGATCAACATATATTTTTCCTATATCGGTTAATTCATATTAATTACTGCGAATTCTTTAATATTTGTTAGATCACAAGTCCTATGGAATTCGTGGGTACAGATGAACTACGAAATTAAGTGTTTAACACATTAAAATGTTTCTATAAGTTCATATGAAAACTTTGGTAAAAGAATGAAATCAAATATCCCCAAAAATTCAAGTTTTCATCAATCCACGAAAATTGGTACCTACGTGAACAATGAATCCACAGTAAAACAAAAAGTCAATAATACTTCAGTTATCTATTTGCTTGTTGCTTATGTTTGCATTAATATCAATAAAAAATCAGTTTCTGTACAATATGATTTTTACGTCCTATTTAATTCAATACTGCATTATACAAGTTGTATATTGATTTTCTATTGATGAAAGTAATGTTTACAAATTATTTACTGTTCCATAACGGTGTACCTGATGTTGTTGAATAATAGTATTTACTAAAAATTAAGGCATTATGTAAAACTCACTTTCTGTAAACTTAATTTATTATCGAAGTAAGAATGATGTGTCCTTTTAAAAATACATATACAATTTTCAGAAAATATCTATTGTCAATTTAACCTATGTTTTGTGTGTTATTTATACTAGTTTAAATAAAAAATCAACAACGATTAATGTCATACTTTTTTTTTTATCTACCCATGCAACGTCCTAAGAGTTCGTGTATGTCCTATAATTATTTTAATTGATTACCGATATTCATATCAAATAGAATTATCTAAAATTACACAACTAGATTTTTCAAAAGCCGAGCGTCAGCATAAGAAATAAATAAATTACACGAAAGCCATTGTGGTAATATTAACACATAAGTATACTTAATAGGTTAATCAAGCAAGCGTTATTAACACATCAAATGCATATAAAATGAGGTAAAAAAAAACATACAAAGGGCAGAAAAATAAAACAACAGTATTTTTTTCTCCGGTGTCAAAGTTTATTAAGATACTGTTTTGCATTTCAGATTAAATATAGTAAACAATTTAGAGTCATATAGTTATTAACGTTTTTGTTAAATTATTACCATAGGAAAAAAAAGTAAAATCACAATAATACTTAACTCCGAGAATAATTGAAAACGGTAAGTCTCTAATCAAATGGCTAAATCAAATGATAAAACACATATAACAAATGGACAACAACTATCATATTCCTGACTTTGTACAGAAATTTTCAAATGTTGGAATTGGTGGATTGAACCTGGTTTTGTAGAGCTAAACCTCTTACTTGTATGACAGTCACATCAAATTCCATTATATTTGCAACGATGCTTTAACAAAACAGATATAATTGGTAAAATTGTGAAAATAGAGATACTACAATCAACACCGTGTCTCAAACAAAAAGAAGGATAAATTGTTTAGTATCCTCTTGGAGAAGTTGTTCATTACTACTCCCAAGTGTTGTACTTTTGGCGTTTGCTTTATTAACTTTGTCTGTTCTTAGCCATCATTCTTATAAAATATTTTGATGTGGTACGTTCCCTTATATACCTCCAAGTAGACTGTTAATCGCTTGGTATTTTTTTGCATGGTCAACGATTCTTTGTAATAGCTTGTCAAAAATGTTAAGTTGGTATCAAAGTATATATTTATTGGCTCTAGGTTATTCTTTTCATATAAAAAGTGACAATTGCTTCCGACATGCTCCATGTCTATTATGTATACTCTACAGAATTTCCCCAGACAACATTTGTAAGTTTGACCAAATCATAAAATCGTCCTAAATGTATTTACATAGGATATGTCAACTTTTATGGAATAACACACTCACCCCCATTGAAAAATCCTCTCATATCCCAATAGTTATTATATCATTGTTTTGTGCTTGATTTTCGTCAATATTTGAAAGTTTGTATCAATTGAACATATCTATATATCTTTATTAGTGACAAATGAAAATGTACAGCTAAAGGGAAATAACTGTAACACAAATAGTACAAATATAACTTAATTTTAGTATTCGCACGAGACTCGCATTTGTAATCGTAACTAGTCTAATATTAAAAACTTACCTTTAATCTCGCTTCTATGTCGAAACATAGAGTTATAATTGCTTGGAAACATGCACGCATCTTTTATACTGACATGAAAAAGAAAATATATATTTTCGTAAAATACGATTTATTGAAAATACATTCACAGGAAATTTGATGCATCGACTTTTTAGCTATTAATAGATTTAAATGTCAACATAATTACCTCACATCAATAACAAATAACAAATCGAACTATAACTCAATAGAAAACTTGTGAGGTTTCCCCTACAATAAACGCTTGCAAGTAGACTATTAATAAGGACGATACAAATAAGTACATATGGTTTGATTGCCAGAGAGACAACTATCCACCAAAGTTCAAATGTAGTGTATGCAAACAACAGCAAATGGAAATAAATACAACAGACTTTAACAAACGACTACTACTGAACACTCTAAACATGGGACAGGCATTTGGAGACTGTGGCTGGGTAAGCATTTCATATAGCGGCAAACATTGACCCTAAACTGGGACAGTGATGTAAGAGCACAACACAACTATACACTACATAAAACTGGCGAGATATGTAAACACAATAACATGATTTATCACTTTTATGCAGACGACACACAAGTTTACTAGTGTTCAAGCCACTTGATAACTGAACGAACATATCAAAGCGACTTGAGGCTTGCGTAGCTGACATCAGCAAGTGGATGTTCTCGAACATGTTAAGATTAACCGAGGATAAAACGGAACTGAAAGTATTTGCTCCAAAAAAACGAGTGAAGGACCTTTCAAACTTGAATCTCAATTTTGGTGGAAACATTGTAAGTGATGCTGAGTGCGTTAAAAAAGCCTAGACATTTATTTTGAGAAAACTTAGTTAATAGACAAACAAATTAGTGCTGTTTCAATCAGATAAAACATTAGAAGAATTCGACCATTTATTACCGAAGAAGCATGCAAAACGTTAGTATGCTCTCTTGTAACTTCTCGTTTAGATTATGGGAACGCATTACTGTATGGACTCTCAGCAACATCTATTCAAAGATTACAACAAGTCAAAAACACAACAGCCAGGGTCATTACAAGGAAGAGGAAGTACGACCACAAAACAGAAATCCTCAAGTCTCCCCATGACTGCCCGTAACATATCGATGTCAGTATAAACTCCTTGTATGTGTGTTCAAGGCATTGCACGAGGAGGCACCAGTCTACTTACAAGAACTCGTTCAAATATACAAACCAATGCGAGCACTTAGATCTGAAAATTCCATGATTTAACAACGACACGTGTAAGAACTAAAACATATGGGGAAAGAAGATTCGACAAAGCAGCAGCCATTCTGTGGAATGATTTACCAAGTCATCTTCGGAACATCCATTGTGTGAACGTTTTTTTAAAAAAAACCTGAAAAATCATTAGTTCAGACATGCTTTTCATTGTTCTTAAAGTGGCACTAGCTACGAGATAAATAAAAAATCAAAAGTATGATTTCTTTTGTTCAATCATTAATTAAAGTGAAATAGTGAAATAATAATTTGCTAAAATGGTTCAATTTGTCAAATTAAGCTAATAAATATTGATAATGACTTATTCACTTGCAAGTGAATAACTGGACCTCATTAAATCCGTATCCATGTGGACTCGAATTTAACCCCGTAGAAAGAGATAGAATAACGCATGCATTGTCCGTGTACGGGTATTTAAAGGAAAAAAATGTCATTAACTTAAGATTCATGCTTGAATAAATACCAAAGAGATATAAATGAATTATTATTTTTATTGGCAAAATAAAGGCCACGGCTCACAAATTAATCAAACATTAATTTATCATCAATAAAGATGAAACATTAGCATGATCATGAGTCACAAATGATTAAAATTAACACATTAGCGTGGATCACTGTTGATCAGTTATAACATAAGAATGGATCACGATTGATCAATTATAACATTAGCATGGATCAAGAATGATCAATTAGAACCATCTGTACAAAAAGAGCAGAGCCATGACGAATCATCATACAACATCGGGTACAAGGAAATAAAATATGTCCATAAAACCTGAAAAATAAATCAAAACAGCAGCAGTATATCGCCAAAATACACGTTTTGAAATGAAGAGGTGGGAGGGTGGATTTTTCTTACATTACATAGAAATATATTAATACAAAACCCAGAATTTACTCTGACGAAAAATGTCTGCCTTTTCTTCTTAAATCTCTGAACGCCAATGCAGGCGATATATTGACGTCACAGACGATATTGGTCCGCTAGGCCACATGACCCTTTTTCGAGAAACTTAGTTTGATTTTCAGAAAATTGCAAACCTACATTATAAAGAAACTGTATAAAGAAAGGTAACTCGAATAACTGAAACGGCAGCTTCACAAAGTTAAAGCAATCTATCCCATATTAGATAGATTGAATTAACTTAAGATTCATGCTTGAATAAATACCAAAAAGATATAAATGAATTATTATTTTTATTGGCAACATAAAGGCCACGGCTCACAAATAATCAAACATTAATTTATCATCAATAAAGATAAAACATTAGCATGATCATGAGTCACAAATGATCAAAATTAACACATTAGCGTGGATCACTGTTGATCAGTTATAACATAAGAATGGATCACGATTGATCAATTAAAAACTTTAGCATGGATCACGATTGATCAATTATAACATTAGCATGGATCAAGAATGATCAATTAGAACCATCTGTACAAAAAGAGCACTTTATCATTACTGTCCAATACTGACATTGACTTTAAAAATACTGGCCCTGGGAACAGAAGCTCAGTAACGGATATTAGAGTCCATTATGTGAACATGAAGCAAGATGATTGGCGTTGTGTCGCTTTCCCGCCAAATGGTCGCTTGTAACATGTTAAACATGCGACCACCGCCATGAAATAAAAGAAAACGACGCAACAAGCCGTGGCCTTATTGACTTGGTTGCTACATATTTATATTTATCCTTTCTCTTGCAGGGCGAAGCCTTTAAATAAACGAACGTCATAGCACACTATTGCAAGTGCACGACTTAAATCAACAAAATATTATTAGAAGTAACCACACAGTTTGTACACTAAATCATTATCTGTACAATTTCTTTCATTAGGAACTCTTACACAACTTCCTGAAGAAAACTTTGAATTCTATACAAAAATAGTTAATTTCCCATGTTTGAAAGATGAACACCGTCCATGTTGAAAAGTCCCTTCTCATTCCATGTTATTTCAGGATATTTTATGTATCCTCCACCGGACTTAAGACATAACCAACCAGTAAAATTGTTTATTCTGACCGCAGCTCGGTTCAGAGACTTTATGTTTTGGCCATTCCGCCAAACTAGCCTTGGTAGTATCTGGGACCAAATTAATTTAGCTTTAGGGAGCAATTCTGAAACCTTACAAAGAGACGACTTAATTTGCAGTCTAAAATTATGTAACTTGCAGGAGCCTATGTTGTTGCCCCCACAATGTATAATTAAAAAATCTGGCTCCTGTTCAAATCTTAATAAATATTTTATCCTTGGTATTAATTCTTGCCAATTCATGCCCCCTTTACCTTGCCACCAAATGGTACATTTTTTCCGCTTCAAACCCAAATGGATGCCGTCATAAGTGGTGCGGGCATGGGTAAATGCATGTTTTACAATGGACGAGCCTATTATCCAAACAGACTTTTTCTCATATCTCTCAAGTATCCCTATTAAAACACAATTAAACGTTTAATAACATATATATACCACCTATGTACAGCTATATATAAACAATAATTGTCTTTATGTCAATAAATGACCACATCAAAATAAAATTTTTACAATCTGATATATGACCTATATGCCCCAGATTTCCATCGTCCTAGCTTCATAATTTCCTCATTAGAAATTCCTTTAGCTGAGGCTTCTGAAGCTGCCCCAATCCTGAATGAATGTGACTTGTAGCCACTTGAATCAATACCTATTACATTCAATGCTTTAGATAATATACCAGAGAACTGATAACGAGACACACATTGTCCACCAAGGTGACAGAGTAAAGGACCATTTTTATTTGGTCTTACTCTTAGGTATCTTTTTAATAGCAGTATTGGACAAACTGTTGAATCCGTCTTCCTTACATGTATATCAATAGAAATACCCTTACCAGTTTGATCCCCCTTAGAGTGCGTTAAGTGAAGCCTAATAAACTCCCCTTTTGCTCCCCATAAAATTTGTGTACCGTGTATTGATATTATATTTTGCGTTTGGCCTAATTTTGTGTAAACTAATTCTCCAACTCTTAAAAAGCCATGAAAGGCGACTGAAAAAGCTGCCGCAAAAAGCAAAGATTCGTATGCTGAATAACAAACCGATGGCAACTTTTTAATTATCCTAGTCAAAAGTTCTGATGTAATTGGAAGCCTCTTATCCTTCGAGAACTTACTGCGTTTCAAACCCTCTAACATTTTTCGTATAATAAAATTTTGTGAATAGTCCATAAATTGAGACTGTAGAACCTTGCAACGAAAACCGATAGCAGTCACGTAACAGCTGACAGTTTTATGTGCTCTCCCTTTCAGTGATAAATATGCAATAAAAAGCACAATATGCGAGGGGGAGGCGGCCACACGCACTCCATATTAAAGTCTTTCCGAAATATCTCGAAACTCCGCAATCCCGTTCTATATGTATCCTTCGTGTTCGAAGCTAGCGAGGCATCTACTAGACGATCAATTTCAGACCGGAAATCAGCTGCAGAAAAGTTTCTGGGATTGGTGTCGCCTCTGTCTTTGCTTGTGGTGCTACCATGCGGAATCTGTGCCACTGTTTACGTGAAATAGCATCAGCGATAAAGTTCGAACGACCTTTGATATGTACTGCTTTAAATTGCATATTAAAAAGCATTGTTTGTAATACAAAAGGCCGAACCAACTCCATCACCCGTCTCGATTTTGAGGATTTCTTGTTCAAAATACTCACAAGTGCCTTATTATCTGTATGAAAAAGTATTTGCTTGTTGTACAAATCCTCTTTGAACAACAAAATCGATAGCACAATAGGCACTAACTCCAAAAAGGTTATATCAGCCATAACGTCAGTGTTTTCCCAACTAGGGGGCCATTAAAAATAAGCCCATCGGCCTGAAAAGTAAACCCCACAACCTAAATCTGGGTTACCAGCGCTATCTGTAAACAAATGAATTTTACTATTTGAAAGCCATTTGCTCTCACCAAAAGCCAAATTATCATTGAAATTCTCGAGAAATGTAAGCCAAGTTTTTATGTCCTCCTTCATACCTAGTGTTACTCGGATAAAATGATTTGACCTTTGTATACCGCAAATAGCATCACAAAACCTCCTGTTAAAAGCCCGAACTGACGGAATTGCTTTGGCACAAAAATTTAGGGAGCCCACTAAAGATTGAAGATCCCTTAGAGTGATTTTTCTTTTCTTTATAGTTAATTCAAGTTTTCCCTTAACCTCTGTTAGTTTGTCTTGTGGTATCCGAATAACCATCTCCAAAGTGTCTATTTCTAATCCCAGAAAAGTCATAATACACGCAGGACCAAAAGTTTTTTCCTCCGCTAGAGGAACTCCAATATCGCTGCAAATAGTCCTGAAATTGTTCATGAGATGTAAACATTCCCCCGACCGAGCTTCTCCGGCAAGCAGGAAATCGTCTAAATAATGCTCTATTGATTCCTTGTGCGATTGAAAACGGACCAACCATTCTAAAAAAAATGAAAACTTTTCGAACAGCGCGCACGCCGCCGAACATCCCATTGGGAGCGCTTTCTGGAAATAAAAGTTGTCTTGAAAGCGAAAACCAAATAAAACAAATTCATCAGGGTGCAATATTAATAATCTAAATGCCGAGACTATATCCATTCGTGCCATTTCTGCCTCCTTTCCTAGTTTACTAATAGTGCCAAGAACTTTGTCAAAGGATGTGTATTGCACAGTTGCTCATTGGGGATCAATAAAACTATTAATACTACTTCGCAGTGGATAACTCAAATGTTGTATCATACGCCATCCGTGAATTTTAGAGCCAGGAGGAGGCTTTTTAGCTACAAGCCCTATTGGTGATAAGCGGAGTTTAGAAAAAGGTTTGTTTTTAAAGGGGCCCGCTATTCGCCCTGCCTGAATCTCTTTCGTAATTTTTTCCTCTAATTCAGACTCATGCTGCTTTGCCGAAATCAAATTCGAACAATTTACAGCTTGACGCGGACCCATGTAATTTACTTTAAATCCATTTGTAAATCCATCTAACAATATATGTGCATCAATTTTATTTGGAAAACTTTTTAAAAAATGTCTTAATCTTTCCACTTTAATCGGTGTCTTTCTTATTCCGTTAGCCTATACTGGCTATATACTTCCTGGGACTGACGATGCGGACTTAAATCTGAATCCATTGACATTGTTTTTATAGTTTTTTTTCCCTCCGAAAGTCACTCCGAAATGATTCATAAGGCTTTCTTTTCTCATTCTGACTGTTTTGTGTAGTTTTTAAATTGCAAAACAAAGCTGCATGAGCACCCCCGCATTTTAAGCACCTATGAAGATAACGACAAGCTGAACGGCCACATCTACCTTTATTTTTCTACAAGAAACATTTTCCTGTATTCATTTGAGATATTTGAGGTTCTTGTGTAGGAGTTACACCCTGGGAAATATACAGAAGCCATAACTCCATGTCTATACAACCCCAATTCATTGATGGGTTTCTGGCACGTTTTAGTCTAAATTGTTGATCATAGGTTAACCAACCCATATCAGCACATCTGCCTGCACCCAATTTTACATTATAAATATACTTCAGTAAACCCGGGGTACTACTAGGATGTGCTGCTGTATAAATGCTAGTATAAATTATGATAGCATCGAACCATGTATTAATGTTGGATATTTTCTTTCCGGATTTTGGTTTTAAATTAAGATTTCCATTATTATCCATAACTACTGCCCTTGTTTGCTCGGAATGAGAAATAAGCAATAAGTTTTCTAATTCTACAT
The DNA here is from genome assembly GCF_965363235.1 of Mytilus galloprovincialis. Taxonomy (NCBI): domain Eukaryota; kingdom Metazoa; phylum Mollusca; class Bivalvia; order Mytilida; family Mytilidae; genus Mytilus; species Mytilus galloprovincialis. The sequence goes on along the minus strand of NC_134842.1, from coordinate 81,235,816 downwards.
ATTACCCATTAATAATTTTGTCTCTCACTTGTTGTGAAATGTGCACCCCAAGGTCATCATTGAAACTTTTAACAGGGGCAATATTATCATTATCATTTACAAGTATGCTGTTATTAGTGAGATTTATACCTGACAAATCTGTATCTGGGGTTGAGCAGAGTGTGGGTGTCCTCTGGATAGCCTCAATTGCTTTAGCCAATTTGGTCCTTTAATTCTGGCACGATGCGTTGGGTGACAGTATCTGCCACCTGCTCCAACTCAGGACTCAGGCTTGCGGTCGGTTGCTGCTGGGGAACTCGCTGAGTAGTGGCATTCACACTTCCAGTCCTCCGATAAATAACTGTTTCCCCATCTGAAGAATGGTGTGCGGACTTCCTGTTGGACGCCGCATACGGGCTCCTAGTTTTCCGGGCCGTTCTTCCCATATTACTTTCACACAATCTGAAAAACTAATATGTGAAATGTGAACAACAAATCCTTTTTTTACTTATTTCATTCAAGTGTGTACGTTGGTTTAATTCAGAACTTATGTATATCGATCCTCGCTATAGAGATCAATAAGTTATGCGTTTAAAGGATTTTATACAAAACCACGCCTAACGTTAAATCCCACTGCAAAACTTACCAAAAATTTATCTTTACTGAATCTCATAAAAAACATTTTTCTTTTCAGATAATTACATGTTGTATTACGTAGAAATATGTATACGTTTTTCTTACATTTTTCTTACATTACATAGAAATATATTAATACAAAACCCAGAATTAACTCTGACAAAAAATGTCTGCCTTTTCTTCTTAAATCTCTGAACGCCAATGCAGGCGATATATTGACGTCACAGACGATATTGGTCCGCTAGGCCACATGACCCTTTTTCGAGAAACTTAGTTTGATTTTCAGAAAATTGCAAACCTACATTATAAAGAAACTGTATAAAGAAAGGTAACTCGAATAACTGAAACGGCAGCTTCACAGAGTTAAAGCAATCTATCCCATATTAGGATAGATTGAAACATTGAAATTGAAACTAGGTGAATAATTTGATTAACTGATTAGATCCACACAAAATCGTTCTTATAAAGATAAAAACGACGATAAGCATAAATTTTTAATCTACAATACAAAATTTAACTTACATATAAAAATACAATTGCACGAGTTGCTAAATATATTCATATCTATGTTTATGTTTACATCGCTTATATGGTCATAGAAGGTCAACTCGGTAGTTAATTAGATGGCGTCTTGGCTAAAATTCACACGAAACGAAGCTACATCTTATTGAGACCATGGCCTGTAAATTGTTTATTTGATACTTTTGATGGTTTGGAAAAAATGTTTTACATTGTTAATAATAAAATATGAAAATTTGAGTCAAATCGGTGAACATGAATTTGACTTTAAAATATTTCTATAATCATTGTATTTTTTGGAATTTTTAATCAATTACTTTTTTTGAATTTTTAACTTACTTTTATTGGTTATTTTGATTTTTTTAGCAAATATTTTTGAAGTTTTAACTGACGTTTATTTGTACGGATTCAATATCTGCTTAATTTTATCATGCCCATTTTATATAAATTTTATTGTTTATCAATATTTTTATGCTATTTTTTTTTAAATCTGTTTGTTTGAGGAGTTTTTAACATGGGCTTTCATATTCTATTATTAATACTTGTAAATATATGTGAATGGATATATGTTGTAAAGCACTTAGGGTAATTTTAGTATTATATAATGCGCTGTTTTTGTTAAATGTTTTTCTGCTTTGTATCGATCTGGAGTAAAAATTTAAACAGAACAAAACCATACCATCATTTGCTAAAAGCTATATCGTGGTTGGTTGATATTGTTCTCAGCCAGATTTGGCACAATTCATTTTATGATTTTTTTTGGTTTTCACTTAAACTTTGTCTGAGATGTGAAATGTTACACTTGGTCAGCACCTCATAAGAAACATTCATTTCATGTTTGGTTTCATTCCATTGAATGTTTCTCTAAAAAGTAATATTTGTATGTTTTTCCCGGAGGGTCCTATGTTAAACGCTGGCGGCCTTTTATGCTGATTGAATATAAAAAGAAGATGTGGTATGATTGCCAACTATCCACCATAGAACAAATGACACAGACATTGACAGATTAAGGTAACCATACGGTCTCAATCAAAGCAAGGCCCACAAAGTTATCTATAAAATGCCCTAAAATCACAAAGTATGTAAAACAAATCAAACGAGAAAACTAACGGCCTAATTAATGTACAAAAAACAGAACAAAAAACAAATATGAAACACATAACAAACGACTACAGCTAAATTACTGGATATCAAATGCTACAATACTTTACACTGTTGTTCTATTTACTTTTGATGATTAAGAAAGATAACTACGTACTTCAGGTTTATAGAAAGCCCCTTCCCATTCAGTTGTAGCTTGACTTACGGTGTGTCCTGCCACGTCCGGTCTGTGTTTTTGTTAGATGTTTTCTGCTTTGTATAGATCAGATGAGTTATGCTCTTTTCGACTGATTTTTATATTTTGTTCTTATGCTGAACTGTTACACCACTGTCCCAGGTTACGGGGAAGGTTTGGCGCCAGCAAACTAGTTTAACCCTGCCACATTCTGTATGTGCCTGTCTCAAGTCAGGAGCCTGTAGTTCAGTGGTTGTCGCTTTGTCATGTCTGTCATGTTTGTTTTACGCAAATTGTTTTGTTATAAATTAGGTCGTTAGTTTTTATGCCCCACCTACGATAGTAGAGGGGCATTATGTTTTCTGGTCTGTGCGTCCGTTCGTTCGTTCGTTCGTCCGTCCGTCTGTTCGTTCGTTCGTCCGTTCGTTCGTTCGTCCGTCAGTCCCGCTTCAGGTTAAAGTTTTTGGTCAAGGTAGTTGTTGATGAAGTTGAAGTCCAATCAACTTGAAACTTAGTACACATGTTCCTTATGATATGATCTTTCTAATTTTAAAGCCAAATTAAACTTTTGACCCCAATTTCACGGTCCACTGAACATAGAAAATGAAAGTGCATGTTTCCGGTTAAAGTTTTTGGTCAAGGTAGTTTTTGATGAAGTTGAAGTCCAATCAACTTGAAACTTAGTACAAATGTTCCCTATGATATTATCTTTCTAATTTTAATGCCTAATTATATTTTTTATCCAATTTCACGGTCCATTGAACATGGAAAATGATAGTGGGAGTGGGGCATACGTGTACTTTGGACACATTCTTGTTTTCAACTGAATTTTTCATCTCGGGGCCTTTTAAGCCGACTATATGGTATGGGTTTTTTCTTATTGTTGAAGACCGTACGGTTGCCTATTATTGCTTACATCCACTTCATTTGAACTTTGGTAGAAAGTTGTCTCATTGGCAATCATACCACATCTCCTTATTATATATATATATATATAAGGCCGCAATGAATTTATCTCGGAAACAAGAGTTTAAACCTTTAGACTTGTTACTGAAAGTTTACTCCGACTGTGAATGTGTTAAGAATATAATAAACAAGAATGTGTCCATAGTACACGGATGCCCCACTCCCATTATCATTTTCCATGTTCAGTGGACCGTGAAATTGGGATGAAAAATATAATTTTGCAATTGAATTAGAAAGATCATATCATAGGGAACGTGTGTACTAAGTTTGAAGTTGATTGGACTTCAACTTCATCAAAAACTACCATGACCAAAAACTTTAACCTGAAACTCCTACTTTCATTTTCTATGTTTAGTGGACCATGAAATTGGGGTCAAAAGTGTAATTGGGCTTTAAAATTAGAAAGATCATATCATAAGCAACAAGTGTACTAAGTTTCAATTTGACTGGACTTCAGCTTCATCAAAAACTACCTTGACCAGAAACTTTAACCTGAAACTCCAATTTTCATTTTCTATGTTCAGTGGACCGTGAAATTGGTGTCAAAAGTGTAATTGGGCTTTAAAATTAGAAAGATCATATCATAAGCAACTAGTGTACTAAGTTTCAATTTGACTGGACTTCAGCTTCATCAAAAACTACCTTGACCAGAAACTTTAACCTGAAACTCCAATTTTCATTTTCTATGTTCAGTGGACCGTGAAATTGGTGTCAAAAGTGTAATTGGGCTTTAAAATTAGAAAGATCATATCATAAGCAACTAGTGTACTAAGTTTCAAGTTGATTGGACTTCAGTTTCATCAAAAACTACCTTGACCAAAAACTTTAACCTGAAACTCCCACTTTCATTTTCTATGTTCAGTGGACCGTGAAATTGGGGTCAAAAGTCTAATTTGGCTTTAAAATTAGAAAGATCATATCATAAGCAACAAGTGTACTACGTTTCAAGTTGATTGGACTTCAGCTTCATCAAAAACTACCTTGACCAAAAACTTTAACCTGAAGTCGGACGAACGAACGAACGGACGGACGGACGGACGAACGAACGAACGAACGGAGTCACAGACCAGAAAACATAATGCCCCTCTACTATCGTAGGTGGTGCATAATAAAATATTCTACATATCTGAATGTACATTGTATTCAATTCACTCTTAATCAGGTATGTTCAACAAATACCTGGGACTGAAAAGAAAAGGGTAATCCATAATATAGGTTTATAAACCTCAAGATAATGATAATGTCACATTATATACCCTGTCTGAGAAGTGAATAATATTTTATAGTATATCCGATTAATATAAAGAAAACCCAATTGGACGAATGAAACGTCCAGATTTATACATGAGTTGAAATAATCCTTTATTCATTTCTTGAGATGTTTAATTTGTTTAAATGCATTAATAAAATAATTTTAATTCAAATCAGCTAATTATGCATCATCATATCTAAGTTTGTAATTTTAACTATATACTATACACGTACCTTTTGTTCAGGTAACTCAGGATACCTATTTATTGTCACATCCGTTTTTGTAGAACAAACTACTATCTACAATATTCAGTTCTGCATACATCTTCAATATGGACTATGATACTATTATCTACCACTTAAATCCATTTGGAAAATATCAATTGTTTGTATGTCTGATTCTTAATATTGGAAGCAGTTTGAACAGCATGACATCGTTGGTTTTAAATTTTATTATGACACAGCATATTCATAGGTATGTTCTTGCATATAATAAATTTCACAAAGTCGTCATTGTAAGAGTCAATATGTAACGTGCTTGGGTGTGTATCAATATCTAGCACATCGAAATGACTGTCATATCTACAAGATTGCAGTTTCATGTACTGTACCTGCTTATTGAAGATTTTTTTTTCTCTTAGAAAAACATAGAACATATTAAAGTTAATTCCATTCATTGTGTTTTAAATTTTCGATTTTAAATTGGTGTGCACCAGAGGGTGACATTCAAGAAAACAAATCCCGCTAACCAATTGGATAAAGAAAAACGCCCTGAAGTATGTCCATTATTCAATTTTCATTTTTCAAAATTCAATTTAATGAATAAGGAATAATAGTTATAATCAAGTTGAAAAGTGATTAATGAACTAGATCATTTATTTGACTGTGACAATATCCCTTATTTCTGAATTCGCAGGTTTTTATATCAATTTACATATTCTCTAATTTATGAAAATAAAAAAGATTTTCAAACACTCGTTTCTATTTTTTTGTTATCTTTATCTATATATTTAGTTTCTGGACTTAAACTAGTGGGTTTCCCTAACTATTTTTGAAGGAAATTCCATTTTGTAATGTTATGGAGGACCACAATACCAACACCTGTTTGATAATTAAAAAACTATACATTGAATTTTTTGATTTTTCAAATGGTTCTTCATCCGCTGATTACAGCTTTAACAGAAAAACATCTCCTCCGTATTACCCAATCAAAATCATATATAATCATAAAACATTTTGATTTGTAGTATAATAAATATTTTTGTTTCATATATTTCAAATATCCATATCTGAATACGTTTATTACCTTAAAAAAAAAAAAAAAATATCAGGTATTACTTGATTGCAAATTATGCACTTATCGGATATATTATATATTCTACCTGCATGTGTACTCACTTGTTGTCCTTCATATGCATCCTGTCGATAAGTATTTTTTGCCGTTATATAAGGTCCTGACCTCCTGCATTGCATTGAAAAATTCCAATAATAATGAAAAATTTAGAGTGCTGTCGTAACTGCATTGTGTATCGAAATCTTATAAGTCTTTTCATTTTTCTGTGGAAAGATTGTTTAGGCCTTTCACTTTTCTGTGAAAAGACCTATTGATTTTGTTCTGATTGTTTTTTCTTCTTCCGCCACTTTTATTTCTTGCGTGTAATTTTTGTTTTGCAAGATGTCGCTTAGATTTTATGTGTATGCGCCGTTGAAAATGACCATGCTTAACCAAATACTTTTTTTTGTAAAAGTTATCTCCCCGAAAACTGTTTTCCTTGTGGGTGAATCTCCCCCGTAACCGTAAAAGAAACTGACAACTTTTTTTCCAAATTGCTCGTTATATCCTCAGGATGTTTTGTCAAATTTTGACCGGATCCATATGAAGACTCCATATGAGAGTTATTTCCCTTCTGTATTTTACATAAGTGATATATTAATGTATTGCATGAATGGTAAGTACATGTAATAGAGACGTAAGGTATTTTAATTTGAGGTCCTTGGTTCAAAAAAATGAATTTTAATATAAACATATTGTGACACATTTGTCTTTTAATTTATCAATAACGGTATTCCAAAGGGTGCTAACTGTACCTACCCATTAGTCGATTTTTTGGGGTTTTTGTTCTCATATGAAGCATAACGCATACAAAACCTTCTCAAAGGTGAAAAACAATAAAACGTTTACTCGGATGATATGGATGTCTAAGGTGAAGTCAAGCTATCTATTCTACTTAGGCGGCGTGAATCAGATTTGGATACTAAAAAATTCCAAAGATCTGTTAGAGTTCATAATATCTGAGACTCTTCCAAAACAAGAATGGTCAACGTAGAAAAAGTATCTTGTCTTATGGAGGAATAAATCGTACGTTTTAAAAAAACACTCTGATTAAGATAAAAAAAATTGTCCGCTAAAAATGACATTGTCAAGATGCTTGATTGCTTAATTGACAACTTATTTGTTACGTTTGGAGGATGTGTTTTTCACAAAGCAATCGCATGCCCATGGGAACCAACTGTGATGTGTTTATCTGTTTGTCAACTTTTTTTTGTAATTTGTTTATTTTTGACATAAAGACAGAAAACATTCAAGTAGGATTACACACATGTACAGTTTTAAGTATGGTCTTTAAGATATTATTATATTACTTCAACTCTAAATAGCAAGATATAAAACAAAATATAACTATAATTTTCGTGCAAGTTATATGAAATATTTAAATCACCTAGGCCAAATTGTAATGGCAACCATTTTTTATGTATATATTCTTTTTGTGTAGGCGATAAATAATGTACCGTATGTTGTTCTATTCTTATACAATATTTCAAATATGCAATATGTTTCAGGCTAAATCCACATTTTAATAATAAAGTGCTATCCAAATATTGTTGCTGTATACATGTACACATTCCCAAAAGACATGCAATAAGCTTTTTTTTTGGTTTCAGTGCAAAAAGTGCACATTTCTGTTTCTGTTAAACCACATTTATAAAGAAAAGAGTTTGTGTATAAAATTCTATGTAATAACCTGAACTGAAAATTTAGAAATTTAGTGTTTTTTGTTGCTTGAAATGCAATGGAGTAGATTTCCCCCCAATCATCAATTTTAACACAAAAATCCTCAGACCATTTGTTCTGTGATCTTGAAGGATTTTCTTTTAAATTTTCTAGAATTAGTTGATAAAAATATTTACATGGTTTTTTTTTTTTTCATTTTAAAGTTTTTCTACCATATCATTTTCAATAATATTTAATCTGCCGTAATCTGAAAATGTTTTCTTCCAGATACCTGGGATTGCACTAACAAGACCATAATATTCAACAAACTCGGTTTTAACTGCATACTGAGTTTTAAGCTGTTCAAATGTCAGTATGTTTTTTTTCATCTGAGATTAGATCATTTATAAAAAAAAAAACCTCATTACAATAATTTTCATAGCTTTTCACATCTTTTAATGTTAATATTCAGCCAAATGGGTTGACTCATGATAATTATGGCATTGTTTTCATTTTTCATCTTTTCTGGCTTCAATTTGGACAGATTTAGAAAAAATGTCCCTCCAAAAACCTTTTTTGCAATTGTTTCCAAACACTCTTTTGTCAGGTACAATATTTTATCCCCCCTATTTTTCTATATAACTCAATAATATAATTTGCCAAGGGGAACGATTCAAGAGATCTAGCAATTTATAAAGCCATGACATTTTAAGGGACATACAAACACTTTCTAAATAGGGGAATTTTAAACCTCCCTTCATCATAATTATTTATAATAACCTTCCTTTTTATTTTTTCTGGTTTTCCTTCCCATAAGAATTTGATGAAAATTCCTTGTATTTCTTGCATAACCTGAACTGGTGGATTTGGAAGTACTGTCAGAACCTGTACCAAAAGTGGGAGAGCCAAAGTTTTTATAACAATGGTTTTGCCAATATATGTCAAGTTTCTGTATGACCATAACCTGAGAAGGCTTTTCATGCTTTTATTTTTTTATGTATAGTTTTCTAAAGTTTTATCCTCGTTTAAGAGATTGAAACGATTTCCCAGCAGTTTAAACTTTCCTGATGTATTCCAAGATAATTTCTTATTTGGTAACAGTTTTTCATTACTGCCTAATCTGTGCCAACCCACATGGCTTCAGTTATATCTACATTTACTCTCAAACCAGCACCAGCAGCAAAGCAATCAAAATGTGCAAAGCTTGTTTAAGAGATTCCTCATTTTCATCCAGAATCAGAGAGAAGTCATCTGCATATTGACTTAGTAAAAACTCTGAGTCGTTTACTGTGACACCAGATACATTTGGTCATATTTTAAAGCTGCACTAAGTAGTTCCAACACAAGGATGAAGAGATAAGGGGATAAAGGATACCCTTGCCTAACCTCCCTAGCCAATGTAAAAAATTCTGTTAAATGTCCATTATTGTAACTGTACTGGTAATGACTGTATAAAAACATTTTATCTATCAACCAAGTGTGGGGCCATACCCATAAAAATCTAAAGTTTTTTTTCAATAAAGGACCATTCGACCGTGCCGAAGACTTTTTCAAAGTCAACCAGTAATAATAACCCTTGAATATCTTCTTCTAATTCACCAATGTATCTTCCTCTTAACAATCCTTTTTGTGCCCGACTTATAATATTTTGCAGTAGAGGTTTTAATCTACTTGCTATGCAAGCAGATGCTAATTTATAGTCAACACAAAGTAAAGTAATTGAACGCCAATTGTTTATGAAATGTTTTTCTTTTCCCTCTTTTGATAAACATACTATTAGCCCTTGTCGCTGACTTACTGAAAATTTTCCCTTTTCAAGGCTCTCATTCAGGCAATTGACAAGTGGAAATTTTATGTTATCTGTTTGCCAAATTTGTTCCTTTATTCCTATGAGGTTGACTACATACAGGAGCTTCTAAGGAAGAATGAAAAATAAAGAAGCTAGCATTATCTTTTAACCTTACTTTCCGCTATATACATGATGTCCTCTCACAGTATAGTTCAAAGATTGTTGACTATGTTGAAACCATTTATCCCATCGACTTTAAAATGAAGGATACAGATAAGTCTGTCTCATATCTTGACTCGGTTGAGAACAAAACTGTATGACTTGAGATGATTTCAGCTTCCCAATTCTTAACTTTCCATTTCTATGTAGCAAAAAGTAAAATAACAAAAATACCTAACTCCAAGGAGAATTCAAAACGTAAAGTCCCCCATCAACAATCCAGTACCATCTGCATATGGAGTGTATATCTCCCAGTTGATACGATATTCCAGGGCTTAAATTTCATATAATTATTTCCTTGATAGAGGATTGCTGCTCACAAGGAGGCTAATGAACCAAGAGTTTCAAGTGGTGAAGTTGAAATCATCCCTCCGAAATTTTTACGGACGCCATCACAAGTTGCTTGACCGTTATAAAATATCTTTTTACAGTAACTGTTGTCGACGGATATGATCAAATTGTTGTAACCACAATCCCGTCCACTTTTCCCCGAATGTGAAGTACAGAATTAGACTAATCACCGGCTTTGTACTTACACATATAACACGACAGGTGCCATATGTGGAGCAGGATCTGCTTACCTTTCTGGAGCACTTGATATCACCCCCGGGTTTTTATTGGGTTCATGTTGCTCAGTCGTTAGTTTTTTCTATGTTTTGTGTTGTATCGGGTGGATCTGTACGCAAACTTTAATGGTCGTTTTTGTGTTCTATTGTCGAAATAATAAAAATGTCCTTTATCTCTCTTCTCCCTCTTTCTCTGTCATGTATTGTTGAAGAACGAGCTCTTTTACAAGAGGGAAAATACTTTTGGAATTTTGTTATAAGTAACCTGTAAATGGAAGTTTATATTTTTATATCATTTTTGACTATGTTAATTTATATCATAAGCTATCACCCTAAGGCCAAAATCTGACACCCTCATATTTATCTCAAACATATTCATTATCGACATGAGTTACCTTCCACGCAAGAATCAAACATCTTTCACGGAAATCATGACAAAAAAGGTCTTTAAATCTTTTCAACCGATAAAAGTGGGAAAAAATTGTTTTTGTTGCAGATGTCAAATTCCACAATATGACTTGGATCATTACTCCGCAGCAGGTTCCGTATTCATCAATACAACAAACGGAGAACTGAACTACAATGTCACAGAATGTACGATAGAATTCAATGGTACCACTACAAAATGTAATAGTTGGGTTTATGACCAGGGCTTGTTCAAGAGCACTATTATCTCAAAGGTAAAGTTTTATTATGTGCTGGAATAAAAGAGTGTAAGGAAACCAATCGTTTAACGTTTTGTTATGCAAATATCACAAGCAACACGACCGGTACCACATGTGGAGGAGGATCTACTTACTCTTCTGGATCACCTGAAATCACCCTAGTTTTGGTTGTGTTCGTTTTGCTCAGTCTTTAGTTTTCTATGTTGTGTTTTGTGTACTGTTGTTTGTATGTTGGTCTTTTTCTTTTTTAGACATATCGTTGTCAATTTGTTTTCGAATTATGAATTTCAATGGCCCTTTGATATCTTCCACCTCTCTTTCACATTTATTTCACAAACTTAGACACAAAATGATTTGCATATTTTCTGTTCTTCAATTAATTTGAATTCAAAATGGTTTTGTCAATAAATCCAGCAATAAAAACCTTTTTCTGAAGAATATAAAAAAAATTATAATCTTTATATATCGCTATTAAAATCATAAATTATATGATTTCTCGACACAGCATAGGACGTTTACCTTGTAGAATCATCCGGTCTCTCTCCATTTGGAGTTTATTAGAATTCCTGATTTTTTGTTTGCTTCCTTGATTTATCTTTTTAATCATTTTATGAGATTTGTACACCAATCATGAACAGAATATTGTTACATATTTTCAGTTTGACGTTGTTTGTGATGAGAAGTTTTTCCGGGCACACTTCTTGATGGCGCATTACATTGGATTGTTAGTGGGTTCGATACTGTGTGGATTTCTGTCAGACATGTAGGTATAGATTTAGCTTTGTTTTGTTGCTTTTTGTCTTAATGGTTACCATACCATCTTCTATAATATATATACTGACATTGTGTTGCATAAGTAGTTATTCTAACCTAAAGGGTTCGCATGGATAAAAAATATAAAGTCACATTTACTTTTCCTGTTCAACAGTAAAATCAATCTTTTTGGAATATCCGAAAACACATCATAGATACCAGGATTATAATTTTGTACGCTAGACGCGCGTTTCGTTTAAAAAAAAACCTAAGATAATGGAGTGTGTGTCCGAACGAGAAACTAGTATAATTATTGTTTATAGTTAAGCTGAGGCCCATCTCCGGGTGCGGGATTTTCTCGCTGTGTTGAAGACCCATTGGTGGCCTTGGGCTGTTTTCTGCTCTTTGGTCGAGTTGTTGTCTCTTTGACCCGTTCCCCGTATCCATTCTCAGTTTTATCATCAGTGACGCTCGAGTAAAAAAGTTATGATCGGCAAAATAAAGTACGAAATTGAAGAGCATTGAAGGAAACCTCCACCAATAGTGGCATCGACCCAATGGTTGTAAATAAACTCTACTCAGATACCAGGAGTAAAAAAAAATCGTACGCCAGAAGACTCATCAGTGACGCTCAAATCAAAATATTACAAAAGGGCCAAATAAATCACATAACAGTAGAGCATCAAGGACCCAAAATTCCCAAGGTTTTTCAAAATACAGCTAAGATAATGTATTCTTGGGGTAGAAAATTCTAAGTTTTTAAAGTTTTAGCTTTGCAAAATTATTGTAAAAATCGACTGCCAGGTCGGATTTAGGACGATAAATCAGATGCGTTCTGTCGGAAGTGCAACACGATCTATATAGTTGTTTTTACCTTAAGGATGAAATAACTAGAGTAAAAAACGCCGTCACTACTCGACCAGAACCATTCAGATTGATATTTTTGCTTAAATTACACATGAACTAAAATTAGACAAAAAGGTGGAATTCTTGGAATGCTTAACAAAAAAATGAAAATGTTAACAAGGTCAAACACCTAAAGATATAAATTGTTAATTATATGTTTTGTAGTATTGGGCGTAAACCAGTTCTTGTATTAGGAATTATGTCAATGCTGATAGCAGTGGTGACTAGACCTTTCGTTCCAAGTTTGGAAATGGTGACCTTTTTGGAATTTATAAATGGTTTTGGAAGTATGGTTTCCTATTTAGTACCATTTGTTCTTCGTAAGTCAAACACGTACATGAAAAAAAAAGAAAAAAACCCAACAATAGCATGTGTTCTATTTATATTGAGGGAATTCGTTGTGTTAAGAAATTCATTTTTATATATATCTGATCAGAAAAACGTCTTAAAGACAGTGATTTTAGTGTAAAGTTTCTGTAATAACCCTATATAGTAATTAAAAGACTAATACAGAAAACATTTAAGAGAATAAGATATAAAGTAAAATTTTATACGTTTATTTTTACTTGATATCTTGACACAAGTTCTTATTTTGATATGCACTCGAAAAATGTGCAAAAGAAAAGGGTACTTTCTCGATTTATTTTTCCAGATATTTTAGTTTTTCCCATGTTTGCGGTAAAAGAACAAAAACCCATGTTTCAATATTTTTCCGTAAAGAACAAAAATAACACAATTTTTAAACGAAAACAAATTATTTCACATGTTAATGCCCCTAGACATAAACTATATTATAGTGTTGTTAAGTGGCTGATTCTGTATTGGCCCTGTTATAGATTCGAGGTTAGCTGTATTGGACCCGAGACTCGAGTCGAGTGCCAATACAGCTGATCGAGAATCTATAACAGGACCAATGCAGAAACAGCCAGTTCCTAACACTTTTATTAAATGATTTTAATTCTTTGATTAAAATAAGAAACTTACCGGGAAAAAGATACAGAAATTCATATCTGAACTTGTCTTTTCACAGTCACGATGGATATTTTGTAAACATTGTAATTCATGATTTATCGTCCAAGTTCATACTCTTATGCTATTACAATCGTTTGATCTAGCAAATATAAAGTAGCTGGGAAGAATCAATCAGACAGTTTAACTTTCTTACACTCTTGAATCGTCTGCGTTCTGATGATGATTGATATAGGGAAACGGTAGTATTTATTCTGCCAAAGGCGACAATACTTACATTTTCTAAATTTACCACTTTTTTATAATAAAAACCTGGAGAAAACAGTTATGCGTGTTGTTAGTACTTTATTATTCTGTTTTTAAAATTGAAGCCAAAAAGTATCATGAAGAATTTTCGAATAATTCTGTAGAAAATATTTCAATTAATTTCAAAATATATTGTAAATATACACACTGCAGTTATTCATAGATAAATAAAAAAATATATTGTACCCTTACATCCAATCACAGCGCTCCTAAGTTGACTTCCTTCACCTGCCTTGGGTACACAAAAGGCCAACCTAATGCTGAGAAAATGTAATAGTACCGATTTCCCTCTACGGAAATAAAACAGTGATTATAAACGAAAGTTTTACTCGAAAAAGCTTTGAAATGTTTCCGTTTCAAGACGTTACAAATCACGGAACATAATTAAACTTTTTTATGTTATTTTAACATGTTTAAGTTAAAAAATATGATGCAAATTGTATTGTATGCATAAAGATACGTCCAAAGTTAGTAAAGCGTAGGCGTAAGAACATTGAAACCGGAAGTGAACGTCCCGTATTAGCCCATGGACCAATACGGCTTTTTCCGTATTGGACCGGTCCAGTCTGAAAGTCGTGCGCACCATTTTGAAATAAGGAACGCCAAAATCCAAAAACCTAAAAGCTTGATGGGCAAATACCGAACCACGCCAAGAGGCATACGATCAAATAGAAAACAATATTACAAATAAAGGTAAAACGTCAAAGTAAATAAAATTATACACATAGTCAGCACCTATTATCTTTAATTAAAGACCATCCTGCATTATTTGTTAAGTAGACGCTGAATTTTTATCTACCAGGTCTTGGTACTTTCCAATAAACTGTTTGAGAAAAAGAACGAGACGTTCTTTCACAAAACCATGGCTAATTAATTGTTTGCCCAGGGACTGAAAATGTTTTACAAACTTTGAGTAGCAGCTGCAAGCTCTTGAAAATCTTATGCGTTGAGAATTGTATACTCCATACGCGGATGAAGTTGGTAAATCGCTGCTAAGGTGAGCAAAATTTATAATTTTAAACTTGATACCATCTCGTTTGTCATATACTCTGGTATTGAGATGACCGATGTGGTCAACTTAGGGGTATATGTCTTAAATGAGGCCGCGGAAGCTGTATACATGGTGTCTGTAATATCTTGTTCATGACTATTAATGGTATCCAATAACAAAAAGTTTGAATTGTTAATGAAAAGAACATCTGTAATACACCTGTATGTAAAATTAAATGATATAGCTTCTTTGATCTAACCCTTACGAAAACAAAAACGTACACATTAAGATATTTCAAAGGGGACAACCAGACCCCCTCTCGCTTCATACAAAGATAATATTTACTTTTTGTCAATTTACGCTCCTGGAGGTCTTATTATCATGGATGCCGAATTATATGTAGCATTGCCTCTTAAATAAAAAAACAGGTTTCAATATCATAAAAAAAAATCATAACATTAATGTACATTCTTGGTAATTAATTTCCCGCTTCAACCAATTACAAGTTAATCAATTGATAAAATAAATGTTGTTTTCTGATCATGAAGTCTGGGCACGCCTTGTCTTTCACGATCTAAATCATGTGTTGACTGATCTTTCACGGTCAATTTTTATTTAAAATCAACAAAATTATAAGTTTTCAACAATAATATGAACTTTTTCAAGTACATTTAATAGCATACTTATATTTTACTGGACTTTCTCATACAATAAAGATTAAGTTTCAAATATATCATGATATATTGGAATGCGACCATTATGACGTTATGCACGGTATTCGATCTATTTTTCATTTGACCATTTCTTGATACATAAGTAGGACACAAAACAAATCAATTCTACGCATAGTGAATTGTCTTGATTCATCATTCGAATCGATATTAAATAAAACCTGATTTTAATAAATTCAATGTTATGTTTTATTATATAACTAAGCAATGATTCCGTGTTCATATACTGCCATTTTGCCGTGTAAGACGTAACAACAAGAACCAACCATCCAAATATAAACGAATCAAAAATACACACTGCTAAATGGATTTCGATAAAATTTGTACAGGTGGGATATAATATGATTATATTCATGGTGTGAAACCGTCACTATTGATATCATGTCAGGTCGCAATCTAGCGGCCATTTTCGAAATTCCATAGAGCTGTAAGATTTGAAATTTGGAGTACACAAAAATGAAAGCGAGCACTTCGATATTATTATAATTTCACATAGATTATAGAAATGGTTGGCACCTCAACATTCAAATGTGATTTTATAAGATTGTACGAACACATTTTTATTTTTAACATAACTTATATCATTTTATTTTTTTTTTCAGTATTTTCCGTGTCTCCCTTTAATGTTACCATAGAGCCAGTGTTCAAGATTTTTCATTACCATGATAATTAAGGGTATTTTACAATTTGTGATAGACAAATGAACTATGAAAACATATATTACTACTGAAATGTGATTTTTTAAAAGATTTGTTTAAGCCTTCAATGTTAAGGGAACGCTCAATTTTTCATCAATTTCCACCAAGTTGTCCGTGTCTCCCCAAAATGTTACCACGTCCAAATTGAACGTTTTTTTGCACGGAACGTTAATTAAGGAATGACTGTAATATTTTTTCTGTCTATGAAGAAATAACATAAAAAATTTGGTGCACACTGAATAACGCGCGTAGCGGGTTATTTAACAGTGTGCACCACATTTTTTATGTTATTTCTTCATAGACAGAAAAAAATATTACAGTCATTTCTTATAATTTAATTCTAAATTCCATTTTTGTTAAACCGTAGAAAACCATGAAAAAACATTGATGACGTCACGGTCACATCACTAAATTATGTCTATGGGCTCATAACAAAATAACGTCAGCCAATCAGAAGACGCGTTACATCCAAAATTAAATTATTGTAACGTAATGTATTTAATTTTATTTTCCATTGACTTAAAGTGTTACATGTATATGTCTTTTGCATTTGACACGTTCTGTATAATGACATAATTTTGGGAGATAATGTTTTTATAATTTCTTTTAAAAGGTTACAAATCAACATGAACATTTGACTCTTTCAAAGTTTTGTTAGCTACAAATGTACGTGCTGATCTAAAAAACGTCGAAGATCTCGGATAAAAACAATAATTTCATGCAAAGGGTTAATTATTTTTTATGCAAACAATTTGCGTTGTAAAGCTAAAAGTGTGGTTGATAAATATATGTAGCACAAGCTTTAATGATACCGAAGCTTTCGTTTTTGGAACCCAGTAACAGATATGTCTCTGCTGATACGAATGTTTGTTATATAATATAAATACCAACAGTGATTTCCACGCATCCGACAGACGCATGTGAAAAATACTCATTCTTTTTCAAGGACTGTAAATCACTTTTTAATTTCAAATAAATGAACAATTCCAAACTGAAAGTTCATCCCAAAATCTGAGGATGAAATTGAAATTAAGGATCAAGCAAATAGGGGATATATATAGTAGCTGTTGCTACCATTGACCAGCACGAGGATTATCTTTCATTACAATCTTCTTGAAAGACCCATATTTCAGAATTTGTTATTACGGATAAAAAGGCGCTCGTTTTCTAAAAGACCCTGAAATTATTCGCGAACTGTATTTTGAAAACTACAGTTGAAGGCGGGTTGGTAGAATTTAAACTCTTGAAGCTCAAAACAGCTTTGGTACCGACTGTTTTCAAGCAATATATAAGCCTAGACTTCGATACTAGTGATGACGGAATTCTGACCATCATTGAAGATATACATTTTGCAAGAATTGACATTCTTTGGTAACGACAATCACAGAACAGATTGATGCCCGATTTATATAATTCCAAGGCCGCCAGTCGGCATCAGAAGCGACGAAGCAGCGCATCTATTTTGGGTGGGCAAATATCCACTTTTTGATATGGGACGAGCTCTGACGTCCCACGGCCCCAGCTTGTCGGGCAAAACAGCCGTTGGACGTCAGAGTAATCTCGGACTACGTTACAAATTACTAAATCAAACACCGTGCGTAACGTCTATAGATACAAAACGTGACATTTCTTAATGATTCGCATTGGATTGTGTGTCGCCTTTTGTGTTTTCTTAAATACAGTACTCGTTTTTTTTTAACTTAGTGTTATTATTATCAAGGAATAAGGAATAATTTTGACAGACATATTTTTTTTTCTGGTCCGAAACAAGTTCTTTCACGATCCGATCGTAATGCTTGACCATCGTTAGTAAGTTATTCTTTTACGACCATTTTGCTCGATATACCGAATGACACCCGTGTTCTAGATCTACACGATAGATTCACTAAATACACAGGAAACGAAAATTGCACTAAACACAATTCCAACATGCACTTTACAAAACCAGACGCTTAGAAATAATGTATCTATTGCTGTTCCCTATTCTAATTTGATAGTGAAGCCTTTATGCAGGGAAAAGCTGACACCAAACTGCAAGTTCGTCGATGTATGTTTTCGTTTAAATACCCGATTAATAATACCAGAAAAGACATACACAAATTAACCTACCTTCTTTAACAATAGACACATGTCTAATCCTTGTAAAAAAAAAAAAAAAATTTTTTATATGTATTATGTGAAACAATGTTTAGAAATTAGACGAATAGATAATAAAATTGGAAAGCGTCTGATTACTCTAAATGAGTTTTTTACTACAAATTAATTATAGCCGACATGTGATTTTAGCCGTGATGATTTTGAAACTCCTTTTAATTCATGAACGACAATAAAAGCTTCTTGTACAAATCAAAACGTGGAATGATTCATCCAAATTATCAGAACGATACTTTTGAAATTCATTTCCTCAGATTTATAAATTAATATTAAAAAATAAAACATCCCGAATGTTTAAATAAAATGAAAAAAAATCACCCTTAATCTGGGATTTCAAAAAGCATCCAAATAACAGAAAATCTGTGACTTATCTTGCGTCCAAATCCAGAAAATCTAATTCCGTCAACAGTTTTTTCGTTTGCAACGTTATCCGTCACCAATGTAAATGTGCATCCATCGCTGTCGAAAAACCAAGTCTAACTGATATTCCCGCTGTTTCAGAAGCCCGTGCTTATTTTGAGAAAGTAGGCGGAGTTTTGTTTATGAGGCCCGAAAGGGGTTATTTAACCGATTCTTATCAAAATTATTTTTAAAGTAAACAAACAAAACTATTTGACATATACAATTTTAAACCGCAAAAGATGCGATAGGTTAAAACAGATATTTCATATTTTTTGGATAGTTTTGCGGTGTTTCGTAAATTATACCATAGCTTTTTGTTGAAACGCCTCGGCAACCTCGAGCTTACTCGACCCCGTCTCGTGAGGTTATTGCCGAGGCCGTTTCAACAAAAGCTATGGTATAATTTACGAAACACCACAAAACTATCCAAAAGATATGAAATATCTATAACGTATATCAAAATGTAAAAAAGTTACAAGACTTAGAAACAGGTTGAATACAAGGCTGTGCCGAGCATTTCTATCGTGTTTTGAGCCGAGTACAAATTAAATGTATATTTTGATACATGTATAAAACAATATTGCTATACATTTATGAGAACTTACAGTCTACGTCCTGTCGATATTATAAAATTGAGAATGCAAATGGGGAATATGTCAAAGAGACAACAACCCGACCAAAGAGCAGAAAACAGCCGAAGGCCACCAATGGGTCTTCAACACAGCGAGAAAATCCCGCACCCAGAGGCGGGCTTCAGCTGGCCCCTAACTAAAAATATGAACTAGTTGAGTGAAAATGGACGTCATACTAAACTCCAAAACATATAAATGAACTAAAATTTAAAAAACCATACAAGACTAACAAAGGCCAGATGCTCTTGACTTGGGACAGGCGCAAAAAAACGCTTATATTGACAATAATTATATTTTGGCATTGATTGATACTTTAGTCTGGGTTACATGATTTATTTATTAGTTGTTATTGGCTTTGAACTAGCTTTCAGTACTAGTACGAGTACTCTGAGATCGGTACTTAGTGTGTTTTCTTGTTAAGTTAGTTGATTTTTTATGCATCATGCTGATCTGATGAGTCAAACAATTTCCAACTGATTTTTACAGTTTGTCGTTATGTTGTACTGTTACACCACTGTCCTAGGTTAGTGAAGAGTTGAGCAGTCACAAACATGTTTAACCCCGCCACATTTATTTATATATGTGCCTGTCCCAAGTCAGTTATTCAAGTTGTCGTCCTTTGCAGTCTGTCATATTTTGTTTTTGGTCATAAATCATACCAGTGTTTTTGTTTGATTGAATTATTTCATGTATTTTCATGTCAGGGCCTTTTAGCAGCTGACTATAAAGTATGGTTTTGCTAATTTTTGAAGGTCGTACAGTGAGTGACTGTATATTACAAATATTTATACAGTCAATTCAAGTTGACTGCCCAAATAGCACAGTTAATTGCAGTAATGTTGATAAAAACTGTTAACTAAAGATTATGATTAGTGAATTACAATGTAAGTGTATTTTTATTTATATTTGAGTTGTTTACATGCTATATCATTTAAGGTTTGTGCAAAAGATTTTAGTAGGCAATTTCTTGCATGCACTAGCTGTGAAATATATCTCAAAATGAAAATATTTTTGTTTATAGTTACAGAATTGGTAGGACCAAAAATGAGACTGTTTGGTTCGTTTTGTGTTTATCTCGGATTTTGTGTTGGTCTATACTTACTTTTGATTCTTGTCTATTTTATACGAGAATGGGAACTTCTAATGTGGGCTATCGGTGTACCAATTGGTATATTTGCATTGGTAGTAATTTTGTAAGTACATGTATTAAATTTTACCAAATTTCATATATAAATATATGCTTTTTTTTTTTTTATTTTAAGATTTGTTCGATACTGATAAGAGATATCAGAGAAGAAAATGAATTTATATCGTAGATTTGAAAACTGGAGTATTTAAAAAAAGAGGCGGAAAATACGAAGGGTGCATTAAAATACAAAGGGTGCATAAAAAACTGCAAAGGGTGCATTAAAAACAAAAAGTTGAAGAAAAACTGACAACCTCACGGAAAAAACTCGAAATCGACGAAAAGACGAACAATTCCCCAAAACACGACATCGAAAACAACACGCCCCCCCCCCCCCCAACCCCCAACCCCCCCAAAAAAAACAAACAAAAAAACAGGGATTTACTCAGGTGCTCCGAGAGGGAAAGCAGTTCCTGCTCTGCACGTGGCATCCGTCATGTTGCTCGTGCATTATTAATCCAATGAAAAGTCTTTTTCGGTGATGTCATAATCGAGGATTTAATTAACGATATTTTGATCTAATATAAACATAAGGAGATGTGGTAGATTGCTGATGAGACAATTATACACTAAAGTTAATTATATGTCACCCTGACATGAAAAATTAGAAAACTAACTGTCTGATTCATATAACAATTTAATTTACGTAAAAACAAATGTGACATATATGAACCTACGACAACCACTTAACTACAGGCTCCTGACTTGGCATGCACATACAAACTATGGCGGGTCGAACGTGTTTGGAGGCGTCTAACCCTTTCCCAACCTGGGACAATGGTGTTG
The DNA here is from genome assembly GCF_965363235.1 of Mytilus galloprovincialis. Classification (NCBI taxonomy): domain Eukaryota; kingdom Metazoa; phylum Mollusca; class Bivalvia; order Mytilida; family Mytilidae; genus Mytilus; species Mytilus galloprovincialis. The sequence goes on along the minus strand of NC_134842.1, from coordinate 81,214,444 downwards.
TATCACAATATAAGAATAAACTGGAAAAAATCAGTTGAAAAAACTAAATGGCTTATCTCAATAAATCGGTTCATGCAAAAAAAAAGTAACTTAAATAAAAACAATAAAAACAAAAAACAAATATAAGAGTACTCGCAGTTACTTAATATAAAAAAGAAGATGTGGTCTGAGTGCCAATGAGACAACTCTCCACAAGAGACCAAAATGACACAGAAATTAAAAACTTTAGGTCACCGTACGGTCTTCAACAATTAGCAAAGCCCATACCGCATAGTCAGCTATAAAAGGCCCCAAAATGACAATGTAAAACAATTCAAAATAGAAAAAACCAACGGCCTTATTTATATAAAAAAAAATGAACGAAAAACAAATATGTAACAAATAAACAAACAACAACCACTGAATTACAGGCTCTTGACTTGGGACAGGCACATACTATATAATGAGCCGGGGTTAAACATTTTAGCGGGATCCCAACCCTCCTCCTAACCTGGGACAGTGGTATAACAGTACAACATAAGAACGAACTATAAAAATCAGTTGAAAAAGGCTTAACTCATCAGATGGACAAAAATACAAGTGGACATGGCCGGGTACTTGTACATCCCAACAAAAAGACACTAGAAACAGATCTGAGAGTACTCGCAGTTAACTGAAAGCTAGTTCAAATATAAGCCACTAACAATTAATAAAAAAATCATGCATCTAAGACTAATTAATCAATCCGTACACATCCAACATCCAATGGATTTAGTGTAAAGACTTCATAAACAGTCAGAGAAAAACATGACATTGTGCAATGCCAAGATACAGGTATCGACCTATAGATTTAAAGCTAGTTCAATATATAAATAATGTTCTCCTAGACTACAGTATCAATCAGTACACATCCAACCGATTTAGTGTAAACACGTCATAAACAGTTGGAGAAACGCAAGACCTCAATGCCAAATATAAGTAAAAAGTATCAACGGGATGTATGATCATGAGTACTTATAACTGTACACATTTAGCAATATATATTTAGCTGGGTTTTATTTTTTTCAAAAAACAAAATCAATGTTAGTACCGATGAAAACAACATTTAAAATTTTTACTTAAATGTTAAATTGATAACCTTTAAAATGAGATTATTCAAAAGATCAATAAGTTTACAGGTATCGTTTCTAAATTCTTGTGATCTATAAAAAAGGGACGAAAGATACCAGAGGGACAGTCAAACTCATAAATCGAAAATAAACTGACAACGCCTGGCTCAAAATTAAAGAAGACAAACAGACAAACAATAACATATGACACAACATAGAAAACTAAAGAATAAGCAACACGAACCCCACCAAAAATCTCAGGTGCCCCGGAAGGGTAAGCAGATCCTGCTCCACATAAAATGTACAAATTAGGATGGAATAACCCGATTTTATTACGAACTCTACACGTACAGCCATCTACCTATCCAAATCCTCGTATCTATGTCTACACGTACAGCCAAACTACCTATCAAAATCCTTGTATCAATGTCTTCACGTACAGTGTCAAACTACCTATCTAAATCCTTGTATCTATGTCTACACGTACAGCCAAACTACCTATCCAAATCCTTGTATCAATGTCTACACGTACAGTCAAAGTACCTATCCAAATCCTTGTATCTATGTCTACACGTACAGCCAAACTACCTATCCAAATCCTTGTATCAATGTCTACACGTACAGTCAAACTACCTATCCAAAATCCTTGTATCAATGTCTTCACGTACAGTCAAACTACCTATCCAAATCCTTGTATCAATGTCTACACGTACAGCCAAACTAGCTATCAAAATCCTTGTATCAATGTCTACACGTACAGTCAAACTACCTATCCAAATCCTCGTATCTATGTCTACACGTACAGCCAAACTACCTATCAAAATCCTTGTATCAATGTCTTCACGTACAGTGTCAAACTACCTATCTAAATCCTTGTATCTATGTCTACACGTACAGCCAAACTACCTATCCAAATCCTTGTATAAATGTCTTCACGTACAGTCAAACTACCTATCCAAATCCTTGTATCAATGTCTTCACGTACAGTCAAACTACCTATCCAAATCGCTGTATCAATGTCTACACGTACAGCCAAACTACCTATCCAAATCCTTGTATCTATGTCTACACGTACAGCCAAACTACCTATCCAAGTCCTTGTATCTATGTCTACACGTACAGCCAAAGTACCTATCCAAATTCTTGTATCAATGTCTACACGTACAGCCAAACTACCTATCCAAATCCTTGTATCTATGTCTACACGTACAGCCAAATTTCTATCCAAATCATTGTATTCAGCCAAATTACATATCCAATAAATAAACTGACAACGCCTGGCTCAAAATGAAAGAAGACAAACAGACAAACAATAACATATGACACAACATAGAAAACTAAAGAATAAGCAACACGAACCCCACCAAAAATCTCAGGTGCCCCGGAAGGGTAAGCAGATCCTGCTTCACATAAAATGTACAAATTAGGATGGAATAACCCGATTTTATTACGAACTCTACACGTACAGCCATCTACCTATCCAAATCCTCGTATCTATGTCTACACGTACAGCCAAACTACCTATCAAAATCCTTGTATCAATGTCTTCACGTACAGTGTCAAACTACCTATCTAAATCCTTGTATCTATGTCTACACGTACAACCAAACTACCTATCCAAATCCTTGTATCAATGTCTTCACGTACAGTCAAACTACCTATCCAAATCCTTGTATAAATGTCTACACGTATTGCCAAACTAGCTATCAAAATCCTTGTATCAATGTCTACACGTACAGTCAAACTACCTATCCAAATCCTCGTATCTATGTCTACACGTACAGCCAAACTACCTATCCAAATCCTTGTATCAATGTCTTCACGTACAGTCAAACTACCTATCCAAATCGCTGTATCAATGTCTACACGTACAGCCAAACTACCTATCCAAATCCTTGTATCTATGTCTATACGTACAGCCAAACTACCTATCCAAATTCTTGTATCAATGTCTACACGTACAGCCAAACTACCTATCCAAATCCTTGTATCAATGTCTGCAAGTACAGCCAAACTACCTATCCAAATCCTTGTATCAATGTCTACACGTACATCCAAACTACCTATCCAAATCCTTGTATCTATGTCTACACGTACATCCAAACTACTATCCAAATCCTTGTATCAATGTCTACACTTACAGCCAAACTACCTATCCAAATCCTTGTATCTATGTCTACACGTACAGCCAAACTACCTATCCAAATCCTTGTATCTATGTCTACACATACAGCCAAACTACCTATCCAAATCCTTGTATCTATGTGTACACGTACAGCCAAATCCTTGTATCTATGTTTTCACGTACAGTCAAACTACCTATCCAAATCCTTGTATCAATGTCTACACGTACATCCAAACTACCTATCCAAATCCTTGTATCAATGTCTACACGTACAGCCAAACTACCTATCCAAATCCTTGTATCTATGTCTACACGTACAGCCAAACTACCTATCCAAATCCTTGTATCAATGTCTACACGTACATCCAAACTACCTATCCAAATCCTTGTATCAATGTTTACACGTACAGCCAAACTACCTGTCCAAATCCTTGTATCTATGTCTACACGTACAGCCAAACTACCTATCCAAATCCTTGTATGAATGTCTACACGTACAGCCAAACTACCTATCCAAATCCTTGTATCAATGTCTGCAAGTACAGCCAAACTACCTATCCAAATCCTTGTATCAATGTCTACACGTACAGCCAAACTAGCTATCCAAATCCTTGTATCAATGTCTACACGTACAGCCAAACTACCTATCCAAATCCTTGTATCAATGTCTACACGTACACCCAAACTACCTATCCAAATCATTGTATCTATGTCTACACGTACAGCCAAACTACCTATCCAAATCCTTGTATCTATGTCTACACGTACAGCCAAACTACCTATCCAAATCCTTGTATCAATGTCTACACGTACAGCCAAACTAGCTATCCAAATCCTTGTATCAATGTCTACACGTACAGCCAAACTAGCTATCCAAATCCTTGTATCAATGTCTACACGTACATCCAAACTACCTATCTAAATCCTTGTATCAATGTCTACACGTACAGTCAAACTACCTATCCAAATCCTTGTATCAATGTCTACACGTACAGCCAAACTACCTATCCAAATCATTGTATCTTTGTCTACACGTACAGCCAAACTACCTATCCAAATCCTTGTATCAATGTCTGCAAGTACAGCAAAACTACCTATCCAAATCCTTGTATCTATGTCTACACGTACAGCCAAACTACCTATCCAAATCCTTGTATCAATGTCTACACGTACAGTCAAACTACCTATCCAAAATCCTTGTATCAATGTCTTCACGTACAGTCAAACTACCTATCCAAATCCTTGTATCAATGTCTACACGTACAGCCAAACTAGCTATCAAAATCCTCGTATCTATGTCTACACGTACAGCCAAACTACCTATCAAAATCCTTGTATCAATGTCTTCACGTACAGTGTCAAACTACCTATCTAAATCCTTGTATCTATGTCTACACGTACAGCCAAACTACCTATCCAAATCCTTGTATAAATGTCTTCACGTACAGTCAAACTACCTATCCAAATCCTTGTATCAATGTCTTCACGTACAGTCAAACTACCTATCCAAATCGCTGTATCAATGTCTACACGTACAGCCAAACTACCTATCCAAATCCTTGTATCTATGTCTACACGTACAGCCAAACTACCTATCCAAGTCCTTGTATCTATGTCTACACGTACAGCCAAAGTACCTATCCAAATTCTTGTATCAATGTCTACACGTACAGCCAAACTACCTATCCAAATCCTTGTATCTATGTCTACACGTACAGCCAAATTTCTATCCAAATCATTGTATTCAGCCAAATTACATATCCAATAAATAAACTGACAACGCCTGGCTCAAAATGAAAGAAGACAAACAGACAAACAATAACATATGACACAACATAGAAAACTAAAGAATAAGCAACACGAACCCCACCAAAAATCTCAGGTGCCCCGGAAGGGTAAGCAGATCCTGCTTCACATAAAATGTACAAATTAGGATGGAATAACCCGATTTTATTACGAACTCTACACGTACAGCCATCTACCTATCCAAATCCTCGTATCTATGTCTACACGTACAGCCAAACTACCTATCAAAATTCTTGTATCAATGTCTTCACGTACAGTGTCAAACTACCTATCTAAATCCTTGTATCTATGTCTACACGTACAGCCAAACTACCTATCCAAATCCTTGTATCAATGTCTTCACGTACAGTCAAACTACCTATCCAAATCCTTGTATAAATGTCTACACGTATTGCCAAACTAGCTATCAAAATCCTTGTATCAATGTCTACACGTACAGTCAAACTACCTATCCAAATCCTCGTATCTATGTCTACACGTACAGCCAAACTACCTATCCAAATCCTTGTATCAATGTCTTCACGTACAGTCAAACTACCTATCCAAATCGCTGTATCAATGTCTACACGTACAGCCAAACTACCTATCCAAATCCTTGTATCTATGTCTATACGTACAGCCAAAGTACCTATCCAAATTCTTGTATCAATGTCTACACGTACAGCCAAACTACCTATCCAAATCCTTGTATCAATGTCTGCAAGTACAGCCAAACTACCTATCCAAATCCTTGTATCAATGTCTACACGTACAGCCAAACTATCTATCCAAATCCTTGTATCTATGTCTACACGTACATCCAAACTACCTATCCAAATCCTTGTATCAATGTCTACACTTACAGCCAAACTACCTATCCAAATCCTTGTATCAATGTCTTCACGTACAGTGTCAAACTACCTATCCAAATCCTTGTATCTATGTCTACACGTACAGCCAAACTACCTATCCAAATCCTTGTATCTATGTCTACACATACAGCCAAACTACCTATCCAAATCCTTGTATCTATGTGTACACGTACAGCCAAATCCTTGTATCTATGTTTTCACGTACAGTCAAACTACCTATCCAAATCCTTGTATCAATGTCTGCAAGTACAGCCAAACTACCTATCCAAATCCTTGTATCAATGTCTACACGTACAGCCAAACTAGCTATCCAAATCCTTGTATCAATGTCTACACGTACAGCCAAACTACCTATCCAAATCCTTGTATCAATGTCTACACGTACACCCAAACTACCTATCCAAATCATTGTATCTATGTCTACACGTACAGCCAAACTACCTATCCAAATCCTTGTATCTATGTCTACACGTACAGCCAAACTACCTATCCAAATCCTTGTATCAATGTCTACACGTACAGCCAAACTAGCTATCCAAATCCTTGTATCAATGTCTACACGTACAGCCAAACTAGCTATCCAAATCCTTGTATCAATGTCTACACGTACATCCAAACTACCTATCTAAATCCTTGTATCAATGTCTACACGTACAGTCAAACTACCTATCCAAATCCTTGTATCAATGTCTACACGTACAGCCAAACTACCTATCCAAATCATTGTATCTTTGTCTACACGTACAGCCAAACTACCTATCCAAATCCTTGTATCAATGTCTGCAAGTACAGCAAAACTACCTATCCAAATCCTTGTATCTATGTCTACACGTACAGCCAAACTACCTATCCAAATCCTTGTATCAATGTCTACACGTACAGTCAAACTACCTATCCAAAATCCTTGTATCAATGTCTTCACGTACAGTCAAACTACCTATCCAAATCCTTGTATCAATGTCTACACGTACAGCCAAACTAGCTATCAAAATCCTCGTATCTATGTCTACACGTACAGCCAAACTACCTATCAAAATCCTTGTATCAATGTCTTCACGTACAGTGTCAAACTACCTATCTAAATCCTTGTATCTATGTCTACACGTACAGCCAAACTACCTATCCAAATCCTTGTATAAATGTCTTCACGTACAGTCAAACTACCTATCCAAATCCTTGTATCAATGTCTTCACGTACAGTCAAACTACCTATCCAAATCGCTGTATCAATGTCTACACGTACAGCCAAACTACCTATCCAAATCCTTGTATCTATGTCTACACGTACAGCCAAACTACCTATCCAAGTCCTTGTATCTATGTCTACACGTACAGCCAAAGTACCTATCCAAATTCTTGTATCAATGTCTACACGTACAGCCAAACTACCTATCCAAATCCTTGTATCTATGTCTACACGTACAGCCAAATTTCTATCCAAATCATTGTATTCAGCCAAATTACATATCCAATAAATAAACTGACAACGCCTGGCTCAAAATGAAAGAAGACAAACAGACAAACAATAACATATGACACAACATAGAAAACTAAAGAATAAGCAACACGAACCCCACCAAAAATCTCAGGTGCCCCGGAAGGGTAAGCAGATCCTGCTTCACATAAAATGTACAAATTAGGATGGAATAACCCGATTTTATTACGAACTCTACACGTACAGCCATCTACCTATCCAAATCCTCGTATCTATGTCTACACGTACAGCCAAACTACCTATCAAAATCCTTGTATCAATGTCTTCACGTACAGTGTCAAACTACCTATCTAAATCCTTGTATCTATGTCTACACGTACAGCCAAACTACCTATCCAAATCCTTGTATCAATGTCTTCACGTACAGTCAAACTACCTATCCAAATCCTTGTATAAATGTCTACACGTATTGCCAAACTAGCTATCAAAATCCTTGTATCAATGTCTACACGTACAGTCAAACTACCTATCCAAATCCTCGTATCTATGTCTACACGTACAGCCAAACTACCTATCAAAATCCTTGTATCAATGTCTTCACGTACAGTCAAACTACCTATCCAAATCGCTGTATCAATGTCTACACGTACAGCCAAACTACCTATCCAAATCCTTGTATCTATGTCTATACGTACAGCCAAAGTACCTATCCAAATTCTTGTATCAATGTCTACACGTACAGCCAAACTACCTATCCAAATCCTTGTATCAATGTCTGCAAGTACAGCCAAACTACCTATCCAAATCCTTGTATCAATGTCTACACGTACAGCCAAACTATCTATCCAAATCCTTGTATCTATGTCTACACGTACATCCAAACTACCTATCCAAATCCTTGTATCAATGTCTACACTTACAGCCAAACTACCTATCCAAATCCTTGTATCTATGTCTACACGTACAGCCAAACTACCTATCCAAATCCTTGTATCTATGTCTACACATACAGCCAAACTACCTATCCAAATCCTTGTATCTATGTGTACACGTACAGCCAAATCCTTGTATCTGTGTTTTCACGTACAGTCAAACTACCTATCCAAATCCTTGTATCAATGTCTACACGTACATCCAAACTACCTATCCAAATCCTTGTATCAATGTCTACACGTACAGCCAAACTACCTATCCAAATCCTTGTATCTATGTCTACACGTACAGCCAAACTACCTATCCAAATCCTTGTATCAATGTCTACACGTACATCCAAACTACCTATCCAAATCCTTGTATCAATGTTTACACGTACAGCCAAACTACCTGTCCAAATCCTTGTATCTATGTCTACACGTACAGCCAAACTACCTATCCAAATCCTTGTATCAATGTCTACACGTACAGCCAAACTACCTATCCAAATCCTTGTATCAATGTCTGCAAGTACAGCCAAACTACCTATCCAAATCCTAAACTACCTATCCAAATCATTGTATCTATGTCTACACGTACAGCCAAACTACCTATCCAAATCCTTGTATCTATGTCTACACGTACAGCCAAACTACCTATCCAAATCCTTGTATCAATGTCTACACGTACAGCCAAACTAGCTATCCAAATCCTTGTATCAATGTCTACACGTACAGCCAAACTAGCTATCCAAATCCTTGTATCAATGTCTACACGTACATCCAAACTACCTATCCAAATCCTTGTATCAATGTCTACACGTACAGTCAAACTACCTATCCAAATCCTTGTATCAATGTCTACACGTACAGCCAAACTACCTATCCAAATCCTTGTATCAATGTCTGCAAGTACAGCCAAACTACCTATCCAAATCCTTGTATCAATGTCTACACGTACAGCCAAACTAGCTATCCAAATCCTTGTATCAATGTCTACACGTACAGCCAAACTACCTATCCAAATCCTTGTATCAATGTCTTCACGTACAGTCAAACTACCTATACAAATCCTTGTATCAATGTCTACACGTACAGCCAAACTACCTATCCAAATCCTTGTATCTATGTCTACACGTACAGCCAAATTTCTATCCAAATCATTGTATTCAGCCAAATTACATATCCAAATCCTTTTATGTATGTATACACGTACTGCCAAACTACCTATCAAAATCCTTGTGTCTATGAAAGAATTTAGGAAAAGTTTTAATTAATTTGTGGTTACAAAATCCTTGACTTAATCATTTACCATGTATACATGTACGTAAATTACGTTTATTGATTAAGCCTAGGATTTGGTATCATTTCTTCAATAATTTTATACAACACAAAAACATGATTTGGCTAAGATCGTATATCGACCACTTTTTATGTTTTTGGGTTGCTGAAGGAAACCCCAATTTTATTTTATTTAGAAGCATATTCGTTGAGTACAGCCCTTTGTTTTGTTATTTCAGCTTCCTAGATGAATCTCCAAGATGGCTTATAAGTCGAGGAAAAATGGAAAAAGCAATGCAGTCTCTCAAAACCATTGCCAAGGTGAACAACATGACTCTTTCCCTATCAGTGAAAGACATAACGATTAAAGACGAACGCACAGCTACATTTACACAATTTTTAAAAGAATTGATAAAATCCAAGTCTTTGCTGTGGAGATTAACCATCGTTAGTTTGAACTGGTATGTATGTGATTTTAAAACAACATATATATAGTATACCATGCTCTATGCTCATTTTGACATTATATTTAAATTGTCAAGATCTTTATACTGAGTGAAAGTATGTTGCCAAATATAATCCAGACCCATGTTAAAACTAGCATAGGTAAATAGGAAAATTCTGAACTAACTTTTGTACTTCGGAGCGGATCTATAAGATACGTTCGATAGGCAGCAGTTTTTGATTTATTTTGATGATACACAAACGTTCTAGAAAACCAACTGCTTTACGATTAAAAACTGAATTAAAACCTGAAAACTTACTTTTAAAATGATTTTATTTATTTGCAAGCAAGCAAAAAACGACAAAAAAGTCCATTTCGATCTCAGATGGCGTTGTTAAAACATACATCTAACCTTGCAATTTGAGTGTGACGTCACACCCGTACTTACCATGTTCTATTGGAATTTTAAAATGGCCGTACGGTAACCTATAGTTGTTAATTTCTGTGTCATATGGTCTCTTGTGAAGAGCTGTCTCATTGGCATTCATACCACATCTTCTTTTTTATATGTATTTACATTTTCTGCAGTTACACGTGATCATCTTTATTAAATGCGCATTTCGATTGGATGCAGCCAGTTACAACTGCGACCGTTGGAAATCATTACCTCGTGAATCCGAAATTTTAACTCAATCTGCCAAGGGAGAAGAGTAGGAATCCTGGTCAATATCCTTGCCTATCGAAGATGAACGAATATTCTTAGATCAGTTAGATTGTTAAGTGATACATATTATATTTGAACTTTCAGGTTTGCTCTTAATTTGGTCTATTATGGTATATCCATGAACGTGGCCAAATTTGGTGGTGATTTGTTTGTGAATTATGCTGCGTCCTCGTCTGCTGAACTTTTGGCAATATTGTTTTGTTGGTATACAACAAATAAAATTGGAAGAAAGAAGTTATTTTGCACTGTAATGATTCTTGGTGGGGTCACGTGTACAAGTACAATTTTCACGTATTTATACGCTAACGAATGTGAGTAAAAGTAAAACATATATATCACTTACGCAATTAGACGTCTTCCTAGATTATCTTTTACCGGGAATCTTAAGAAGCAAAATTTTGGAAAACCGGTGTTAAGGGAGTGTATGGTATAGAAATTCAAAATAGACTTTGATGAGCAAATCACTCTAAGGTGACTTTTTATGTTGGAATACTATGAACAAAAATTCAGTGTTTAAACGGGAAAACAATGTTGTTATGAATACAAATAAACATGAAAATTGTGTTGAAGAAAAGGTTTTGATTTGTTATCATGTATTTCATTTTGCTAAAAAGTTTGATTTACGTTTCAATTATTTCAAAATCTTTTTTTTTTCAGCACAAACTTGGCTAACAACCAGCCTAGCTATGATTGGGAAATTTTTTGTATCAATCGCTTTCTTTGTTGTTTATATGTTTACCGCCGAACTTTTCCCTACTGTACTGAGAGCATCATCACTAGGGTTTGCCAGCATGACAGGACGCCTTGGAGCTATCTCATCAGCATACATCGCTGAGTTGGTAAGGAAGCAACAGCTGTTTTATTCTGAATGTAAAAACACCTAGCTAAACACATGTTTTGTCTCCAGAAATAAACAAAATAAAAAGGGCATCAGTGGCTGTCGGAAAGCTGGTTTACCTTTCTTATGTGTAATCAAGTTTTGATGGTTGTATATTGTGATCTTATTTGGATAACTCGTGTATGCACTTGTGGTGCAATACCCTCTCACCCTTAGCGAATCGAATGTTTAATGTTAGTTTTGTTAATCGATTTGTAACTCCAGACTTCTTCAAACCAGTGATGGATTTCAGTGAAACTCAGTGAAATACATTTTAATCAAATAGACGTCCAAAGCAGTATGAAAATATCCTGAGCAAAAAATAAAAAAAATGCCTAAATAGAGTATAAAAGCTTTAGATATAAAATAAATAAATAAACAAAAGGAAAACCCCCAGAGAAGTTAGAACTTTCGACTGATAAAATGTTTGTCCTCATCGCATTCAATTGCACCAAAAACGCTCAATAAGAGGTGAGAATAGTGCTTTTGGAACATAAACTAAATTTTTTGAAGAAGACGAGAAGAACGTAGACTCGTTTTATTTTCTGTTTCCTTTGTGCTTCATCAATTGCAAAAAAAACTTTTTAGCTGTGGGTTTTTTTCAAAACATTATAGCAATACAATGCCTGTTATTGAATAACTTATTTCATTTAGGGAACACTTATTCCATCAAAGTTTGGGAGTGCACTGCCACTTATTGTATATGGAGTTGTTGGATTGACAGGAGGCATTTTGTCACTGTACCTTCCAGAAACCACAGACATTATCCTTCCAGAGTACGTGAATGATGCCATAAATATCAACAGGTAAAATTACTTGATTTAAAAATGATAATTGCATACACCGATATGTACACTGTTCTTTTTCTTAAACTCTTTGATCACGATAACGAAGACTAACAGTTTTAAAAGCATCAAATAAAAAATAAGTAACAAAATCACTAACGAGCCTCTAAGTGAATTGTCTTTTTGATATATGATTTGTATGCAAGAACCAATCCCATGATTCAAGCCATTTCCATCTGAGATATTTACAGGTTTTTGATTATGTTGGTTTGTTTCCCCTTTCCAAGACTAGTGAGATGGCTGAACACTCAAAAATATGTTAAACACCGTCACATTCTTTATGTGCCTGTCCCTTGCCAGGAGTCTGTCATCCAATTGTTATCAATTGGTTTTTTTTTCTCTGTTATACTGGTACATGTTGTAGTATAACTAAGGCCGTTGGTGTTCTGATTTGATTTTTTTTTTCATCACGGAATTTTTATTTCTTACTATACGAAAATAGCTTTGCTCATATGAATACCGTCGGCCGTTTCAGAATCTAAAGGACTATGGGTAATTGCATTGTCCGTACCCCAAAATGAAAATAACGTTACGTCATTGGTTGAATTTCGATTGTTTAAGACGTTTTAAACCAATCACCACGCTTTGGTGTACACTTTTGAAAATATTACCCAGAATGCATTAGATTCTGAAACGGTGAATTGTTTACATCTTTGTCCTTTGGTTATCTCTTTTTTCATATTAAGAAACATTAATTAATAATAATAATAAGAATTGTCAAGCTGGAATTGAGAATTTTCGAACTAAAAGAAAGAAATAAACAAAAGAATGTGACGTCACTACATGTTTTCCGAACAAAACAAACGTTATCATGACAATTTTGACTCCTGGTTACTTATTTGCTAATTTAATCATACACATTTTTGATATACATAATACATATTTCCTGTTATTTCTGTTTGTTTGCAGGCCTGAACAAAATTCACAGAAATCAGACGGTGGAGAAAAGAGTTCCGTGAATAACGAGTCTCAGAATGGAATAACTTACTTTTAACTCACATGGCACAATGAGGTCATTTCAAGAATTTGGCATCCATTGTCGTTCATTAAATTTTTTTCTTAAATCTTAAATTTTCTCTCTTTTAAAGTACTGTGTTAAATAAAACCTCACTTGGCAATATTCATCCTTAGGATTTTTTTAGAAGCATTTGTGATATTGTGATTAACCCATCTCCCACACTTGGAAATTATGGTTTGTGACCTCATTTTTCATGGGACATGCCTTATATCGTTATACCGAAAGCTCAAAACATTTTATTATTCAAAAATGTTGTCAAGGGCCGATTGCTATCAATCTTTGAAAACCTGATACAATCGGCTTCCATTAAACGTTTGATGACCCTTATCGAACAAGCATGATCGCAATAGTAACTTTATTTTAAAATGACAGATATATTGAAAAAATAAATAAAAACCTTTTGAACATCCCAGTAATACAAGACATAGGAGAAATAACATGTTAACATCCACGGTGATGATTTATTTCCTAAATCATATTCACACATAACCGCGTCTGTTACTTTTGAAATGATAGAACAAAGAATTCAACAAATGAGTCTGTGAGCTACTGCTCACTTATGATACCCCGCCCCGCTAAAAGTATAAGGTAAGCAGGAAGTTGTTGAATTTGAAAGCACATCACACGGTATAGCTGACTCATATAAACCCTGAAACCAAATTTCAGAAATCCTTTTAATGTAGTTCCTGAGAAAGATGCGATGAAAAATATTCATGGGACGGAGGGACGAACTGACGGATGGACGGACAGACAGAGGTAAAACCGTATACCCCCACTGTTTTACGGGGGTATAATTACTTAAAGGCAACAGTAGTATACCGCTGTTCAAAACTCGTAAATCTATGGACAAAAACAAAATAGGGGTAACAAACTAAAACTGAAGGAAATGCATTAAATATAAGAAGAGAACAACGACACAACATTAAAATGTAACACACACAGAAACGGATTAAGCATTAGACAAAATCCGATGAGAATAACAAATATAACATCAAAACCAAAAACATGAATTTGGGATAGAAAAGTACCGTGACACGTCTTATAGTAATGTGAATTCACACTCAAATATAAGAAAAAACAAACGACACAACGGAAACACAACGTTAAAATGTTACACACACAGAAACGAACTATAATATAACAATGGCCATTTTCCTGACTTGGTACAGGACATTTTTAAAGATAAAAATAGTGGGTTGAACCTGGTTTTGTGGCATGCCAAACCTCGCACTTTAATGGCAATGTTAAATATAACATTGAACTGACAACATAATATTACAGGACTACAATACACATAAATAGGAGAACGTATTAGACAAAGAAACACATGATTAATAGATAACAAAAGACATCAGGTTTAAAATTCAATACTCCCAGTGACGCCCAGATATAAAAGATCGAAAGTGAAAAAAAGTACAAAGTTGTACAGCACAGAAGATCAAAAGTTGAAAAAGGTTGTGTCAAATACGGCTATGTTATAATGCTTGGGATAAGAACATCCTTATTACAAAATTCCTTAAACTTATCATAGAACGAATTAGTTTCAAAACTAGGAACTTTTAGAAATGATTTTCTCAATATCCCCAAGATGATATGTGTGTTATTTGGATAATTTGGTGTTGATGGTAGATGATTGATTTATTCACAACGTTTATAATGTATGGACACGTGTTTATTGTTGAAGACTGTATATTGACCTCCTTATAGATTTTTTGTTTGTTTGTTATTTGGTGACAATGTCATTAACTTTTATCCCACGTCTCCATTTATTCAAATTGACAGCAAGGACCGACATTATCATAGTGAAAAAAGGATTGCCATTTATTTAGATTCCGAAAACAAATCCAGGTTAGACTTTGACTTCTTTCAGAAGAATTTTATTTCGTACAAGCGATAATATTGGGGAATTAACTTACACTTCAATATGAAAGGACAGATGAAACGTGAGCGATACACACGTCTAGTTTACGAAATAAGTTTCATAGCATATACACATGGTTTTGAATTGATTGTAAAACATTTTAAGTTGATGATTACCAATAAAATATGATCGATATGACAGTTCTAATATTACATTTTATAGTTTAACGGTTTTGTAGTTCAGTCTCTTCCTTTATACCTTAGAAGTTGTAACTTGACAATTAACTGATATGATTTGAAACGTGATAGTGAAAATTGATTTATAGTCTTAGATACACGATTTTCTTTTATTAGTTGTTATTGGCTCTGTACTAGCTTATCAGTAACTGCGAGTACTCTCAGATTTGTGCTTAGTGTCTTTTCTGATGTTAGGGATGAGGGATAGATATATACCCTGCCACGTCCTGTTTGTGTTTTTCTTTGTATCGATCTGATGAGTTAAGCCTTTTTCAGCTGATTCTTATAGTTTGTTCTTATGTTGTTCTGTTACACCACTGTCCCGGGTTAGGAGGAGGATTGAGCGCTCACAAACATGTTTAATCCCGCCACATCCTTTATGTGCATTTCCCAAGTCAGGAACCTGTAGTTCAGTGGTTGTCGTTGGTCATATCTGTCATATTTGTTTTTTGTAAATTGTTTTGTTATAGATTAGACCGTTAGTTTTCCGAATTGAATTGTTTCATATTTTTCATGTCGGGCCTTTTATAGCCGACTATACGGTATGGGTTTTTTTCATTGTTAAAGGTTGTACGGTGACCTATAATTGCTTACATCCACTATTTTAACTTTGGTGGATAGTTGTCTCATTGGCAATCATACCACATCTCCTTATTTCTATTTTGTTCGTCGAACCCTGAGCCATGTTTTCTTTTCCCTTCTATGTTTAAATTATTCAAAAAAGTTTTGACATATAATCCGGTGTTGATTGAAGGACTGTCTATTGTATAATATGTCACGCCATATTATTATGATTATCTCTATGCAAATTAGATTTTGCAAAAATCGTACTACTTACGGGTATTAAAAAAAGGAGAACGTATACGTAGACAAGTAAATTTGGGCTCAAAATGGTCTTAATATATTTCTCTTTCACCAAAAGTTTCATTTCTGCAAATTTGTTGGGTAGTTTAAGTAAACAATGACATCAAATGCACTATTTTTTGTCCGAGTAGGCCTACTTTTACATACGTTATACGTTCTAAATTTGAGGGAGTAATTGGTGGTCTGACACCTAGAGAGACATTGTTTTCCCTTTAAAATTGTTTAAACTCTGTTTTTATCTTCATGTTTTATGTGTTATGAGAAAAATTCCAAGATTTTTTTTAATTTCGATGAGCGGTTTTCAAAATTTTTGAAAAATGTTCATAGTTCATCCCTTAGCCACAACAGTAAATTTTCATCTTAATTATTGGTTTGTGTAGTGCTAAGGAAAACCCTTTTTTGAAGAAATAAAAGACTTTAAATCTAAAATTTCTTCACATGAAGTCTTTTAGTATTTGTGGCAGTACCCAAACCTCTAATTACTTAAGCTAAAAAAAATAATCAATTAAATCTCATTTTAATTTAAATTTGAATTTTTTAAGAAAAAAAAAAAAAATTGTCCTTTTTATTAAAATAAATAGGTTTTCAGACTAAAACTTTGGAAAAAGGCAGCAAAAAAAATAAAATCAACATCTTAAGAGTAATTTTATTCAAACATATTGTAAAAATCTGATTAATTTAGGTCCCCACGTCAGATCTTTATCAGCAGGTACATAATGTATAATATCTATGGATTTATAATTTTCACAGGGGGTGTCATAAATAGCTATAAATCAAAAAAAATATCCAATTTCCTGTTTCCAAATGCATATCAAATTATCATCATGTATTTTAAGAGCTTTCATAGCTAATTATCCAAGCTTTAAGTGCAGTCAAAGCAAATCTTTGGCAAGAAAATGGCTCGAAAGAGGAAGGCTATATCTAAAAAATTTTGCTTTTAGAAAGGAAACACCCCAGCTTCCAAGGGTAAGAAATTAAGGTTTGAACCTAAAATTGAGTCTGAACCTTTTATGCAGCTACCATATACTGTTTTTGAGTCTAGAGTTTCACATAAAAGTTCAAAAGTCCTTGAGGTTCATGATGTTGAACAATCTGCCTGTCCTCCTATGCTACTGCGGCCACGACCCAAAATTACTGAACAGATTGATGAATATTTGGATCCAACATTCCCTGATCCTGATTATCACACATATAAACACTATGTTCCATCTCTAGTCAGTGTAATGTGAAATTCTACAATAAAAAACATGCATTTGAGAATAATGGTTGTGATGGTGACCTAGATTTTGACTCCCATGCAGCCCAAAAATGGGGATTTGTTTGGAGGGAGAGATTAAAATGTGTAAAATGTGGTATTGTTGGTCAATATTATAAACTTTATCATGACGTAAATTCACCTGCACCTGGTAGAAAGGCTACAACCATTTATATGGGTATACAGGCAGGCTTAATGACAACAAGTATTTCAAACAAGATTTTTCGAGATATCACTCTCACGTGTAATGTTATTCCCGCAAATTTATCAGGTATGCAAAAGCTGGCCAATAAAGTTGGATCAGTTATTGTGAATTTTAACCAACAAGATATGAAAGATATAAGGGAAAGTCTTGTCGCTGAAAATGAAATGGTCGGTTATGCTAATCCTGTCTTACTAAATGTTGAAACGGATGGGCGATACAACAATCCGATATTTATTAGTGACGTCACTGTGTTCCAAGCTGGAACCCTAGTTGTACAAACTATGGTTCAGAATAATACTAAATTAAAACAAATTGTTAGTGTATATACTGGTAATAAGCTTTGCAAAGTTGCATCAAGGTTAAGAAATAAAGGCATTGAGGTATTGTGTCCAAATCATGCGGGAAATTGTTCAGCAAATTTAGCAGAAGATTCAGTAATTGGAAATGAAACTGAATATGCTAGACAATGTACTATTGAGCTTAATGATAAACTTAAAATTGCACATGTTACTACTGATGGTGACAGTAAAGCTGTAAATGGTATTACAAATGCCCAACGTTCAAATGTTAAAATCCTTCGAGATGTAAAACATCTTGCAAATAGCATGAAAAGGGCCGTAAAAACTGTACTTTTAGTTTGTCTATGTTCTCTGGTACAAATAAAAGAAATCTTAAACAAAGATTTGAGTTGGACCTTAAGGCACGGTGTACTGCAGAATTAACCTACGCATTTAAAGCACATGAAGGTAAATTATTTTCTGTGAAAAATCATATGATAAATCAAATGATAAATCACAAATTTGGTAACAAAGGTACTGGGTGCAGAGCTTACTCCTGGCTCATCTGTCATAAAGCACCTAAAACAAAACCAACATGCTGATGTTCATTGCAGCAAAAGAAAAATGTTAAAAGAGACTAAATGTCTTAGGACTGCAACACGTCAGAGAAAATATGATTTACATGCTGCAAAACATTACAAAATACATTATCGCAGTCGTATTACAGATCCAAAGGTTCAATCTGAGAAGATGTAATGAAAATAGTAAAATACATTATTTACAATTGTGGTTTTCATTGTGATTATCTCCCTTTGAATGTTGATATTCTTTTGAAGTGTAAATATTGTCTATATATAAAGTGTGTGCATAAGGATTGTTTATTTAAACTGTTGTACCTTTTTAAAGCATGCAATCAGGGTATGGCAGATGAGTTTTACAGTGGACAGGATAAAGTCCACGGCATATTTGTCGGTCTTTGTTGACATGCTCGGGTTCAAACGATAGATGTTCAGCATTTACACACCGCTTATTGTGACAAATGTGTGACACCTGCGTGTTTAAAGGCAGTTCAAAATTATTTGTATGTAGCATGAATGCATATCTATGGCTGTACATAGTTTTGTATTGTTTATTCCATGGATATGTCACTGTTAGTTTTGAATATGGGGCCTTCCCTCCCCCCAATTTGCACAATAAGCAGCCGAGGGCTCCATAGGACTCAGAGTTCAAGGAAAGTCTTGTTTTTTGCTTTTCAATCCATTCATTAGTGTTCATTTTTGTTTTAAATTCAAAATAAGGCAGAAAAATATACTTTTCAATGTCAAGGCTGCACGTGCGATTTCCCTTAAAGGTGTCAGACCACCAATTAAAAGTCCCTATCTGTTCAATCAAATTTTGCAATTTTCAAAGCTTTCTAAATTTTTTATCTTAAGTTTAACCTCTTACAAACCAGGTATGTCCTGAATCGTACAGGTATCACCTTTCTTCATGCCAATTTCAACATACCTTTAAAGCCATATAAGAAAGAAGAGACCTTCCGAACTGATGTACCACTAAAAATTACCCCTGGTTTTCTTGAAATCTTAAATTAGTACTAGAACACACCCGCGAGATCGCGGGCATTCAGAGCGTAGTTTAAAGTATGTAAAGTGTTGTTGGAAGAATTTTGTAAAATTATTGAATGACTGGAGAATTTCAGCAAAAGTATTATAAGTCATAGGTTATTTGGGTCAGGAAAATGATTTTTTTTATCCCTCCTCCTTTATTTCCAACATTCCCATTTTTTGGTTTTCTATCAATTTCAATATGAACATACATTTAGTATGTTATGAACATTCAAGTAAGGAGCCTGTAATTCAGTGGTTGTTGTTTGTTTATGTGTTACACATTTGTTTTTCGTTCATTTTTTTTGTACATAAATAAGGCCGCTAGTTTTCTGGTTTTAATTGTTTTACAGTGTCAGTTCGGGGCCTTTTAAAGCTGAGTATGCGGTATGGGTTGTTGAAGGTCGTACGGTAACCTATAATTGTTAATATCTGTGTCATATTGGTCTCTTGTGGAGAGTTGTCTCAACATGGCAATCATACCACATCTTTTTTTTTTGTAATCAATGAATTTTGTAAAAGATTTAATGACTGGAGAATTTCAGAAAAGGTATCAAAAGTTCACATGAATATTTTTTGCGCTTATCTGTATATTATGAACATTCATTACTATATAAATATAGTGTATTTACTTTCAATTCTAAGTTTACTAATCGATCCATAGTGGTCATTGATATAGTATACAGACCCTCTCTATTTAATAAACTCCGTGACTGCCGTGGATAGTAAACTTGAAAATGATAGCAGATAGAATTCTGAAAATACACTTTATTCTTTGTATATGTATGTTCAAAGTATACAGAAAAACGCAAACCGGAAGTCTAATCTGACTTAAAATTTCGTCCAATGACGGGACAATATCCGGATGCCTTTTTTCTCGTTTTTCTCCAAAAATAACTCAATCTGAATAATCATATGAATGGATGACAAATGGCACTATGCACTGTACCTATAGGACACAGAGGCGTGTTGATCAAATAATTGTGGAAAGAAGAGAAGCGACACCCAAAATGAGGTCTTCTCGTTTAATAGTATAGATAGATACTATGGAGCGCATTAATCCTCAGTTTTAAATGTCAACTCATAGACAAGTAAATTTGGGCTCTAAATGGTCTTAATATATTTCTCTTTCACAAAAAGTTTCATTTCTGCAAATTTGTTGGGTAGTTAAAGTAAACAATGACATCAAATGCACTATTTTTTGTCCGAGTAGGCCTACTTTTACATACGTTCTAAATTTGAGGGAGTAATTGGTGGTCTGACACCTGTTAAGAAACCGGAAAAACTGCACTGCATTCAAATGCTTGATATAATTGCTTCATTTAATTCTATAAACTAAAGATTCAAATGCTAAATGTATAAATGCCGTCTTGAAAGCCACTACGTTTACTGAGACTATTCAAAAGGATGGCCACCATGGCTAAAATAGCATGAGGGTAAAATATAGCGAAATGTAGGGTAGCTTCGTCCACTTAAAGATATTCTTTATACATGTATTCTCATATTGAAGTGACATTTTTACTGACGAAGAGTTAAATTTACAGTCCGATCTGTTGTGAAGCAATTGAATGGCTAAGATATTACTATAGGATTGACATGGTATCTATGAGTTTGTACTCGACAGATGAAGCAATAAGAATATAAGAGAAATGGTCAAAAAAGGCAACAGTAGTATAAAGTTAAATCACAAAAATACTGAACTCAGAGGAAAATCAAATCGGAAAGTCCCTAATCACCTGGCAAAATCAAATGACAAAACACATCAAAAACGAATGGACAACAACTGTCATATTACTGACTTAGTACAGGCATTTTCAGATGTAGAAAAATTGTGGATTAAACCTGGTTTATAGCGCTAAACCTCACACTTTGTACGACAGTCTCATCAAATTCCGTTATACCGCTGTTCGAAAATATTGATAGTATTATTGAGAAAAAGAGCTCAATGAAAATGCACTCTGTAATGTATTAATGACTTAGTATTTTATAATTGATTCATTTGTAGATGAGACTTGAGAATGATAGAAAATAATAGAAAAATATATTACAAAAGACAACAACCACTAAATAAATAACATGCGTTCGAAGCACTTTTCTGGATTAAACAGTTGAACAGCTAAATGACCAAGACAGTCTTAAAATAATAGCCTTTCATTTGTCTTGAATGCCTCACTGTTGAGTTGCATTATGTTTAGTAAAGTGTAAATAGAGATTTTTCGTCTTGAAAAAATCCACTAAGTACTGTCTTTCAATGAAGTTTACATATGAAAATAAGAAATAAGTGAAGTGCATAACTAGACGTCACGAAGAGTGCAACTGGGCTTTATAGTAAGGCTATCACGATATCCCCAATTTTCAGTGGTAAGCGCTATTGGTGGTCCCCCAAATCTCGTGTTATAACTATGGATTCAGGCTATCACGATATCCCCAATTGTCAGTGGTAAGCGTTATTGGTGGTTCCCCAAATCTCGTGTTATAACTTTGGATTCAGGCTATCACGATATCCCTAATTGTCAGTGGTAAGCGCTATTGGTGGTCCCCCAAATCTCGTGTTATAACTATGGATTCAGGCTATCACGATATCCCTAATTGTCAGTGCTAAGCGCTATTGGTGGTCCCCCAAATCTCGTGTTATAACTATGGATTCAGGCTATCACGATATCCCTAATTGTCAGTGGTAAGCGCTATTGGTGGTTCCCCAAATCTCGTGTTATAACTATGGATTCAGGCTATCACGATATCCCTAGTTGTCAGTGCTAAGCGCTATTGGTGGTCCCCCAGATCTCGTGTTATAACTATGGATTCAGGCTATCACGATATCCCTAATTGTCAGTGGTAGGCGCTATTGGTGGTCCCCCAAATCTCGTGTTATAACTATGGATTCAGGCTATCACGATATCCCTAATTGTCAGTGCTAAGCGCTATTATTGGTCCCCCAAATCTCGTGTTATAACTATGGATTCAGGCTATCACGATATCCCTAATTGTCAGTGGTAAGCGCTATTGGTGGTTCCCCAAATATCGTGTTATAACTATGGATTCAGGCTATCACGATATCCCTAATTGTCAGTGGTAAGCGCTATTGGTGGTCCCCCAAATCTCGTGTTATAACTATGGATTCAGGCTATCACGATATCCCTACTTGTCAGTGTTAAGCGCTCTTGGTGGTTCCCCAAATCTCGTGTTATAACTATGGATTCAGGCTATTACGATATCCCTAATTGTCAGTGGTGACCGCTATTGGTGGTTCCCCAAATATCGTGTTATAACTATGGATTCAGGTTATCACGATATCCCTAATTGTCAGTGGTAAGCGCTATTGGTGGTCCCCCAAATCTCGTGTTATAACTATGGATTCAGGCTATCACGATATCCCCAATTGTCAGTGGTAACCGCTATTGGTGGTTCCCCAAATATCGTGTTATAACTATGGATTCAGGCTATTACGATATCCCTAATTGTCAGTGGTGACCGCTATTGGTGGTTCCCCAAATATCGTGTTATAACTATGGATTCAGGTTATCACGATATCCCTAATTGTCAGTGGTAAGCGCTATTGGTGGTCCCCCAAATCTCGTGTTATAACTATGGATTCAGGCTATCACGATATCCCCAATTGTCAGTGGTAACCGCTATTGGTGGTTCCCCAAATATCGTGTTATAACTATGGATTCAGGCTATCACGATATCCCTAATTGTCAGTGGTAAGCGCTATTGGTGGTCCCCCAAATCTCGTGTTATAACTATGGATTCAGGCTATCACGATATCCCTAATTGTCAGTGGTAAGCGCTATTGGTGGTTCCCCAAATCTCGTGTTATAACTATGGATTCAGGCTATCACGATATCCCTAATTGTCAGTGGTAAGCGCTATTGGTGGTCCCCCAAATCTCGTGTTATAACTATGGATTCAGGCTATCACGATATCCCTAATTGTCAGTGGTAAGCGCTATTGTCGGTTCCCCAAATATCGTGTTATAACTATGGATTCAGGCTATCACGATATCCCTAATTGTCAGTGGTAAGCGCTGTTGGTGGTTCCCCAAATATCGTGTTATAACTATGGATTCAGGCTATCACGATATCCTTAATTGTCAGTGGTAAGCGCTATTGGTGGTTCCCCAAATATCGTGTTATAACTATGGATTCAGGCTATCACGATATACCTAATTGTCAGTGGTAAGCGCTATTGGTGGTCCCCCAAATCTCGTGTTATAACTATGGATTCAGGCTATCACGATATCCCTAATTGTCAGTGGTAAGCGCTATTGGTGGTTCCCCAAATCTCGTGTTATAACTATGGATTCAGGCTATCACGATATCCCTAATTGTCAGTGGTAAGTGCTATTGGTGGTTCCCCAAATATCGTGTTATAACTATGGATTCAGGCTATCACGATATCCCTAATTGTCAGTGGTAAGCGCTATTGGTGGTCCCCCAAATCTCGTGTTATAACTATGGATTCAGGCTATCACGATATCCCTAATTGTCAGTGGTAAGCGCTATTGGTGGTTCCCCAAATATCGTGTTATAACTATGGATTCAGGCTATCACGATATACCTAATTGTCAGTGGTAAGCGCTATTGGTGGTTCCCCAAATATCGTGTTATAACTATAGCCGGGTGAAATGGCGTTCCGGCTAAATGTAAATCAAGAAGGAAGATTTCGCTCCTTAAACTTTTATTTCAGCAGTCCGGAAAGACCGAACAACAAACTCCAAACTAAATGTAAAGTAACATACAAACAATAACAATATATATAAGCACAATCAATTAAAGGATTAAGAAGATTAACAGAAGACAAATTAGAAATAACAATAGATTAAAAGAGTAATTAGTGTCCGACACGTATTTGTAAATTATAGTCTAAACTGTCACAGAGAATTAATAATGAAATGAATAGAGTAAATGCATTTAAGACCTTTGTCCAAGATTATGACACATCATCCGTGTAAAACACTTATGCCTGAATTTACGACAAAGTATAAATTAATAAAATAAATGCAAAACCTAAATATACATTAAAACAATTGAAATACCAAAATGTGGTTTACAAACTAATTTCATTGCACTGTCCAAATAGTCCGGTCATATATTCCCGCGGCCCCTGAAGACACGTCCCGGGTCTTACTATTCATCTGAAATTGTTTCGAAAGTTTCTTCTATGGTTGTGACGTCCTCTGTATCGATAGTTTTGATTTGAATGATTATCTTGTCTTGTATTTTTTTCCGAATACTGTCCAGTTCGTCTTCTAGTGTTGTGATTCGATTCCGCATATGTTCTTTATCGCGCTGTAATTGGTACTGCTTGTCGATAGCTTCACATCTTTCATCGTAAATCCGAAGATTAGCTTCTTTTAGACCAGTAATGCTGTCCTGTAATTTTTCAATTTCTTTTTGGTCATCTGCGTTTTGTTTGTGAAAATTTTCTAAATTGCGAACCACACTCTTATGCTCTTGTTTCAGCTCTTTGAATTTCTTTTCGTAATGAACACTTTTGATTTCAAATTTTACTCTCTCTGAATGCACTCGGACGTGCCTGTGTTTAACGCTATCAATGAATTCTCTATTATAATATAAGGTTGGGAAGAAGTCCATCAGTTCTATTGTATACAGTTCCGCACATGGAAACATTGACATTGCTTTCTGTTCTTTGAATAGTCTCATTCTTTCTGCGTCCCGACGTAACTTGGATTTAGATTTAACTTTAACAACTTTCACGTCCGGTTGTCTGTGAAAGTTACACATTCTGGCGTAATGTCCAAAACTTCTGCACTTATAGCAAAAAGACGTTTTTGCTATACATTGTTCAAAAATGAAATTTGTTGTTAACAGTTTTTCCACAAAACTTACATAGGCAGTTGTCCATATGTTGAAAATTTCTTGTCTGACAGGTAGTTCCATGATCAGGCATCTGGTATCTCCAGTCTCGGCCGAAATTTCTGTTTCTCTGCGTATCCATATTTCTGTTTGCTGGGGGTCAGCTTCACAGGTAGAACAAGGTATCCGATAGATGCGTTGCCCGGATGTCCTAACACCAGATATAGCCGGGTGAAATGGCGTTCCGGCTAAATGTAAATCAAGAAGGAAGATTTCGCTCCTTAAACTTTTATTTCAGCAGTCCGGAAAGACCGAACAACAAACTCCAAACTAAATGTAAAGTAACATACAAACAATAACAATATATATAAGCACAAGCAATTAAAGGATTAAGAAGATTAACAGAAGACAAATTAGAAATAACAATAGATTAAAAGAGTAATTAGTGTCCGACACGTATTTGTAAATTATAGTCTAAACTGTCACAGAGAATTAATAATGAAATGAATAGAGTAAATGCATTTAAGACCTTTGTGCAAGATTATGACACATCATCCGTGTAAAACACTTATGCTTGAATTTACGACAAAGTATAAATTAATAAAATAAATGCAAAACCTAAATATACATTAAAACAATTGAAATACCAAAATGTGGTTTACAAACTAATTTCATTGCACTGTCCAAATAGTCCGGTCATATAACTATGGATTCAGGCTATCACGATATCCCTAATTGTCAGTGGTAAGCGCTATTGGTGGTTCTACAAATCTCGTGTTATAACTATGGATTCAGGCTATCACGATATCCCTAATTGGCAGTGGTAAGCGCTATTGGTGGTTCCCCAAATATCGTGTTATAACTATGGATTCAGGCTATCACGATATCCCTAATTGTCAGTGGTAAGCGCTATTGGTGGTCCCCCAAATCTCGTGTTATAACTATGGATTCAGGCTATCACGATATCCCTACTTGTCAGTGTTAAGCGCTATTGGTGGTTCCCCAAATCTCGTGTTATAACTATGGATTCAGGCTATTACGATATCCCTAATTGTCAGTGGTAAGCGCTATTGGTGGTTCCCCAAATCTCGTGTTATAACTATGGATTCAGGCTATCACGATATCCCTAATTGTCAGTGGTAAGCGCTATTGGTGGTCCCCCAAATCTCGTGTTATAACTATGGATTCAGGCTATCACGATATCCCTAATTGTCAGTGGTAAGCGCTATTGTCGGTTCCCCAAATATCGTGTTATAACTATGGATTCAGGCTATCACGATATCCCTAATTGTCAGTGATAAGCGCTATTGGTGGTCCACCAAATCTCGTGTTATAACTATGGATTCAGGCTATCACGATATCCCTAATTGTTAGTGGTAAGCGCTATTGGTGGTCCCCCAAATATCGTGTTATAACTATGGATTCAGGCTATCACGATATCCCTAATTGTCAGTGGTAAGCGCTATTGGTGGTTCCCCAAATATCGTGTTATAACTATGGATTCAGGCTATCACGATATCCCTAATTGTCAGTGGTAAGCGCTATTGGTGGTTCCCCAAATATCGTGTTATAACTATGGATTTAGGCTATCACGATATACCTAATTGTCAGTGGTAAGCGCTATTGGTGGTCCCCCAAATCTCGTGTTATAACTATGGATTCAGGCTATCACAATATCCCTAATTGTCAGTGGTAAGCGCTATTGGTGGTTCCCCAAATCTCGTGTTATAACTATGGATTCAGGCTATCACGATATCCCTAATTGTCAGTGGTAAGTGCTATTGGTGGTTCCCCAAATATCGTGTTATAACTATGGATTCAGGCTATCACGATATCCCTAATTGTCAGTGGTAAGCGCTATTGGTGGTCCCCCAAATCTCGTGTTATAACTATGGATTCAGGCTATCACGATATCCCTAATTGTCAGTGGTAAGCGCTATTGGTGGTTCCCCAAATATCGTGTTATAACTATGGATTCAGGCTATCACGATATACCTAATTGTCAGTGGTAAGCGCTATTGGTGGTTCCCCAAATATCGTGTTATAACTATAGCCGGGTGAAATGGCGTTCCGGCTAAATGTAAATCAAGAAGGAAGATTTCGCTCCTTAAACTTTTATTTCAGCAGTCCGGAAAGACCGAACAACAAACTCCAAACTAAATGTAAAGTAACATACAAACAATAACAATATATATAAGCACAATCAATTAAAGGATTAAGAAGATTAACAGAAGACAAATTAGAAATAACAATAGATTAAAAGAGTAATTAGTGTCCGACACGTATTTGTAAATTATAGTCTAAACTGTCACAGAGAATTAATAATGAAATGAATAGAGTAAATGCATTTAAGACCTTTGTCCAAGATTATGACACATCATCCGTGTAAAACACTTATGCCTGAATTTACGACAAAGTATAAATTAATAAAATAAATGCAAAACCTAAATATACATTAAAACAATTGAAATACCAAAATGTGGTTTACAAACTAATTTCATTGCACTGTCCAAATAGTCCGGTCATATAACTATGGATTCAGGCTATCACGATATCCCTAATTGTCAGTGGTAAGCGCTATTGGTGGTTCTACAAATCTCGTGTTATAACTATGGATTCAGGCTATCACGATATCCCTAATTGGCAGTGGTAAGCGCTATTGGTGGTTCCCCAAATATCGTGTTATAACTATGGATTCAGGCTATCACGATATCCCTAATTGTCAGTGGTAAGCGCTATTGGTGGTCCCCCAAATCTCGTGTTATAACTATGGATTCAGGCTATCACGATATCCCTACTTGTCAGTGTTAAGCGCTATTGGTGGTTCCCCAAATCTCGTGTTATAACTATGGATTCAGGCTATTACGATATCCCTAATTGTCAGTGGTAAGCGCTATTGGTGGTTCCCCAAATCTCGTGTTATAACTATGGATTCAGGCTATCACGATATCCCTAATTGTCAGTGGTAAGCGCTATTGGTGGTCCCCCAAATCTCGTGTTATAACTATGGATTCAGGCTATCACGATATCCCTAATTGTCAGTGGTAAGCGCTATTGTCGGTTCCCCAAATATCGTGTTATAACTATGGATTCAGGCTATCACGATATCCCTAATTGTCAGTGATAAGCGCTATTGGTGGTCCACCAAATCTCGTGTTATAACTATGGATTCAGGCTATCACGATATCCCTAATTGTTAGTGGTAAGCGCTATTGGTGGTCCCCCAAATATCGTGTTATAACTATGGATTCAGGCTATCACGATATCCCTAATTGTCAGTGGTAAGCGCTATTGGTGGTTCCCCAAATATCGTGTTATAACTATGGATTCAGGCTATCACGATATCCCTAATTGTCAGTGGTAAGCGCTATTGGTGGTTCCCCAAATATCGTGTTATAACTATGGATTTAGGCTATCACGATATACCTAATTGTCAGTGGTAAGCGCTATTGGTGGTCCCCCAAATCTCGTGTTATAACTATGGATTCAGGCTATCACAATATCCCTAATTGTCAGTGGTAAGCGCTATTGGTGGTTCCCCAAATCTCGTGTTATAACTATGGATTCAGGCTATCACGATATCCCTAATTGTCAGTGGTAAGTGCTATTGGTGGTTCCCCAAATATCGTGTTATAACTATGGATTCAGGCTATCACGATATCCCTAATTGTCAGTGGTAAGCGCTATTGGTGGTCCCCCAAATCTCGTGTTATAACTATGGATTCAGGCTATCACGATATCCCTAATTGTCAGTGGTAAGCGCTATTGGTGGTTCCCCAAATATCGTGTTATAACTATGGATTCAGGCTATCACGATATACCTAATTGTCAGTGGTAAGCGCTATTGGTGGTTCCCCAAATATCGTGTTATAACTATAGCCGGGTGAAATGGCGTTCCGGCTAAATGTAAATCAAGAAGGAAGATTTCGCTCCTTAAACTTTTATTTCAGCAGTCCGGAAAGACCGAACAACAAACTCCAAACTAAATGTAAAGTAACATACAAACAATAACAATATATATAAGCACAATCAATTAAAGGATTAAGAAGATTAACAGAAGACAAATTAGAAATAACAATAGATTAAAAGAGTAATTAGTGTCCGACACGTATTTGTAAATTATAGTCTAAACTGTCACAGAGAATTAATAATGAAATGAATAGAGTAAATGCATTTAAGACCTTTGTCCAAGATTATGACACATCATCCGTGTAAAACACTTATGCCTGAATTTACGACAAAGTATAAATTAATAAAATAAATGCAAAACCTAAATATACATTAAAACAATTGAAATACCAAAATGTGGTTTACAAACTAATTTCATTGCACTGTCCAAATAGTCCGGTCATATATTCCCGCGGCCCCTGAAGACACGTCCCGGGTCTTACTATTCATCTGAAATTGTTTCGAAAGTTTCTTCTATGGTTGTGACGTCCTCTGTATCGATAGTTTTGATTTGAATGATTATCTTGTCTTGTATTTTTTTCCGAATACTGTCCAGTTCGTCTTCTAGTGTTGTGATTCGATTCCGCATTTGTTCTTTATCGCGCTGTAATTGGTACTGCTTGTCGATAGCTTCACATCTTTCATCGTAAATCCGAAGATTAGCTTCTTTTAGACCAGTAATGCTGTCCTGTAATTTTTCAATTTCTTTTTGGTCATCTGCGTTTTGTTTGTGAAAATTTTCTAAATTGCGAACCACACTCTTATGCTCTTGTTTCAGCTCTTTGAATTTCTTTTCGTAATGAACACTTTTGATTTCAAATTTTACTCTCTCTGAATGCACTCGGACGTGCCTGTGTTTAACGCTATCAATGAATTCTCTATTATAATATAAGGTTGGGAAGAAGTCCATCAGTTCTATTGTATACAGTTCCGCACATGGAAACATTGACATTGCTTTCTGTTCTTTGAATAGTCTCATTCTTTCTGCGTCCCGACGTAACTTGGATTTAGATTTAACTTTAACAACTTTCACGTCCGGTTGTCTGTGAAAGTTACACATTCTGGCGTAATGTCCAAAACTTCTGCACTTATAGCAAAAAGACGTTTTTGCTATACATTGTTCAAAAATGAAATTTGTTGTTAACAGTTTTTCCACAAAACTTACATAGGCAGTTGTCCATATGTTGAAAATTTCTTGTCTGACAGGTAGTTCCATGATCAGGCATCTGGTATCTCCAGTCTCGGCCGAAATTTCTGTTTCTCTGCGTATCCATATTTCTGTTTGCTGGGGGTCAGCTTCACAGGTAGAACAAGGTATCCGATAGATGCGTTGCCCGGATGTCCTAACACCAGATATAGCCGGGTGAAATGGCGTTCCGGCTAAATGTAAATCAAGAAGGAAAATTTCGCTCCTTAAACTTTTATTTCAGCAGTCCGGAAAGACCGAACAACAAACTCCAAACTAAATGTAAAGTAACATACAAACAATAACAATATATATAAGCACAAGCAATTAAAGGATTAAGAAGATTAACAGAAGACAAATTAGAAATAACAATAGATTAAAAGAGTAATTAGTGTCCGACATGTATTTGTAAATTATAGTCTAAACTGTCACAGAGAATTAATAATGAAATGAATAGAGTAAATGCATTTAAGACCTTTGTCCAAGATTATGACACATCATCCGTGTAAAACACTTATGCTTGAATTTACGACAAAGTATAAATTAATAAAATAAATGCAAAACCTAAATATACATTAAAACAATTGAAATACCAAAATGTGGTTTACAAACTAATTTCATTGCATTGTCCAAATAGTCCGGTCATATAACTATGGATTCAGGCTATCACGATATCCCTAATTGTCAGTGGTAAGCGCTATTGGTGGTTCTACAAATCTCGTGTTATAACTATGGATTCAGGCTATCACGATATCCCTAATTGGCAGTGGTAAGCGCTATTGGTGGTTCCCCAAATATCGTGTTATAACTATGGATTCAGGCTATCACGATATCCCTAATTGTCAGTGGTAAGCGCTATTGGTGGTCCCCCAAATCTCGTGTTATAACTATGGATTCAGGCTATCACGATATCCCTACTTGTCAGTGTTAAGCGCTATTGGTGGTTCCCCAAATATCGTGTTATAACTATGGATTCAGGTTATCACGATATCCCTAATTGTCAGTGGTAAGCGCTATTGGTGGTCCTCCAAATCTCGTGTTATAACTATGGATTCAGGCTATCACGATATCCCTAATTGTCAGTGGTAAGCGCTATTGGTGGTTCCCCAAATATCGTGTTATAACTATGGATTCAGGCTATCACGATATCCCTAATTGTCAGTGATAAACGCTATTTGTGGTCCACCAAATCTCGTGTTATAACTATGGATTCAGGCTATCACGATATCCCTAATTGTTAGTGGGAAGCGCTATTGGTGGTCCCCCAAATCTCGTGTTATAACTATGGATTCAGGCTATCACGATATCCCTAATTGTCAGTGGTAAGCGCTATTGGTGGTTCCCCAAATATCGTGTTATAACTATGGATTCAGGCTATCACGATATCCCTAATTGTCAGTGGTAAGCGCTATTGGTGGTTCCCCAAATATCGTGTTATAACTATGGATTCAGGCTATCACGATATACCTAATTGTCAGTGGTAAGCGCTATTGGTGGTCCCCCAAATCTCGTGTTATAACTATGGATTCAGGCTATCACGATATCCCTAATTGTCAGTGGTAAGCGCTATTGGTGGTTCCCCAAATCTCGTGTTATAACTATGGATTCAGGCTATCACGATATCCCTAATTGTCAGTGGTAAGCGCTATTGGTGGTTCCCCAAATATCGTGTTATAACTATGGATTCAGGCTATCACGATATCCCTAATTGTCAGTGGTAAGCGCTATTGGTGGTCCCCCAAATCTCGTGTTATAACTATGGATTCAGGCTATCACGATATCCCTAATTGTCAGTGGTAAGCGCTATTGGTGGTTCCCCAAATATCGTGTTATAACTATGGATTCAGGCTATCACGATATCCCTAATTGTCAGTGGTAAGCGCTATTGGTGGTTCCCCAAATATCGTGTTATAACTATGGATTCAGGCTATCACGATATCCCTAATTGTCAGTGGTAAGCGCTATTGGTGGTTCCCCAAATCTCGTGTTATAACTATGGATTCAGGCTATCACGATATCCCTAATTGTCAGTGCTAAGCGCTATTGGTGGTTCCCCAAATATCGTGTTATAACTATGGATTCAGGCTATCACGATATCCCTAATTGTCAGTGGTAAGCGCTATTGGTGGTTCCCCAAATATCGTGTTATAACTATGGATTCAGGCTATCACGATATCCCTAATTGTCAGTGGTAAGCGCTATTGGTGGTTCCCCAAATCTCGTGTTATAACTATGGATTCATGCGTAAAATTGTTATCTTCAAAGATATAGCTGTTAATCAGTCTCCTAAGGTGTTTGATTATTTATCAGTTTGTTGAAAACAGCGTCAGACCATTCAGTGCTGTTGTTTCTTCGCTCAAAGGCAAATGCAAACATATAAAATCTACCATGTCGGACTAAAACTGTATCGTCTTTTTAATTAAATGATACAGTTGTTTTTGTCAAAAAATAGTCATAATTGTTTCCTTTTTTAAATAGAACGTTTTGTTGACGAATTATGTGTCGGTTATTTACGGCATTAAGAAAGTTATTAATAATACAATTTCTGAAAGAGCGTAAAACAGTTATACTGAAAGCGCGAGGTTTTGAATTTACAGTCCCGGCTTTGAAATGACTAAGATCTCAGTTACGCAGGATCAAAGAAATCAGAGATTGAAGAAAAGGCATACAATTATTATCTGTAGAATTCCCGTGTTATTTGAAAAATAATTCTTAAAGTTTGAAAACCGTAGCATATATACTTGAAATAAATATTATAGAAAGTTGTTCCTATTAAACTTATTCCTAATCAGTGTTACTTATACTGTATGTATACACAAAATTGTCCCGACCTAAATTTTACTTGCCAGCTTATTAATGGCAATTTCCTCTGATACCATACGATTACTGAAGAGGTTTGTTTTATTCCGTTTGAAAATTTATCTTCAGTTAAAATTGGAGTTTTTAAATTGATAAATAATGCAAACAACTTTGATCATTTGATATTTAAACCATCATAATGACATCTAAAAAAGCTTTATTAACACATTGATGGTCAAAGATAATTTTCAACTGTGTGCTAATTAGTGTTCCTTACATCGTAACTACAATCCCCTTCCCTTTCATGAATGTGACCTACCGAATTAGACCACTTACCGGATTTGTTATCACATAAGCAACATGACGGGTGCCGCATGTGGAGCAGGATCTGCTTACCATTCCGGAGCACCTGAGATCACCCCTAGTTTTTTGGTGGGGTTCGTGTTGTTTATTCTTTAGTTTTCTATGTTGTGTCGTGTGTGCTGTTGTTTGTTTGTCTTTTTCATTTTTAGCCATGGCGTTGTCAGTTTCTTTTAGATTTATGAGTTTGACTGTCCCTTTGGTATCTTTTGTCCCTCTTTTAGTAATAGGGCGTTTTGAATATATTATCTCTACCCGGAATGCATCACATAACATTTTGCCATTGATTGTTGTTGCTAGTAATAGCAATCTCGTTCAAATCCCGTTTCAATCACAGTTAAAAGTTGGGAGGAAACGTGATAGCTTTACTATATAGCGGGTTACACACTTGTCTATATAAGATACCAGATTTTGACAGTTAACGTCTTCAAGGATGTTTAACGTCGATGAGCACATTGTGGTATGGTACAATAAGATTATTTTACACAAAGAAAACATTTGTTGAATGCAAATTGTTTTTTTTTTTATTAGTTTTAAATACACTTAATATGATAGTCGTCTCTAAAAAATAGATGCACGAAGAAAAATGTCATTAAATACTAAAAACACTGTTTGTTGTGACTAATGGTTTTTAGTATACATAATCCGATATAAAAAAAAATAATTAAAAGAAGAATTTCGGGCAATATTAACTGGACTATCAGGTACATTTCTAGAACAGATAAAAAAAGTGATAACGTCAGTTCACACAATATGGAGAAGTGTTACAAGCTAATTACAAGAACCGGTACATAATGTTATATCATCAATTGCAATATCACCGTTATTACCAGCTCTTCCTTTCGAAGCCTCGATATCAATCTGAAAAAAAAATATCAATATAGAAAATACTGTTGCGAGAATTTTGTTCAGGTTTACAAATATTTAAAAAAAATTGCCAATCACACTTTATGTTCTTTTGAATAAATACATTTTATGTTATTTTTGTTTTTGTTTCGTACAAATAAGTCATTCACGTGTTTTGAATTTTTCAGTTAGTAGTTAAATGCAATTGCTATCTTACATTCTGATTAGTTTGAAATGTATTTGCGTACTTTATTTGGAAAATGATAAAATTATGACAAAATCACAATTTAACCTTGTTTTGATTGACACAAATTTAAAATTGAAGAGTCCAATTGTATGTATCATACGATAAAATCGTTTAGTAATGTTTGTTCCAATACATGGCTACATCAAGAGAGTAACCATATTGTACCAAGTAAAGAATATAATAGGTACTCTTTTAAGTTCGTTGATGAGTTACTGTTTGAGCTTTTGAAAAGAGAGTTTCCATTTTAATGTTTCCTTGGAGTTTTGTATTTTTGTTATTTTATCTCTTAATGTCTCGCTATGCATACAATTAATTTTGTTGCATGCGTCAAGGATAAATCGTGCTACACAAAATGTCGTCTTTCATACATTCACCCTATTATAAAGGGCAAACGTGTCATCAACGAACGTATATAAACAGTTTATATTCATTAGTGTCACTATTAAACTTTTAAGAGCCATAATTCTCCTTAACAACTGAAGTAAAAATCGTCAACCCCGTTAATGAACTGCACTTTCTTGCCATCTAAAACATAACCAATCCACAAAGCATTGGTGTGATAACTCTGAATTCATTTCATGAAAATTGCCATGTTCTAATCAATCAAAAACCATATAATACTAATTCTGACAAACAAAAGTGGAAATCATCGACATAGAACTTGACATCAATCGTAGTATTTGAAACAACATATAACAGCGCATTTAAGAGCAATGTGTGAACGGTTAGAAAGTTATCACATGAAAAAACTTGCAGCTGCTTGTCCGTCTGTTCAGCAAATGTATTCCCTACTTAGAACCCGAATTTTAGGTCAGGAGGGATTTATATGTCAGAAGCCCTAGATATAAATTTCAAACCCAAACTGATTTTAAAATAATGCCATCGACGAGTTTTATGTTTGAGCTCAGTGCATATTATAATAAGTTCACGCAATC
This sequence comes from Mytilus galloprovincialis, assembly GCF_965363235.1. Lineage (NCBI taxonomy): Eukaryota > Metazoa > Mollusca > Bivalvia > Mytilida > Mytilidae > Mytilus > Mytilus galloprovincialis. The sequence goes on along the minus strand of NC_134842.1, from coordinate 81,178,595 downwards.
TCAGTGAAACTTTACAAACAGACAAATGAATGTGTATTTAAAGTTTACTCTGGTGGGAAAATGTGGAGGAAGAACTGATGTTCTGATTATATACTTACAACAATGCCTTTCACTGTATTACCAGTTATATCCACACTAGCTTGCATCCATTGATTTCCTTGATTTCCAGACCTAGTCCATGGATGGGACCACCAGCCCGCGCTGCGAGATTGTGAGTACACTGATAGATACCCGATATGTTGACCATACATGTGATAACAAAATCTGAGGCAATACGAAGACGCTGAAATAATCACAATAATTATTCGACAAGTGAGATATGTAAATTATGGTTGTTGGAACCAAACTGTAATATTTATATATATGTACTTGATTATCAAAACAATTGAAATATGAAGTATATACAAATGAACAGGGAAATTATAGAACCTTTGTGAGCAACTCACATGACAAAATGATTTTTATAAGGATACGCCATCGACACTAATTTCATTTACGATATAGCTTTTACTTACTTATAAAGATTTTTGCACTAATATAGTTTTTTTTTGTCGTCTGAATTACATGCTTATAGGTAGCAGTGCTAAGGGGGAAACTATTGTGAATGCTAAAATTTGTAAAAGTAAACCATTATAGGTCAAAGAACGGTCTTTAACACAGAGCCTTGGTTCACACCGAACAGCAAGCTATAAAGGGGCCCAACATGACAAGTTTAAACTCAAAGAACAGATAGCAGATGACAACCATGCTGCTACAATTGACAAGCAACATTAGGGTCAAAGGGGGAAAATCAAAAAAATCCAACTGCATCGGAAATAAAGAGATAGAGTATCTGTTGATTTTAGATCGACGACCGTATATAAATAATATTGAGAATGGAAATCGGGAATAAGTCAACGTGACAACAACCCGACCACAGAGCAAATAACGAACGTAGACAATCAATGGGTCTTCAACACAGTAAAAACCCTCTATCCCCGACACAGACCATTATCTTGCATAGTATAAAAGCATAAACCTAAAGCACGAGGATGCACTCTACTGTCTTCACGCGGCACTAAAAACAACACGAAAGATAGTTACAAGACTACAATAGTGCAGTTGGATACTGAAATAATAAAAAAATACTAATGAAAGACTTGTTAAACAATTTAAGGTAAAATCATAACATATATAAATAAATGTATTTAATACTTACAGAACAGGTTAGTATTCGTTGAGCTCAAAAATGCCACAAAGTCCTGTCCTTGACCATTTACCTCAATATAGGCATATTGGGTACCATTGTGTGCAGCCGAAGGACCAGTGTTTGGGGTAGATGTTGATCCCTGTATTGCAATGACATTTATAATATGAAAAATAAAATTGTGTTTGATTGTTGTCATGTTTTACAGTTCCCTATTTGATGTGTCGTTCACACGATTATTTGTTCAACACAAGAATACATTTCAGCGACTGATACTTTGTTCGACATAAGAAATCATTTCATTCATTGCTATAACACAATACTTTGTTCGACAAGAACATATTTCAGTGATTATTATGCCATAATAATGTAATTTTGGATGTAACGCGTCCTCTGATTGGCTGATGTTGTTATGTGTATCAGCTCATAGACATAATTTTGTCATGTGACCGTGACGTCGTCAACGTTTTTTCATGATTTACGCCGGTTAAAATGAAATTTTGAATTCAATTATAAGGAATGACTGTAATATTTTTTTGTCTATTCAAAATAACAATGCACACTTAGAAATAACCCGCTACACTTGTTATTTAGTGTGCACCACACTTTTGATGTTATTTCTTCATAGACAGAAAATTTTTACAGTCATTCCTTTAGTACGTACGTTGTTCATCACAAGACAACATTTCAGTAATTGCTATAACACAATACTTTGTTCGTCATTAGAAAATATTTCAGTGATTGCTATAACACAATACTTTGTTCGTCATTAGAAAATATTTCAGTGATTACTATAACACAATACTTTGTTCGACAAGAAAAAAATTCAGCAATTACTATAACAAAATACTTTGTTCGACAAGAAAAAGATTCAGTGATTGCTATAACAAAATACTTTGTTCGTCATTAGAAAATATTTCAGTAACTACTATAACACAATACTTTGTTCGTCATTAGAAAATATTTCAGCAATTACTATAACAAAATACTTTGTTCGACAAGAAAAAAATTCAGTGATTTCTATAACACAATACTTTCTTCTACAAGAAAACATTTCTTTGATTGATTATAACACAATATTTTGATCGACAATAAAACATTTCAGTAATTGCTATAACACAATACTTTGTTCGCCACAAAAAAGTATTTCAGTGATTGTTGCTAAATAGCAATACTTTCTGTATTATCTGATTTCGATACCAATTTGTTAGCACTTTTCGAAATTACGTCTCATATTGAGAATTTAGTTGTGTTTTCAATGTATGCCATTATCTGTACAAGACAATAAGTTGTCTTATAATGGAATATTAAGCTAAAGCTGGCAATGAGATTGAGACCGAGAGCATGTGAATAAGAAAAAAAAAATGATTACTAATTTTTTGAATATGAATTTGAACTTGGTGAAAAATATTTGAACGATTTCTTTCTTTAACATTAGAATCAAGATTATCATCATGGGTCAGGAATAACTATTATTACTCTAATATCAACTCAAATTGACACATTTAGAAATTGTAGTTCATATGTATTTAAGGAATGATTGTAATATTTTTTCTGTCTATGAAGAAATAACATAAAAAATTTGGTGCACACTGAATAACGCGCGTAGCGGGTTATTTAACAGTGTGCACCACATTTTTTATGTTATTTCGAATAGACAGAAAAAATATTACAGTCATTTCTTATAATTTAATTCTAAATTCCATTTTAAACCGTAGAAATCCATGAAAAAACGTTGATGACGTCACGGTCACATGTCTAAATTATGTCTATGGGCTCATAACAAAATAACGTCAGCCAAACAGAAGACGCGTTACATCCAAAATTAAATTATAATTCTATTAGTTTGTTGTTTCGTTGGATTGTTACCTCATCGAAATGATAAACACCGTACATTTCCGACTATTCGTATTAACCGTATTCTGCGAAAGGACGTTATTTCTTTTAAAAGAAAACTGAAAAAAAAAAACCCGAAAGCAGGATTAAAAGGTTTTGTTTACCAGCAAACTAAATAAATTGAAACTCTTTTATGTAGGATTATTATTACTTTTTAATACGTATTAACCGTATTCTGCGAAAGGACGTTATTTCTTTTAAAAGAAAAATGAAAAAAAAAAAACAAACCCGAAAGCGGGATTAAAAAGTTTTTTTCTACCAGCAAAATAAATTAATTGAAACTCTTTTATGTAGGATTATTATTACTTTTTAATATGTATTAACCGTATTCTGCGAAAGGACGTTATTTCTTTTAAAAGAAAAATGAAAAAAAAAAACAAACCCGAAAGCGGGATTAAAAAGTTTTTTTTACCAGCAAACTAAATAAATTGAAACTCTTTTATGTAGGATTATTATTACTTTTTAATATGTATAAACCGTATTCTGCGAAAGGACGTTATTTCTTTTAAAAGAAAAATGAAAAAAAAAAACAAACCCGAAAGCGGGATTAAAAAGTTTTTTTTTACCAGCAAACTAAATAAATTGAAACTCTTTTATGTAGGATTATTATTACTTTTTAATACGTATTAACCGTATTCTGCGAAAGGACGTTATTTCTTTTAAAAGAAAAATGAAAAAAAAAAAAACAAACCCGAAAGCGGGATTAAAAAGTTTTTTTACCAGCAAAATAAATTAATTGAAACTCTTTTATGTAGGATTATTATTACTTTTTATATCATGTTGGACAAGAATATCACAAGCCGATAATGTTATTGTATTACAATAAAAAAATCCATGCATTTATATTTTCGAAGAATGGCCAAGTTCATTAAAAGCAAGCAGTTGTTGCAGTTGTTTCACATAAATGACACAACGATGACCACAAATCTAATCAAAATAGCAGAACTATGTGAATATTCATCATTAATTTGCTCCTAAATAAAACTTACCGATTTATCTAAAGTCCAGTTGAAGTCGTCGCCATTCGTATTTTCGAATGCACATGTTTGTCCTTGTTCAAATCCACATTCAATGACTGAAGAGAAAAAAGGGCAGACATGACGTCTATATTTTGGTTTCATGCAACCCTCCCCAGTATTCGATGAAGCAACTGTTTGACACCGAATAGTTAGCTCAATCAACACATTATATCTTGACCCGCGCCTTCATCATTTCTTTCATTTCAATATGTAAAAAATTGAGTTCAGATTAAATTACTATGAAAGTTGACGAGAACTGCTCGTTGATACATTTAAAAAAAAAATCAAACTGACCATAGTCTTCTTACAACGATTCACGTCTTTGAATTAAGAATATCGAATACTCCGAAAAGGATAAAAAATATGATGCATACACTATATGTGAACATTAATATCGAATGTCTAATGAAACGATTCAGAAGTAGAAGATACAAATGGCATAAGATGTTAAAAAAAATAATATTACACTACATCTACATTTCCCCTAGATTCCACTTCTTTATACCTTTGTCACATGTAGGAACAGTTGTCGTTGTGGTTGGAGGAGTTGTTGTAGTCAGAGTAGTTGTGATCCGAGTAGTTGTTGTGGTCGGAGTAGTTGTTGTAGTCGGAGTAGTTGTTGTGATCCGAGTAGTTGTTGTGGTCGGAGTGGTTGTTGTGGTCGGAGTAGTTGTTGTGGTCGGAGTAGTTGTTGTGGTCGGAGTTGTTATTGTGGTCGTTGTAGTTGTGGTTGGAGTAGTTGTTATGGTAGGTGCAGTTGTTGTGGTCGAAGTAGTTGGTGTGGTGGGAGAAATTGTTGTGGTCGGGGTGGTTGTGGTTGGAGAAGTTGTTGTTGTTGGAGTAGTTGTTATGGTCGGAGTAGTTTTTGTGGTCGGAGTAGTTGTTGTAGCTTTAGTAGTTGTTGTAGTCGGAGTAGCTGTTGTTGTCGGAGTAGTTGTGGTCTGCGTAGTTGTTGTGGATGGAGTGGCTGTTGTGGATGAAGTGGCTGTTGTGGTCGGAGTGGTCGTTGTAGTCGGAGTGGCTGTTGTGGTCTGTGTAGTTGTTGTGGATTGAGTAGTTGTTATGGTTGGAGAAGTCGTTGACGTTGGAATAGTTGTTGTGGTCGGATTGGTTGTTGTAGTCAGAGTTGTTGTGGTTGGAGTGGCTGTTGTAGTCAGAGTAGTTGTTGTGGTCGGAGTAGTTGTTGTGGTTTTCTCAGTTGTTGTTGTTGTCGAAGTAGTTGTTGTGGTCGGAGCAGTTGTTGTGGTCGGAGTAGTTGTTGTTGTAGTTTGACTTGCTGTAAAATTCATAACATAAAAGTGAAATTATTTTTTATCATAATAAAATCGGATTAAAAAATTAAAAGAAAAGCCCAAATAAGCAAAAGCAATTCCTTTTGAAAGTTTTGTTGTATCTATTTAAGGAAAATTGCACTTACAGACTTTAACTTCAGTGAGAAGTCGACTCACATTTTCGGTCATACTAATTTATTGAAAGATTTTGTCCTGCTGATCTTTTCTTCTATTTAAAATATATATCTATTTTTTATAGCATTCAAAATGAAAATTGCTCTTTGAATTATTTGTGGATCTTGTCTTGCTCTTTTTGATGTTCAAATTTACTGCCTTTCTGTTATAATATTTGAGATAGAAAAAAAATCAAAACAAAATCGGAAATGTTCCTGTTTATTCCTACAAATAGTCGTCTGACAGTATTGTAGATCTTTTCATTTTTAACAGGTTTTCTCTTTCTGTAGCGGTTTTCATGTTTTGAAAGACGAAAGCGGCATTTTACCCCTATTTTTAGCCATGTGTGCCATGCTTGTTTGCAAGTGTGGTCATCAGACACATTTGTTTTCAAATCTAAATACCCAATGATGGTTGTGGCAAAGTTTGGTTAAATTTGGTCTAGTAGTTGTAGAAGAGATGATCTTTTTAAAAACCAACGACAATTAAGGAACGGTGACGCTCAAGCTGGCATTCGATTTAGACGAGCTAGAAGTATAAAAAATGCAGGTAAAAATTGATTTTCTTTAAAATAAAAACCACACTTTTAAACATGACCTAGCATTCTGAAGGTATATCGCTTGCAATACAATGCCACTTTGTCGACAGACACCGATGATTGGATGAGTTGACACATTACATTGAGACATGCCTTCAATTTAATCATAAGGGATAGACTGATATTTGATATTAGAATGTCCAAGGGAAATAATTAAAATGTTGCCAATACAGTTGAGACATCCCACAAAAGTGTGGGTAACAGATAGAAGCTCCAAATTTATAGATTGGAACGTTTTAAAGAACGTTTTTAAAAATTTCAAAGACATTATGTATAATGTAAAAGGACCACAAAGTCTGTAGAACTAGATCAACTAGAAAGGAACTTACTAACTAATTAAAGGTACAGTTAATAATTATCCAATTTGTATATCGCAGCGTTTCGTAGCAAATATGGAAGCATATATATATCTCAAACCATTAAACTTATTCAAACATATACGAGTAAATTAACATGATAATGACGTTCCAGGCATATAACCGATTTTGCCAGCCTTTGTTTTGTCATTTCCAATCCTCAACTATTTATTTACCTCTAAATACAATAAACCTGAGATATAACAAATGAGATACAATATAGATTCGGTTATTGTGCATTCCCTCTAGATATGTTTGATGTATGCCACTTTACTCTTGATTTATATACTCCAGATGAACTTTAAAAAGGATATTTAGTTGGATACTTTTTTCTTAAAACGCAGTCGTACTAACCACAGGTACCAGGAACCAAAAATATACCATCTAGAGCCATTTCTTTCATCCAAGATTCAGTGGTTCCTTTAATTGTAATCTGTAAGGATTAATAATTCTGTCAAATGCTTTTACTATCGAATCTTCAAGCACAAGAAAGAATAGCAAAACCTCTAAATGCATTCAGAAATAAAAGAATTCAAGGAGCTTGAATCGCTCACTCAGCAAGCAATATGCAACATTAAAATTTCAAACAGCATTTGCATATTGTGATCGCTAAATGAGATTGTTTCAAGGTCTGATACGATCAGAACTCATTTATAAAATTGGGAAACACACAGCTTTTTGGATTCAATAGAAGTTTGGAGGACATAGGATATGTTCATACGGATAATTTTTTTCTGTCCAACTGTTTTTTTTTTTAAATAATTTACTTTTTCGAAAGTGGATACACTAGTCTTTTAATGGAGATAACTAAGGTCGAAAGGGTTAATTAATGACCGGGTTCCTTTAACTTATAAATGTAAATCTTGTCATTCTTATCGGATTCGGATGATGCAAAAAAATGTATTATTGCTGCCACGTATACAGGAAAAATTATACGTCAAGAGATCGATGCAAATGCTCTGCAAATGCATAAAAATTGTTAAACTAAACTTAACGAAATTAAGCACACACTCTTTCATAATTGAAATTACCCCCCCCCCCCCCCAAAAAAAAAAAAAAAAACCAAATAAAAAAAACAAGGATGTGTTCGTAGTACACGAATGCCCCATCCGCACTATCATTTTGTATGTTTAGTAGACCGTGAAATTGGGGGGAAACTCTAATTTGGCATTCAAATGAGGAAATAAACTCATCATAGATACCAGGACTAAATTTTGTATATACGCCAGACGCGCATTTCGTCTAAAAAAGACTTATCAGTGACGCTCGAATCCAAAAAAGTTAAAAAGGCTAAATAAAGTACGAAGTTGAAGAGCATTGAGGACCAAAATTCCTAAAAGTTTTGCCAAATTCAGCTTAATTTATAAATGTAACCATATCAATGATAATTCATGTCAGCACAAACAGTGCTGACTACTGGGCTGGTGATACCCTCGGGGAAATACATCTCCACCAGCAGTGGCAATCATATCATAGGGACCATGTGTACTATGTTTCAGGTTGATTAGACTTCAACTTCATCAAAAACTACCTCGACCAAAAACTATCACCTGAAGTGAGACAGGAACGAACGGACGCACAGACCAGAAAACATGGGGCATTAAAAAAGACAAAATAAAAAACACAAAATATTTCGATTAATATGACGAAAATACATAACGTGTTCATTAAATATTCATTATTCAGTGTAACAGTCTTCTAAGGTTTAAGTATTCCTACACGAATCTCTGATGACCATCCAGTTCAGATTTGTGTTGGCTTTATAAAATATTTATAGAGTTTCAAAATTGACTATCAACAATATTTCATGGATTAAAGGTAAACGTGATCCATAATATAAGTTAAGCACTTTTCGGCTGCATTTTAGTATATTTACAGCTTTTCTATAAAACTATATATGTTATGATGGTATGATACTAAACCCCTAACGGGAAGGATTGTGCCTGATGTTCATATGATGAAATCATAATCTTTCAGTCAGTTTAATTGAAGTCTGGAGCTGGCATGTCAGTTAACTGCTAGTAGTCTGTTGTTATTTATGTATTATTGTCATTTTGTTTATTTTCTTTGGTTACATCTTCTGACATCAGACTCGGACTTCTCTTGGACTGAATTTTAATGTGCGTATTGTTATGCGTTTACTTTTCTACATTGCCTAGATGTATAGGGGAGGGTTGAGATCTCACAAACATGTTTAACCCCGCCGCATTTTTGTGCCTGTCCCAAGTCAGGAGCCTCTGGCCTTTGTTAGTCTTGTATTATTTTAATTTTAGTCTTGTGTACAATTTGGAAATTAGTATGGCGTTCATTATCACTGAACTAGTATATATTTGTTTAGGGGCCAGCTGAAGGACGCCTCTGGGTGTGGGAATTTCTCGCCACATTGAAGACCTGTTGGTGACCTTCTGCTGTTGTTTATTTCAATGGTCGGGTTGTTGTCTCTTTGGCACATTCCCCATTTCCATTCTCAATTTTAAATCAAACCTCTGTTTAACTTGCTTGCTTTGTTTGTTTTGGTATTTGTAAACAACAGGTAGTTAGTCTGTTTCAGTCTATTTACTTTATACTGGAATTTAATTTGACAATAAACATTAACTTCATTTCAAGTTCCACATTGTATGTCAATTTTTATTGTTCAATCCAATCACAATATATATTAAACAGACTGAAACTCCGCCTATCAATTGTAAAACAATTACAAACATCCAATTAAACATAGCCGATCAAAATTTTGTTTTGCATGTTTTTATAGAAAAACTATTTGTTATGCTGTTTACCATTGCAAACGTACGTCTTGATGCGAATATCCAAGGTCAATGGCCTTTGTTTAATCTCGACCTCATTTTCTCTCTTTTAATCGTTTTAAATTATCATTCCAGGGTTGTCTATATCATATCATCCAGTGTAACTTTAATTTGTTATAAAAGGCCGTACGGCGACATTTGGTAATGTTCTACTTTCCTTGTCCGTTGATGTTTGCTGAATAGTCATCTCATAGGCAGTTATATACCACATATCTTTTTTATACTATTTTAAAGCCTTATGAGTAACACATCTTTATAATTAAAAGGGATGTAACATTTTACGTACCTTCAAATTGTCAACAGCTGGTATGTCTATTTTTTCTTGTAACCATACTTTGCTCTGACTACCCGATCGGCTGAACAATGACGTTACAATACCAGTACTGTCAGTCATTGTAATCTGTAGTGTCCCAACCTCATCTGCTATGGAACTGTACATATGATACCAGAAAGACAAACATCGCGCGACCCCTATCAAGCAAAAAAGTCAAAAAGTTCATTGAGAGTAATATTGATGCAAATCAATAAAAAGTAAATACTATCCCATCTGATTAATTCCTAAGACTATTAAAATTATTAATACATAAACACACAGGTATTTGTTAAATTAAATCTTATTAGACAAATAATGGCAATCGTATAAAAAGTCATCAATACTTATCTCAATAAATAGACATAGATAACAGGATTGAAATTTTACACGTCAAACGCGCGATTCGTTTTTAAAAGCCTCATCATTGAAACTATATTCAAAGAAATATATAAAGATTATAAAGGCCAAATAAGTAGAAAGTTGAAGAGCATTTAGGATACAAGTAACAATATGTATTCTCTTTTGATTACATAACCACCATTACAAAATACAATATTTAAATTCCTTGTCAGTTTTTGAATTGCAACGAGAATCACCAGAATCTCCGAAGTCTATCCAATCTTACTCTTTACGCAAATTTTAATATTTGAAATGAGGATAATTTCACCACAATTTAGAGGTACTCTATAGAAAAGAAAACAAAAACCCCACTAAATCTTAATTTAAGACAGATCACCAGAAAATATCTGCTCTGATTTTTGATAATACATGATTTGTTATAAAACTTTTTAATATTGTCCGTTAATAAATTTTGAAATTATAAAGGAACTAAAGTTGTCAACGCCTTTGTTAATTTTAGATTTATTTGGCTCTTATGTCCTTTTGGTCCTGTAGCCCTGCTCTAGAGCTGTTTTGTCTCTTATATTACTTGATTCAATTCACTTGACCGGGCGGGGTTTAACCGGTTCACTTATTAAAGACCAGTCCATCTATAGTCATGGGTTTTGGGATACACTCATCAATGAATTATTATTTTTCCCAGATTATACACTCAGTTCTTTTGTTAATCCATTTGGTGACGCTAATAGGTGATTATAAATCAATAATAATTAAAACGGTTATCAACCTTATTGCACACATCATCAAATAGACTTTCCTTATGCAAATTAAAACATAAGCACGCTCGATCAGTTAAAATAACATAGGTAATACATTGGCTTTCATAAAATTAATGAAATTTATTATATTATGTTTCAATTAGTCAATATTATCTATTTGAATTTTCTTCGTTTTCCTAGACTTATGTTTTTACAAGAATTTTACCTGTCAACTAACAATCGAGCAAAATAAAAAAATAAAAGTACTTAGAGCTCTCACTTGGAAAAGATATATTAGTTGACATAACTGCATTCTCATCCGTTTGCGCGTCCCATCTATCTATTGTATATAAATATACAAATCCTTCTTTTGCACCACCAGGATAACCAGTATCAACTGGACCCTGAAGAAAAGTTGAATGTTTTTAGACAAGGGAAAGGAATAAAATTATTTTCAGAGTAGTGAACTCGAACTAAACTAAATTACTCGAAATGTCTGTTTCATAATGGCAGGTACCCATTAGTAAAACTTGCGTACGGGGTTCTTTAATTGTGCATACATAGCAACAAAGATTATTTTCAAAAACAAATGTAGTATTTACAGAGTGAGCGAATAGAAAACTGTCAATGAACCAGGCATCCGACCACAAAATGGACAATAGCTACGGTTTTGACTGTATAACAGACCATAGATACTTGCTAAATAGATATAGGAAGATGTGGTATGAGTGCCAACGAGACAACTCTCCATCAAAGTAACAATATATAAAAGTACTTGCAAGACATTTAATAGGCATTAACTGACTATTACTAGCTACGTCTGAATCGACCTTTGATATGACCTCAGTTGGAAATCAATTGTTCAAAGAATCATAATATTTAGTGTGTGTAATGTTTCATAAAAAAGCAAACATAGGCAGCAATAAGGTAAAGATGTGCAAAACCTCGTCCTTATACAGGTTACACGATGCTATACATTCTTTTCAATGATATAAAACTTGCCAAAATATAGGAACAATAGCATAGGCAGAACATTGATTCCATGCACGTCTATTTTCATCGGGATCTATATCTCATATCGGAGAAAAAATGTTCAACGCTTTTTCGGAGTTCATGTCGATTGTAAGATAGCTACCATCCAAAAATTCGCAGTAATTGTTGATATCTTCCTTGCCTGGTTTATCGTTTACTCTAAAACTCTTGTAAACTTTTTAAGAATGTTAAAAATTTAAAGTTGAAGGTGAATCAAATTTGTTGAACGTGTTTACAGCAGCTAATACCGCTTTAAAACTGGTTTGCTGCACTTTGATAAAAAAAAATGAAAGTAATTCAAAGATAATTCAAATAATCCAACCACACACGTCTTAGTAAACATCTAAATAGTGTTCATGTTCAGGTTTAATAAAATTAACGGTACCAATTTTCTTGCACCAGATGCGCATTTCGACATGTCTCTTCAGTGATGCTCGTGGCCAAAATATTTGAAATACAAAGCTTATATAAAAGATGAAGAGCTATAATCCAAAAGGTCCAAAAAGTATAGCCAAATCATTGAAAGGAATCAGAGCTTTGCATGACGGAGATACATTCCCTTAATTTATAATAATTTCTAATATTTTGTTACAGCAAATTTTAATAACACAAAAAATCCGTATTTTTATGCCAGTACCGAAGTACTGGCTACTGGGCTGGTGATACCCTCGGGGACTAATAGTCCACCAGTAGAGGCATCGTTTAAATTATATGGATGCAAAAAAAAAATGGTACACAACCTGATCAAGTTAGTGGTCATCCTTTTTTAACTGATATGTGCAAGTCTTATATATTGGTTTTCAATTTATTACTTATGTCTGGTCTCAATAAGGAAAGTTGGGTCTGGTTTTAACCGCTCATCAGTTTTTGACTGTATACAGTCTGGGTCACTAATTAGTTAGGTACCAGGATTATAATGTTATACACAAGACGCGCGTTTCGTCTACATGAGACTCATCAGGGACGCTCATATAAAAGTAGTTATAAAGCCAAACAAGTACAAAGTTGAAGAGCATTAATCTATAAACAATGTGCTGTTATCTGTTCTTTATGTGTATGTCTATTTCTACCTAGGGTGTCAGTAGTTGGTTGTTGGAATATTATCTTGTAAGAGCTAGTATGTTTACAATGTTTAGCTATCGAACGATAAACGTATTGCCTATCTTTATTCAAAGAATTATTAATATAATGATCGATTGTTTTTTAAATGTCCCCGTCTTTAATTTGTATAAATGAACAACATTTATAAACAATACTGATATGTTTACTCACTGTTTTTGTCCCCCAGTTAAAATCATCATCAGTTGATTGAACAAACATACAGTATCGATCAATCTCTGCAGTACACTCGAATATTGAATCAACTATAAAACAAAATAAACATATATATCTAGACCGAAAGATAAAATATGTTTTAGAGTATGGCATAATTGTAAATTGTTTTAAAACCATGCAGCTGTAGCATTATATATTTTGTGTTCAGGTTGTAATGTTAGAGTATGGCATAATTGTAAATTGTTTTAAAACCATGCAGCTGTAGCATTATATATTTTGTGTTCAGGTTGTAATGTTGTACAAATTATAATTTGTACAGAAATTTGGTGCAAGTAATCAGTGTTATATGAACTGTTTCACACAGATAGTTGCAGCAATAATTCAGTCTTCTGTTTCGCGTATTTCTGTCATTTCTGGCTTGGTCCTTATAGCCACTATAAACAAAGCGAACTGCTCGTCTTTGTACCTAATCTATATCGTGTATGATTAACGAGAGTCCCATACCGGGGAAGCATATTCAAGAGTTGGTCTTACTAAGATGAGGTTAGCTTTTGTTGTTGGAATACATTACCCATGTTTATATGGAAGAAGCAAAGTGTTTTGAAGATTTTCTTGTTGATGTGGTTTGTCAAGATGAGGTCTTTACTGATGGTGAGCTAAATATATTTTCAAATTCCTTCCTTTAATTCTCGATTTTGACAACACTGACAGATACATCAATTGACGTATCGTGAGCAACATAACTGATGCCACGTGTGAATCAGGATGTGCTTAGTCCTCCACAAAAGACATCTAAAATCTCACCCAGTTTTGGGTGATTTCGTGTTGCTGAGTTTTCTATGTTGTATCTTGTGTGCTTGTCTTGTTTTCGTCATCTTTCGTTTTATTTTGCCTAATAAATGCCAGTTACTTGTCTTAAGAGTCTTCAATATATAAGTATCTTCTGCATTTATGTCATATAGCTCATAGGGTTAAAGGGAAACCCATTAAGCGTTTCGGACATACAAAATTAATAATATTTTTATTTTTCGCCCCTTTTGTGGTTGACAAATGCATTTGGAGATATATTATACACATTTTCTTACAGTTTTAATCTCCTTTTCACGAATGGGACCTAACAATTTAAACTCTTTACCGGCTTTGTAATACCATGAGCAACACGACGTGGACAGAATCTACTTACCCTTTCCGGAGCATCTGAAAGCCATCCAAGTTTTTGGTGGGGTTCGTGTTGTTGTACTCCTATGTGAGATATTTTCTTCTCGTATCTTAGTCAATATGATGAAATTTGATTCGACTGTCGTACAAATGAGATGTTTAGCTTTCAAACCGGGTTTAATCCACCATTTTTTTCATTTGAGAATGCCTGAACCAAGTCAAGCATATGACAGTTGTTCATTCGTTTGATGTGTTCTATCAATTAATTTTGCCATTTGATTAGGAACTTTCCGTTTTGAAATTTTTTCGGAGTTCAGTATTTTGTGATTTGACTTTTTAACTGATTTTATCGTCCATATATTAACAATAAAAAAACATATCAATAAATTAATCAAAAGTATATAATATTATTACAATGTAACTACAACATTTAAAAAAAAATGACATCTCATGGAATAATATAACTGTTTGTGTTTTACTTCGTAGAAAAAGGTGATTCTTATAGGATATAAACGCTTTCAAGAGAACAAAAATGTCATAATATATAATATGGGAAATATCGCTAGTATCATGAGTCGTTTATATATATATATATATAACATCTTCATGCCTTATATATCATGTACTGTAGTACGCCGCTAGATTAAAACTGACGTGGAAAGGTAACACATGGCCAGCGAAAGCTCTTTTTTTGAGAGCCCAGGTGGTCGTGTGGTCTAGCGGGACGGCTGCAGTGCAGGCGATTTGGTGTCACGATATCACAGTAGCATGGGTTCGAATCCCGGCGAGGGAAGAACCAAAAATTTGCGAAAGCAAATTTACAGATCTAACATTGTTGGGTTGATGTTTAGACGAGTTGTATATACATTATGTACACAGCCATGTATCACCATCATTGATGGCGATCCGATGGATACATCTGTTGTAGGGTTGTCACTGACTCAGACGTACTTATGAATATAATTATTTTCTGTGACTGTATCTTACATTAATTTGTAGGATCCTTTACTATAGATAATTTAGCTGATCTGTAACAATAACATCTTCATGCCTTATATATCATGTACTGTAGTACGCCGCTAGATTAAAACTGACGTGGAAAGGTAACACACGGCCAGCGAAAGCTCTTTTTTTGAGAGCCCAGGTGGTCGTGTGGTCTAGCGGGACGGCTGCAGTGCAGGCGATTTGGTGTCACGATATCACAGTAGCATGGGTTCGAATCCCGGCGAGGGAAGAACCAAAAATTTGCGAAAGCAAATTTACAGATCTAACATTGTTGGGTTGATGTTTAGACGAGTTGTATATACATTATGTACACAGCCATGTATCACCATCATTGATGGCGATCCGATGGATACATCTGTTGTAGGGTTGTCACTGACTCAGACGTACTTATGAATATAATTATTTTCTGTGACTGTATCTTACATTAATTTGTAGGATCCTTTACTATAGATAATTTAGCTGATCTGTAACAATAACATCTTCATGCCTTATATATCATGTACTGTAGTACGCCGCTAGATTAAAACTGACGTGGAAAGGTAACACATGGCCAGCGAAAGCTCTTTTTTTGAGAGCCCAGGTGGTCGTGTGGTCTAGCGGGACGGCTGCAGTGCAGGCGATTTGGTGTCACGATATCACAGTAGCATGGGTTCGAATCCCGGCGAGGGAAGAACCAAAAATTTGCGAAAGCAAATTTACAGATCTAACATTGTTGGGTTGATGTTTAGACGAGTTGTATATATATATATATATATATATATATATACATGGCAAAATAGGCAAAGAGAAAATCGGGAGAGGTTTT
Organism: Mytilus galloprovincialis; assembly: GCF_965363235.1. Lineage (NCBI taxonomy): Eukaryota > Metazoa > Mollusca > Bivalvia > Mytilida > Mytilidae > Mytilus > Mytilus galloprovincialis. The sequence continues at coordinate 81,162,606 of NC_134842.1, read as the reverse complement.
GGATAAAAACACTGGGTGTCCTCCATCCAGATGGAATCAATAGAAAGAAATAATTAAATTTACAGTCTAGTGTTTATATTATTATATTCAGGATTTTGGATTAAAATCAATCGACCAAAACTTACCTGTATTATTAGTGATCTATGTTTACACCTTATACATTATATCTCATTATTGTTAAAACTTTTGTCACCGAAGAAGGCCATTTATTGAGCCGAAATATTTGCAATTATTGTATAATTTATATCATCTGTTCAGTTTTTCCATCTTTGTGCAATGATATTCAACACTTTTTAGTGTTTTGTTTTCCATCTATTTATCGGTATTGTTACACAATCTTTCAGACTCATATAATTTTTCCTGTTTGTGTAGTATTGTCAATTTTGATGATCCAATACCTATTAAGTTTACTGGTTGGTAGATTCTTATAGACTCTATATATATATATATATATATATATATATATATATATATATATATATATATATATATATATATATATATATATATATATATTATATATATATATATATATATATATATATATATACAACTCGTCTAAACATCAACCCAACAATGTTAGATCTGTAAATTTGCTTTCGCAAATTTTTGGTTCTTCCCTCGCCGGGTATCGAACCCATGCTACTGTGATATCGTGACACCAAATCGCCTGCACTGCAGCCGTCCCGCTAGACCACACGACCACCTGGGCTCTCAAAAAAAGAGCTTTCGCTGGCCGTGTGTTACCTTTCCACGTCAGTTTTTTAATCTAGCGGCGTACTGCAGTACATGATATATAAGGCATGAAGATGTTATTGTTACAGATCAGCTAAATTATCTATAGTAAAGGATCCTACAAATGAATGTAAGATACAGTCACAGAAAATAATTATATTTATAAGTACGTCTGAGTCAGTGACAACCCTACAACAGATGTATCCATCGGATCGCCATCAATGATGGTGATACATGGCTGTGTACATAATGTATATACAACTCGTCTAAACATCAACCCAACAATGTTAGATCTGTAAATTTGCTTTCGCAAATTTTTGGTTCTTCCCTCGCCGGGATTCGAACCCATGCTACTGTGATATCGTGACACCAAATCGCCTGCACTGCAGCCGTCCCGCTAGACCACACGACCACCTGGGCTCTCAAAAAAAGAGCTTTCGCTGGCCGTGTGTAACCTTTCCACGTCAGTTTTTTAATCTAGCGGCGTACTGCAGTACATGATATATAAGGCTATATATATATAATGACTGAATAAATAGTCAACGATAAATCTTACGGGGCGATGGATCATATAACTATGATTCAGAACACTACGAAATATAATATATAACAAGTCTAAAAGGGTACAACATCACAAAAAAACAACAACAATAAAACGAACAATATGTTAGATATTTCGGATAACAGTTATCCTTCCTCGGTAATAGCACGATGTTAAATGAATCATGTCAAAATATTCAAATTAAGACACTATCAAAATCTTGAAATTGATACAATAAAAGCGACGCTGGTACAATTTAAAAATTTCCAAACACGGCGCGAAGACTACAAAGATATGTCAAAATAAAAATAGTTATTTGCGATGTGTACTAGCACACCTCTAAATTTCCATAGATGGTGACAGTTGAAATGTTGAAAGAACTGCGTGGAAATACAGTCCCAATAAACAGTCCTGACCGACATAAGCTGTTATAATATTTAAAATATGACAACGGTAGAGCAATTGCAACAGAGACTGCGTATTTAAACATCCCAAATATATAGTAATTTGATGATAAGAAAATGGAGTAATAAATTTTTACTAAGGGTTAGTAATTGAACTCGGCTGCGTATTTACACATCCCTGCCAACTGTAATTAAAACTAGTATAATTTAAAAAAAATCCTGAAAAGTGTAAGAGTCCAGTACGGAAGCCGGAGTTACTGAACACAAGTGATGGCAGGAAAATTAGTGATGGTAGGGAAAATGAGTGACCTTTCTATGTTTTTTCATTAATGCCCTCTAGGGAAACTGTCCTGAGCTTTCTTATCCAAAAACTTTCCCGAGCAAGTCTGTCGGCCTTTGACCAATCCTCGTTGTGATCTATGATGGTGATGGTAAGTTTTTTTTAAATCAGCTTGGGCGTGCCCATGTGATCTCAAATAACGACTTCAAATTATATATATATATATATAATTACAGTAATACGATATCATGTTTATAATGACTTTGTGTAAAATACAATGGTATGTTTATTTCAAACCTGAGGGTACATCGCAGTTCGTTCCAATAAATCCCTGGGTGCATGTACAGGTATAGTTGTTTGAATACATTGGACTGTAACACGAGCCATGAAGACACGGATATAACTCACATCCTATAAATAATAATAACATTTATAAATATCTTTGATTATAGTAATGAGTGTTAAAAAACCTGACTGCTAGATATTCACATTCAAAAATTGAAATTTGTTAGATTAGCATGCCATTAGTAATTATACCACAAATATTTATCGTTGTATATCTTATTGTTGACCAAACCACCGACTGTAAAATAAATAACCACACATACAAATCATTTTTAAAATACACTGGACTATTCGCACGGAATGCAGTAGTGTTTGCCATTTCATTTATAATCCAATTTAACATGTGTCAACCAAATTGAAATGAAATATCTAAAATCAGCATACTTATATCGACATGCAATAACCTACTATGAAAGCTAACCTGAGACTTTCCAAAGGGTAGCTGACACACGCATCGTTATATATATAATAGCAATCAATGGTACTGTCGTATAAGTGAGAGGTTTACTGCTTTAAAACCTGATTCAATCCACCATTTTCTACATTTAAGAATGCCTGTACAAAGTCAGGATTATGACAGATTTTGTCCATTGCTTTTGATGTGTTTTGTCGTTTGGGTTGGCCATTTGACTAGAGATTTTCCGTTTTGAATTTTTCTCGGAGTTAAGTATTTTTGTTATTATACTTTTTGCAAGAGTTTACGGATGCAGATATATTAAGTGTATTGCGATTACCAGATTCGCATACATCTGATCTTTTTCGAGAAAATGGTGAGTTAAACCGGCTTCATAATTTTACATATTAATTGGATTAGATGTGTTAAGAAAGAGATACACCTACCAAGAAGATGATAGACATCATTACCGATGCAAAATTTTTAGTGTAATGTTTATCAAATCACAAATGCATTAAAAGCTTAGTGAACCTTTGCATTGTTATATTGTTTATTTCTTATATATAATGAGTACATTTCAAATATTATTTCATAGAAATTAATGTAAATGTATCATTTTATATTCCTTCGCATTATAGATTTATTTTTACCCGGTTGTAAATATATTCAGCAAATTTGTTTTAGCAAGATATATATTAGTATAGCTCCGCTAGATTGGGGTGTTATTTTAAACATGGCTTTAACTTATCAGATTTCAAGATTCTTGCTTTATAAAACAAATGTTTAGAAATAAATCGTAAACGATTAAGCGCTGATCGAATCTAAATATACCCCTTTTTCTTTATTTTCCCTTTTTATGTCATTCTCATTTTGGAGTTTATAAAAAACCAACTAAACATTATAATCATCACACTTTCCAACAACTAAGATTGTCGATGTAATAATAATGAGCTTTTACTTTACAAGTATTTACTTCTACACTCTACATTCTAATACTATACGGTTTGACATACCGGATAGAACACCATAGATATTCTCAGAAATTTAAAGCCTAATTTATTTGCAGTCAATTCTGCAGGTTGGATGCAACTCGCCAAATGAGGAGTTATTCCCAAAAAGAGTAACAACCACTCACCTGATTGATCATTTAGGAGTTCCATTTTTTCTTCTACTTAAAGTGGCACACCTTCATAAAATTAATGGGCATATCTTGATTTACTACGGAGTTACAAGCCTATGAAAACTTCTAAATAAAAAAATACTGTTTTAAGCTACTTACTTAAAAAAACATAATAAGAATACAAAAAAAATTGGGAGAAGTAATTCCATTTTATATAAAGTGCCATTTTAAGTAAAAAGACCCATTTTATGAAAAGTTTGTTTTTATAACGCTATCAAATTATTACTCAAATGACGGATTGTTTATCATTTTGGGAATAATTCCTCGCTGGCAGGTTTTCACCTACCTGTTCAGGGCATCGCCTTACACAATACTAGTAAAACTAATATGTAATAAATACTGGCTGTAGCTTTTAGTTAATCTTATATACTATAATACACATATCCATTTTATTCTAATTTTAAACAACATGATATAAAGAAACGAATTGTCTTCTTTAAAAAAGTAAACAACTTGACGGCAGTTACAAAAACATTACACGATACTTATATATACTTTTAACCGACCTGTTCCAATTGATTCTAATGTTATATTGAAACCACGGGAAGCAGCCTTGTCACCTCCTTTAAGGCTGTCAAATTTGATGATCATTGTATTCATTTCTCCGTCGAAAGATGTATCCCAGACTTCATGGTTCGAAGTACCGCATCGCCTAAAAATAACCACTATGCATCAGCATAATAACTTTGGAAAATTGTAGTATCATTTGTTAAACAATTTGTCATAAAATGTCAGGCAATTAACAGCAGTAGTTTAAACAATTGCAATGATCATGAAAGTTTTAAGATCAAAACGTAGGTTACTACATAATTTGCACACGTATAGCAGTCTAAACAATAAGTATTTGACTGTCACTGTGTTATGCTTCTTTGTAAGATTCTCTTTGAAAATGCGTAAGTTTGAATATCTATATAATTTCACTGTTATTTTAATTACATAAACAATTTTTTCTTATATGACTTTGTTTCATACATATAGATTACACAACGTACATTGGACCTTTGTTGGCAAGGAGGTCATAAACCATTTCTATCCAGTGATAACACGCATTGCCGTTATTGCTTATATCCATATCGGTAACAGTTGCTCTTATATAGTTGCCAGGATCTCCCTATAAAATTATTAAGACTTTAAATATAACATTAAAGAAATTATTTGGATTATAATTTGCTAAACTTGACATGTATTCAGTCTACATAAGTATAATTAAACGCAGTGATATGAGTGCCAATGAGAAAACTATATCCATCCAAGTCACAATGTATAAAAAGTATAGAAAAAATATGGGTCAAAGAACGACCTTCAACACGGAGCCTTGGCCAAACACCGAACAGTCGAAAACCTGTCATTCATATTTTACACACAACAGTTAATAAAAAAATCTTTAAAAAAATACGAATCTTTGAAACCAACTTTTACAGTGGATCAAATTTTTTTTATCAAAAACAATAATCAAGGGATACAAATATCACTGTGAAATCTTTACAAATATCTCTTTTAACATATATCCAATACTACATTCAAATATAACATGTATAAACACAATATTACACACTGCCTATTAAATGTATCATTTTGTGTTTAAGTTCTTCACTATACATACCTGTATTAACCATACACACTGCACATCGAGGTCATAATTCGATGGGTAATTTGGTGACGTCAGGAAATATTTTTCACCGCCTGATATATTAACAGTACCTCCGCAGTTGACTGAAATTATTATAAGTATATTCGTCATGTCATTTGATTAACTCAAAATTACCGCCGTTTCTATCACATACATCAATAATTTCCAAATCATTCATTTTTTATCTTAAATGTATGCGTCAATTCAATGAACCTTTACTTTCTAAAGTTTCATATTTTCCCTATGGAAAAAGTCTTAAGATTTTTGAAATGTTCATCCCTACCTGAAATAAGATATCTCAATGTTATCAAAACCTTTGAATAAAGTTATTAACTGGCTTGATACCGCTGCTGATAGAAGAGGGACGAAAGATACCAAAGGGACAGTCAAACTCATAAATCTAAAACAAACTGACAACGCCATGGCTAAAAATGAAAAAGACAAACAAACAACAGCACACACGACACAACATATAAACTAAAGAATAAACAACACGAACCCCACCAAAAAACTAGGGGTGATCTCAGGTGCTCCGGAAGGGTAAGCAGATCCTGCTCCACATGGGCACCCGTCATAGACTGTTAGTTTTCGATGTACCATCAAAATCACTAGTCGGTGTCTGGTTACTGATATGATATACAATATCTATTTTTACTAAACCCCCACTTTGATGAATTACGATTTGCAAAGAAAATAATAATTCCAAATCCATCAGGCAATACGGACTTAAATTAACTATGCTATTCTTTTTATTTCCCTTATTTAGATAGCTTCTAACGTTTCTCCTTATCTGTAAATTTCTTGAATTAAATTATTTGTTTTTGAGTGTTCCAGATAATGATACATGCAGAAAAGTACTTCTGAATCAGGAATTATTTGAAGTCTACTAGTACACATATTAAAATGTAAAAGAAAAATGTTCAATGCATCACACTACGGTTGAAGACACTATATACTCAGAATATACTTACAACTACTTTGTTTAAGTTGTTGACAAACAGTGCCAGTTAAATCTCCAGGACAAGCACATGAACAAGTTTTATCAACAAATCCTCCGTGCTGACAGGTAGGAAATGAGACACACGAATCTAAAATAGTAGTACATATAAATATATTATTGGAATAGTCCAAGAGAACTTCATGGTCCTTTTTTCTAAAATATAAAATAACTGTTTTAAAAAATCCGAAATTAAGATTAATCACAAAAATATCCTTTGAAATATTAACATGAAAGAATACTATCCTTTAAGAAATTATGTCAAAAAGAAATCTCTAACATTTAAATACAATTGTATCACTATAAACACAAAACAAATAAGGAATATGTTCGGAAATATATTTTTCCATTGAAGATATATATTAAGGTGGTACCTAACACTACAGGGAGATAACTCTGTAAAGTCAGCTAAACGTTTTAATTACGTTGTGTTGTAAAAGGAATATTAAGCTTGTCAATGATCAAAATTGTCAAACTGCTATATAACCAGTGTAATTTTTCTGACAAAACGGTTGGTTCCAAATTTTTTAAATTTTTATATTTTCGTTAAAGGGTGAAAGTAAATACTTTGACGAAATTTTATGAAAATTAAACGAGCCAAATAAATTTTAGTGAAAGTGTTGGGTACCACCTTAATATGTATATATATCGTATGTGTGTTGTTTTATCGTTTTTTTAGTTGTTCTGTTGTTTTGTTGTTAACCTCTCATGATTGATGTGTTTTTTTCGGTTTTAGTTTGAGAGAGAGATTTTATTGTAAAACGACTCATACAGAACACTTAATTAACAATGATATAGGTTTTATCTTTCAACATTTTTTGCAACTAAAATTTTCAGTTACAAACACGTTTTGCAGGATCTCGATATTGATGACTTCAAGTCTAAACCTCCTGATTGCACTTGTGCTAGTTCCCAATTCACATATAATCCTGCTGGCCACGTTATCACCGGTGACCTCAACATTGTTAATAACACTTCTCTAAGAAATGTGTTATCGAAAGGTCCGAAATATCGTGAGCCTAAATCCATCAATTGGAAATACAACTTTAAAATTTGATGGACTCAGTTGAAGATTATGCCAGGCAATGGGCTATGCGCGAGAAGGAAGACGTAGACACTCTTTCCGAATGGATTACGGCAGTGAGGTCGTTGATACAAATCAGAATTAAGAAACTGAATGGGTCTATCAATGCCCATGCTACGTCAATCTTTAAAGACCCAAATGTCGCAAAGCACCTATCCTACCTCCATGACAAATATGTTGTTGTCCCCGCAGATAAAGCCCCAAACAACATCGCTTTTGTGTGTAAAACTCATTGCATTAACTGCTTGATAAACGAATTAGGTATTGACAATTCACTTGGACACTCAACATATACCGACAGTTACCAAAGAGGAAATCCTGGATAATCATAGGTCTGTTCTGTGTTCCTTTGGAATTTCAACCAAAGATGAAGAACTGGATCTGCCATCACTATATTGGATACCTAATCTACATAACTGTCCTTACAAACAACGGTATATTGCTGGGTCTTTCAACTACTCCACGAAACCTCTTTCGAAATTATTAACATCTATTTTATCAGCAATCAAAGACGGGCTTCAAAGTTATTGTGAAACTGCCTATTCTAGAGGGGGCGTGAATCAGATGTGGATACTTAAAAATTCCAAAGATCTTTTAGAGGACATACAATCTAACTCTCTTTCATCGTGTAACAGTATTAAAACATTTGACTTTTCTACTCTTTACACTAGTATTCCACATTCCAAACTAAAAGACAAATTGAAAGAGTTGGTATTGCTTTGCTTCGTTAAAAAGAATGGCCAACGTAGATACAAGTATCTTGTCTTAGGGAGGGATAAATCCTACTTTGTTAAGGATCACTCTGATTCGAACAAAAAATTCTCTGAAAATGATATTATCAAGATGCTTGATTTCTTGATTGACAACATATTTGTTACGTTCGGAGGACGTGTTTTTCAACAGACTGTCGGCATTCCAATGGGAACAAACTGTGCCTCTCTACTTGCCGACATGTTTCTTTATTATTATGAGGCTGACTTCATGCAGGAACTTCTTAGGAAGAAAGATAAGAAGTTAGCGATATCCTTTAACTCTACTTTTCGCTACATAGATGATGTTCTTTCACTAAATAATTCAAAATTTGGTGACTATGTGGAACGCACCTATCCAATCGAGCTAGAGATAAAGGATAGTACAGATACAGTTAAGTCGGCCTCATATCTTGACTTACATCTAGAAATTGACAATGAGGGTCGGTTGAAAACAAAACTTTACGACAAAAGAGATGATTTCAGCTTTCCAATTGTGAACTTTCAATTTCTAAGTAGCAACATTCCAGCAGCACCTGCATACGGGGTATATATCTCCCAACTGATACGAAATTCCCGTGCTTGCATTTCCTATCATGATTTTCTTGATAGAGGGTTGCTGCTCACAAGGAAGCTATTAAACCAAGAGTTCCAAATGGTGAAGTTGAAATCATCCCTTCGTAAATTTTACGGACGCCATCACGAGTTGGTTGACCGTTATGGAATAACCGTTTCACAAATGATATCGGATATGTTCCTTACATCGTAGCTACAATCCCCTTCCCTTTCATGAATGTGACCTACCGAATTAGACTATTTACCGGATTTGTTATCACATAAGCAACACGACGGGTGCCACATGTGGAGCAGGATCTGCTTACCCTTCCGGAGCACCTGAGATCATCCCTAGTTTTTTGGTGGGGTTCGTGTTGTTTATTCTTTGTTTTTCTGTGTTGTATCGTGTGTGTTGTTGTTTGTTTGTCCTTTTCATTTTTAGCCATGGCGTTGTCAGTTTGTTTTAGATTTATGAGTTTGACTGTCCCTTTGGTATCTTTCGTCCCTCTTTTAAACAGTATTAATGACGATATTCTTACCAGTACATCCATAAGCCTCAGTAACATCAGCAATATCATAGAAACTGAAACCTGTAGCTTTTCCTGCAAGAAACTCTTGTCTCCAGTCATGGAATTTTAATGTTTTATCTCCATTTATTGAGAATACCTAAAAAGATGATGATACAAAACTACAAAATACGCTACATTTAAAGAAATAAAAGCATATACAACATATTGGAGGATCTAATACGAAATACAAATATAAAGGCAATAGAAAGTAATGATAAATATTATCATTAGCACTTTTGTTTTAGGAATAAGAAAGAAAAATAAATATATTGGATCATTTAAAAAGAGCAACGTGTATGCAATATTTTTAGGGAACAGTAGTCTACCTATGTTCACATTTTGGAAACTCATGAAGTTGACAAATTGACGCTTACACTAAAACCATGTAATCTCATAAACTCTAAAAGGGGCGAGACTGGTTACGTCGACACTGTATTCGTCCCCTGCTATGTATTCAGTATCTGCAATCCGCCATAACCAGTCAAAATGTCATGTTAAATTACATATTAAACTATTGTTTTATTTTCTAAAGACTTAAGTTCTTTGTCTCAATAAACAATCATGCACAATATGCGAGCGATAAAGCTTTGGGGCAGTTTACTGGTGAGAAGTGGAAAGTTTATTGGAAAATTGATGTCATCACGTTTTTAAAAGGTTCTAGTTTGAAGTATTCCATATGTGTCAGTTTGAAGAAACGCTTAAAAAATGAAGCAAATCTCTATTTTCGTTAGTATTTTAAATCTCAAATTTAAAATGATATATGAAATGCCGACACTGACTAGACCGCGAGGTATAAATCAAAGTTTTAATATTACTGCCAAAATATCAAAATTGTGATTGAAAATTTTCCAAGATGTCTTTTGTTTTATAAAAAAAAATCACATACTACTAGTATGACATCTTTTACTTTAGAAAAGAATAATGTGGGAACGTTAGAACAATATTAAGTGAGACATCTTGATGACTCGGTTATATATCTTTCTATATAAGGTCCTATATATTTCTAAGAACATGATTGGTTAAGAGCAACCGCGTGGATACTGTGTATATTCCATATAAGGTTAGTAATGGAGTTGTGTCCCTTTATACAAACAACACGGCGGTGATAACAACAGACGATTAAATGGATAATGAACGAGTGAAATTAATTCCATACAACACATTGAAAGCTAACAAGTTGTTATTGTTGGCCTTTTTTATATTTGTTTTAATAGACCTATGAAAGTTGGATCATAATACTAACAGTATTGAAGACTTGATCACTTGTATAGGCCATAAGTCTAAATATCACATGTTTAGATAGTCAGTAAGATAAATTCGTTACATAGTGTTTTACGCTCTCACCCCATATGGAATTTACTGACGCTTTATCTATCGTATTAGGTCACTAGTGCACTATGTAACTAATATCATAAAACACTTATTATGTTTGAATATTACAATGTTAATGTAGATTATTTTAAAGTTCAGTTTCAAATACATTTAGTTTGACAAATCTAACATATTGTTTTAGGGCGGACGAGGATAAATGTCGACTTAACATCAATTCTGATAAGTGAATAAAAAAAGGACAATTTTCGGACAAATTACGACTTATTTTTTCATACAAACAGCATTTGCATCAAGTCGACGACATAAGTGTTTGTTAAGTTGGAAATAAAAACACCACGGACGGAAAATATATCAATTGATTTGTTCCTTAATTTTCGTTTCTGTCCTTCCGTTATGGTCCTCACGAAAAATGTCCCAAAAATGGGTAACTATTGCATCGAAAAGAGAAAATCGAGTACATCTCTATATGTTAGGGCGTGTTTGTCTTGAATATTTTGCCTTGAAAACGTATTTGACACATCTTCTCGCTTCAGATTCTATCATTTTTATATATCAAGGCTACAGGTTGACTTTATAACATCAACCAGTACTAAAAAATGAAATATATGGGTCGAGTGAAATACCTTACTAATGAATCAAAAACACAGAGAAGGTATTTTCGAATAGCAAATTTTTACTAATAGTTCTTGACGACAGACTTTCATGTGGATCTTAAAAATGTATATCTTCGAAAAAACTTCATTTTTTTGTGTGTGAGAATTAGGGTTAATAGTCTTCAACCACTGAACATTTTTAGTCTGCCCTTCCACAAAGTATTCAATTAGAATGTTTTTAAATGTTTATAAATTTTTGAAAATTCCAACTGACAACCGATCAGACATGCTCATTAGCTACTATTCTGCCGATTAAAACACAACTGGAATATAAGGATCGTAATGGTGCTGTGTGGATATTTTTTTGTTTTTTTCAAGAGCTCAAGCGCGTCATCCCTACGATGGCTTCCATTTTTACGATTGTAAAACCGAAATGGCGTAATGGGGATAAAAAATTTTCTAGGTAAAATTTTAAATGGAGATGTTTGTTTCAGAAACAATTAAACAGACACCCGATAATAAAAGAAATGATGATTCTAAATAAGACTTACATATATACCATACATTAAATCGGATGCTGGGTCAAATGGATAAATATCACTTGTTTCTGCTTTTATGTAGTTTCCATTATCCCATCCTCCTTCGAGATTATCCATAACAACAGTAATATAATTGTCTCGGTCCTGTCGAGACATTTCATGCTCAGCACCAACGGCATGTAGCATTTCATGAATAATTGTTCCATGCTGTAAAAGTAACAATATAACACGAAATATCAAAGGAAATAAAACATTATAATATTCATAGTATCTTGTCGATTTGTATTTGTATACTTAAATGCAATCAGTTTTTTTTTAATAACGAAAGTTACCGTTTTACCATTGACAGGCCAGGTAAAACAGACTATACCTCTTCTGACAAGTCCTAACTGGTCTGCTTAAACTCAAGTAATTTGCATATTAGATATACGAAAGCACCTGTTGCTTTAAGTGTTATCTTTTGATCGACATTGGATCTAGCTGCCAACTTTTTTTCTTTTCTTCTGTAAATGAATTCAATAAGCTGATAATATACATTGGCCTACGTAGATTTTTAAAATACTTTTTTTAATTATGGTTATATTTCGATCAAAATCTATAATTGCAGGGAATCCCCCTAAAAAATGAAGACAGAAAAAACTCAAAAATTGAAGTAATGCTTTTTTTCTGCGTGGAATTCAATAATATCTTAATTCTTTAAAGACCATATTACCCTCTTTTTCTCGAAAACCTATTCATTCTTTGTCTTTTATTTTAATTTTTTAGTATCATTTCAATTATTAAAAAGATTTTCATTTGAATTGAAATTGTAAACTATATGTAGTGCTTTGAAGAGAAAAAATTATAATATTTGAATGTCCCTTTGGCATCTTATGCCTTTCTCTAATATAAGAACAATTATATTTGTTGATGTAAATCATATTATTTGGAATGAGACTAACAATGAAAATAATCGTAATGTTAGTTATCAAAGAAACAAAAAAAAACAAAAATACCCAATACATACGTCGAAACATTCGCTTCTTTTCAAAGATATTTCTTGGGGAATATCCCAAACTTGTCCAACATACGATGAGCAATCTCTACAAGTAGTAAGAAAACAAATGATTAAAAGTATGGCTGTGAATACAAATCTGTACAGAAAGCTTTAACAGGCATTTCCTAACGAGCTTTAATAGTGTACACCATTAAATATGTACTTGAGGTATTACAATTGAATCATGGTTAACTGTGGTGAAAAGGTACAGTGTTCTTGCAGTCCGGTTTGAAATGGGAACGTTTAATATGATGCCTCATGTAGGGCTAGTTTCAACGACGATGTACGAAAAAAAAACCCAACCTATTCGCGGATACTTATGATCTAACAGTAAATCAAATGTTTACCAGTAGCAAAAAAGTGTTCGTATTGTATCCCAAATTAATTAAATATCATAAAATTTACAAGTGAGAGGTTTAGCTAAATATAAAACGAGGTTTATTCCACCATTTTTTCTACATCAGAGTTGTTTAGAATTTTTTTTATAGGTTCAATTTCAGAAAATTATTATGATTTGACCACGTTAACAGCGTGGATATAACTATCGAGAATACGAGGCTTTACCGAGTTTCATGAATTCTTAGATCTTATACAAGTTAGAAATGAATAATGAAAAGGCTGGGAATTGTTCCGATTTAGCACATTTATCTTCCTGAAGAGACGAACACATTGTGGTCCTCTTTACAAAATTCTGTGGCTCTTGTTATTCCATGTTAAATCTGGCCGTCTTCATAAATAACACACGAAAAAATGAAATGTTATAACGCATGTACAACTAGTTCAACTAGACCACAGGTTGTTCCCGTACCAGATCAGACTTTCTGTCTTCTGCGTTGCTTGGAGTGAGATTAGAGAAGTCGGGTTTTTGTGATTTATATTGTATATTAACTGTGCGGTATTCTTGATGATTCTTGTTAACATTAGTGATATGATATTAATACTTTTGATACATCGAATGATGTTCCTATATATACTCACTCTCCATTATTAAAAATGACGTAATGAGTATGAGTATTGCTGTCATATGGAATCCACCTTACACATGTTTTTTCATTAAAATCTGCTATTGCATTAACAATTTGTGTTCTTTCGTCAGCAGCTGAAAAAAAAATCTTCATAATTTAATGTTTTAGGTGGCTTTGCCAGAAGGAGAAAGAATAATGATACAACTGGGCTTAATCTTTATAATTAAGGCTAATATTTCAAAGATTTTTTCTGAATTGATTTAGTAAGTAGTATTTCACTTGTGAAAAAAAGCCCCCCCCCCCCCAAAAAAAAAAATATAGATCGGCAAATAAATGAAACTAATAAAGTATTAAAGAATAGTGAATTAGATGAACTAAATACATAACTTCTAATAATATTCATTGATAAAGGTGTCCTAGAGAACTGCGAGGCTTTGTTCTAGTGTCGAATGGTTGAATCATCATACATGATGAAAGTAACATTGATATATCTCAGAATTCTGTGTGTAAAATAATATAAAATTTAAAGAAAACAATTAGAATAAAAGGAATTTAAAGAGTAAGGAAAAAAGAGATAGACAAACAAACAAAACTAATTAGATATAAAAAGTAAAATCACAAAAATTTTGAACTTAGACGAAAATCAATTCGGAAAGTCCATAATCACATGGCAAAATCAAAATAACAAAACACATCAAAAACGAATGAACAAGAACTGTCATATTCCTGACTTAGTACAGGCATTTTCACATGTAGAAAATGGTGGATTAAACCTGGTTTTATAGCACTGATCCTCTCATTATTAAAGAATTATTATAAATTAGATCAGTTAAAAACTTAACTATATAAATTGATAAAGATGTCCTAGAGATTGAACTGTAAGGGTCTGTTCGATTGTCGAATGATAGAATAATTACTTGTTTTTAAGACTATAAGTGTTGGTCGAAGGTTAATCTATGTTGCAAACATGCGCAGTGAAAATCAATTATCAAAAACATCGGCACAAATTCAATTCTATTTGAAACCTTAATTTTACACACACATGCTTCATAGTGACAAATTTGCAAACTATCAGAAGAGTTTACCGACGTTTAAAAACTTATTTGGGAAATACAAACCAAGCGTACCGGAAGGATTAGAATTTACTAAAAAATTAAACTGTACTGATTTCATCTAAATGTTACCTTTGCGTCATCTCTTATGAATGCATTACAAGCCATGCTCTCGTCGAAAATGTTACACAAGGGGTATGACACAATCGATAATTTACATATCATATCATGAATATGAAATTGTAACATCTTAGATACAATCGATACATTTACATTAACAGCCACAAAACATCTCGAACCATAATGTCTAAATCTTGGTTAATAGGTCCTTGGTATTGTGTCTTTTTCGTCGACTTATAGTTTTTATTGTCCCAAAATATCTTCTCCTTGCATTGTCATGATAAAAAAAACTATTTGAAAGGTGTCCCTAGGAGTTTCAAATATTAATCTTTGGCGGGTAAAAGACTTGTTATTGTTCCGAGATGAACATTTCAGGGACTGAATTTTCGGTTCTCCCTTGACACCATTTGCAAGAATGGTCTTGAGGAAACGATGATAGTCCGTCCGAATGGGACGAATAATGGCTGACCCGTGTTAAGAAAGAGCCATATCTCTTGCACGTAAAAGACACCTTTTTAGATTAAACAAAACCCAGGTGGATGCCGTCACAAGGCAGCACTCGCACCCGCAAAGTGGAAAGGGATTAATATAAGCTGCAAAACTTGTTTCCAAATCCAGTATAAATAAATTTGTTTAAACTGATTCCTTAAATTCGATTCTAATGCAAACAATGTATAGATAATAAATTATCCAACTGATTATCATGTATACACCATGTATTTAAATTATGCAACCATTGATTTCCAGATTTAACGGTGGACACGGTATTTCAATGTTTGAAAGCGAGAATTGTTGACTGAGTTTGGTAAGAGACCAAAAGCTATACAAATTTCATCTTTTTATGATCTAATTCTTTCATTTGGTAACCATAATACATGTATGTATGTATATGATAAAATATAATAAAGTATACCGTTCAAGACTTGAATATTATTTATTTGCAATTGTCTTAGATATAAATCAACTTACTAAACGTTGAATTAATCTCATAAGGAACAATTCCGTCCTGCCACAAATCATAATATGGGTCAAAATTTCTCTTAGATAGGTTCTAAAAAGAAACAATTTATACCAGCATTAAATCTATAAGAACTATGAGGAGAGAAAGCTAATTTGTTATCGGTTCCCTGTAAGACATGTGATAACTTCCTTTACATTCATTACGAGATATAACGGCGAGAAAAAATTCAATCTTGGTATCTTTGATGAGCTTATGCATATCTTAATTATAAAACATAGGGCTATTTATGTATTTGTTATTTTTATCTTTTATTGTTTAGTCCATTTTTGTGACTATCCATTTGACGTGGCACGGTACATTTGTACTTATATATCCCGTCGTTATGTTGTTGTGTTATGGTATATTTGTTTGTTATCTTATTTGTTTTTGCCAAAGTGTGTTGTTTATATGTCTTTTTGTTTTTCTTTGTTGACATATCTGATTTTTGATCGTCTGGCACAGAGGTGAGAGGTTTAGCTCGCTATAAAACTGGGTTTAATAAAAAATGTCTGTACGACTTTATGAATATGTCAGTTGTTATCAATTCGTTTGAGCTTTTAATTTTTCCATTTTATTAGGGCTTGTCGCTTAGCATTGTCTTCAGAGTTCGATATTTTTGTAATTTTTCTTTTACCTAATGAATAATTCAACAGATCATTGTCTCGGTCACCGAAAAATCCTACATCCAGGGCGGACTAAGCTGACCTTTAAACAATAATTCCAGTTCCGCGAAATGGACGCCACACGAAATCTCGAATGATATTAAGAACCAAAATTTAAAAATATCGCACAGAACTAAAGGTCAAACTTAGGACATGCGCTAAAATGTCGATCAATAATACAGAAAATTAATATTTGACTCGCTTCTCTATCCTCTAAGTTTCAGATTCTCGGCACCCCTTTCGTCTACTGTTCTTTTACAATGTTAAATTGGTACACAATACTTTAAACCTAGGTTAAAATTTTGCATTGTCAATTCTAATTACAAATTATTCTTACGCAAAATTATGCATTATCTTAACAAGGTCCAAAAGCAATTATTTTTTGTATGCTCTTAAGATGCTCGATTGCTCGATACGCCGTTTTTGGGGAACTTAATGACAATGATTAATTTTTTATTTCATATTGTTATAAAAAATTTTCATTGGCGGTTAGAGGATGGTGACAACAATTGCAATATGTTTCGCTTAATCACATGAGCAAAATATGAATAATACGACAAGTAGTGCGGGCTTAAAGGCGGTTATGAAAATCGTTTCGTCGCAATTGTCTATTGTAGGTCAAAGTTGACCTTAGATTCATTCAACTGTGTTTGATGAATACATGTATACTAGTCAACAAAAGAAACAATACACGGCAATGCATTTTCCATATATAACGAAACTGGATACAATACACCGAGGTAAATTGTTGCCGAATCCCGTCTAACTTTTACAGAGTGTTATTTTCTCACCCAACCCTATTGATATAAAGGCAAAAACTCTAAAAAAGAAAAATTCTAAAATCGGTTTTTTTAACCCAAAATTCAAAAATCGATATCATAACTTAAAACTTTTAAACTTAAATAATGTCTGCTTAAAATTTTGAATGCCTTTGCAGATCTTTGAATACTCAATTCTCATCTTCGAAATCAAGTGCCGATTCTTGTCATCATTTTCTTCAATAACTCGGTATTTTCTAACTTCTTTTAATCATATGCATTTGCTTTGTTAATAATTTAAACAGTTTTTCGTATTTATTATATTTTACGATAGATCTTAGTTCAAACTTGTGTATCGTTTCTTTAGTTGACCAGTATATATACATTTACAATATGAAATTGGAAAGGAAGGCGAGGGTTCGATTCTTTTTGACCCATTATGAAACGGTCTCTGGATGTTATAAAATTCGTGAACATCTGTTTGAGGTAGCCTGATACGAAGCCTCAATTCTGTCCTTATCGTTCATATTGTCTTTTCTAGTGACTACCCAAATGTGTTGTCCGTCATCATAAAATAAATATTGTTCTTTTATAATCTTATCACTTGACATTACTTTTATATTTGTTATCAAGACTGATGTGTTTAATTGATATTAAAATGTTGTCATAACTCAAACTCTCTATATGAAACTACTTACAGAAGGAGGGACTGGATGTTTATCTAAGTTGTCTGCAATGGCTCTCGTTGTATTCTTGATATTACGTCCAATGGGCTAAAACAGAAAAAAATATAATGGTCAAAAATATGGTTATGGTAATAAAGGAAAAATGAAATATTTTGCCTATGCAATGTTCAATGTAAATATTTCGTATATATTGCTTCCGAAGTGGGGAACGCTAAAACCCAAAAAATTGAAATCCTAAGACGTTTAAGTAAATATAAGAAAAAGAATATAAAAACAACCTAGAATTGGGACGATTTACACATTTGACACCAATTCAGCTCTCAGGTGTTTAAGATATAACTTTTTCGGGTTCGTGCAGGACCAAATGTTTAAATGTTAAATAAAAAAACGTTTCTGAGCATCATAACACAGAGCCTGTACAAAACATATATATTAAGTCATCATCATCATTTTATATTTTTAAATTTTAAATATATAAACAAATGTAAGAACTTACTGATAACACCACAATATCACAAATGAATCCAACAACCTTATTTCAAAAAAGGTACACCAAAAATCAAGAAGGCGTTCAAAAACAATAATTAAAAAAAGAGGTTTAAACCATGATAAAAATCCAAAAGACAAAAGAAAAACAACAATCAACAGAATACTACACACACAATTAAACATTTTACAACACGAACCCCCTGCGTAAATCATTTAGGTGCTAACTATTGATCAAAATTTCCAGCTTCCAGGTTATCTAATCAAAACATAAAATATGATTAGTAAAACTAGTTGATTATTCTTGATGCAATAACGGATTGATGAATACTTTGTGTCTAATAATGGCTAATACATCAATAAATTCTATCATCTTACCTTTAATCCTCAACAAATGGGAAAATTAAAAATTGAAACTATTTTCAAAATTTTGTTTTAAATTTAATATGAACATACTTTCACAATATATAGAGACATCATCAAATTATATCATCGTACCCTGAACCGTGAATGAATGTGGAAATTAAAAATTTAAACTATTTTTTAAAGGTTATTTTAAATTTAAAATAAACATACTTTCACAGTATATATAAACATCATCAAATTATATCATCGCACCCTGAACCGTGAATGAATGTGAAAATTAGAAATTGGAACTATTTATAAAGGTTATTTTAAATTTAAAATGAACATACTTTCACAGTATATAGAGACATCACCAAATTATATCATCGCACCCTGAACCGTGAATGAATGTGAAAATTAGAAATTGGAACTATTTATAAAGGTTATTTTAAATTTAAAATGAACATTCTTTCACCGTATATAGAAACATCACCAAATTATATCATCGCACCCTGAACCGTGAATGAATGTGAAAATTAGAAATTGGAACTATTTACAAAGGTTATTTTAAATTTAAAATGAACATACTTTATATAGAGACATCATCATTTTCTACAATTGAAAATGCCTGTAGCCAGGAATATTGGACTTTGTCATTATGGACTTTCCGATTTGATTTTTCTCTGAGTTCAGTATTTTTGTGATTTTACTTTTTATGTCATCGTAACGTGAAGCGTGAGCGAATGTGATAATTAAAATTTGAAACTATTTTCTCAAATATTGTTTTTAAACTAAAATAAACATACTTTTACAATATATAGAGACTTTTATGATACAGTAAAAGGTTACGAAGACTTTTTTTTGCTATTTTTAGTGATAGATTATCATTACTCCATGGAGGTTTTTCAAAATTTTAAAAATAAAAATTTCAAACTATGTATATGAGCATCATAACTCAGAGCCTCTACAATACATATATATCAAGTCATCATCATCAAACATTTTAAAACAATAAAATATTTTAAATATGTAAACAAATCTTAGAACTTACTTATGAGACCCCATTATCGCAACTTTATTTTAAAAGAGATACATCAAAAACTAAGAGGGCGTTCAAATACCCTAGTCGAATAAAACCCAGACAGAACCATGATGAAAAAGAAGAAAGGCAAATAACAAGAGTCAATACAATCCTACATACAAAAATGTACAACACGAAATCCCCGTGTAAAGCATTCAGGTGGTAACAATAGTTCAACATTTCCAGCTACCAGGTTATTTAATCAAATTGTAAAATATGATCAGTAAAATAAGTTGATTAGGCATGATGCAGTAAGAGAAAAGTGAATACCTCCTGTCTATTTCTGACATCACCAGCATCATCGTACCCTGAACCGTGAACGAATGTAAAATTAAAAATGGAAACTATTCAAAAATATTGTTTTTAAACTAAAATGAACATACTTTTACAATATATAGAGATTTTTATGTTACAAGGACTTATTTGCTATTTGTGGTGATATGTTGTCATTCGTCGAAGGAGGGTTTTCAACATTTTAAATTAATAATCATAAAGAATCTCTATAAGTTTAAACTTACATAGTATTGCCAGTTTTATAATTTGAATTAATTTACACTTGATGATGTCGTGTCTTTTCACATGCTATAGTTGTTGATAAAGGCAGTGTGTTTAGCTGTCTTAATCGTCTCTATTGAACAGTTGTCTAACTTTATCATATCACAGCTCCTTATTTTCATATGAATTTTGTTTAGTGTATTTAACAATGTGTAATAGTACATCTTTTATCATGCTCAATTGTTTTAATAATGAGATAGACAAATGATGAAAAAAGGGTGAGTGTTAGTATCATTTGGTAATCACACACTGTTACTGATTGTATTTCTTAAAAGAACATGAATCAAAATTTTCAGATAAGAAAATAATGAAATTGTGGAATACAATCAAATACAGTATACGGTAACCACGGTCAACGCATAATTTTCCAAATGACAAAATGAAGATTACTTTAACACTGAATACATATATTATCTATGAAGTAAACTGTACCTGGTGTACTTTTCCGTGGTCATCAATACTCATTCCATCCAATAAAAACGCCAAATACGAATTAGGATCAAGATCCTGTGAAAAAAAATAAGTATAAATAAAGGCAACAGTAGTATACCACTGTTAAAAACTCGTCAATCGATAGACACAAAAAACATTAAATATAAGAGGATATATATATATAAGCCCTTTTTCAATTATTTCTTTGTTTGATTTTTAAAAATAGCTCTTTATAATGATGCCCTGAATGTTTTGGCAATTTTTGTCGATTACAGCTTTATAATTTAATTTTGGATGTAACGCGTCTTCTGATTGGCTGACGTTATTTTGTTATGAGCCCATAGACGTAATTAAGTCATGTGACCGTGACGTCATCAACGTTTTTCATGGTTTTATATTTTAAGTTTCAGCCAACAGTCACATGCTCGCATTTTGCTTAACATGTATGACAATTCCACACTTTAAGATTCAACGTGTATTTAGAATATTTTAGTTTATCAGATTACTGTCCCAAGATAGTACTCCATCATTGTATTTTTTCTCTTTAAAATGCATTTGTATAACTTTGTTTGAGTCTACAATCATTGCACAGAATACTTAACATTGAACAACAAGCCTTCTTGTAAGATGATAAATTCCTTCAGTTTCTATTTTTTGTTACTTTAATTTGTCTCTCCAAAATCGATTTACGATATGTTTAGTTACTCGTGCTAAAATTCATTGATGAATTGTTCACACATTATGGTTAACTTAATGGACTTATATGCGACAATCATACAAGTGAAAGGTTGAGTTATCTATAAAACCAGGTTTAATCCACACATTTCTACATAATGATATATCTGTACTAGGTCAGGAATATTCTTAATTTTCGTTTGATGTGTTTGAACTTTTAATTTTGCAATTTGTCCAGTTACTTTGAATTTTCCGAATTTAATTTTTTCTTGAAGTTCGGTATGTTTGTTAATCTACTTTTGATAAGGTGCGATGTAAAGTTGTTTGAAAAGAATGACTTAACAACTTATCGAATGTATACGTTTGAAATTTTTTTTTCATCAGGTTATCAAACATCGCTGTTTGATGTGATTATAAGGATAGACATGTTTATTAAATCATATTCGTTCTTTACTTTGATATTTTAGATTCTATTCAAAGTTCTTCATTTCGCTTCGTAGAGGCTTAAAACTAAATAGGTTAATTCCATAAGAATATCATTGACATCTTATATTCCAATATTAATTTCATTACTTAAATCATCGTTTTGTTATTAGATTTTATTGAATGAGGTTCTGTTTTTACAGATGAAATAAACCCGTTAATATTGGCCACTCATCAACAGACGATCCATTCTATTAACTCTACTGGAAATATGGCAACTCTTTCTAAATAACATGTATATATTATATGTAAAAAATATGACGAATGTATGAAGAACTAATAATCTTTAAATTTCAAAACGATTGATAGAATTCAGTTCAACCTTCTCATTTAGATTAAATGTTTTAAGGATAATTAATAGTTATTTTATTTCTCAGATTAATAGATTAAAAAACATACCTTTAGATTATCAAGTTTGTACCCCTCATCGATACCCTTTTTTTTATCAAGTGTCCGTAGGTTTTTCGTAAGGTGTCTTTTGACTCGAAAGGCATTATAATTACTGATATAGCTTTTGTCCTTATCCTGTAATTGCCTGTGTTGATTTATCTGAAATAATCATTTTATACAATGCAATGTTATATTTGTTATCAAGGCCACACTTATCAAAGCATACGTACATGTAAATTTGAAAAAAGAGCTTTATACACAGAACAAATAGCAAAGTACTATACGATGAACGTGGTTTTCTTCTATTCCTCAAAACATCTATAAGACAATTTTATACTAAGTATACCGGAAATATATATATGCAATAATTGAAATTAAGACGCGTATGTGTAAAAATAGTTGTGTTACAGAACAAAAACATACACTAATTATTAATTGACGTAAAACAAGATTCCACGGATTTCGATGGTGGAACATTTAATCATAATGCTAGCCTAACGTCTTTTTCGTAATATCAAAATAATGAGATTTCTTATTATTTTTTCTGAGACAACTTCCTATGAATAACCTATGAACAACGATGTTCGTTTAATTCAGGTCTTATATATAAGATCATAGCATACGTTTTTTTCAGTCACAGTAGCCTTTGAACATTTAATAGTTTTAAAAGAATGCATCAAATTAAAGAGATAACGAAAACGGGATAAATCTATGTATGACGTTAACTCGCTAATATATTTTATAGATAACCCCACTATTTCACGAGACAAACTAGCTTCTTAAGGAGTGTAATATTTGATAAATGTAATAAAATATACCATAAGCTAAAACATTCTCGTATCAGTCACCAATTTTACCTATGAAATACAAATGATGAAGCTAGTTCCTAGTCGGATCCAGGATTATTGAAAGGGCCATAAAGTGACGAAATACCACAGAGTGTAGCTATGCTGTACACATTTTTGAAAACTAATTGCTCAATATGATATCTTTTTCGATCAATGGGGGTACGTATACCCCTTTCTCCCCCTTGAATCCCCAACTGAGCTAGTTTGTCTATGGAGATATTGCGTAAAGCTATTGTCTATTGCAGCTAATCTTTAAACACATATATTATGAAATCTACACTCTTATTCAATTTATAATCTAATTTGGCAAATGCATAAGTTAATTTTAAACATGATCCAGATAGTTTGGATGTTGATCGTTGCAATTATTAGACCATATATTATTATCAAGTTTGAAAATGTTTTACAAACTTACCTTGCGTATTTGTCTTCCGTCATTGTCATCCAGTTCATTAATGGTGTCTGCTACTTCTTCTATATGAAAAAAGAAAAAAAGAAATTGAACCCATACCTATTATGTCTGTTTGTTTTGTTCACGCATCGGTGACTATATAATGGAATTTGATGCGACTGTCATACAAGTGAGAGGTTTAGCTAGCTATAAAACCAGGTTCAATCCACCATTTTCTACATTTGAAAATGCCTGTACCAAGTCAGGAATATGACAGTTCTTGTCCATTCGTTTTTGATGCGTTTTGTTATTTGATTTTGCCATGTGATTATGGACTTTCCGAATTGATTTTCCTCTGAGTTCAGTATTTTTGTGATTTTACTTTTTCCTAAATGAAGGTTATTCAATTCATACAAACTTCGTTAAAGTTGTTTTGTAAAAGCAAAACACTATCAAGCGAAAAAGTAAAGCAATTCAAAACGATTACCTGTTCTCCCCAAAAGATTTACTAGATACCCAAAAAGACATAAAAATAACGATTAAAAATAAAACATATAACAAACACCCCTAAACAAAACCTTCCCGCTTCAGGTCAAAGTTTTTGGTCAAAGAATTTTTGATGAAGCTGAAGTCCAATCAACTTTAAACTTAGTACACATGTTCCCCATGATATTATCTTTCTAATTTTAATGCCAATTTAAATGTTTGACCCCAATTTCACGGTCCACTGAACATAGAAAATGATAGTACGAAGTTCAGGTTAAAGTTTTTGGTCAAGGTCGTT
Organism: Mytilus galloprovincialis; assembly: GCF_965363235.1. Classification (NCBI taxonomy): domain Eukaryota; kingdom Metazoa; phylum Mollusca; class Bivalvia; order Mytilida; family Mytilidae; genus Mytilus; species Mytilus galloprovincialis. Next base: position 81,137,930 of record NC_134842.1, on the reverse strand, counting down.
TTTGATGAAGTTGAAATCCAATCAACTTGAAACTAAGTACACATATTCCCTATGATATGATCTTTCTAATTTAAATGCCAAATTAAAGTGTTGCTCCAATTTCACGGTCCACTGAACATGGAAAGTAATAGTGCCAGACTGGCATCAGTATACTATGGACCCATTTGTGTTTTTTTTACTATTTCAGCATCTAAATGGAAGACGGCTTGCAAAATTCTTAGTAAAATCCGTGATTTGTATTTCATGATGAGATAAAGAAGGGGCAATAAATGACAGAAGTGGGCATAAAAGTAGGCATGCAGCATACCTTTTAAGTTTAAATGATTTAAGTCAGACAGAAAATAATCATAGGTAATATGTAAAACAATTAAAAAAAAAAACAACGGCCAGATTTACGAAAAAACAATAAACAGCTAAAAACTGTATCAGGCAGCAATAATTGAAAACCGCTTCAAACTACAGGCTCCTTATATTGAAGATTCCTTCTAAAATGATTTGCAGTAGGTAAGAAAATGAAAATGAAATAGTAATCTATTTAATATACATAGCTTGGTGATCGCTTACCTTTCTTTAAATGAGCAGCTCCAGCCATAACCACAAAATGAATCAGAAGAATAGCGTGACTGAAATACATTTCTAGTCAATTTAGTTGTGTCATCGACAAACAAAATATCTGTAACTTTAAACTGGACTTTAAACCTTTAAATACTAGAGTCCCAATGAATGTTGCTCAACATGCAACCTGTTTTAATTGGTCCCTATGATTAAATTTTGAACGATTGGGTATTATTGGTTAAGAACTATTTACAAAAAAATAGAATAAGGAGGATCTCTGATGAATGACTTTATTTTGTTCGATTTGACATTTAAGTAATAATAGTCATGCATACTCTTCGCGATTTTTATAATGTTGAAACGAGGGGTATCAAAAGAATTGTACAGAGTTGGTTCAGATATTTCAATATTCTTTGTGGTACGTTTATATGATGCGATTGTAACTTTTTACCAAGTTGAACGAAACATGGAACATGACAAAAATGGGAGAATTAAATAGAAACTTCAGTAAACGCACGACTGACTGACGTAAATATACCAAACTAATATATCTAGTATCTTTGATGATTTTTCATATATAATGTATTGATGCCACTGCCTACAAAACACATAAATGGTCGGGGGGGGGGGGGGGACAAAATTTCGTCTTTGATTTTTGTTGTCTACAAATTGGGTCCTTACTGTGGACAGTGTATCAATAGCACTTTTTTTTATACACTTCAAAAATTAATTTCGTTATACTTTATGCATAAAATTGGAAGTCGGTTGGGGGGGGGGGGGGGGGGGGGACATTCCATGTTATGATAAGTTTTAAACTACATGTTGATTTTTTTTTTTGGAAACAAGCGATTCTTGTTATTTGCGAGTTTGTTTTTTTTGTCACTGTTAAACAATTCGGCATGTTTATCCACACCCCCAAAGAATATACTGGTATATATTTGGAAAAAACTATCAAATACTTAAAATGGCTGAACGTTATGTTTCTGAAAATTCATGTACTGATCAACTTTATATTACCAGACATAGGACATACGTGCAATAAATTCAATATATTGATTTATCTATTGCAAACAAGTGAATATTCAGTTGTTTTTTGCGGGAATTTAAGGAATTTGAAGTAATATTATAAAATCAGAAATACAAACAACAAGCTTCAAGGACAACCGTTTGATATCAGCATTTTTGTTTCTTTTGATACTTATTTTTAGTTCAAAACAGGCCAGGTAATTCATGCTTAAAATTGTCTGCCCACCCCAGCCCACACCAAGACAAATCGAATAAACATCCCTCACAATTATACTTTTATTTTGAAATATTTACAGGGAAACATTTCTATGTCTTCGATTTGTGGCAACTAATGTAAATGTTTCAGACCGTTTGAGTATTTGGACCGTACGCGTACGGTCTGGACCGTATGCGTACGTTTTCAAAATACTCATACGGTCGGACCGTACGCGTACGCTTGGACTAATATTAAAAAGTTGGTCAAGTTTATTAGATGCAAATGCATATATCAGATCCATAACTTAACTTTAAAATTAATATAAAAAAAGTGCAATTACAATTGATACAAAAACTTTATATTTTAACTTTTTTTACTTCACGCTAATCTCTTGTATCAAGCATGTCGATCAGTTATACATTAACTGTATTATGAACACTGAAATTAAAGATATCGGAAGTAAACATTATGTAGGAGATCAATTGTTATCAATTGTTTTAGAATATTTAGCATCTTTACCAAAAAAAAAAGCAAATGCAAAAAAAGAAACATGCATGAATTGCATACATGAAAATGTGAAAAATATTACGTTACTTGAATTGTGTCACCTTGGGCAAGAGTACCAAAATAGGATTCAGATATACAATTAAACAAATACTTAATTTCAAGTGTTCGTTTGTTCATTGTATCTATGTAATTGTAATAAATTATTAATAACAATTTGTTAAACTAAAAATAAAGATTGTTTCAACTTAACCCATATTATCAAATAACATGTATGGTCAGCTCGTACTGGACCGTACGCGTATGGTCGGACCGTTGGAACATAAACACATACTATTGGGAATTCTTTTAAGTCTTATTGTATTCTAAGCTAAGGTGTGATATTAACAATCACATAATACTTCGTTAATATTGTTATGTATATCTCTTGTGCTAAATTATTACGAAAGTCAAAGTTATCATTTTCAATTACGCAATTTGTATGGGTAAACATGACTGCTCTGCCAAAAATTTCAAAAACATTTCTGCTGGATTAGGAGATATTAAAGTACAGATTATGATAAGTACATATACATATGATAATATCATTAGTTCATAATAAACCAAAACGTCAATCATATCAATTGTATACATATGTTAAAACCTTTTATATTTCTATTGCTAAAACTGTGTGACTATCGAGACTATCGGAATTAATATTCCATGGATAAATCCTAATACGTATAAATATGTAAATGAAATAAACGCTTTGTAAATTTCGTGCTTTCGAACAGCTTTTATAGATATTACTTTCACATGGGAATATAACAGGACAACATTAATTCGTGGGACCAGACTAGAACTCAAAATCACTACATTTTGATGGCATTGATAACACAAGTGATAGATTTTCTAATTAGCTGGCTCTCTCATTGTAGATGAATTGTATAATGCTATCTTCAAACATTAAAGTTTCATCTATTCAGAATAGCGTTATGTATCTATTATGATAATGTTATAAAACAAATCTGTTAAGATTTACCAGTTTCTTTTTTTTGGGGGGGGGGGGGATTGGAGAGGATGAACAGGGTGAAATAACATGTGTTAATATCTTTGCTCTTTTCGTTTTGATAAACGTGTGATCCCAATAAGTAGGCGTGTTATATATCGGTCAATATTTACCAACAATTGTCATTTATTTACTTATTCTTTTATCTTACTTACATACAATCTAAGCATCTTTCATCTGAGTATCAATAGTATTAAAACATTTGATTTTTTACACTGTATACAGTTATATCGGAATACAAACTAAAAGACAAATTGAAAGATATGATATTGCTTTGTTTAATCAAAAGAATGGCCAACGTAGATATAAATATCTTGTCTTAAGGAGGGACAACTCCTACTTTGTAAAACTTCACTCTGATCCAAACACACGTAGTTGAAGTTAAAACTGACATCATCAAGAAGCTTGATTGACAACACATTTGTTACGTTTAGAGAACGTGTTTTTAAACGAACTATCTGCATTCCCATGGAAACCGACTACGCCCCTCTTCTTTTCTTCTTTTCGACTTGTTTTGTTTTTCTTACGAGGCTGACATCATATAGGAACTTTGTGAGAAGAAAGAAAAAAGAAGTTAGCAGTTTTCCTCAACTTTACTTTCAGCTTTATAGACGATCTCTCAATAAATAATTCAGAATTTGGTGATTATTTTGAACACATCTATCCCATTGAACGAGAGATAAGGGATACACCAGATACAGTTACGTCTGCATCATATTTTGCCTTGTGAATTTTCAATATCTATGTAGCAACATTCCAGCCTGCATACGGAGTATATATCTCCCAATTAAAACGTTATTTAAGGGTTTGTATTTCGTATCATGATTTCCTTAAGCTTGATGGAGGATTGCTGCTCACAAGGATGCTGATAAACTAAGTATTCCAAATGGTACAACTGAAATTATCCCTGCGTAAATTTTACGGACGATATCACGGTTATTTGACCGTTATGGAATATCTATTGAAAAGATGATAGCAAATATGTTCCGATGTCGTATAAACTACAATCCTTTTCACTTTTCACGAACGTGACCTACCAAATACGACTTAGAATCGGGTTTGTTATAACTTGAGCAAAACGACGGATGCCACATGTGGATCAGGATCTTCTTACACTTCCAGAGCGTCTGATATCACCCCGATTTTTTATGGGGTTCGTGTTGCTTAGTCTTTATTTTTTCTATGTTGTGTTTTGTGTACTATTATATGTTTTTTTTATGATGTACGAGTTTGAATGTCCCTCTGGTATCTTTTGTCCATCTTTCATTACCAATGAAAATATTATTTTATCAAAACCATGGTAAAAGTACTATATTTTGAATTTCAATGCTAACAATACCGCTTTCATTTTTTTCTCAAAACTGTTTATTGAAGATGTTCAATAAAGAATTAAAGATTTTCTCTTCTAATATATTGAATAGATGAAAGGGAGATTCTGACAGCCGTCTTCTTCTTTACAAAAAAAGAAGAGACAAGGATATCTTTAACAATAGAAACAGACTATGCCATACGTAAAGCTCTCAAATTCAGGGAAATTAGGAATAGAGTAGACACTAGTCTAAATCATGTTATAATAGTTCTCTAATGATCCAATTATAATATGTTTCATCAACTTCACTATGAGTGAAGAATCGTGATAAGTTTCCAGTAACACAAATTGTATATAAATTATAAATTGGTACATTTTCGAATAAGACAACAATCTAAAAAACGACCTAAGCAGTTATATGTCAGATTATGGCGAGATTTATGATAAAACAATGAACAAAAACCCAGTACAACATACAGTTATCACCGACAACTTCTAAATTACAGGCTCCTGATATTGCAGATTATTTAAACAAGTGTCCCTGGATCGTTTTCTGTCTGTTTTAACGTATAGTGTATCACATGCCATTCTTATCACTCGGACCCCCAAGGGTGACTGGGGGTATAGAAATATGGTCACTTGGTCTTCTCCCGACCGGCAGTAAAACACTTGCCAAAGTGGGGCGTCCGTTTGGCTGTGCGGGATGTATCAAGTTCGCAGTCACGTCCGGTCAGAAGGGGGACGTTAAATCCGATGCCTCGTGTAAAGAGAGTGACACACTCTTTGCACGTTAAGAACCCTTGCAACAACTCTTTTGAGGGGTCCGTAGGTGGCCTGTTGCAAGGCAAAATGTCTGTCCCTATCCAAGATACCCTCATTTTCCAGTGGCAGTCCAAATTTCCCCGACCATCATCCCAGATGGCCTCTATTGTATCAAACTATCTATTGTATTTATTGTGAATTGTTCTCGTCCTGAATATGCATGAAATATTTGCCACTGGACGTTAAGCAACCAACAATCAATCAATCTTATCACTCGGTACCATGTTTATTGTATTGTATATACATTGTATGACTTCAAAACAAATTTAGGCGTATTCCCGAATATGTGTATCTGAAAAAAACTCTTCATAGATACCAGAATTGTTGTACGTCTTCAAATAGTTCATACTCCAATCAAAAAGATTAAAGATAAAATAAAGTACGAAGTTGAAGAGCATTTAAAACAAAAATTCCCGAAGATTTTGCAACTTATAGCTAAGATAATTTATTCGTTGGGTAGAAATCCTCAGTATTTCGAACATTAAAAATTTTGAAAAGAACCAATTTATTATAACGACCATATAAATGATAATTCATGTCAACACAGAAGTGCTGAATACTAAGATTGTGATACTCTCTGGATAACAAAATCAACCAGTAGTTGCATGTAATCCAGTGGTAGTAAATAAATTTATTAAAGATACCAGGATTTAAATTTGGTACACCAGAAGCGAATTTCGTCTACAAAAGATTCAGGAGTGACGCCGATTTTTTTTTAAAGGCTAAATAAAGTACGAACAGCATTAAGCAACCAAAGTTCCTTTAAGTTTTGCCAAACATAGCTTACATATGGTAATCTATTTCTTTGGTATAAATCTTTAGTATTTCGAACAATTTATTCATAAATTTGACCATTTTTAATGATAATTCATGTTTTAACACAGACGTGTTGACTACTAGGCTGGTTGGTGATACTATCGGGGTGACAACCTCTATCAGTTGCATCAATTCAATGGTTGTTAATAGACTCATCATATATAACAGGATTGAAATTTGTTACGCGTTCCGTCTACAAAGCCTTATCAGTGACGCTTCAATCGGAGGAGTTAAAAGATTAAAAACAGTACGAAAGTGAAGAGCATTGAGAACACAAAATTTCTGAATGTTTTGACAAATACAGCTAAGGAAATCTATTCCTGAGGTTGAACAATCTTAGTTATTAAAAAAAAATACCACATACATTAAAATAGAGGAGAGGGATACCAGCAACTTGATCACATGTCATTGGAACGTATAATAAATGCAGGTTTTCTAGTTTCATTAAATGGCATCTTAAATCTTTCTATTGGAATACCACAGATTCGGTGTGGTTCTTCTTATATATATTAACATGTAAATTTTATGTTTAAATAACATATCAGATTATATGATACGGTCCCATCAAGAGAGTGATAAAGATTTCAATTTAATAGAAAAGTAAAATTCTGTAGCATTGAAAACATCTCTTTGGTTTTGTTAAATCATATATTTTTCTTCTTTTAGTGGCATTATTTTAACCCTGTCCTGTATTAATCTCTTATTCATACTATTATGTTGGTTCAGAGGCGACAATTGTAAAGGAATAAAATATATATTATCTAAAAGTAAATATCAACTTTTGTATTTGCATCGAAGTAATGTTGTAGTTATCACGTTGTTAGTAGTATTATACCAGGGTCACATATGACTTTATTATTAGTTTTATTGACAGTGAACTAGCTTTTATTAACTGCGAGTACCCTTTGATCTGTCCATTGTGTCTCTTGTGTTTCTTTTTAAGTGTCTTGTATGTAAAATTCTATTTAACTGATGCTTATAGTTTGTTCTAATGATGTACTGTTATATCACTGTCAAATGTTGGGGTTGGGATGGGGCTTCGTCTTATTCTGTATGGGCCTATCCCAAATTATATTTAGAGCCTGTAATCCAGTGGTGGTCGTTTGTTGCTATAAATCATATTTATTTTCCGTTTATGGTCTTGCAGGCCACTACTTCTTTTTCATTTCAAATGATCTACATTCGTCATTTCGGGGCCTTTAAAAGCTTACAACTAGTATGTAGTATGAGTTTACTTATTGTTGAAGTTTGCATGGTGATCTCTAGTTATTAAACAATACTTTATTTGGTCTCAGTTTTAAAAATTATTTTTTTATTAGCATATCCAACGAATGCTCTCTTTCTATTTGCAGTATGATTTTGAGAAAAAAAAGTACCCTAAAAAAATACCTACTTTTTTTCTATTTCAATTTATATCTTTTAAAGTCATCACATGCATAAATCGAACCAAAATTTATTAGGTAATGTAATGACTTTGATAAAACATGCCCAACTGTGAATGTACTGTTGAAGGTGGGTTATAAATGTTTAATGAAAACATTACCTAAAAATTGTTGCTGCACTTCCTACCGAGTAGTGCATACACGCAAATTATTAGAAATGTTTGTAAAATAAGAAATTCTCGTGTGAAGGGAACGATGAACGCAAACTGTCTACTAATTATATATATAAGACTATAGTGCATACATACAGACATGCAAACGTTAAATTCTCAGCGCGCTTGTTTTTTCTTATACTTTAACTTTAAATTTTGACACGAAATCTGGTTAATTTCCTGAATAAAATTAGAGTAATGACGTCTTTCGTTAAAATTACTGTTAAGTCTTAAGTTTATCATTTGAAAAGAAACTGTCATTTATATATATTATAAGTATAAGTTTATGTTAAGATAATGTTTATGTATTATGTAAATATTATTAATGCTCAGCGTATCTAAAGTAATATAAAAAAAAAAATATCAAATAAGATATCTTTAATGTTATATAAGAAATTTTTAATGTAATATAAGTACTGACCGACTTTAGAAACGCAACACAAGATTATTCTTTGTAATTCCCATTTTCAAATATTCAATTTCTTGTAAACAAACTTATGAACAGAAAAATCTTTCATTACTTCAATGTTTAAAAAAAAATCAAGTTGAATTGATTACGTCATCGATGCCACTGCTGGTGGCATTTCGTCCCGGAGGGTCATATCAGTCCATTCCATTATTCAAAATATCCATTTCATTTTTCAAAATTGACTATTTCTCAATGTTCACGCGTATTTCGATATTTAAGTCCTTCGTTACTCCTGTAATATCCGTTGCGGAACATATTATATATCTTTTGTTCCTCTCTTGATAAGCTTCCGATTGAGGTATAATATATATCTGTAATAAGGGATAATCGAAAGCTTATCAAGAGAGGAACAAAAGGTATATAGTCAATATGTTCCGTAACGCATATTAGAGGAGAAACGAAGGACTAAAATATCGAATTACGCGTGTAAATTTAGAAATACCCAATTTTGAATAATGAAATGGATAGTTTGAATAATGGAATGAACTGCTTTGATCCTTCAGTCCCTAATTACAGATATATAATATGCCTCAATCGACAGCTTATCAAGAGAGGAACAAAAGGTATATAGTCAGTTTGTTCCGCAACAGATATTACAGGAGTAACGAAGGACTTAAATATCGAAATACGCGTGAACATTGAGAAATAGCCAATTTTGAATAATGAATTGGATATTTTGAATAATGGAATGGACTGGTAGGACCCTTCAGTCCCTAATTACAGATATATATTATACCTCAATCGAAAGCTTATCAAGAGAGGAACAAAAGGTTTATAGTCAATATGTTTTGCATCGGATATTACAGGATTTACGAAGGACTTAACTATCGAAATACGCGTGAACATATCGAAATAGCTATTTTGAATAAGGAAATTGATATTTTGAATAATGGAATGGACTGCTATGACCATTCAGCCCCTAATTACAGATATCTATTATACCTCAATAGAAAGCTTATCAAGAGAGGAACAAAAGGCATATACTCAATATGTTCCGCAATGCATATTAGAGGAGAAACGAAGGCCTCATAATATTGGGTTGGAAGGTTAGAAAAAGGGGGGGGGTAGGTTTTTTTTTTAAAGATCTCATACTTGTAGATTCTTAAAAAGATTATGTTTAGTAGGAGAGCCTGATTATAAATAGAATCATTTTTTTTTTTCTCAGAAATTTCATATATCGATAATCTATAACTTGGGTTTAGCTTCAGAGCTTAGTTAAGGTACATTGTAGTTCGCTTGTCATGTTTTGGGATTTTTGTCAGATTTTCGGATACCTCAGGTTTTATTCATTTGAATGCCTTAACTAAAATGGCTTTGACCCCCATTTATCTTCTGTATAAATCTTTAACATGTATTATGATAAGCCATCTGTAAAAGTCTTATAAAATTTAAATTATTCTTTGATAGTTTTTGAGAATGTAAACTTGTCAATGATAAAGCTATGAAAAGTCAACAGAAGAATATTTTCCCGCCAAAATTTCAATGGCTAATATCTTGAAAACAAGCACATTGATCTGTATATTCTTTTACTATATTTAAATTGAAAGATCCAAAATAATGTCATACAATTGTGAAACTCCAAGTCAAATGGACAAATTTATCTTTCTGCTTTAAAATGAATTTTTAATAAGGAAACATTTTTTTTTAAATCTCAGAATATGATCAAGATTTTTTGATAGAAAGTCATTGAATTTTCATTTCAATATAATGAAGTATTTTTAAGATGCTTGGGTAGCGATTTGAATAGAGAGAACATAATTTTATAAATAAAACATCTTCATTCTATATATTTATTGCCAACCTACTTTACACAGTCCTAAAACGAGAGCTTACTTTGGAAGTATATTTATATTCGGTTATAGCTATATTAGCAGGGTTGATTTTTTTTCTTCCGTATAACCTCAATTTACTCATTTTTCTTTGTTATATATATACTAGTAGTAACAAGGATATGGTTTCTGGGGGCCTTTATAGTTTGTTGTTCAGTGTAAGCCAATGCCAATAGTTATCCCACGATGACGCGGTGTGTCAGTGTAAGATCACCCCGATGGCCAGAGGCCAGAGAGTGATCTAACACTGACACACCTAGACCGAGTGGGATAACTATTTTACATCCCAGCTGTTTTAGATTAGACGAAAAACCATTTACAATTCATAAAATCTAGTTTAGAACGCCACACAACCATTATGATATACTTTATACATAACTATATGATGTATACCCTTTTTGACCCCCGAACACGATGAGTAGATATCAAACAATGTCAACTCGCCCAACTTGCCAATCGGCCCAACCTGTATCGCCACTTTATGAAAAAAATCGCCCCACTCTTGTTAACCGACTCGCCCCACTTTTGAAAAAGTGTAAAATCAAACTGAACAATCACTGACAACTCAATTATTAACGAAAAGGGTTTAAACCCCACTGAATAAAGGTCTGCCAACTCGCCCCACTTATAAAAATATCTTGCTTTCTTTAAGTATGTTAAATTACTGATAGTTCGTATCCAGTCGTCCTGGTGAAGTGGTTGTGTCTTGGCTTGATAGGCTAAAGGTATTGAGTTCGAATTCCAACATATTCACTGGATTTTTTCTACGTGAATTTTGATAGATAGTCTTTTCCATATAATTGTATATTTAAATATAAGTTTTATAGTGGATTTGACATTCCCGCCAAAATGTTACAGAACAAATGAAACTCAAACTGGGGTGATCTGGTAGGGGTGCTCCGGCTCAGATCACCCCTGTTAGAACAAAGGCGCTGGGATGTATGTGTTGAAGACCGTACTTTGGCCTATGATGGTTTACTTTTAAGAAAAGTGACTTAAATAGAGAGTTTTCTTATTGGCATTCATATCACATTTTATTATATTATTCTGCTCATTATTGACGTCAATGATATGATCTAATTATTCAAGAATTTTACTTTGCAATGACTACAAAGGTGATACATTTTTATATATACAGCCTCCTCTATTAATAACTACTGTTTCCTTTGAATCTTAAATAAGAAATAAGATAATACAAAGGTTTGCATTATTTCGCAAAGGTTTGCGTTGTAACGCAAACATTGGAAGAAAACATTTTTAAAATGTGTGGCGCTAATACACTTCCGTAGATTTTAAGAAAAAGGTAGTGCATATGTTAGTTAAGAATCGGTGCTCAACCATTACATTAAGAATTGAAAAATGCCAGATACTCGTAATGTACAGCTGATAGAGTTGAGGATGAGCGTCATTTTTCAATCGAATGCTCACTTCATAATGATTTGAGGGAGGAACTCTTTCAGCACATTTCTAGCACATCTCGATGTTAACACAAGAAAACTTGACTATTATGGGGATACTGACAATTGTAATGTTAAACAATAGTTCTTTTGAATTATGTAGTACATGTCTTGATACTGACTGTTATTAGATATATATAGTTGTTTTTTTTTTCTATTTTGTTTTGGCTCCGATTGTGACTGAGGCTTTTGGTGCTATAAAGATAATTATATCATATTATTATTGTTGTAAAGTCTTTAATATTGATCCAATCATTATACCGCGGCTTCAAAAAAGTGGGGTATACTGTTTTACCTCTGTCTGTCCGTCCTTGCAACCGTCCAGTTCATCCTCCGTCCCATGAATATTTTCGTTGCTTTTTTTTTCATTAACTACATTACAAGGATATCTGAAAGGTTTATTGAAGTCGGCTATATCGTGTGATAAGTTTTCAGATTCACTACTCAACCACTTCTTGTAAACACTTTTCACATGACAGCCAAGTTAAAAAAAATCGTCATATTTTTCTGAGGAACTACAATACAAAGATTTCTGAAATTTGGTTTCAAGGTTTATGTTAGTCAGCTATACTGTGTGATGCTTTTTCAGATTTACAACTCAACAACGAAATATTTGGGCGGGGTATCATCAGTAGTTCTAGTTTTATATGCCATTTATTTTAGATATGTTTGTTTTTAGGATCTCATAACATGGGCTTTCATATTTTATTGTTAATACTTATATATCTGTATGAATATGTTGTAAAGCGCTTAGGGTAATTTTTGATATTATATAATGCGCTGTTATAAATACTGTATAATAATAATAATAGTTAGCACCATCACTGATTGTTTATCTGCTCTTTATAGACCCCTTAATTTGGAAAAAATGAATATTCTGTTCTGTTTTATTCTATATACAGATTTCGAATTGAGTATATAGAAAGTATTTCGAATTGAATATGTAGAAAGTATTTCGAATTGAGTATATAGAAAGTATTTCGAACTACCTAAGCCTTATGTTATATACAAGAGTAGTCTCGATTTCCCAGACGCATATTTAAATATAGCGTCTGGGGTGATTAACCGGACTGGTCAAATATTTATAGGGGGCGTAACAAATGACTAAATGAAGAACATATCTATAAATAGCACTTCCGTTATCCCCAATATATATTTTTTTTAAAACAACAGTAAACAGTGTTATGTTCTAATTCGTAACCTCAACCGAACATAAAACATTTATCAATATAATACAAAACTCTCACATGGGAGTAGCCACTTGCAAAAGTCAAGTGCATTTTCATTCAGGTAATAAGTACACGTAATTCATTTTATATCAATGAGAATTATGAAAATTGTCTTGTCTCTAACTAGCACTGCAACATCAATATTTGCGACTCTTCTTCTTGGACTATCAACCTGTAAATAAATAATTTTCATAATTATTTATTTGGAAATAAGCATCTAGAGCACTTGACTGCAATGACTCGAATGACTTTAACTACTATCAAACCACCCGTGCATGAAATTCTTCTCGTATACTTTATATATCCATTCAAACAGACCTTTCTATAAATAGCATAAACACATGTTCCTTACCAAACAAAACAAACTAGCATCGATATATGTACAACTTTGATAAATATAATTATGTTCTAATTCGTAACCTCAACCGAACATAAAACATTTATCAATATAATACAAAACTCTCACATGGGAGTAGCCACTTGCAAAAGTCAAGTGCATTTTCGAAAAACAAAGATCGGGCAAATGTATGATCAGTTTATTATAATTAAATACCTAAATTCTAAGATACAGATAATTGAGTAATACTGTTTTCCTTCACATATCCATCTTTAGTAGATTCGGATAAATCTATCGGTCATGTTTACACCAACTATGCACCAAGCTTTGAAACCATAATTATAAAATAATTCATCCGTATAAAGAACCTATATTCAAAATAAACTAGCTTAGTACTATAGTGTAAAGAGTAAATCTTATGAAGTTATGGCATATTATAGACATTCGATATGTAACATTCAGATACATTAAATTGACCTTGAACAAGCAGTGTCATGTAGCCCAGCGGTATTGATTCAGCGTACATGCTGTTTTTCTGTACAAGCGGTATTTTTATTTTTGTATTCTAATCAATCAACATACCTCAATCAATCAACCTACCTTCAATGGTATTCTAGCTAAGTGGTAATCCGTATTGTTATTCTGGTCAAACGGCAACCTGTATTGTTATTTAGCCAAGCGGCAATCTGTTTAGTTACTATATCCAAGTGGCAACCTGTATATTGTTATTCTAGCTATGCGGCATATCTTAAGCGTTACTCTAGCCAAGCGGCAATCTGTATTATCATTTAAGCCAAGCGGCAAGCTATATAGTTATTATAGTCAAGCGGCATATCTAAAGCGTTACCCTAACAAAGCGGCAATCTATATTGTTATTTAAGCCAAGCAGCAATCTATATAGTTATCATAGCCAAGCGGCATATCTGTATTGTTATTCTAGCCATGTGACATATTGTAAGCGTTACTCTAGTCAAGCAACAATCTGTATTGTTATTCTAACCATGCTGCATATCTTAAGCTTAACTCTGGCCAAGCGGCAATCTGTATTGTTATTTAAGCCAAGCGGCAATTTTAATTTTTATTCTAGCCATGTGGCATATCTTAAAAAGCGTAACTATAGCCAAACGGCAATCAGTATTTTTATTCTAGCCATGCGGCATATCTTAAGCGTTAACCTAGCCAAGCGACAAATCTATATAGTTATTATAGCCAAGCGACAATCTGTATTGTTTTTCTAGCCATGCAGCATATCTTAAGCGTTACTCTAGCCAAGCGGCAATCTGTATTGATATTTAAGCCAAACGGCAATCTATATAGTTAATATAGCCAAGCGGCAATCTATATAGTTATTATAGCCAAGCGGCAATCTGTATTGTTATTATAGCAAGCGGCAATCTATATAGTTATTATAGCCAAGCGGCAATCTGTATTGTTATTATAGCCAAGCGGCATTCTGTATTTTTATTCTAGCCAAGCGGCAATCTGTATTGTTATTTTAGCCAAGCGGCAATCTATATTGATATTTCAGCCAAGCGGCAACCAGTAAATAATTTCATTCTAGTCAAGCGGCCACCTGTAAATATTGTCATTCTGCCAAGCAGCCACCTGTAAATATTGTCATTCTAGCCAAGCGGCAATTTGTAATGTTGTTCTAGCCAAGCGGCTATATATCTGTAATGCTATTTTAGCCAAGTGGCAATCTATATTGTTATTTTAGCCAAGTGGCCACCCGTTGATATTGTCATTCTAGCCAAGCGGCATTTTATATTGTTATTCAAGTCTAGCGGCATATCTTAAGCGTTACTCAAGCCAAGCGGCATATCTATAATGTTATACTAGACAATAATGTTGAGTAGAAAATACATAAACCATAACCAACTACACAAAGTAAAGAAGATTTATCATTATTCAAAACCAATCAATTATATCAATATAAGATCACAATGGGTACAGCAATTGCAGTGCCTTTCAAATCACTTGAACCATACAATGATTTCTTTTAAGGACCATGAATAAACATGTCTTTAGTATCATTGAATTTAAGCATCTAGGTTACACAATTTTAGCATAACAAATTATTGTGATATAACAAGGCCAAAAATAGCGCAATATAACGTTTAATAACTATACATACTAAATGTATAGGGGGAACAACCAAGTGTTGTCATCCTTCCAGTCAAAGCAAAACGCAATCACACCTGATAAACCTGGTGTGTAGCATCTAGAATAAAATAATTCAATTTTCTTGTTATCACTGTCAGCAAATCTATCAACTGAATGAGGTCCATACATATAATCTATAAATTCAAAAACAAAACTGACGCCCCAATCGTCAAAATAAAAAAAACCTTGCTTATAGCATCTGCTTTAACATTTTTATCTCTAGGCATCCATTTAATATCTAAATTTATAGAATTCTTTACACAACTAGAAAATATTGACATCTATTGACTACTATGTAGTTGCGTTTTTACCACTACCTGACTCAACTATACCCACACAATTCTGACTGCCCGTAAACCACTTCAAGACATTCCCGCATGGATAACTGACCTTGAATAGAATCTATACATAATTTTATAGCCTTCTTTTCTCTCCATATACAACTTTATCCTGTCCCTCAATCAGTCCACATTAAAAAAAAAAAATTAAAAAAATCTGATTCTCTAATAGACATAAATAAGCTCCATAAGCAAAACTGCTAGCATCAGAATACACATTTATATATGGAACCTTATACTAGAAAAATTATCTCCCCTTGACCATTGATCCTTTCCTCATGTATTTGAACTATATTTTATGTTTCTTTTATCACTCTGTAATGTTTATGTCATGACGTTATTAATGTTATGCTCTTATTGGGCCCTTTAATTTTAAAATAAAATCTTGTATTGTACAATCTGAAAAGCAAATTTTATGTTTCCAAAACTGTAACTCACATATGACCTCTTGTACCCTCAGTCAAGATAAAACTATAGTCCCATGAAACACGTGACTCAATCAATCTATACAAATTTCTAGTTATTAATCTGGTTACATTACCTATGACAGGCGACATAAAAAAATTACTCAGCCGGTGACCCCGGCTAAAAGCATGCACTAATAAAAGGGAAAGCATATATTGAAATTGTTAACGGATTTATAACATGAGGTCTGGTTTTAACTTCTTCAACACAACCATTAATCAAAAGATAAGCAATAGCTCGTGATACAATGTTTGCATTATCAATAGCAGATTAATTGTTTTTACTAAAAGGAATAGCATATCCCTCTAAAATAATGTCTAACAAATATGAATTTGCTTCTACCATTTTTCAATAATCGAACTATTTTTTCGTCTACCTTTAACAGATTGTACACTAATTGATTGCTCATATTCATATGAATCCAGTTGTAAAGTATTTAACTGCTCTTTTAAATGACGTTTATAACTTGCAAAAAAATCAAAATAATACTTATCATTCATATCTTTCTCCGCGACTTGTTGGGTTGTTAAACTTTGAACAGTTTCGTCTCCAGTGACCCATCGTCTGGCAACCAAAGCAGATGTCAGTGTTGTTCTTCTAGTAGACACGAAAACTACGATCAGTAGCACTAGTAACAGTTGCATTGGTATTCTCTACGGGTATTAGTAAAAGTCTCCTCATTTTCAGAATTCCCATACTAAGTTGAATGTGTTACATTGTAAGAATTCGATAAAAAAGCATCTAGAGCACTTGACTGCAATGACTCGAATGACTTTAACTACTATCAAACCACCCGTGCATGAAATTCTTCCCGTATACTTTATATATCCATTCAAACAGACCTTTCTATAAATAGCATAAACACATGTTCCTTACCAAACAAAACAAACTAGCATCGATATATGTACAACTTTGATAAATATAATAGTAGTAAATGTACATGTAGACATTCTTGTAGCTCACTCTATGTTGGCCAATGTGCTGATGGGAAATTTTAATACAAACTTGAAGTCAATCACACGTCTTCCTGTTCTCAGAGTTCTTGTCTGAAACTGAGTGATTTATAAACATTTATAAACATGTAATAAAGATATAGTCAAAATTAAGCTTTTAAAAATTAATTGGCCGTACTTTATATTCAGATTTCGGATATTTGTTTTCGTTGATTAAGAGTACTTTATATAAGTTTTACTCTATTTTGTCATGGTTTTTATCTAAGACTTGCAGGATCAATAACTACTTTTCTAGTTTTCAGCTGGTTGTGTCACCCCTGGTTCCACCACTACCTGAGTACCGCAGACAGCGGCATCCAAACGCCTTCCTCGTTTTGTTCTGAGGCCTTGCTTAAATATTATAGCACTCATCATATGCGGATCCACCCAAACCCCCCTTTTTTCTTAGGAAAAATGTGGTTGATTATAGGGAAACACTGTAGCATGAGTGAGTGAAGTTCTCCTCTGGATCTGCCACTGTTCGTGAATAGAGGATACCATGCTCTCTGCACGCTTAAAAAGAGGTCCGTAGCTGAACCGTTATACTTAAATCTATATTTCTGCTTCAATACAATATACCCTTATTTTTTAGTGAGTCATAATTTCTCCAACCTGTATCCCGAACGAGCTATAAATTAGGACCTCCTTTTTATAATTATTGTTAATTTCTTTACGTCCTGAATATTACCATTATTTACCACAAGACGATTTAAAAACAACTCGAGATCAAACTATTCTTACATGTATATTATGGCACACCTGTCCACTTCATTCTCTTATATTCATACTATAAAATACCACTATTATCTGTTCTTTGTATTGTTTCACATCGTCCTAATAATGCATGAAATATTTGTCACTGGACGTTAAGCAAAGGCAACCATCAGTTTATTGTGTCACCGTTAGTCTCTATTTCTTTATTGTTTCATCTATTTTTACTTGTTTTGTCTCGTTATTCGTATTTCTGTAAATTCCTGCAATAATTTATGCTGTCTTTTTTTAATATATCTGATGTACTTACCTTACAAAAAAGCACACATCAAGTTACGTCTATGTAAAGAAAACATCTCATACAAATACTAAGATTGCATATGCAGAAAATCTTGTTTAACAAGTATAACTGGCAGATCATCGAGATCACACAATGAGCCAACTAAATTTTCATTTACCAAATTAACTGATCTTAAAACGGCAAACAACAGAATAGTCTGAATGTTTCTAAGCTGTTAAATACACCAATAATCGCCTAATCCTTTTGGGAAGCAAATATTTAGGAACCAACCTTCACACAAAACCACTTTGCCAGTGTAGCCCGTGTCCATGGAGAAATATAGAACTTAACCAGTCAGTCATGAAACCCAATACTCTTTGAATGCATGTTTGAATCATGCACATGGAAAAGATGGAATGGAATTTGTCCAATATTGCATTGTAAGTTGTAAAAAAAGATAATAACTCAAAAGTGTATTCTACTTCTCCAACTCTTATAATTTCCATCATGTATTAGCCTACAACAAAGGACAGATTCACAAGAACAATATATTCTGCTGTGAACCTTTTATATAAAAATAAGGAAACTGGTATGATTGCTAATGAGGCAACAACCCAACAAAGTTCAAATGACATGGATATACATGTACATAAATGTGATCACTGCATGGCCTTCGATATTAAGAAAACTCCCTACCATATAGTCAACTATTAAAGGGCCCGAAATGAAAATAAGATACAATTCAACCGTAAAAACTAACTGTTTAATTGTTCATATGATTTTTAATTTGTTAATACAAATCTAATTTCCCTAACATATCTGACAACAGTGTTTCTTGATATTTGTTTCATTTACTCAGTGTACATCTGTGTATTTTTTTTCGCTTTGTGGCGGCTGTCAAAATAATGTATACCCAACATTTTTGGTACTGTGATCTATTTATACTGATTGATGCTTCAGTAATTAAAAAAAATTCTTTCAGTTTGAATCTTGTTCTTATAAAATTGAAGCTTGTTTATGATACAATGAAAATCCTGAATATTACGGTTTTTTTTTTAATTCTTCACATTTTACACATAAAATCTGTGTCCATTAAACATCATTGGTTTGTCTACAAAAGAAAGTAAATATTAAAATCAAAGAAATTTTTAGTCACCAGCATAGCATATATATGAAAAATAAATTGTTAAAAAAAAACAACATCATACAAATATATTGTATAAATTATTGTCCTGGGGCAATCTGAATCGGGCTTCAGGGTGCAAAATTTTCTCGCTGCGTTGAAGACCTGACCCATTGGTGGCATTGGGTTAGTAGTGGGGGAAGTGGGGGTTCTGGGCCACTTTGTCTAATGTTAACCCTATGGGGAAAAGGTAGCCTCCTGAGAGGTAGCCTCCCGATGTGAGGCTTATTTCTATGACGTCATTTTTAGATATTATGACATTTATTAATTGTTTTTTATTGATTAATGTACAGATGTGTATGTGTGTGTATGTGTATGTGCATGTGTGTGTGTGTGTGTGTGTGTGTGTGTTGGGGAGGGGGATTCAGCTGAAGCACACTTCTTATCCTTCTGAAATCCCCCTCCTCTCCTTTAAGATAGTAAACCTGTAAATAGAGGTATCATTTTTTTAGGATAAACCTTAAAAAATTGTTTTGCTATTCTCAACGTTTTTTTTTAACCTTTACATGAATAACGCCCTTATTTTCTGTATCTTTCTCTGTAACCTTTACAAACGACTGCATTAATCCCGAGATTTGGAATGGAATCACTAAGCTGAGAATGTCTGCATAAATACAAGATTAATAACAGTAATAATTTGAATACAAATTTCACACATTCAATTAACTGCAACACTAGAAACAGCGCAGTACATACCAATCTTATTTTTCTTTGTAATTATCAATGCTTTCTTGTCCCAACAAGTTGTAAACATTTTTATGGTCGTGCCGCAATTTTTTTTTTAGGGGGGGGGGGGGGGGGGGTTGTAGTAGGTTTAACCCATGTTCGTCAGTACATTAGTCGTCACAAAGTTGGTTTCCATTTTATAATTTTAGTTTGCCTCAATCAAATCTAATGAAAATGTATACACACAGAGATCAAGTTTGAATTTTATTGGTGTCACTGTTAACTGTATAATTTGCCTTATATGGCCTGGGTAACTAAAGAAATTTCTAAAAGTGACCATTCGATCTTAGGAGAACCTTTCTAAAGCCCTCTTTTTGTCATACATACAATATTATATTTTTCGACTTTCATGTAGATTTTTTTTTTATCTTTTCTGTTAATTTAAAAAAAAAGATGTGGTATAATTGTTAATGAGACGATTACACGCCATTATTCGGACAGCCCATTAGTCCGACAGCCCATTAGTCTGATAATCCATTGCTCCGACAGCCCAATACTCCGACAACCCATAAGTCCAACACTTTTCAAGTCAAGCATAAGGGTAACAGTATAAAAAAAATGTCTGTCTGTATTATTACGTTTAGATATACTAACATGTTTTTAAAAGAAATAACTCCGTATTGTCGAGCCTGCAAGCTCGACATAGGGATAGTGATCCGGCGGCGGCGTTAGCTAACTTTTTAAAAGCTTTATATTTTAGAAGGTGGAAGACCTAGATGCTTCATACTTTGTATAAAGATGCCTTATGTTACGAAGTTTCCGTCAGTCACATGTCAAATGTCCTTGACCTCATTTTCATGGTTCAGTGACCACTTGAAAAAAAGATCAGATTTTTTGTAATCTTGAATTCTCTCTTATTATAAGTAATAGGATAATTATATTTGGTATGTGCGTACCTTGCAAGGTCCTCATGCCTGTCAGACAGTTTTCACTTGACCTTGACCTCATTTCATGGATCAGTGAACAAGGTTTTGGTGGTCAAGTCCATATCTCAGATACTATAAGCAATAGGGCTAGTATATTCGGTGTATGGAAGGACTGTAAGGTGTACATGTCCAACTGGCAGGTGTCATCTGACCTTGACCTCATTTTCATGGTTCAGTGGTTATAGTTAAGTTTTTGTGCTTTGGTCTGTTTTTCTCATACTTTATGCAATAGATCTACTATATTTGTTGTATGGAATGATTGTAAGGTGTACATGTCTAGCGGGCAGATGTCATCTGACCTTGACCTCATTTTCATGGTTGAATGGTCAAAGTTAAGTTTTTGAGTTTTGGTCTTTTCATCTAATACTACATGTACAAATAAGGAGATTTTGTAGTATTGAAAATGCGACAAATATCCACGATAGTAGTTCATTTAAGCAAGGACCGTTCATATTTGTTGAAGACCGGAAATTGCATTTTATGTCGGAAAACGCAAGAACAATATTTTGTCTAAGTACCAGATTAGGACGAGGAATTAACGATCCCATACTTGTTTCACCCCGTCACATTTTTTCCTTGTCACAAAACAAGTCCCAGTAATGACGGGGCTGCTGTATATTAAACATATTTTCCTTTATTTTTTTACATAGATCGGGCCGCTATGTTTATAAAAAGAAGTGAAAGATACAAACTCAAAACCCAGAACTCATGAGTCGCAGAAACTAACAAAACCAAGACAAACAAAAACCTAAAGGAAACCCCGAAAATGACTATAAAAACTCATACAGAAAAGAAAGGGATATTCAACTCATAAGACAAGGTCAAATGACAACAGCATGGCAAACAAAGAAAAACGAACATTAGACAAACATTAGGACATAAAACAAACCTGAAGAATGAGGAACACAAACCCATCCTAAAATCTGTGGTGATCAATCTAATTAAAAACCGATCTCTCATCGCTCCTGTTTCTGATATGTCGCGTGGGAGATCTAACGAAACCCGCTTTGAGGTCATATGTTACAGTAAGTGACCTCGTATGTGTGTCTTTTTCGACTAATGAAATTAAGTCTTCCACGATCTTGAAAGTTTAACGTAAGGTAAAGGGATGTAACTCATTTTATTTACGACGAAATCGTCAGTCAAAATAATTCATAAACTTTTTTGATTGGTTTATTAATAGGTCGTCAACTCATTTGCATATCATTATAAATTCATTATTTTTAGTTCACTCACATGTGACTTCAAAGCCGGTTTCGTTAGATCTCCCAAGCGACATATCAGAAACAGAAGCGATGAGAGATCGGTTTTAAATTAGATTGTGTAGAAATCTCAGGTACGAAGAAAAGGTCTTCATATCTTGCTTTACATGTGTCATTGATTGTGTGACTGATTTAGATATAAAAACGGGGATAAACATATTTGAGTAGTATAAGAATCTACAAAAAGGAAACGGATTGTGTTAACGACAAAACGAACATATCTGTTGGCATAAATGAAACAGATCTTCGTCAACGATTGATCTTTGATGTTGTCTGTAAAATCTTTGAAGAATGACTCCAACTTCAACTAGCAACATCCCAGTGGCACTAGCATACGTAGTATATGTGTCTCAATTGGTACGTTAATCTAGAGCTAGCTCGAAGTACGTTAATTTTGTTGAACGAGGAATACTGCATTCCCAAAAGTTGCTAAGACAGGGCTATAAATCAATCAAATTAAGGTCATCACTCAAGACATTTTACGGTCGCCACCATGAGCTGATGGCCATTATGACAAAAGAGTGTCAGAAATCATATCTGATATTCTTCATCAGTCATAATAACCTTCCATCATACCCGAACTGACAAGAAATAACACGACGGGTACCGTGTACGGTGCAGGAAATGCTTTCTCTTCCGGAGCACCTGATTTCACTCCCAGTTTTTATTGGAGTTCGTGTTGTTTCTTATTCATTATTCATAACTGTTGATGTAAATGTCCTTTGGTTTTGTTAGTCTTTGATTACTCCTTGGTTTTGATTGTTATTGTCTTGAAATACTTGGTTTAATAGTTTCCTAGTAGCAACATCACTTTTCCATGGAACTAACGATAGGGAACATAAGCGCTAGAATATCGTATCAACTACTAGTTGACATACTTTTATGATGGTCTATTATGAATGATAACGACATTAAATAATGGAGTGTTATAAACAAATTTCGTAACTTACAAAAAGTAGATTTAGAATATAACACCATTCAGTAGAGTACACAACCACAGGATCGTAATATAACGAAAGAACGCGACCGAGTGCTATTTCTAAAATATACGAATAAGGTATTTTTGTTATATATTTAAGTATAAATAGTAGGCTTTGTATACAGTGATTTGCAAAATCACGCAATCAAATATCCACGAATATGCAAGTTTTCATCAATTCACGAATATTGATACCATGAAAATAATCGAAACCACAGTAATGAAACAAATTAGCAAGAAAATGAGCAAATTAGGTTCCCAAATAAATGTCATTTGCTTGGTGAAAAACATGTCCTTCAAACTTAAAAAAATACGCTGTCAATAAAAACAAGTCAAACCTACTTCATTAAATCACATGTCAAGTAATGCTTAGTAACGGTTATACAAGAGTTTATGCACGAGGTGAAGGTTATACATGAGGTGAAGGTTATACAAGAGGTGAAGGTTATACAAAAATTGAAGGTTATACAAGAGGTTAAGGTTATACAAGAGGTGAAGATTATACAAGAGGTGAAGGTTATACACGAGGTGAAGGTTATACACGAGGTGAAGATTTTACAAGAGGTAAAGGTTATACAAGAGGTGAAGGTTATACAAGAGATAAAGGTTATACCCGAGGTGAAGGTTATACAAGAGGTTAAGTTTATACAAGAGGTGAAGGTTATACACGAGGTTAAGGTTATACAAGAGGGGAAGGTTATGCACGAGATGAAGGTTAAACAAGAGGTGAAGGTTATGCAAGATAAGTTGTAGATATGGCGATTTTGTATTATATAAAAAAGATGTGGTATGATTGCCAATGAGACAACTATCCACAAAAGATCAAAATGACACAGACATTAACAACTATAGGTCACCGTACGGCCTTCAAGAATGAGCAAAGCCCATACCGCATAGTCAACTATAAAAGGCCCCGATAAGACAATGAAAAACAATTCAAACGAGAAAACTAACGGCCTTGTTTATGTAAAAAAAATGAACGAAAAACAAATATGTAACACATAAACAAACGACAACCACTTAATATACAGTAGAATGTTTGATATGCAACAAAACTGTAGTCATGATTTAAAGTAAAGACAACAGTAGCATGCCATTGTTAAAACTGTAAATAGGAAGGGGATAGGCAGGATATACAATGACACATGCAGGCTTAACATCTCGCTGCAAATTTATATGCATATCGCTGAGCCGGACTTAAACTTGCTTATTCATAAGGTAACTGTTCATCGTAACCGGACACATAATTCTAACTCCGAGCCGACCAGTCTTTGCTCTACACTTAAATGCTGCTTTGTTAGCGGAGAAGCAGCAAATACCAATATTAAATAAAGGCAACCGTACTCTGTAGTATATACCGCTGTTCGAAATTCATAAATCGATAGTCTTTGATTTTAATTGGCAGAAGTTGGAACTCACGACCTCCCGCACCTGAGATCACCGAGGGTGTTTCAGATAATATGAAAGAGGTGGCGGTTTCAGATGGTATGCAAGAGGAGGCGGTTTCAGATGATATGAAAGAGATAATTCAACTGTAAATGGTATATCATTTCTGAGGAAATTTTATTATTTCTATTGATTTCTCCTCACATATGTGCAGTCTGTTGACTTTCGTGTTCAGCTCAACGTCTTCTTCTCCAGAAAGTGGTCGTTGTACTGGGCGTTGTACTGGGCGTGGTAGATATTTGTGTACAACAAACTCTGTTGCCACAGCATCCACTTGTATCCCTGGTTCCTTTGCATGTTTCACCTTCGCTGATACATGTCGAACCATCAGCGCATGTATCTATGAAAAATAAAGTATGTTATGCTTGCAAATGAATCAATTACAAACCAGAATACCATAACGAAACCCACTGAATTGCAAACACTTGAATTTGAACATGCATGTAAATGTTGGGGTGGAATTAAACCTATTTTGTTAACTCTCTGTAGCAAATTTGTTCTTTTGGTTGTAGTCTATTATTTATGAATAGCATGATTTATCACATGCAATAAGTGTGTTACGAATAAATTATATGCAAAATGCATTTATTGCCTATTCCAACATTATGAAACTATATTTCAACATGTGCATTGGTCATTAGTTAAGTCATTGATGACTTGCAAAGTTCAAAACGATTAAAATTGCCTCCATGACAATTGCCTACATGACAAACGGAGATATTTGATTACCTTAATGAGATATCAAGCCCCTGGATTTTTCATCATAACAGATTCTTTTTGTTGAGTTTACTTACTGGGATGTTTAAATCAAACGCTGGAAGACGATAATAAAGTCCAAATCTAAGAATCGCGAAACTGTTTGTTCAAATCAAAGACAATATTAAACATGAAAATGAAACTCGTGAGAAGTTGATTGTTTTATACATCGACTCTTTTTATTGGAAAATAATTTGCAATTTTAAACTTTCCAGACGCGCGTTTGATTAATCATTAAATTCGGAGCTGAATACATCCTGGTGCCGGAACAAATCGATATTGAAATCACACTATAATTCAAGAATTATATGAATAGCAACATCTTGCTCAAAAGATGGCTGTCATATGCAAAACTAAAAAAGTTACAAAATGGTCAATCAAACCAAGTTAACAAAGTTTATGAAAGTTACCTCCCCTCTAAAAGAGGAGCAAAAGATACCAGAGGGACAGTCAAACTCATGGATCGAAAATAAACAGACAACGCCATGGCTGAAAAAGTAAAAGACAAACAAACAAATAATAGAACACAAAACACAACATAGAAAACTAATGACATGCAACACAATCCCCTTCAAAAATTGGGGGTGACCTCAAGTGCTCCGGAAGGGTCAGCAGATCCTGCTTTACGTGAAGCACCCGTCGTGTTGCTCATGCTATTACAAACCCGATAAATATTATAATTCGGAAGGTTGTACACGAATATTATAAAAATTTCTACACAAACCTGACCATGTGCATGTTAAATACTAACAACATAGAAATTGATTACTAACGACGGAAACAACAAGTACATACTATAAAGCTGACAATATGGTTTAAATTTGATGACTAGTTAAATAAAAGTTGTGATCAAAATGTTAATTAAGTATATTGCATATAAATATATATGTTAATAAATGGTATTTTATTTTCTGTACTAACCGGTACACTTGCAGCATGCAAAGCCACATCCACAATTTACTGACAGTTTCTCTACACGTCCTCCCAACTCGCTGCGGCATATTTTTGAGTGTGAACAATATCCACCATACATTTTGGTACATGCAAAGTTGGATTTACCTATTATTTAAACAAACAAAATCAATTATAGAAGTGAATAAAAAACAATACGGATCAACTTTCAAAAATATTACAGATGGTTAAAATGCATTTGAAAGCTTTGGATAAAAAGAACAATTTACTGGTCATCGAACGCATGCATCAATTAGCAGATAGTTATCAGAGTTTCCATGATTATAATTAAGTATGCCAGACGCGCGTTTCGTCTAAATAAGACCCATCAGTGACGCTCATGTCAACTCATATTAGCAGAACTGTACCATATTATAAAAAGGTACATATCAGTTATATAACTTATCTAAAGGGGTGGATAGTGTTGCTTTCCTTTTCATACATTTATTGACTTTTAAAAAACATTATTTTGATACACAATGTTATTTGGAAAAATGCATCCAACGACATCGATATTCAGTAACAAAACCAAGCAGGTTATATTCAAGCTGTCTATAAACTTAAGACAAGCGTGTTCTATTGAGATCGTTTTTCTTACTAATAGAAGAATATAGAAATTAACTGGAGGCAAGCAAATGAAAACAAAACTAAAAAAAGGAAAGTGTCCTGCCCTTAACTATTCAGGAATATTAAATAAAACTAAGAAAAGGTAAGTGTTCTGCCCTTAACTATTCAGGAATATTAAATAAAACTAAAAAAAGGTAAGTGTCCTGCCCTTAACTATTCAGGAATATTAAATAAACTTAAGGTAAGTGTCCTGCCCTTAACTATTTAGGAATATTAAATAAACTTAAGGTAACTTCCGACACTAAGGGAGACAACAACGTTTTACTGGTATTAGACTGGTTTACGATTTACGTCATTGTATATATCGCCTATATTCCGATGTCACGGTAACAGCTTTGTTGTCGTCTGGTAACGAATAACAATACTAGTTAGTCAATATAATACTTTTTTCGTCATGGGTCGCATACGTAGGGGAGGACAGTTCATCAAAAAGGACAAATTAAAGCGCTCTTTGAGAATGAATAATTTAAATAGCCTCAGTCGGGAAGACCACACTTATAGTACTCTCACTAATAATTCGCAAGATGTAAGTTTTTGTGAGTTGGACGTTGGACAATCGGTGTCCGTTCACAGTGACCCTTCTTTTGACGTAACATGGAAAGAAGGTCGTCGGGTAGTCGAACTGTTCCACCTCGCACAGAATCTCTTCTGCAAAATGTGTAACTGTCCCTTGCAGTTAAGGCAGCAACCATTTGATTTTCTGGGGGGGGGGGGGGGGGGGGGGCTATGTTTTTTTTTTCTGTACAAACTTTTTTTTTCGCCTGCGGCGAAAAACAATATATTATTTCTCGACAAGTCGAAAACAATTTTTTTCTTTCAATTTTAGCATTACATATAGTGGCAGCTGAGGGTGAAACAAACATTTTTTTTTTTCTCAGAATCAAAAACAAATTATTTTTTTCTCCAAAAACTGGAAACAAACTTTTTTTCCAAAAAAAACCATAGCCCCCCTCCCCCCCCGCCAGAAAATCAAATGGTTGCTGCCTAATTGACACTGTCGGCGAACGGAAGTACGTCCTTGGTAGCATTTTGTCCATACGCTGTAGTAGCTGCAGTGCTTGTATCAGTGTGAAAACGGGAAAAAGAAGTGAGACTGGTGCATTTGTAGTGAATTCAAAAGTTGCATTAGGTAAGAATTTACAAGATTCTCTCTAGATTCTGTATGCTATTTTTCCTGGGTGGAGAAGGTGTATGGTTTCATGTCTTGTATAAATGAACCTGCTCCACACCTCTCCTTTTCTTTCTTGAATTCCCCTCTATTCTGGTCTGGGGTTTTGGATGAAAAAGTGTAATTTTTAGGGGAAGTGCTGCCCAAATTTTTTATGAATCTGGACTTAGTAATTTTTATGCATTTATTTTTCAATTTTTACCCCCTCCCCCTTCTAGTTCAAATTACAAGAAGTAATTCCCATTTGTTGAGTTATATGCCTAATCGGTTTTATAAGGTAGTCTTCGTACACATGCAGTTTATGGAAATAACATATTTATGTACTGTGTATACTTTTATTTAGTGACCATTTTGGTGAACTTTATTTAAAATTTTAACTGCACAATTAAGGTGGATGAATAAAGAAAAATGACATGTTGGTATATAATTTTCTTTAGGGTATACAGTATTATTAGTGAATCATTAGTCATTATAAGAAAATTATATGAGTCTTTGATCTATAAGTATAAATGTAGATATGGATTTACAATCATATAAATAAATTATATATAAAAAAATATTATATTCCAAAGAAGTCAGAACTTGAAATATTTTATTCTAATATTTAGATTTAGTATTATCTAAATTACCAATATGCAGACTGTTGTTTCATATTAAGCACAATATCAATGTTTTTAGATTAAAAATACTTGATTTTTTAGGAATGATACATGCAGGAATAGGGGCCTCACATGTCAACAATTTTCTTAGTGCATTGAATGTTCCTCCTGTGAATTCCTCCACCATCAAGAAAAAGGAAAATGAAATTGGGAAAAAAATATTTGAAGTTGCAAGAGAATCATGTCAATCAAATCAAAAGAAGGAACAGTTAATGAGTAATGGAAAGGTAATTTTATAATAATAATATTTAGGCAGATATTTCTTAAGCAATGTTTTGATAATTTTACAAAGTATATATAGTAGAGTATAATAAGGACTGTATATTTAATTTTGCTCTTGCCGTCCGAGAAAATTAATTAGGTCTATACATGATTCAGATCTTGGTTATAATTTTAGGTTCAGGGTCAATATCTAAAATTAGATTAATTGCTTCGCTGACCACAGCTGGATACGACCTCAGAGATCAAAACCTGAACAGTCGGGGCAAAGTTGGATACAATATTCAAACTTGATACAGGTTTAAATTGGAATGTTTTATGCACCCCCTTTTTTATACGACTGCAAAAATTGAAAAAATTTTGGTCGTATATTGGTATGACGTTGGCGTTTAGTTTTCGCACTCTAACTTTAATAAAAGTGAATAGAAATCTATGAAATTTTAACACAAGATTTATGACCACAAAAGGAAGGTTGGGATTAACAAGTAACTCGTTGTCTTTAATCTTTCCATAAAAATAAATATCAGATAACAACTGTCATATTCCTGACCTAGGCCTGGTGCAAGCATTTTTTTATGATTAGTTGGATTTAACTGGTTTTATAGCTTAAATAATACCATAATAAGACATTACCAAAATGTATTTAATTAAGGATGTACTTAGCTGAGGATTTGGAATAAGTGTCAAATGTTCGGACTCCTTTGTGTTTATCCATACCATACAAAGTAAAATATTATGCCCCATAACACCTATTTATCTGTTTACATGAGACTTAATAGCTCATAAAAGGTCATTTGACAAAATTAAAACAGATTTTTGATTTTTTTTTTTTTGAATTGAGACCCAAATAATACCAATGCAAATATAAGGTATTAAACCGAGTCAGCCTTTTCCCACCATATTTTATAAATTAAATATCTCGAAAAGGAGCTCCATGACCTTTCAATATTTTTAGATTATTTTGATCCTTAACTTATACTCTTCCGGCTTAAAGTATCAATTTTGAATTCTTGATTTATTTAATTTTACCTTAGATCACCTTAAAATAAAATCTTACCTGTAATCATCGTGAAAGCCACAGCCAAAACTAGCAGTGCAATTTTTGACATTCTGATACAAATGTTACTTATCTGACAGTTTTTAAAGAATGATTTAAACAACTTGGTTTATAACATAAAAGTTAGGAAATCTGGATGAATCTTGACAGTGGGCGAATTCAGATGGTGTCGTTTTCGATGGTGTTTCATTGGTCTTCGAATCAACGAAGTGTACGTTGCATTTTATTTATTTTGTTAAGACGTAGTATATCGATGTATTGTGCAAATAAAACTTCCGATTAGCAACATATGTTTAAAACGTTCATAAAGTTCAGCAATACTTTGGAAGATTGCATAAGCTGTTTTTACCTTAAATCAAGATATCTCCCGCTTTCTATTTCAAAGTCAGTATTCGCAACATACACGTTTGAGGGCCATTGATTCATTTAATAAATAACATACATGTGTATCTATAGAATACGTATTATGCTGTTGAACCATTGATGGAGCAATTGTCAGTGCAAGGTTTATTATGTATGTGCATATCCGACGCAAGGAGATGGCTGTCAAAGATTTTTGTCTATCCTATCCTATTCGTTTTTCGATAATTTGTATGTTATAAATCAGACATTTTTTTTCATGTTTGAATTTTATTATTCGTAAGATCTCGAAAAAAATATAGACAAAGATAGTTTACTATTTTGATTTTACTATTAAGGTATAAAACATTACCATACAGATGAGAAACAGTCAATTACATAGTGCCATGTTTTGCTTCTTTGCTACATGTTTTTTTTAGTGTTAAGGATTATAGCACTGTTGACTACTGTAATATTGAAATTTGTACCTATTCTTTTTTTTTCACGTATCGTTGTCAGTATAATGGAATTTGATGCGACTGTAATACAAGTGAGAGGTTTGGTAAGCTATAAAACAAGGTTCAATACACCATTTAAAAATGCATGTCAGGAATATGTTATTAAGGCCACACCAATTTAATTTTTTGTTCTCCGGATTTTTGGACTTCAAAATTTGGGGCGAGCGAGCGATTTGGAAATTTTAATAAAAAAATATTTAATTTGAAAATTTTTGAGGCGAAGCTTGAAAAGTAAAGGCGAGCGATTATAATTTTTTTTTGTAAACATAAAATAATAGGTTTTGACAATATTAAAACTTGATTTATCACTTGTACTTTGACATTTCTTTAATTTCTGAAGTATTTTTTCCCTGTTCACCAAAAAATAATTAAATCTGGTCTATGTATGTGTAACTGACAATGAGACAATTCTCAATCCAAGTCATAATCAGTTTTGGGGCAACCCCTTAATTTTATAAATATCCCTTTTACATGTTTTATGAGGGATCAATATATATATTTGTTTGTTCAAAAGGGCTCATATTTTCTCAAAGAACTATATATCTATCTGGTATTAAATGGTCAAAACATGTCCAAGAATTTTTGTAATATTCCTGGACTTTAACCATGTTAACACATTTACTTTAACAGTTTAATATTATTCAAAATAAGTGGACCCCTCTTTTAGAAAAAGATGTTTAACATATTATGTAACTTTCCTCTTTTTGAGTACAAAATTCTAAGTTTTCAAAGATTTTGTATAGAAGAACTATACAAATCCTTGGTATTTCTATTTTCTTTTCTACATCAGTAAAATGACCCCTTGTCTGAGGGAGGGTCGTTCTCAGCCTGATAATAACAAACACAGGTCAAAGTACGGCCTTTTACACAGGGCTTTGATACAGACCAAACAGAAGCTAAAAAGGACCCCAAAATTATTAGCGTACACAATTCGAACAGGAAAACCAACGATCTAATTTATATATCCGAACCGGAAAATACCAATGAACCACATCAACAAATGATAACTGCTGAACGACAGGCCCCTGAATCAATCAGGACAGGTGCATAAACATGCAGCGGCTATGGATAGTTTGTTTCGCCAGCATACAATATAATTGCAGTTGAAGGCAAATCATTCAGAAGTTCTTTGTACTTTATTCTAACAACGAACATTTTTTGATAGGGAACATAAGTAATGGGGAAAGAAACCAATTTTTTGTTTTTTACAGGTATTCCCGCTGTTATAAATTTACATCGGAGCACTCTCACTTTTGATAAATAGGTTTCATGCTAAAACAAATGTTCTCAAAGATATTTACACAATGTGGTGGGGTGCTTTTATGTTTAAAATCGTTATATACAGGTTAGACTGTGATTTTAAAAACAAATGTTGATATCTTTTTATAATATTTACAAAAAAAAACGGTACAGGAAATGGACATGATTACATTTCCGGATGCGGGAAGCGGGAATATAAAAAAATAAAAATATTCTGTTTTGAAAAAAATAGGTGCGGGCGGGTCCGTCGAACAAGGAATCAAATTGGTGTGGCCTAAGTTATTATCCATTCGTTTGATGTATTTGAGCTTTTGAATTTGCCATTTGAATCGAGACTTTCCGTTTTTAATTTTCCTCGGAGTTCAGTTTTTTGTGATTTCTTTTTTATTATAGTAGGAAAAAGTACTTTGAATATTAAATTAAAGATTTTTTTCTATAAAAAGTTGTCAACGAACTAAGATGAATATAATGAAATCATTAACGAAAATCTTGAAAAATGTGTACCTTAAGAAAATATGGCTTTCACCTTTATTTGCTTTATTCAAAGATAACAAACATTTACCAAATAGATCGTGTCCTATTCGCTTATTGGACTGTTATTCCTTGCTGCATTGTGCATAGGGGCCTCGGTTGTCGAATGGTTCAAGTAGTAACTACTGTAATCACTAGCCAGTCAACACTGAGTTTGTGAGTTCAATTCAAACCATGCTCGTGACTGTTCTAGTTTTCCCATCTGAGGTCAGTGGTTTTCTACTAGCACTCCAGATTCCTCAACCAATACAAAGCTGCGACGAAATATCCCAAAAGCGATGTTTAAAGGTGACGTTGAAAACATATACAATTAAAATAATTATCTTACGCCTACGCAGATCAACGGAATGTGTCGTCGATGAACTGAACGACGACGTTTATAATATTTGAAACATATCTTTTTTTTTAATTTTTTTTTTATCAACACTGACTTAATAAATGATAGATAGTAATAAATAGATGCAGTATTGGACATACATTCTCGTATTGATTAATATGTACTGTAGTAACATTACCGTCAGCGTGTATTTGAACCATCTGTCCGGAAATCTGAATCAATAGACGAACAATTATCTTCGTTATATGACAATATGTGGACAACTTTTAAATCAAATCAATGTTGAATAAACTTGTCAGCCAAATGTTACACATTATAAGCATACCATTGTAGGAATAAACTGTAAAATCTTGACTCGACTGGATTAGATTTTTACCTGCTTTAAATAAAAACCATTCAGGCTGACAAGGCAGTATGGGCTTTTCACATTATTAAAGGCTGCACGGTGACCTATAGTGTTTATGTCCCACCTACGATAGTAAAGGGGCATTATGTTTTCTGGTCTGTGCGTCCGTTCGTCCGTCTGTTTGTTCGTCCGTCCGTCCGTCTGTCCCGCTTCAGGTTAAAGTTTTTGGTCAAGGTAGTTTTTGATGTCCAATCAACTTGAAACTTAGTACACATGTTCCTTATGATATGATCTTTCCAATTTTTAAGCCAATTTTAACTTTTGACCCCCATTTTACGGTCCACTGAACACGGAAAATAAAAGTGCAAGTTTCAGGTTAAAGTTTTTGGTCAAGGTAGTTTTTGATGAAGTTGAAGTCCAATCAACTTGAAACTTAGTACACATGTTACCTATAATATGATCTTTCTCATTTTAATGCCTATTACCCATTTTCACGGTCCATTGAACATGGAAAATGATAGTGCGAGTAGGGCATTTGTGTACTTAGGACACATTCTTGTTAATTTATGTGTCATTTGGTCTCTTGCGAAGGTTTGTCTCATTGGCAATCATACCATACCTCCTTTATTATTGTCAAGGCCATTCCAGTCCAGATTTTATACTTTGCCCATTACTTGAGACATACGATAGGGTATCAACAGTGACTTATTGATAAACTACCATTTGATTTATTTCTTTTGAAATACAAGTATATCGAAAACTCAAGATATTAATATCAAAATGATACATGTTTTCGACATCAATTATCTGCCATGAAATCAGTCACTTTTACCCAAACTCAATCAAGTTCAACACTATTACGAAAATTTGAAACTTACAGTCTAACCTGTATATAACGATTTTAAACTTAAAAGCACCCCACCACACTGTGTAAATATCTGTGAGAACATTTGTTTTAGCATGAAACCTATTTATCAAAAGTGAGAGTGCTCCGATGTAAATTTATAACAGCGGGAATACCTGTAAAGAACAAAAAATTGGTTTCTTTCCCCCTTACTTATATTCCCTATCAAAAAGTGTTCGTTGTTAGAATAAAGTACAAAGAACTTCTGAATGATTTGCCTTCAACTGCAATTATATTGGATGCTGGCGAAACAAACTATCCATAGCCGCTGCATGTTTATGCACCTGTCCTGATTGATTCAGGGGTCTGTCGTTCAGCAGTTATCATTTGTTGATATGGTTCATTGGTATTTTCAGGTTCGGATATATAAATTAGATCGTTGGTTTTCCTGTTCGAATTGTGTACGCTAATAATTTTGGAGTCCTTTTTAGCTTGCTGTTTTGTCTGTATCAAAGCCCTCTGTAAAAGGCCGTACTTTGACCTGTGTTTGTTATTATCAGGTTGAGAACAACCCTCCCTCAGACAAGGGGTCATTTTACTGATGTAGAAAAGAAAATAGAAATACCAAGGATTTGTATAGTTCTTCTATACAAAACCTTTGAAAACTTAGAATTTTGTACTCAAAAAGAGGAAATTTACATCATAAAATTATGTTAAACAACTTTTTCTAAAAGAGGGGTCCACTTATTTTGAATAATATTAAACTGTTAAAGTAAATGTGTTAACATGGTTAAAGTCCAGGTATATTACAAAAATTCTTGGACATGTTTTGACCATTTAATACCAGATAGATATATAGTTCTTTGAGAAAATATGAGCCCTTTTGAACAAACAAATATATATATATTATATTTTATATTTTATATTGATCCCCCATAAAACATGTAAAAGGGATATTTATAAAATTAAGGGGTTGCCCCAAAACTGATTATGACTTGGATTGAGAATTGTCTCATTGTCAGTTACACATACATAGACCAGATTTAATTATTTCTTGGTGAACAGGGAAAAAATACTTCAGAAATTAAAGACAAGTCAAAGTACAAGTGATAAATCAAGTTTTAATATTGTCAAAACCTACTATTTTATGTTTACAAAAAAAAAATTATAATCGCTCGCCTTTACTTTTCAAGCTTCGCCTCAAAAAATTTCAAATTAAATATTTTTTTATTAAAATTTTCAAATCGCTCGCTCGCCCCAAAACATGGCACTATGTAATTGACTGTTTCTCGTCTGTATGGTAATGTTTTATACCTTAATATTAAAATCAAAATAATAAACTATCTTTGTCTATATATTTTTCGAGATCTTACGAATAATAAAATTCAAACATGAAAAAAAATGTCTGATTTATAACATACAAATTATCGAAAAACGAATAGGATAGACAAAAACCTTTGACAGCCATCTCCTTGCGTCGGAT
Source organism: Mytilus galloprovincialis (assembly GCF_965363235.1). Lineage (NCBI taxonomy): Eukaryota > Metazoa > Mollusca > Bivalvia > Mytilida > Mytilidae > Mytilus > Mytilus galloprovincialis. The sequence goes on along the minus strand of NC_134842.1, from coordinate 81,102,173 downwards.
ATGCACATACATAATAAACCTTGCACAGACAATCGCTCCATCAATGGTTCAACAGCATAATACGTATTCTATAGATACACATGTATGTTATCTATTAAATGAATCAATGGACCGCAAACGTGTATGTTGCGAATACTGACTTTGAAATAGAAAGCGGGAGATATCTTGATTTTAAGGTAAAAACAGCTTATGCAATCTTCCAAAGTATTGCTGAACTTTATGAACGTTTTTAACATATGTTGCTAATCGGAAGTTTTATTTGCACTATAAATCGATATACTACGTCTTAACAAAATAAATAAAATGCAAAGTACACTTCGTTGATTCGAAGACCAATGAAACACCATCGAAAACGACACCATCTGAATTCGCCCACTGTCAAGATTCATCCAGATTTCCTATCTTTTATGTTATAAACCAAGTTGTTTAAATCATTCTTTAAAAACTGTCAGATAAGTAACAATTGTATCAGAATGTCAAAATTTGCTCTGCTAGTTTTGGCTGTGGCTTTCACGATGATTACAGGTAAGATTTTATTTTAAGGTGATCTAAGGTAAAATTAAATAAATCAAGAATTCAAAATTATACTTTAAGCCGGAAGAGTATAAGTTAAGGATCAAAATAATCTAAAAATATTGAAAGGTCATGGAGCTCCTTTTCGAGATATTTAATTTATAAAATATGGTAGGAAAAAACTGATTCGGTTTAATACCTTATATTTGCATTGGTATTATTTGGGTCTCAATTCAAAAGAAAGAAAATCAAAAATCTGTTTTAATTTTGTCAAATGACCTTTTATGAGCTATTAAGTCTTATGTTAAAAGATAAATAGGTGTTATGGGGCATAACATTTTACTTTGTATGGTATGGATAAACACAAAGGAGTCCGAACATTTGACACTTATTCCAAAACCTCAGCTAAGTACATCCTTAATTAAATACATTTTGGTAATGTCTTATAATGGTATTATTTAAGCTATAAAACCAGTTAAATCCAACTAATCATAAAAAAATGCTTGCACCAGGCCTAGGCCAGGAATATGACAGTTGTTATCTGATGTTTATTTTTATGGAAAGATTAAAGACAACGAGTTACTTGTTCTTAAGTTTATTCCTGAATATTTAAGGGCAGGACACTTACCTTTTTTAGTTTTATTTAATATTCCTGAATAGTTAAGGGCAGGACACTAACCTTTTTTAGTTTTATTTAATATTCCTGAATAGTTAAGGGCAGGACACTTACCTTTTTAAATTTATTTAATATTCCTGAATAGTTAAGGGCAGGACACTTACCTTTTGTAGTTTTATTTAATATTCCTGAATAGTTAAGGGCAGGACACTTACCTTTTTTAGTTTTATTTAATATTCCTGAATAGTTAAGAGCAGGACACTTACCTTTTTTAGTTTTATTTAATATTCCTGAATAGTTAAGGGCAGGACACTTACCTTTTTGTAGTTTTGTTTTCATTTGCTTGCCTCCAGTTAATTTCTATATTCTTTTATTAGTAAAAAAAAGATCTCAATAGAACACGCTTGTCTTAAGTTTATAGACAATATAACCTGCTTGGTTTTGTTACTGAATATCGATGTCGTTGGATGCATTTTTCCAAATAACATTGTGTATCAAAATAATGTTTTTTAAAAGTCAATAAATGTATGAAAAGGACAGCAAAACTATCCACCCCTTTAGATAAGTTATATAACTGATATGTACCTTTTTATAATATGGTACAGTTCTGCTAATATGAGTTGACATGAGCGTCACTGATGAGTCTTATTTAGACGAAACGCGCGTCTGGCATACTTGATTATAATCATGGAAACTCTGATAACTATCTGTTAATTGATGCATGCGTTCGATGACCAGTAAATTGTTCTTTTTATCCAAAGCTTTCAAATGCATTTTAACCATCTGTAATATTTTTGAAAGTTGATCCGTATTGTTTTTTATTCACTTCTATAATTGATTTTGTTTGTTTAAATAATAGGTAAATCCAACTTTGCATGTACCAAAATGTATGGCGGATATTGTTCACACTCAAAAATATGCCGCAGCGAGTTGGGAGGACGTGTAGAGAAACTGTCAGTAAATTGTGGATGTGGCTTTGCATGCTGCAAGTGTACCGGTTAGTACAGAAAATAAAATACCATTTATTAACATATATATTTATATGCAATATACTTAATTAACATTTTGATCACAACTTTTATTTAACTAGTCATCAAATTTAAACCATATTGTCAGCTTTATAGTATGTACTTGTTGTTTCCGTCGTTAGTAATCAATTTCTATGTTGTTAGTATTTAACATGCACATGGTCAGGTTTGTGTAGAAATTTTTATAATATTCGTGTACAACCTTCCGAATTATAATATTTATCGGGTTTGTAATAGCATGAGCAACACGACGGGTGCTTCACGTAAAGCAGGATCTGCTGACCCTTCCGGAGCACTTGAGGTCACCCCCAATTTTTGAAGGGGATTGTGTTGCATGTCATTAGTTTTCTATGTTGTTTTTTGTGTTCTATTATTTGTTTGTTTGTCTTTTACTTTTTCAGCCATGGCGTTGTCTGTTTATTTTCGATCTATGAGTTGGACTGTCCCTCTGGTATCTTTTGCTCCTCTTTTACAGGGGAGGTAACTTTCATAAACTTTGTTTTCTTGGTTTGATTGACCATTTTGTAACTTTTTTAGTTTTGCATATGACAGCCATCTTATGAGCAAGATGTTGCTATTCATATAATTCTTGAATTATAGTGTGATTTCAATATCGATTTGTTCCGGCACCAGGATGTATTCAGCTCCGAATTTAATGATTAATCAAACGCGCGTCTGGAAAGTTTAAAATTGCAAATTATTTTCCGATAAAAAGAGTCGATGTATAAAACAATCAACTTCTCACGAGTTTCATGTTCATGTTTAATATTGTCTTTGATTTGAACAAACAGTTTCGCGATTCTTAGATTTGGACTTTATTATCGTCTTCCAGCGTTTGATTTAAACATCCCAGTAAGTAAACCCAACAAAGAGAATCTGTTATGATGAAAAATCCAACATTTACATGCATGTTCAAATTCAAGTGTTTGCAATTCAGTGGTTTTCGTTCTGGTTTGTAATTGATTCATTTGCAAGCATAACATTTTTTTTTCATAGATACATGCGCTGATGGTTCGACATGTATCAGCGAAGGTGAAACATGCAATGGAACCAGTGATACAAGTGGATGTTGTGGCAACAGAGTTTGTTGTACACAAATATCTACCACGCCCAGTGCAACGCCCAGTACAACGACCTCTTTCTGGAGACGAAGACTTTGAGCTGAACATGAAAGTCAACAGACTGCACATATGTGAGGAGAAATCAACAGAAATAATAAAATTTCCTCAGAAATGATATACCATTTACAGTTGAATTATCTCTTTCATATCATCTGAAACCGCCTCCTCTTTCATACCATCTGAAACCGCCTCCTCTTTCATATTATCTGAAACACCCTCGGTGATCTCGGGTGCGGGAGGTCGTGAGTTCCAACTTCTGCCAATCCAAATCAAAGACTATCGATTTATGAATTTCTAACAGCGGTATATACTACTGTTGCCTTTATCTAATATTGGTATTTGCTGCTTCTCCGCTAACAAAGCGGCATTTAAGTGTAGAGCAAAGACTGGTCGGCTCGGAGTTAGAATTATGTGTCCGGTTACGATGAACAGTTACCTTATGAATAAGCACGTTTAAGTCCGGCTCAGCGATATGCATATAAATTTGCAGCGAGATGTTTAGCCTGCATGTGTCATTGTATCTCTTGCCTCTCCCCTTCCTATTTACAGTTTTAACAACGGCATGCTACTGTTGTCTTTACTTTAAATCATGACTACAGTTTTGTTGCATATCAAACATTCTACTGTATATTAAGTGGTTGTCGTTTGTTTATGTGTTACATATTTGTTTTTCGTTCATTTTTTTACATAAATAAGGCCGTTAGTTTTCTCGTTTGAATTGTTTTTCATTGTCTTATCGGGGCCTTTTATAGCTTACTATGCGGTATGGGCTTTGCTCATTCTTGAAGGCCGTACGGTGACCTATAGTTGTTAATGTCTGTGTCATTTTGGTCTTTTGTGGATAGTTGTCTCATTGGCAATCATACCACATCTTTTTTATATAATACAAAATCGTCATATCTACAACTTATCTTGCATAACCTTCACCTCTTGTTTAACCTTCATCTCGTGCATAACCTTCCCCTCTTGTATAACCTTAACCTCGTGTATACCCTTCACCTCTTGTATAAACTTAACCTCTTGTATAACCTTCACCTCGGGTATAACCTTCATCTCTTGTATAAACTTCACCTCTTGTAAAACCTTTACCTCTTGTAAAACCTTCACCTCGTGTATAACCTTCACCTCGTGTATAACCTTCACCTCTTGTATAACCTTAACCTCGTGTATAACCTTCACTTTTTGTATAACCTTCACCTCTTGTATAACCTTCACCTCTTGTATAACCTTCACCTCTTGTATAACTTACCTTCACCTCGTGTATAACCTTCACCTCTTGTATAACATTTACCTCTTGGATAACCTTCACCTCATGTATAACCTTCACCTCGTGCATAAACTCTTTTATAACCGTTACCAAGCATTACTTGACATGTGATTTAATGAAGTAGGTTTGACTTGTTTTTATTGACAGCGTATTTTTTAAGTTTGACGGACATGTTTTTCACCAAGCAAATGACATTTATTTGGGAACCTAATTTGCTCATTTTCTTGGTGATTTGTTTCATTACTGTGGTTTCGATTATTTTCATGGTATCAATATTCGTGGATTGATGAAAACTTGCATATTCGTGGATATTTGATTGCGTGATTTTGCAAATCACTGTATACAAAGCCTACTATTTATACTTAAATATATAACAAAAAATACCTTATTCGTATATTTTAGAAATGGCACTCGGTCGTGTTCTTTCGTTATATTACGATCCTGTGGTTGTGTACTCTACTGAATGGTGTTATATTCTAAATCTACTTTTTGTATGTTACGAAATTTGTTTATAACACTCCATTATTTAATGTCGTTATCATTCATAATAGACCATCATAAACTAGTAGTTGATTCGATATTCTAGCGCTTATGTTCCCTATCGTTATTTCCATGGAAAAGTGATGTTGCTACTAGGAAACTATTAAACCAAGTATTTCAAGACAATAACAATCAAAACCAAGGAGTAATCAAAGACTCACAAAACCAAATGACATTTACATCAACAATTATGAATAATAAATAAGAAATAACACGAACTCCAATAAACACTGGGAGTGAAATCAGGTGCTCCGGAAGGGAAAGCATTTCCTGCACCGTACACGGTACCCGTCGTGTTATTTCTTGTCAGTTCGGTAATGATGGAAGGTTATTATGACTGATGAAGAATATCAGATATGATTTCTGACACTCTTTTGTCATAATGGCCATCAGCTCATGGTGGCGACCGTAAAATGTCTTGAGTGATTACCTTAACTTGATTGATTTATAGCCCTGTCTTAGCAACTTTTGGGAAAGCAGTATTCCTCGTTCAACAAAATTAACGTACTTTGAGCTAGCTCTAGATTAACGTACCAATTGAGACACATATACTACGTATGCTAGTGCCACTGGGATGTTGCTAGTTGAAGTTGGAGTCATTCTTCAAAGGTTTTACAGACAACATCAAAGATCAATCGTTGACGAAGATCTGTTTCATTTATGCCAACAGATATGTTCGTTTTGTCGTTAACACAATCCGTTTCCTTTTTGTAGATTGTTATACTACTCAAATATGTTTATCCCCGTTTTTATATCTAAATCAGTCACACAATCAATGACACATGTAAAGCAAGATATGAAGACCTTTTTTTCGTACCTGAGATCACCACAGATTTTAGGATGGGTTTGTGTTCCTCATTCTTCAGTTTTTTTGTATGTCCTAATGTTTGTCTATTGTTCGTTTTTCTTTGTTTGCCATGATGTTGTCATTTGACCTTGTCTTATGAGTTGAATATCCCTTTCTTTTCTGTATGAGTTTTTATAGTCATTTTTCGGGGTTTACTTTAGGTTTTTGTTTGTCTTGGTTTTGTTAGTTTCTGCGACTCATGAGTTCTGGGTTTTGAGTTTGTATCTTTCACTTCTTTTTATAAACATAGCGGCCCGATCTATGTAAAAAAATAAAGGAAAATATGTTTAATATACAGCAGCCCCGTCATTACTGGGACTTGTTTTGTGACAAGGAAAAAATGTGACGGGGTGAAACAAGTATGGGATCGTTAATTCCTCGTCCTAATCTGGTACTTAGACAAAATATTGTTTTTGCGTTTTCCGGTCTTCAACAAAAATGAACGGTCCTTGCTTAAATGAACTACTATCGTGGATATTTGTCGCATTTTCAATACTACAAAATCTCCTTATTTGTACTTGCATTCAAACAAAAGACAACTATGATTTGTCTTGTATTCAAATCATAGCCGTTGGACCACTTAAACTTTTTATAGTAATTATCTTTTATTTACATCCCAGCTCCTTTGTTCTAACAGGGGTGATCTGATCTAAGCCAGATCACCCCAGTTTGAGTTTCTTTGTTATGCACTCTTTTCTTTGTTCTGTAACATTTTGGCGGGAATGTCAAATCCTCTATAAAACTTATAATTAAATATACAATTTTACGGAAATGACTATCTATCAAAATTCACGAAGAAAAAATCCAATGTATATGCTGGGATACGAACTGAACATCTTTAGCATATCAAGCCACGACACAAACCACTACACCAGGACGACTGGATACGAACTATCAGTAATTTAACATACTTAAATGAAGCAAGATATCTTTATAAGTGGGGGGAGTTGGTAGACCTTTATTCAGTGGGGTTTAAACCCCTTTCGTTAATAAATGAGTTGTCAATGATTGTTCAATTTGATTTTACACTTTTTTAAAAGTAGTGCGAGTCGGTAAACAATAGTGGGGCGATAAAGTGTGGGTCGATTGGCCAGTGGGGCGAGTTGACATTGTTTGATATTTACACATCGTGTTCGGGGTCATAAAGGGTATAAATCACATAGTTATATATAAAGTATATTATAATGGTTGTGTGGCGTTCTAAACTAGATTTTATGAATTGGAAATGGTTTTTCGTTTAATCTAAAACAGCTGGGATGTAAAATAGTTATCCCACTCGGACTTGGTGTGCCTCCGGCCATCGGGGTGATCTTACACTGACACACCGCGTCCTCGTAAATATTATTTATTTATTTACAAGATTGATCGTTTATATAAATATACAGTGTTAATTTCCATTGTTTATAATTTAGACGAATAAATTGAATAAAAACTACGGTTCCTTATTTGTGCATTGTGATTTAAAATTCGATATGTATCATTACTTTCATTTGTTTACAACTCTGTTTTGTATTGTTCTGGTCGTACTATTACAAATATTCAATTCCATGACTGCATCATGTGTTTCTATCAGTTTACCATAGTGCTATCACGTGGTTAGGTTAGAAACTAATGGTAAACCCTAGTTTTAAGTGTTTTAATGTCTTATCTTACCGTTTTAATTTATTGACTAACTGCACGACCCGATTTTCAATTAACAGTGGTAAGGCCACACCAATTTAATTTCTTGTTCTACGGATTTTTGGACTCCAAAATTTGGGGCGAGCGAGCGATTTTAAAATTTTAATAAAAAAATATTTAATTTGCAAATTTTTGAGGCGAAGCTTGAAAAGTAAAGGCGAGCGATTATATTTTTTTTTTGTAAACATAATGATGTATGTGTGACTGACAATGAGACAATTCTCCATCCAAGTCATAATCAGTTTGGGGACAACCCCTTTATGTTATAAATATCCCTTTTACATGTTTTATGAGGGATCAATATAAGTTATAATATATTTGTTTGTACAAAAGGGCGCATATTTTCTCAAAGAACTATATTATATATCTATTTAGTATTAAATGGTCAAAACATGTCCAAGAATTTTGTAATATTTCTGGACTTTAACCATGTTAAATTAACAAATTTACTTTAACAGTTTAATATTATTCAAAATAAGTGGACCCTCTTTCAGAAAAAAGTTGTTTAAAATATGATGTAACTCTCCTCTTTTTGAATACAAAATTATAAGTTTTCAAAGGTTTTGTATAGAAGAACTATAGTACAAATCCTTGGTATTTCTATTTTCTTTTCTACATCAGTAAAATGACCCCTTGTCTGAGGAAGGGTTGTTCTCAACCTGATAATAACAAACACAGGTCAAAGTACGGCCTTTTACCATGTTTACACAGGGCTTTGATACAGACCAAACAGCAAGCTATAAAGGACCCCAAAATTATTAGCGTACACAATTCGAACAGGAAAACAAACGATCTAATTTATATATCCAAACGGGAAAATACCAATGAACAATATCAATAAACTGCCGAACGACAGGCCCCTGAATCAATCAGGACAGGTGCATAAACATGCAGCGGCTATGAATAGTTTTGTTTCGCCAGCATACAATATAATTGCAGTTGTAGGCAAATCCTTCAGAAGTTCTCTGTACTTTATTTTAACAACGAACATTTAATGATAGGGAATATAAGTAAGGGGGAAAGAAACCAATTTTTTGTTCTTTCCAGGTATTTCCACTGTTATAAATTTATTTCGGAGCACTCCCTCTTTGGATAAATAGGTTTCATACTGAACAAAATTATTCTCACAGATATTTACACAGTGTGGTGGGGTGCTTTTATGTTTAAAATCGTTATATACAGGTTAGACTGTGATTTTAAAATCAAATGTTGATATCTTTTTATAATATTTACAAAAAAAAAAAAACGGTGCGGGAAATGGACATGATTACATTTCCGGATGCGGGAAGCGGGAATATAAAAAAAAAATAAAAAAAATCTGTTTTGAAAAAAATAGGTGCGAGCGGGTCCGTCTAACAAGGAATCAAATTGGTGTGGCCTTAGATAAAGATTTGTTGCCTTTCTGCAAAGCACGGTGCGTTATTGTAAGAGGAAGAAATGGTCTTCGTGGATACAGAAAAATGTGTCTAGATATATCTTCTTCGGACTTTTATCTTGTGATATTGAACGCAAAAAAAATCTTTTTAATTTTGACATTTTGACTATTTTATCTGTTTGTTCACACATTGTCGTGAATATATTGAAATTTTATGCGATTGTTATACAAGTGAGAGGCTTAGCTTATTGTAAAACAAGACCAACTTCTACATCAGAAAATGCCGATAACAAGTCAGGAATAAGAGAGTTGTTATCCATTCGTTTGATGTGTTTGAACTTTTGATTTTACAATTTAATTAGGCATTTTCCTCGGAGTTTGATATTTTTGTTATTTCACTTTTTAATTCATTAATTGTTGCAATCGATTCAAAATTCCGGTTGGACTCCAATTTTTCAGTGAAATACCAATCGGATCCCATTATTTAGTAGCTTCTTTGTAAGCAGCAATCCTTTATTATTTAGATCAGAAGTAGAAGCAAAAGCGATGGAATATCGTACCAACTGGGAAATAGATACTTCATACGGAGGCGCTGCTGGAATATCGTACCAACTGGGAAATATATACTTCATACGGAGGCGCTGCTGGAATTCCGCCACATACAAATGAAAAGTGCCAAATTGAGAAGTGGAAATTATTTCTTTTGTCGTATATAAAGTTTTTTTTCAACTAATCCTCATTGTCAATTTCAAGGTGTCAACTGTCAAGTCAAGATATGAGGCAGATTTAATTGTATCCTTTATCTCATGTTCTATTGGATAGATGCATTCAACAGTCAAAACACTTTAAGTTCTTCATATTTGTACATTCGTGTATTATTTTTTGATCAATTGAAGGTAAGGGCCACTTTTCAGTCATTATTGTTCACACTGTTGGGTGCTGTTCTTTTTTTCATGTATGAAGTAAATTTTAAGTTCATGGTTTATATTGTTTCTTCCTTGTTTGTTTTATTTATTTAATTGCAAAACTCATCAAAGAAGACCCTAAAATAATACTGAACGATTTACAATGAGATTAAGAAGAACGATCAGGAATTATTGTTTTTTTCTTCTAAACAATTTTATAGTCCTTTTTTTAATCACAAAGTGATTAGAATTGTTATAGAGTAGTCTCTTTTGCCTGTTATTATTGTAATCCCCAAATACCAAGATAATTCTACAGACGTGTTGTATACTATACTCAGTTGTGTACAGGTTCCATCCTCTATTATTCACTGACAACGTTTATCACTTATACAAAACAATCATTCAAGTTAAACATACATCTGAGTTTTATAGTTCATTCTTATTTTGTACTGTTATATCTCTGTTCCAGGTTAGAGGAGGGTTGGAGTACCGCTAACATGTTTAACCCCGCCACATGATGTATTTATGTGCCTGTCCCAAGTTAGGAGCCTGTAATTCAGTGGTTGTCGTGTGATTATGTGTTACATATTTGTTTTTCATTCATTTTTTTCTCGTTTGATGGTTTTACATTGTCAGTTTGGGGCCTATTATAGCTGACTATGCGGTACGGACTTTGCTCATTGTTGAAGGCCGTACTATTGTCACTATCGTAAAACTCAAAATATATTATTAGGAATGAGAGATGCAGAAGATATAAAAGAGACATATAATTAACTGTTGATATTTTATTATAACTGCAGAAATGATAGCAGGTCTGTAGATATCGCCTCACATATTTGCATTCTGTTGACATTCATGTTCAGCTCAGGGTCTTCCTTATGTAGGCTGGAAATTAAAATTATATTTGTTAAAATTTACAACACAAATACACTGACACAATAAAAATCTTTTTGTATGGGCATTTCTATTAGCAGCTGAAACAGTTACAAAAAACCGGTGGTAGCATTTCATCATTTGAAGTAAATTGTTTCAAAAGATTCCTGCAATGACAATGATTAACGTTTTTTTTGTTTAACTTAACAGATATAAATATATATAAACGATATATCCGGCTAATCAAATCAAAGAGCAATAACTAACTTAGAAATGAAAAAAAAATCAAAGGAAATCTAAATGGAAACATTCAGTGTTCAGTACAATAAGTTTCCTATTTCATGCACTCAAACTCGTCTGTTGTCTATTAAAGGTGTATTCATAATAGGAAGACTTCATATTTTGCCGGCGAAAGCACTTGCCGGATTGGTAATATACACACTTTTAAACTCTCTTTACTTCGAATAACAAGAGGGTGTATGGTAAGCACAATAACGCGGGAATTTGCCGTTTCAGAATCTAATGCATCCTGAGTGATATTTTTAAAAGTGTACACCAAAACGTCGTGATTGGTTAAAAATGTCATAAATAATGAAAATTCAACCAATGACGCGACGTTATTTTCATTTTGGGGAACGAATTATGGAATTACCCATGATTCTTGAAATTTTCAAATAGCAAATGCAGGATTTAACTTTGACATAAATTATATTTAAGGTAAAGGACAAAAAGGTGGCGACCCTGTCACAAAAACGCCTAAAGAGTCTGAAGGTCATTATCCAGGTGAAGAACAGCAATGTCAAGTATTTGGCAAAATTTTTAGGAATTTTTGGTCCTCAATTCTCTTCAACTTCGTACTTTATTTGGCCCTATAAACAATTTTTGATTCGAGCGTCACTGATGAGTCTTTTGGAGACGAAACGCGCGTCTGGCGTAAATATAAAATTTTAATCCTGGTATCTATGATGATGAGTTTATTTGATAAAATGTGAACAATTATCAGAGACTGAAAACATCTGCAACAATCACCAGATTTCCTAAATGATCAATAACGTTAGGCCATGAAAGACACATACACCAACGAGGTTTCTGAATTGGGGTAAAAGAAATAAAGCAAAACTATACTTGTATATAAATTCTTTCAAATATTCATTTTCTTATATCTAAAAATAACAATTGAAGCTTCAAGTATTTATCCCGCTAAAGAATAAGTTATCCATTTAACTATGATATTCAGTATTGGATGAAAGAAATTCTAGAAAACGTTTTGTGTTGACGGAAAATATTTGAATTATGTTTTGTTTATAACTTAAACCTACAATTTCACTGCAACATTTGTTTCCGCAGCAGTCTTCAGTCGTTATTTCATATGTACAGCTGGATCCACAGTAGGTATCAGGATGATTCTTTAGACAACCAGTTCCACTCGGATCACCTGAAATGGAAGCAGGTACATTAAGGGTGTGGTCTTAGTATAAAAACAAATAAAGGTTTATGAAAATCTTTAAAAGAATGTTTTGCGTTCTATAAGTATATGAAGATGTGGTATGAGTGTTAATGAGACAACTCTCCATCCAAATAACAGTTTATAAAGGGGAAATAAATATATGTCAAGGTACGGCCTTCAACACGGAGCCTTGGCTCCTACCGAACAACAATTTATAAATGGCTCCAATCTTACAAGTGTAAAACCCTTCAATTCTAGTCTGTTTTTATTGCTTTTTTTGTTCTTTGGGCTTTTATGTTTTATTTCTCTGTCTCATGGACTTTTTGAATAACCTTTTCATAGATTGGTTGAAAATTTAACAATTATTTTATTCAATGCAATATTATGTTCTTGTATATTCCCGAAAACGGGTTTAAATAGAAGATTAAAAAGAGATTTTCATGATGAATTCATGCATTGGAAAATTAAAACGATTTGATATTCGAAAAATAATTTTGGCAAACATATTCTTCAAAGTTTAATAAAAAAAGAAAAAAACTATTTATCAATATGTTACTTACATTCAGGGGTAGTATTAGGGGGTGTGGTACCGGAAGTTGTATTGGGCGTTGTACTGGGCGTGGTAGATATAGGTGTACAACAAACTCTGTTGCCGCAGCATCCATTTGTATCCCTGGTTCCATTGCATGTCTCACCTTCGCTGATACATAACGAACCTTCAGCGCATGCGTCTATGCAAAATAAATGTTATGATTGCAAATGAATTAAATATATATATATATATATATTAATTAAACATATATATATATATATATATATTTAGATATACAACTCGTCTAAACATCAACCCAACAATGTTAGATCTGTAAATTTGCTTTCGCAAAATTTTTGTTCGTCCCTCGCCGGGATTCGAACCCATGATACTGAGATATCGTGACACCAAATCGCCTGCACTGCAGCCGTCCCGCTAGACCACACGACCACCTGGGCTTCACAAAAATAAAGCTTTCAGTGGCCGTGTGTTACCTTTCCTCGTCAGTTTTAATCTAGCGGCGTACTACAGTACATGATATATAAGGCATAGAGATGTTATTGTTACAGATCAGCTCAATTATCTATAGTAAATTAGGATCCTACAAATTAATGCAAGATACTGTCACAGAAATTAATTATATTTATAAGTACGTCTGAGTCAGTGACAACTCTACAACAGATTTATCCATCGGATCACCAGCAATGATGGCGATACATGGCTGTATAAATATAGTGAGAGTCTATAAGAATCTACCAACCGGTAAACTTAATAGGTATTGGATCATCAAAATTGACAATACTACACAAACAGGAAAAATTATATGAGTCTAAAAGATTGTGTAACAATACCGATAAATAGATGGAAAACAAAACACTAAAAAGTGTTGAATATCAACGAACAAAGATGGAAAAACTGAACAGAATGAGATGATATAAATTTCACAATAATTGCAAATATTTCGGCTCAACAAATGGTCTTCCTCAGTGTTTTGGATAAAAGCATTGGGTGTCCTCCATCCAGATGGAATCAATAGAAAGAAATAATTAAATTTACAGTCTAGTGTTTATATTATGATATTCAGGATTTTGGATTAAAATCAATCGACCAAAACTTACCTGTATATTACTAATCTATGTTTACACCTTATGCATTATATATCAGTATTGTTAGAACTTTTGACACTGTGGAAGGCCATTTGTTGAGCCGAAATATTTGCAATTATTTTATAATTTATATATATATGTACGAGTCTAAATTGAAAACTACGTTCAAACCTATGATTGCGTTGGATAAAAACCGCATTTTTTATATGTGTGCATGTAAAACAAATTTCGTTGTAGAAGGGTCTAAATACAGCACAAACAACATTTTTCCAAAAGACCAAAAAAGTGAAAAAAGTATATTTAAACAAAACGCATTTGACTAACAGGTCGAACAACTGATGTTCTTAAACCCTGGTGACTGCCATTGGCTGGCGAGATGTAACAAAATGGATCTTAATATAAATTTTATATTGAACAGAAAACGATAAAATTGTGGCCAAGATGTTATGCCACAAACACAAGGTGTCAATATTTTTTTATTTTTTTTTACACCAGATCTAGATTTCGACAATATATGTCTCTTCAGTGATGTTAGGGATCGAAACGGTATTTGGAAGGACATATAATTTACCCTCAATTTCAGATAGATTCTTGAATTTGAAGAGTCAATATAGGATGAACGGAATATATAAACCGGAGGGAAAATGCGTATATGTATAGATTATAACATGGCCTTTTCCATATTGGCCCTGGTATCATCCCGAGACTCCCATATCGGCCTCGAGGCTTTAGCCGAGGGCCGATATGGGTCGAGGGATGATACCAGGGCCAATATGGAAAAGACATGTTATAATCTATTTATCACATATCTAAGTTCTGCAGAATAGAGACACAAAGTTCAATTATACCAATTTAATGAAACATAACAGGTAAAATTTTAAATTTTGTACCACAAGAGTGTCGTCAAGGACGCAATGACGTGACGTCATTTGGAATCAGGGCACAATATCAATATCGTTTTTTTGCCCCGGGCAATTTTGAGGTTATTGCATATGCAAAACCCAACGTATTCGTAACAAATATGTGATAAATATATATATATACAACTCGTCTAAACATCAACCCAACAATGTTAGATCTGTAAATTTGCTTTCGCAAATTTTTGGTTCTTCCCTCGCCGGGATTCGAACCCATGCTTCTGTGATATCGTGACACCAAATCGCCTGCACTGCAGCCGTTCCGCTAGACCACACCACCACCTGGGTTATAACTCGTCTAAACATCAACCCAACAATGTTAGATCTGTAAACAATAACATCTTCATGCCTTATATATCATGTACTGTAGTACGCCGCTATATTAAAACTGACGAGGAAAGGTAACACACGGCCAGCGAAAGCTTTTTTTTGAGAGCCCAGGTGGTCGTGTGGTCTAGAGGGACGGCTGCAGTGCAGGCGATTTGGTATCACGATATCACAGTAGCATGGGTTCGAATCCCGGCGAGGGAAGAACCAAAAATTTGCGAAAGCAAATTTACAGATCTAACATTGTTGGGTTGATGTTTAGACCAGTTGTATATACATGATGTACACAGCCAAGTATAACCATCATTGATGGCGATCCGATGGATACATCTGTTGAAGAGTTGTCACTGACTCAGTCGTACTTATAAATATAATTATTTTCCGGACCATATGAGAGTTTGGACCATATACGTATATTCATATGGTCTGATCATACGCGTATTGTCCGACCGTACGCGTATGGTTGGACCATATGAATATATACTCGTTTGGTTATAACAGGCCAGACCCAATGAGTATTTGGAAAATTTAGGCATTTTTTCAAATATATGCAATAGGAACATTTCATTACTGTAATAAAATTTATCTTAAAAAACAATGATGGTTTCATAGAAATGTATAAATTTTAGAATTCAAAGGTTAAATAAATATTTGATATAGATGTCACAGTCAGTTAATCTTGGTGTGCATCGCTAGTCATGCTAGTTGTATCATTGCATGTATGCTTAGGGTGACATGTACATTTGTACTTCCACAAGGAACCATAGCTTTTTGCATTTATAAGTCTTGGTTGTGCACGATCCATTTTAGTAACAACTTTTGCTTGTTAGCATTCTTTGCAGCTGCGTGCAGTGATACTGACGTGACTACGGTGTGTTGAAGAAGCCCTAGAGCTCCAATATCGTAAAACAACTATTTTTCACTATATTCACAGGACAACTTAAACACCTTTAAACGATGGTTTTTGCCAGTGATTTCATCTATTTGACGCAATAAAACTGGTGAAACTCCAAACCGGTATTCCTTTAATTTACAATATGTGCATTTGATTTTTACATCTTCTTATTGTATTCAAATATTGAGTAAAATTAACTGAGTGAAACTGCTTTATATTTTAAAATTTTATTTGATTTACTAGTTAATCTTTTCATTATTAAAATATAATAAAATTACCGTTTTAATGACGTAAAAGCTAGAAGGTATATACTTTATGAAGAGTTTAAAAGCATTTAAAGTAAACGTGTTTTAAATAACCCTGACCATACGCGTACGGTCGGTCCATATGAGTATATACCTTTACGGTCATAACCATACGCGTATGTTCCGGAACATATATATATATTTATCTTGCCTCCTATAGATTTACAGCGATATGATTGGTTAACGGACAACACGTGATGAATATATATATCTGGTAAAGTGTGCCCTAAACATACATGTTATGTTACTATATAGGGTTAGCAACCGTATTGGTTTAGTAAGGAGGTACTTCCCATTCAAAACAAAATACGAAATCTGACAGGTTTAAACAGACGACGAAACTGATAGCCTTTGCTGTACGAGTAATTACACCAGTAGTTATACAAACCACGACAATATACGAAAAAAATCTCAATTATGAACATTATCATTAATAGCATAGATACAACAAAGAATAACATTTAAACAATCTTAACTAAAATTAATACTACACAATTATTATTGTAAGGCCTTGTTGGTAGACACACATAACCATGATCTGTTTTGTAAAAAAGTTACAAAATTAGACACATAAAACCTATCTAGAAACATTAATAAAAGGACTTACACAAAACCATGACCATCTGCGAAGTAGAACATCTAACAGTTGCCACACAAACCATGACCATATGAGAAATAGGACTTATAACAGTTGCCACACAAACTATGACCATCTGCGAATTAGAACTTATAACAGTTGCCACACAAACAAGGATCATATGCGTACAACTCTTTACAACAGTGAAGTTAATAACTAAGGAACATTTCAGTACATCCTCAGCAGATTGTTGATTTAGTTATAGATTACCATTGATCTCAACGAAATTGATTTTCTCGCTTTTTTACCTATGACGACGTTGTCAATTTCATGTCAATTTCGTTCCTCCTAGTTTCAAGCGGTAATTTTTATCTCAAGCAAGCGAGTAGCATGATTCGAAAAATAATCACTAAAAAAATATCAAATGGAAAATGCACAAAATAGCTACAACGGTATCTATTTGATGACTAATTAAATAAAAGTGTTTATCCAAAGTGTATTGCATATTACCAATATTTACCAAAATGTTCAATTAGTATATTTCATAAAATACACTTTGGGTGCCTGTTGATAAAGGCACTTTTTTAACTTATTTCTGAAATTTTCTTGAAAATAAGTGATTGAGGTTTGTGACACAAAATAAATGTGGTCAATGAACTGTAAAATTTGAAATTGGACTTTTACCTATCATGATACAAACTCCAACATCTATTTACATTGCTAGATACAGTATTTCAAGGAAACCAAAGAATCCAAAGAATTCTATGTTTGTTAATATTTATTGATTAAACTATTTGGGTTTAAGGTGGTATGGGAGTCTAAAATAAAAATGATAGAATTTGTTCATACTTTGCCAAAACATAGTATCTATTGATATTTGTTGAAAAATATAATAAAAATGATAGGTTACCGTGCATTTTTATTCTTTAGTTTTCTATGTTGTGTCGTGTGTACTATTGTTTTTCTGTTTGTCTTTTTTATTTTTAGCCATGGCGTTGTCAGTTTGTTTTAGATTTATGAGTTTGACTGTCCCTTTGGTATCTTTCGTCCCTCTTTTCTCAAGCTACAGGACGTGACAAAATGACACATTTTGTATGGATTATACAGGAAAAAACACCATTTTGTGATTAGAAACTAAACAAAATGATAGAATTGTTAAATACTTAAGGAAAAGATAGCTTTCAGACAATGCTTTGAGAATATCAAAAGAACCGTACGTTTTTTTCGGCTAAAATACAAAATAGGAAAATTCCATGTAGAATCCTTCAGAAAATGCACTGTTTTAGAGTTACATCCCCTTTAAATGCCAATTTAAAAAAAGATAAAAACAACCAAAAATAATCAACACTTGCAAAAATATTAATATTTATAAGTAATATTCTTATAAATTGGTTCTTTTAAATGAAAATAAACATTCAATATTTGCATTCCTGCATCAAATTTTGCTAACTTAATAGAAAATCTTGACCTTAGGTTCTCTGTTTTTTACAATCCAAGATGGAGTAAGACACCCATACCACCTTAAAAGGAAATAACTTTATTTTCATCAACCAATAATGTAAATCTAAAATTAGATATAATTTAACAATAAATCTCTTAAATTAGATATGACGTATATTTATTTTAAAATTATATTCTAATATAATTTAAAAGTTTTGAAACAAATCTGTCACTACAATCATAATTTGGTGATTGACAATTATCAGATGGTGCGTTATCTTGATAAATGTTGAAAATAATTTAAAAATAAAATTAAACTTTATATATAGTTAATAGATCCCAATATTTTTATTTCATTTTTTACAAACTATTATAGATCTGCATCTTATCTATAAAATTATAAAACTTTATCTACATAATGTTATGCAATGAAATATATATTTTAATAAAAATAGACAATTATCTTATGAATTATGAACCCAAAACAACATCAAGTAAAAATTGAAATTAACTCAAACAATAAAATACAACATTCAGAAAATTAGTTTAAGAAAATTTACAAATAATAAAATTGAGAATGGGTAAAAGAGACAACAATCGGAGGCCACCAATGGGTTTCAATACAGCGCGAAACTACCGCACACGGAGGCGTACTTCAGCTGGCCACTTAACAAATATGTAAACTAGTTCAATGATAATGGACGTCATACTTAACTCCGAATTATACACAAGAAACTATAATTAAAAATCTTACAAGACTAACAAAGGTCAGAGAATTCTGACTTGGGACAGGCTAAAAAATGCAGCGGGGTTAAACATGTTTTTGAGATCTCAACCCTCCTCAAAAACATCTAGCCAATGTAAAAAAAACTACCACACAATTATTCAAACAATTTACCGAAGAAAAGAAAAAATAAGACTAACAGGTCGTTTATAATTAATTCAATGTCTTTTACAGACCTGTTCAAACATAAGTTATTTTCCCTCGTACAGAAATGGAATAATTCATTAAAAAAGGAATTATTGGCAAAGAGCTATAGCTGATCGTTGACTTACCAGTAAGGCTAAAATCGTGAAAATTGAACTTGATCCTCAATTAGTCACAGAAAACAATATATATAAATTTGATAACATTTATTCAAAGTGTTTTATGTAAATAAACGGACAGTCGAAACCCTCCCTATCGGCTGCCTGGCCGCTTGCCCACCTGCCTGCCAAACAATACCAAATCAATAACTGATTTCCGGTTAAAACTACTAGATCATACTCATCATTTATCACTCTGGATTAGATTACATGAATATGTTAATAAAGTTAATGATGGTATCAGTCTTCTCCTCTTACCACATGAATAACTTATTCTCGAGATTAAGAATTGAACGATGGACACTAAGGGCGTGAATTTTTCTTGCTACCTGATTGAAAGATATCACGAGACGTGAATAATTAAAATTTATTGATTGGTTAGGACAATCCAAACCAAGTAAATGTCCTTCGATCCCGTAGAGTATCGGATTTGTCGTCTCTATTTTAGCAATTAGATTTTTCACAGGTAACTTTTATCTATAAATAGACGAATCTTCTGGAGTAAACAACAACGTTAAACGATACTACAAGTTCATAACGTGTGACCTCACGTGTGTGGTAAAATTTGTTGATTGATGCACGTGGCTATTCTAGTAAATAAATTAATCTACAAAGCGAGAGCTCTTTCCATTTTCATCAGCTTAGAGTCGAATTTAGCACTTTTTGAAAGGCTATCGCTTGTAGTACTATGATGTTGAACATGAGAGGTACGAGGAAAGGCAATCAGAGATCAATAACAGATAATGGACAGACAGGACATGTTGGAAAGAATCACAAAACAAATGACAACAGTGAATGACAACCAAAGTCAAGGGGAGACAATTCAAATAAAATCAAACAAAAACAAGTATATTAGTTTATAGATAACAATAAAAATAAAACATCACAGATTTTATGATGCACACACATGACTGTCCAGTTGTTATGTGCATCAATATATATATGATATTACATGAATTATTATTAAATTTTAAGTGAGTACAAGAAGAAGGATCTCTCCTCACATGTAAACTAAGTTTTTAATCATTTCCCATTTACTATCAAATTTCTCTGTAATTATTTCTGTACTTACCGGTACATTTGCAGCATGCGTCACAACCACAATTTACTGGCAGTTTTTCTACATGTCCTCCCAAGTCACTACACGTTTTTGAGTGAGAACAATATCCGCCATAAACTCTGGTACATGCAAAGTTGGAATTACCTATGATTTAAACAAACAAGTTCATATGTACTAGTGAATACAATACAATATGGACCAATATACACAAAATTATTACAGATAGTTAATTGCATCTGTAAATGTGTGTTTGCGAAATTAAAAAATGTGATATCCTGTTAAGGAGACAACCATCTATTAAAATCTTGAATAAAGAAGAACAATTTACAGGTCACCGAACGGCATTCAACAATTAGTAGACTCACACCATATACTAAGTTGTAAGTTATATTGGTGCAAAGGACGATAAAGGGAGGCGAAAGATACCAATAGAACATTCAAACTCACAAGTCGAAAATAAAACTGACAGCGTAATGCCAATGTCAATGTTCTTCGAAGAAAAAGTCAATGACCTAAGTATCACAAACAAAACACGTAATAAGTATACCAAAAAACAGACTGAGCTCTGAGATAAATATAAAACGGAAAGTCCCTCATCAAATGGCAAAATCAAAACCTCAAACACATCAAACGAATTGATAACAACTGTCATATGCCTGACTAGGTACAGGCTTTTTCTTATGTAGAGGTAAAAAGTAAAACCACAAAATTAGGTAAAAGTGATCATTTGCTGTCACCTGAAACCCATGATGGCGGAATACTCTTAAACCACCTTGAACATCGTTAACAGGTATACTATTTTTTGTTTGTTGAATAAATTTCTGAAGATCCATTCAAAAAGTAAGTTCCAAAAATACTGAACATCGAAATAAATTCAAAACGGAAAGTCCCTCATCAAATGGCAAAATACGAAAGGTTTGATATTTTTGCTATTCTTCTTCATACATTTATTGACTTTTTTTAAAACACAACTTTGATATGCAATGGTATTTTGCAAAATGCACGTTTTTTGTAACAGTTTGCATCGAACATCATCGATAATCAGATAAATATGTATAAGATGTTCAAGCTGTCTCATTAGACACCCACACTAGATGTCAAGTTTGTTAAAATAAAACATTTCTTACTTATAAAGAAAATATAGATGTTAAATGTTAAAAAAAAAATAAGATAAGAGTACTGGCCCTGAAGTCATAAAACTTTCGAGTCAGTTTTTTGTACTCATACTCCAAAATCAACCAATCAAAATGCTGGATTTCATGTTTCGAGCATAATTGTTTTTGTGCTCCGAGGACAGAGCACAGTTTTATGAATTCAACCCAGGTTTTACTAGTTTGGAATATTAAAGAAACATAATAACAAGTAACTCGTTGATTTAGTAAAACCTTCACTGTTTCTATCAATTTTCAAAAAAATATGTTTATAATTATACCCATTTTCTCTGGACAAAATAAAAAAAGAACAAAAAATACCGAACTCCGAAATAAATTAAATGTGAAAATCAAAAACTCAAACACGTCATTCGGATGCATAATAAATGTAATATATATATACCTGACTTTAAGTCTGAAAATAACTTCCAAATATGAAGACCTTGTAATTGACAAAGGTCGAATAAAATTCGTTAAATTTTACAGTAGAGACGCTCGAATAAACAAGTTTAGAAAGCCCGAATAAAGTAGGAAGTTTGGGTGCATTGAAAGCCTAACAGTCCGACAGATTCTGCTTAAATTTTCTAATAAAATTGAGAATGGAAATGGGGAATGTGCCAAAGAGACAACAACCCGACCGTAGAAAAAAACAACAGCAGAAGGTCACCAACAGGTCTTCAATGTAGCGAGAAATTCCCGCGTCCTTCAACTGGCCCCTAAACAAATATATACTAGTCCAGTGATAATGAACGCCATACTAATTTCCAAATTGTACACAAGAAACTGAAATTAAAATAATACAAGACTAACAAAGGCCAGAGGCTCCTGACTTGGGACAGGCGCAAAAATGCGGCGGGGTTAAACATGTTTGTGAGATCTCAACCCTATTATATATTCTTTTCCTAGGGTTACAAACCTTAACATATAATAAATTCAAAGTTTTGTTAACATATAATCTATATTTGTAACCATACGACTGCCAGCTGTAGTATATAAAGTAAGATATTAATGGTTCATATACAAGTAAGAAAATGTGGTATATATGTAAGACTTATATCGACCTCCGGTCTCTAATCGACGTCCATTCCTCAAATGGACGTCTAAATATGACGTCACAATGAAATAATATACCAAATCGACTGACAATTTTATGCCCCTCTAATTTTCGTCTTTTTTTCTGTTCTCAAATTGACGACCAATATTTTGCTTCTCTAATCGTTGTCCTTTTTACGGACTCGCCGTAATGACGTCACAACTTTAATTAAAGAAAAAAACTTTCAAATTCCGAATACAAGTGTTTAGTTAAACCTCAAACTCAAAAAGTTGTTAAAATGTATTATATATGTCAACTTTTTTTTTATTACATTGGACGTCGGTTAGAGACTTAGAATATTAGACACTGATTTGAGAACGTAATGTTATGAAAAAAACGAAGTTAACATCGATCTGAGTCTAACATATGTACAAATGAGTCAACTCTCCATAAAAAAACAAATGACATTAAAGTTTACAACTTTAATTCATCGTGCCGTCTTTAACAATGAAGAAAACATCTATCGTATGATAAGCTCCGAAATGACAAATGTTTAAAAAATAAAGAACTACGGCCTTATGTACACAATAATGAACGAAAAAAGAAACCAAAAGTGATATTCAGCAACAAACAAAAACAATGAACTACAGACTTTTGACCAAGGACATGCATATACAGAATGTTACGGGGGCGAACAATGAACTACAGACTTTTGACTAAGGACATGCATATACAGAATGTTACGGGGGCGAACAATGAACTACAGACTTTTGACTAAGGACATGCATATACAGAATGTTACGGGGGCGAACAATGAACTACAGACTTTTGACTAAGGACATGCATATACAGAATGTTACGGGGCCGAACAATGAATTACAGACTTTTGACTAAGGTCATGCATATACAGAATGTTACGGGGGCGAACAATGAACTACAGACTTTTGACTGAGGACATACATATACAGTATGTTACGGGATGAACAATGAACTACAGACTTTTGACTAAGGACATGCATATACAGAATGTTACGGGCGAACAATGAACTACAGACTTTTGACTAAGGACATGCATATACAGAATGTTACGGGGCGATCAATGAACTACAGACTTTTGACTAAGGACATGCATATACAGAATGTTACGGGACGAGCAATGAATTACAGACTTTTGACTAAGGACATGCATATACAGAATGTTACGGGGGCAAACAATGAACTACAGACTTTTGACTAAGGACATGCATATACAGAATGTTACGGGGCGAACAATGTTTGAAAGCGTCAAAACTTCCCCAACTCGAGAGAGTGGTGTAATAGTGCGAAATATGAACCACAATAACATTAATTAAAGGGATTAGCTCATTAAATCGTTCAAAACAGAAAGCCATACAATGAACAAACAAACTAAACATGGCGTCATCAAGACAAAAAGACACTGTGTACAGTTCTGAGAGTAATCGCAGTTACTGAGAGCCAGTTCAAAGCTTATGCCAATAGCTACTCCTACGAAAAT
The DNA here is from genome assembly GCF_965363235.1 of Mytilus galloprovincialis. Lineage (NCBI taxonomy): Eukaryota > Metazoa > Mollusca > Bivalvia > Mytilida > Mytilidae > Mytilus > Mytilus galloprovincialis. The sequence goes on along the minus strand of NC_134842.1, from coordinate 81,078,016 downwards.
CACGCAAGTAAATTTCTTTGTCCGTTCTACCCATATCTTCATAATTCAAATGACTTTTTTCTTGAAATAAATTCACTGGAAATGTTTCAGGCTTTCTATCTGTACGACTGTATTTGAAAAGCAAACAATAATTATTGATTATACATTTGAGATTTGAGGTAAAAATAAATCACTTCTAAGTTTTCACTTTATAACTATTTTAATCTGAGCGTTACTGATGATTCTTATACAGACGAAACGCGCGTCTGGCGTATTCATTTATAATCCTGGTACATTTGATAACTATTATTATAAATTGGCAGTATGCAGTTAGTTAAAATTTGCCCATGAATTTTGAATTACTACAATAAGAAATAGTTGCGATAAAGTTATCATTACAAAATATTTTCTTTTTGCAACATCACATTAGAAATGACGAAAATACCCCTCAAATATACATAAACTGTTCACTGTCAGTTTTGGTAAAACTTTCACCTTAACTAAGAATTGGCCGCCAAATCCTGATCCCGAAAATTTTTGTGTCTTCGGATTCAATTTCACCATTTGCAATTTTAAGCAACAACACATTTTGGATCCTTTTATGCGAATAAGGAATGTCCTCCAGCCTTTATATTTATAACAAAGTTTGAAGATAAACCCAGATTAGGCTGATTTGAGGACTCGAATGTACCCTTATAAAGAGATTTGTAAAGCCTAGTAGTAAGACTTTTAAAATAAATCCATTTAAAAACTAAATTATGGCTTTTTAAAATTTCAAATACACGAAGGTAAACATCTCTGTACACTGACATCAGTAATTGAATTTGTTAAAACTATTAACATTGCAAAACTAGTATTAAAAACAAACTAAATCTTACCTGTAATCGTCGTAAAAGCAATAGCCAAAAGTAACAAAGCAATTTTTGACATCATGATACAATGATTGTTACCTGACAGTTTTCAAAGAATGATTTAAACAACTGTGTTTAAAACATAGAAGTTAGTAAATGTAGATGAGTCTTGTCAGTGGGCGAATTCAGATGGTGTGGTACTATGGTGACGTCATTGTCGATGGAATGTGATTGGTCTTCACATCAACGACGTGTACGTTCGTTTTTATTTTTCTCGTCAGGACTTACCATTTCGATTTATTGTCAGGATATGAATACTACTTCCTGGTACAAAACACGTATTAAGAAAAATTTATAAAGTTCAGCAGTACTTTGGAAGATTGCATACTATTATTCTTTTTTTGCGTTAAAATCCAGATATCTTCCGCTTTCTATTCAAAGATCAGTATACGCTTCATATCCTGTAGTTGGCACATGATACAATCACTAAAGCACATTCAGTTGTATTCCTATTTGAACAAATATATATACAATACTTATAATTCTAAAAAATGCTGTGGAACCATCGCTGGTTGAGCGCTCGCAGACATGTTTGATCCAGCTTCATTCTTTATGTGCCTATCCAGGGCCAAGAGATTGTTGTCGTTTGTTATTGTCTGTCCTATTTGTTTTTCGGTATTGTATATGTTAAAATATTTATCAAAGGTACCAGGATTATAATCTAATACGTCAGGCGCGCGTTTCGTCTACATAAGACTCACAAGTTTATAAGACCGTTTGTTTCTTGTTTAAATGTCATAATTCGTGTGGAATCAGAAGAAATATAAACAAAGTAAGAAAAACATATGCATACAGACAAGAAACAGTAGAAATTTTGCAATAATGGGAAATAGTACTTTGAGTATTAAATTAATTTTTTTTTTGTTACTGTACATATTGTCAGTGGACTGAGTTAAATACAAATAAATAATTAACGCAAATTTAGTTCCTTAAAAATATATGCAAGATGTTGCATTCTAGGCTCGGGGAATTCACCGTTGCTTACTCGATGAACTCACTTTTCACTCTTGCTACTTAACGGACAGTGTCGTCGACAAACTGAACGACGCCATTTTAAATATTGCCATTCAACATGTTCAATCTGAAAGAGAATAATTGATTTTGGTTTCTTTTTTATCAACACTGTCTTTTGATAGATTTGAATGAAAAAGATGTAGTGTTGGACATACTTTTTTATTTGTTTTTTGTTTTACTATGAGAGTATATTATAACCATCTGTTGGTAAATCTGAATCAATAGACAAACAATTATCATACATATCTTCCTGGTCTGGCAATATGTCGACATCTTGTTAATCAAATGTCACACAGTACAAACACACCATTGCAGGAAAAAAGTGTTATATCTTGACTGGACTAGATTGGACTCTCGCATACGTATATAACAGTTAAGACCAGTCCAGTTAAGACTTTCTTTGTCAATTCTAATTGTTTGCGTCCAAAATGGGTATAAATTTGTATTAAATGCAAAGCGTCAGAGCGAATAAAAATATGTGTTTGTCTTGTTCATGTTGTTCTGTCTTAATAAATCTGAAAAATGTCCCTATTTTCTATGTGATAATTAATTTGACCAACAAATTGACATTAAGTCAATATATAAAATCTTATTGTACAGGACGTTTTTATTAGCTATATTTCTACGGGGCATAGAAATTGTTTTAGCTATAACAATGTGGAGGGGAAGCATGTTGAATTAAAAAAAATAATGTAAGGGTTCTGCGGAACCAAGTGTCTCGCCTACTTTGCTAGTTTTTGGTGGGGTTCGTGTTGCTTGTTCTTTAGTTTTCTATGTTGTGTCATGTGTACTATTGTTTGTCTGTTAGTCTTTTTCTTTTTACGCCATGGCGTTGTCTGTTTAGTTTCGATTTATGAGTTTGACTGTCCCTCTGGTATCTTTCGTCCCTCTTTGTTTTGCTGTTAATCGCAGGCTCAACAAAAATTAAAAAAAAATAAAAAATCCTCTCGACACTATCTTTTGATTGTAAGAAGCTTCTGTCCGAGTTTGGTACACATCCAGGATAGTTCATGAATCTAATAAATGCTTTAAAAACTTTAATTGCAGACTGTATGTAATGTTAACTGAAAGAAAAACTAAAACATTTATAAGTAAAATATGGAGAAATAGGTACCAAATTTTAACAAAATTTCATTCCAGATACTAGCTTTTGATCATAAATAAGCTTCTGTTCAAGTGTGGTACAAATGCAGGATAGTTTAAGCAAGTTAATAAAATTTTAAAAACTTTAACCACAGAGTGAATGTACTACATGTATTTCCTGGCCGAAAAAAAACCCATTTATAAGTAAAATACGGAAAAAAATGATTTTTTTTTTAACATAACTTTCTCCTGGATACTATCTTATGATCATAAACAAGCTTCTGTCCAAGTTTGGTAGAAATCAAGGATAGCTTAAGAAAGTTTTTAAAATTTCAAAAACTTTTGCATTGAGTGAATATTTGTGGACAACGACGGCACCGACGACGACAACGAAGACGGAATGTAGGAACGCTATGTTTCGCTTTTTTCGACAAAAGTTAAAGGCTCGACAACAACTATACATTTACTGGTAACAGATACAATGGTGATCTCAAGTGGTCCTATACAGCTAATTATCTGACCACAGATGAATTATCACGTTGTGATTGGTTAAATGCCGTCACGTGGTGACCCCCTATGAGACCGTATGGGGTTAGTAAGTTTCATATGGGGTTCATGACGTGTAAATAGCGACGTCATCTATTAATGTTGTTGTTTTTCATTGTTTATTTTTCAACAAAACGCCGCAGAAAAAGTTCAGCGTGCGATAAATTCGTTATACGGTTAACTACTGACCCCCTGCGGATCCATAGAGGGTGAATAAAATTCATAGGGGACCCTATGGATTTTACTAACCCTCTATGGATCCATATGAGGTCAGTAGCGAACCATATAACTTAGAATGTCAACACACAGAAGACGACAACAAAGTTACTAAAGGTTTTACATCCCTCAGTAAAAAGGGTTTAAAGCAAAGTTCGAAATGCTTGGTATAGAATGCTCTTCATTTATGTTATTGATTTATATGAATTTGGTCCTCCGGAGGTTTTGATTATCAATCTGCAAATGTGTCTTTTGTAGTCGATATTGCCTGGTGTAATAAAATAGAAGCCTGGTATATTTGATAAGCGCATATTGTTCATAGCACTAATTACAAATATTTCGTCCTCTAGCATTCAATCAGACCAGTGGTCATCAATCATGTGCTAACATGAAATACCGTCAAAGTGGTTATTTCGTGTAAATTTACTTTTCCATTTTATTTTTAAAACCAAATCAAATGGATAAGGTTTTCAAAACACAATATATTTGCTATAATCAAGATAAAGAGCAACTTGTTTTTATTTAATATTTTTGTTGCTCTCATTTCTTCTCATGATTTGTCCATAAAAATGTCAATATAAAGAGTAGTATCTTTGACTAGCTATATGATAAAGGTTTGTAATGGCACAATATGAGGCTATGCATATCCGTCTGTAGCATCTGATATCCTTCCTGGTTTCGTGTTGATCAACCTTTAGTTTTCTATGTTGTGATTCGTATATTGTTGTTTGTATTTGATCGTTTGTTTATATATTATTGGAATGGCATTATCTATGTCCGACTAACGAGTTTGAATTACCAGCCAGGTGTACAAAAATAAAAGCATGATATATTTGATGATTTTTTAGTCGCTTTGGTTGTATTATTCATTAAACATTTTGATTTCAAAATTTTGGTATCAAGTAATCACAGCCAGGATTAGGTGCCTACAATTTAACCTAAACCTTCAAACCGAACACTCGATGTTGTATTTCTTTGTTCCTTTGAAAGGAAGCCAACTGTTTAGTTCACTTTCCTGCTTAAATATTTTTTAAAGCATTTGAGAATCAAACAATTTACAAAGTTACTTGGCCCCAATATAAATTTGATCGTAAAAAGAAGATGTGCATGATTGACGATGAGACAACACTGCACTAGATACCAAATGACACCAAAGTTTACAAATATGGGTCAACAATGTGCAAAACCTATACCATATAGTAGCTATCAAAGTCCAGAACTGAAAAATGTAAAATAATTAACACGAAAAAACTAACGGCTTGAGATATTTGTCTAACAGCACCACCATTATAATGTGTACGATATAGAAAAGTTGTGTAATCCTTATGGACTGGTCTATGTCGGAGAAATACGAAAAAGACGTAACGACATAATGAATCATCCTCGCTCAAGTTTCAATCTAAATTTCAATATAAACACTTTAACCAGTCGGTCCATTCCATCATTTATGATAAAGTATGTACCATAGGAGAAATCAATCATTCATAAATGGTCATATACATTTACATCTTTCTTAAATTCTAAATAAGATTCTTGCACTTCAGTGTTTCTGTTGTTTCGTTGTTTCCCTCAGTTTTAATTTGTAACCCGGATTTTCTTTCTCTCAATCGATTTCTGACGTTTGAACGGCGACATATAACTGTTGCCTTTATTTTTACAGCAAAAGATGCCATTCGGAAATATCGAGATGATGTAAGGCGAGTGGAGAGTGGAGAGTGAAGAGTTGCAGATTGATATTCAACAGACAGTCGATGTGCCAATGTCTGATTGACTCAAATAGCCGATTTGTGTTCTAAACTTTTAGATTAATGATGTCCAATCACTCAATAACACACATTTCAGTGGGTGATTAAGAAAACCAACAAAAGTAGAAAATGTGCCTGATATATATGTCTTTCCTTTAATGTTGACATGATTTATGACAACTTTTCAATTGTGAACCGACATTTTCGCAAAGTAATATACACTCTTTGCAATCATTAAGCGTGTACATAACTATAAATACTTTACTCTCGTGCATCTTTAGAGTATACATACAGGCGTGTATTCCTGACGCACCCAGTCTCGCTTTTTTAGTTTATGTAATTCCCTCATGTATGTTCTGCTTTACTCGTATTATTCGATTTATGACACATCAAAAATAAAATAACTTTCTTTTAGTTCTACCCATTCGATATTGACATAAAAAGTTATATCACAAAAATACTGTACGCCAAGTAAACATTAGTCCCTAACCAAATTGCAAAATCAAAAGCTCAAACACATCGAACGAATGGACAACAACTGTCATATTCCTGACTTGTCACTTTTGTGTGTAGAAAATGGTGGATTGAACCTTGTTTTAAAGCTAGCTAAACATCCGACTTGTATGGCAGTCGCATCAAATTCCATTATATTGACAACGATGCGTGAACAAAACAAATGTTATATCGAGAATGAAAAAACCCTAACAAATAGAGTGGATTTTGACTATATATCATGTATGTTGTAACAAGTCATGAAATACATTACTTTTTGAAACATTTAGTTCATAATCAAGATAACACAGTGTGAAACTTCTTAAATTTCTCTCGATAAATTTGCATTTTTACGGTTGGATATTTTCGCAATTCGATGCAAAAAATAAGAATGTCGGAATTTACAAGTAATTTGCACATAGATCGAAACATACCCTTGTTACATTTATATCGATAATTTGCATTTTACGTGAAAAAGAGTTAAAATAACTTATTGCAAATTTATTTTAGTTTTTAAGTATACATGGATTTTCTCATTTTTGACGGTTGTGTGGTTTGCCTATAACTGTTTAAATGTATTTCATTTGATCTTAGGTGTATATTTGTTAACAATATCTCATCTCCTTATTTTTGTATTGAAGAATTTAAAATTGATCTATGTTAAATAACTTCTTTTTACGTGAAATATATAGTTTATTTTATCTATTTAGGAATAATAAGTTGTTCATTATTTGTTATTTAATTTTGTTCCAGTTTGATTCAGACGTGGAGTCTCTAAATGTCTTTTCATGTCAAATAATTTCTATCTTTTTCTCATGCATGATCACAAGATTTGCTTTACAATAATATGGTCATAATTATAAATTAGCTTTCCCAGAATCTAATGCATTGTGTGAGAAACGTACACCAAAATATTTTGAATGGTTTAGAAACAATATAACGTAACGTCAACGGCCTACGATCCATTGTTCGTACACTGAAATTTCAAAAAATACTCGTTTTACCTATAGGCCTTTAGTTTCTGACACGACGGATTGACTGTTACAATGTTGTTCATCTAGATACTAAGGAGTTACTATCGCAGTAAAATATTTTCTTTTTTGGAACAAGAGTGCACACGCTGAAATGTCTCGCCTTCTATACTAATCATTGATATTATGTTGATAGTCCTAAGTAAAAAGCTAAGCCTAATAACAACTGTACCATAAACTTAACATTAACCAAGATAACTAAACAAAGACCAATGAACCTTGAAAATGAGGTCAAGGTGAGATGAACCATGCCAGGCAGACATGTACAGCTAACAATGCTTCTATACAACATATATAGTTGACCTATTACTTATAGTTTAAGAAAAATAGACCAAAACACAAAAACTTAACACTGTGCAATGAACCGTGAAAATGAGGTCACGGTCAAATAAAGCCTGCGCGACTGACATAAAGATCATGAAATATTTCCATACACCAAATATAGTTGACCTATGGCATATAGTATTAGATAAAAAGACCAAAACTTAAAAACTTAACTTTGACCACTGAACCATGAAAATGAGGTCAAGGTCACATGACATCTGCCCGCTAGACATGTACACCTTACAATCATTCCATACAACAAATATAGTAGACCTATTGCATATAGTATGAGAACAACAGACCAAAACACAAAAATTTAACTATAACCACTGAACCATGAAAATGAGGTCAAGGTCAGATGACACCTGCCAGTTGAACATGTACACCTTACAGTCCTTCCATACACCGAATATACTAGCCCTATTGCTTATAGTATCTGAGATATGGACTTGACCACCAAAACTTAACCTTGTTCAGTGATCCATGAAATGAGGTCGAGGTCAAGTGAAAACTGTCTGACAGACATGAGGACCTTGCAAGGTACGCACATATCAAATATAGTTATCCTATTACTTATAATAAGAGAGAATTCAACATTACAAAAAATTTGAACTTTTTTTTCAAGTGGTCACTGAACCATGAAAATGAGGTCAAGGACATTGGACATGTGACTGACGGAAACTTCGTAACATGAGGCATCTATATACAAAGTATGAAGCATCCAGGTCTTCCAATTGCTAAAATATAAAGCTTTTAAGAAGTTAGCTAACGCCGCCGCCGCCGCCGCTGGATCACTATCCCTATGTCGAGCTTTCTGCAACAAAAGTTGCAGGCTCGACAAAAACCTATCACACTCATGTGTTCTCTTCACCATCGTACTAGTACTATATTTTGCCCTTTTAACTTTATTGATTCGAGCGTTACTACTTTTTTCAGCTGAAACGCCCGTCTTTCGTAATCAATTCAATCCTGGTACTTTTGATAAGTTTAATATTCGATATCATAGAATACTATTTTAGAACGGTTTTGTCTAGGTTAAGAGTTTTTGTGTACGCATATGGCATCCATATCATATTTTTGTGGATGATTCTATTGATTTAGTTTCCTTCTTTGTTCACAAGTGATAATAAGAAACATGTGGTAAATTTAGATAATTTATTAATTCTTATGAACATAAACATTGATATAGGAATTCTTTAACTGGTAAAGGTTACCATCTTTCAGTCGCCTTTATTCCGAAACGCTATTCCTGCAGGATAACCATATCCGTCAGCTGTACGATTCCCATATAACCACAATCCGAACCTTATTCCATTGGTGTTCGTAATTATATGAGCTCCTTCCGTTATGCTTCTACTGAATGTAATGTACTTTTTACCATTAACAGTCTTTTCAAAAACTTTATCAGCCTTCATTTTATGACCGTCGATCTCGAATCCACGAATGGCATCTCCACAAAAGGTAATACTAATAAAACTTGAAAATTTACTCGGATTAATAAAACTGTAATCAGATTTGTATTGATTAATGCCGTATACTGTCATCATGTAGGAATCATACTGGCCAACCTCGTGAGGAAATACTGTAACAAGAAGATTGCCGGTTGAAGTAACGACTGCTATATCATTGTGAATCAGGTCATGGTATTCTCCCTCATTAATGTGAGTGTCGTAATGTCTATCTTTGAGCTGAACATTGATTTTAACTTTTCCTGGAGATAATAGTCGGACGGTACTTTTTGGTCGCGTTTGGATAATCGGAATTATGAACTCATTATCTAGCTGATCAACAGGTAATATCATTTCTGTAAAGTGATTGCAAGTATCCCGTGTAATGGAGTTGCATTTATTCCCTGATACAACGCCTATTGGTTTAGATGATGAAATCACCGATCCAGAAAGATCATAATTATTCGACAACTGCAATGTTTGGAAAGCATTCAAATCAACTTTTATAATCTCTCCATTTTTAAACTCTTGACCGTTGAACTTAACTTTCCCTTGTTTCATTTTTAGGTGAACTTCTACCTTTGTTATTCCGCCTAATGATACAACTCCAATCAAACTCTTCGAAATTGGACGGTTTTTCCTCACAGCGAAAGATGCAACTATGTATTTTGTCGACATATATTTAAGTGGAATTGCTGCATATCCGTCACACGTATCTCTGTATCTCTGAAAACCATAAACAGTGATAGGGACTGTGGATGTTATATGTATGGCTTTATTTTCTATGCCATCTCTGAGGAAAGCTTCATGCTTTAAGAGAATTTCGTTTTTTCCTTTGATAATTGACCTTTTACTATTGAAACTGTTCGATTCAATTGTTAAGGTGCCTTTGTCGTGTCCATAAATATATAATACTGGTGTTGTACCAGAATAATTGAGTGGTTCAGTAAATATAGCTACATATTCATAAAAACCTACAAATAGAAAATGGTAAATTAAGAAAACGAATGTGCCAATGGACGACACAAAAGGACCAGATTTAGAAAAATCAGAAAATGAATAATATTTTTTTTTTATTCGGAATCCCCGAACACCATTTGGATAACGATATAAATGTTCAAGTTCAATGTTGATTTTGTTCACCTATCACGCCTCTTGTTTACATACTGGTTCGCGGATATAATTTCTATGTTTTATCTTATGGAGAGATATTTAAGGAATGTTACAAGTATAAATATCCATGGATAGCTGCGGAATTGAAAATGATGGGAGGGGTAGTTCAAAATTTTAATAAAAGTTTAAACTCTTAGAAATTCGGGTTATATAGATGTTGAAAATATGCTGTAAAGCCTTATGTTTTGACCTTTGAAAAACATAATAACGCATATGAACTTCCAATTCCAGGACATATATTTTTACGAAACTTCATAGTAAAAGTGAAAAGTATTAGCCGTAAAAGGAGTTCAAATGGGACATTGCATTGTCTATATTTACAGAAGTGCAACTTAAATAGTGAAATATGAGATATGATTTTTGATAATGGTTTAGGAAACTGTTGAGTACGTATGAATCGAAACAGTAAATACAATCAATTGTTCATATTACTTCACTTGAGAATGACAAAAAGGCCTACACAATATTGTTTTTTATTTGTTAGTTGTGTTATGAACTATATATATTAAATCCTGAACGAAATATTTTGTGTAAATGGTTAGTTATTTGTCTGTGAATTCATTTACACGAATTACTCTAGTTTTTACTAAATAATTTCAGTGATGTGGACGTTTGTCTGTACAGGAAGAATTGATTTAACGAACGGGATATCACAGCCTTATGTGTATGGTGATGTTGTTGAAAGATTCCGTATACAAGGAACACTATAATAAGATCCATAAATATAGCTTTACTGATATAGTTCATCAAAATGTATGTCGATACCTCCTGTCAATATTGATTTTTACAGACTGATGATGACGTCTTAACACTTAATAGTTACATGCGTACTTATGGATACGTAAAACTTTAAAAATCATGATTCATTTATTTATTGAAATTGACTTTGAACTGACTTGCAACTGAGTACTGTAAGATCTGTTTATGGGTATTGTGTTATTATATGAATTTTTTTATGCTTGTTTCAATAAATTTTCCAATTGATCACAGAGAACACCATTACTATGACAATGATTGTAAAATGATGCTATGCCCTTTAGTGTAAAATAAATGTGCTTTACGAACCTTTACGCGTGTCATTTTTTCCTCTGCAATGAGTTTTGCTCTTTTGCAACTCTTCAGACAATTCTTTCGTAACATTGTTCAATGTCTCATTCATTTTTTGCTCCACTTCATTTATTCTTTCGGTGAACTGCTTGGACATCACACTTATTTCGGATTTCACCATTTTCGTAATTTTTTGTTCTATTGAAATAAGTTGCTCAGCGAAACCGTTCAAGTTTGTTTGCATTGTTTTATCAAGGGTGTTTCCAATTTTCTTTTGCAAAGTTGTGGTAAGATTTTCAGTTAATCTGTCAACTTCTGAGCTGAACATTTGTCTCACGTCTTTCTTTATTAAAGCGGGTAATCGTCCATTGAAGTTTTTATCAATATACACTTTTATTCTACTCATATTGACATGTGCCATAATTGGTGCGTTCAAGTTTAATGGTAGAGAGACTGCGTCGCCTTTTGTACGGTGACAAAACACTGCAAACAGTATTACCACAAACAGTTTCATCTTTAACGCAATGCCTGCAAAAACATGAATATTCTGTAACAATTTCAAACCATGTAGATAAGGAATATTACAACTGTACATCAACTTTAAATAATTTCATAAAATGTTTATTTTGAATGATCTAGCTATGCTAATTTGATAAACGGCCAGTAAACTAAATATTACGGTAACCTTGAATGATGTTCTAAAGCAATAGCATTAATGCATATTAGCCTGAACAATGCAACAGTAAAAAAAATTCATCATATTTCGATCTATATCTAAACGAACATTTTTTGCCCACAAAATGTTAATTTTAATATTAAGGTTTAAACTCAATTCAACCAAACATAACTATATATTAATCGGGTTGACTAGTTTGCACATTTAATTTATGATAATCTATAGCAAAATGAAATGCGTACCAACAAAGTGCGCAATCTTTGTATAAAATATGTAAAATGTGTGTTCATTAAAATAGTACCCAATTTAGTCGTGAAGAGACTTCAACATAAGTAGCATGATATACCATTTGATTTTTAGGGGGGGGGGGGGTAGACTAGTATGACAAATTTTGTCCTATATTTTTGTTAAGTTTTAATATTTTAATATAAGTTCCATCCTAGCCCTCCCCGTATAAATCAAGTGGTAGCTCCATTAGAGATACTTCATGCTAGTTAACATAAGAAGTTTTGTCTAATTATACGTTCAAATAAGTTATATCTAAAAAGATTGATAAATTAATCTGAGCATCTAGGTATGGGTTAGTGCTGGTAATAAAGCTAACACTGACACTTTCCTGCTTCAAATTCAATGTCCGGATCTTGTGATCCTGCGACATGTTAAAACTTTTTTACAGCTGGAGCGTAAATAGTTAAACATGTCGTATCTAAAAAGGAAAAGCAGGACTCCATTATTTATTGTTTCCTTTGTCACGATTTAGACAATGTGTGGTATTGAAACGTTTGACCACAACACATGTACAAAGAAATAATTGGGATATTTTCTTTATAATTTTTTTTTATATATATTTAAATAAATCATACATGCTGATGGTCATTTTGAAAAATATCCGACGGATAATATTTGGACATCGGATTGACACATATTTTATAACACAATAACACGTTTCTCTTTTGTGATATTTCTTTTACCGTAATTCGGACACGGATAATCAATTTAGCGAAACATTTGCGCTTTATCAACATAAACTATGAGTTATCAAGGTTACAAGTTCTAAGAAATCATTTGATATGCACATATTCTAAGTCATGAATCTGCTGTTTAGTTTGTTGGTGTGGTTCATAAGTGTTTCTCGTTTCTCGTTTTTTGTATAGCTTAGACAGTTGGTGTTGTCGTTTAAGTTGTTTTACACTAGTAATTATTTTGGACCCTTTATAGCTTGCGGTTGGATGTGAGCCAATGCTACGTGTTAAAGACTGTACCTTGACCTATAATGGTTTACTTTTATATATTGTGGCTTGGATGGAGTGTTGTCTCGTTGTCACTCATACCTCATCTTCCTATATCTGTTTCAGAATCTAATGCATTATTGGAAATATTTTCAATAGCGTCCTTGAAAACGATATGATTGGTTTAAAACTTTCTAAACAATGGAAATTTAACCAATTACATTACGTTATTATCATTTTGGAGCACGTACAATGAGATTGCCCATAGTCCTTTAGATTCTGAAAAGGCAAATTAAGAATGAAGTTCATGACTAAACTATGAACGATTTAGCTAACATATGTCATAGAAATCTTTCTTTTGCTGAATACCGATTGGTGGTTAAGAGAGGCTCATGCCTCTCTGGTTATAGTGGCCTAAGGGTCTTTGTATTCATTTGTACACAAATCGCACATTTTAGAATGCAAATTGTAAAATGATTACACGAATGTGCCTTTAACCTTTTGTATATAATGAAATTATAACTAAGAGTGAACAAAAATTCCTCAGGTTTCTTATTGATTTGCGGTACTTTCCCTGATGTTTCCCTAAAGCAGTAGAGGAAGTGTTACATTGACTTATTACAGATAACGTTAGGAAGGGTTGATACATTGACTTACACTCAGAAATTAGCAGCGGAAAGACGATGGACAAAAACTAGTGAATATATTGCTGCTGTAAAAAAAAAATGCGTCAATCAGATCATGAAAAGAATTTAGCACATAACAAGGTAACGTTTCTTTCCCAAATTTTGAGTGTTACAATTTTGATAATGAACAGCTTAGATACCCATTAACTACCTCAAATTAACTGCACAGATCAAATGATTGATACTTTTTCATGTACACAATTTTTAACAATATGTAAATCTTAAATCATTAATCAAGCTAAATAAACTAGCATGTTATCTTTTTTTTAATGTAATTTTTTTCCAATAACATACAGAATCATTGTTTTAACTCCATACTGACACCAAAATGACAAAGAAAAAATATGCTCATAAAAAACAATACTTTATGGTGAGAACCAAGCTGTTGGAAGCTTAAGTCGTATAATTGAGAAACCAAAAAATAATTCTGATGAAAAAGAAACTGTTTTTGCTGATAACTCCAATTTGGGCGGAGTTTACCCTTAATCCTTCTAATCGTTAAATACCAACTATTTATAAAGCATCTATGCCCATGAAATTTTAAAAATTATTCATGTGACGTCATGTCAATGGAAGTATCTAAGGATATGTTACAAGATTTTGTCTTGGGATATTATTTTGTAAAAAAAGGAAAGTTATCTTAGAACAGGCATAACCCACCTAATTTAGTGAATGAAAATATGCGAAAAATTAAATGAAAATAAACAATTTAACTAATAGATACTACCTATTAAAATGTTCATACAACTTGTTGCAATTTAAGCTATGTACACCATGTTATTTTAAGAACAATCAAAGTACATGTACTTGTAAAATAATATTTGTTCCAAAAACCTTGAAATGAATAAATTTACTATAAATGCTCCTTGGTTATTTATAGAAGAACAAAATTACAAACAATGTAACATAATTGAATATTTCGAAAAATATAATCCGAACTTTTCTGATTGGGTTCCATTAAAATATCCCCCAGAACTAGAAATAAAAGAAACAACAGACACAGGTTCCTCCGCCTCATTTTAGACTTATATCTCGAGTTTGACATACACAGTTATCTCAGAACCAGAATCTATGACAAATTAGTTTTGAAATTATAAATGTCCTCCACCTAAGTAGCAATATACCAACTTAACCTGCATATAGGATATACATTTAGAAACTTATTAATATTCGACAGTTTGCAGCTACTCAGACTTTGTAAAACGTCACCAGTGTCTAAGCAGAGAGTTGATGAACCAGGACTTTGTCAAAGAACGTCTCGTACTTTTTCTAAAAAGTTCATCGGAAGGTACCAATACATTGTTTATAAATATGTTACATATCAACTTCACAAATAATACATGATGGTCTTGGTGTATAGATTCTACGTACTTTATTTGTCTTTGTTCAATTATTAATATACCTTTTATTGTTTGGTCTGTTTTATGTGATTTTTGAGGTGTCTCGGTACTTAAACATCCCGTCATGCAATGTGTTTGTATCATCTTTATATCTTTGCTGATATTTTTTTATCTGTTTCGTTGTTTCTTAAAAAGTGACTCTGTACTTTTAAAAATCCCGTCATTATGTTATTGTTCTATTATATGTCATTATGTTATTATTCTATTATATGTCCTTATGTTATTGTTCTATAATAAATTTATAATACTTTAAACGACAAACAACAAAACAAATTTACTCGCGTAGTAGTATTAACCATATATGGATTCTTGAAAATTCTTAAGAACTTCTGGATAATTTTTAATCTCGGTCTGTTTGTGAAAGTATCTCTAACATAACTTTTGATTTTATTACCCTACAGACCACCATTCCCCATATGAAATTATAATTGTTTTGAATAGACATTGAACGACAACATTTGTTCCTTTGTGACGTTTGCTTTTTCTGACGCCAAACACCGCGAAACAAGGAATGTTTTTTTTTTTAATTTGACAGATGCTTTTTGTGTTTCTTTGTAAATGTATGTTTGTCTTAAAATTGTAACACAGTGATGTCGGCTGTAACAATATTTTGACTATGTTACCGATTAAGTCTGTTTTGTTTACGCATCGTTGTAAAAAAAAACGGAGTTTTGATGCGACTGTCATATAAGTGAGAGGTTTAGCGCTATAAAATTAGGATCAATCCACCATTTTCTACATTTGAAAATGCCTGTACCAAGTCAGGAACATGAAAGTTGTTCTCTATTCGTTTAATGTGTTTTATTCTTTGATTTGGGACTTTCGTTTTGAATTTCCCTCGGAGTTCAGAATTTTTGTGATTTTCTTTTTGCAGAATATTTTGTTTAATTCTAAAAACATTATATCAGTTGAATATTTGTATTAGTAAGTTTTATTAATGAATTTTATACTTTATATGGTAGTAAATGGGAGTATTGCAGAGAGTATTATTAACTATATTTTTGGACTTAACATTTATGTTATCCCCCTGACATAACGAAACATATTATCATTACAAAATTCAGCTTGTCGAAGTAAAAAAGCTTCAAATGTGGTGACAAATGATATTAATGAGAAGGCATGTGATATCATCTATACACAATAACAATTACTTTAAAATACTAAATGAAGGCTATATTTATTGTTTTTATTGCACCCTAGGACATGATAACTTTAATTAACAACATAAGAATAACCTGAGTTATCTATGTTTATATCCTACCTTTAGGACAAATTAAGTTAAAATCTAAATTAAGGAGATTTCTTTTAACCAGACTAAAATCCTACTTTAAGAAGATGTTTCTCAAAATTTTGCTTTTTTCAAATAGAAAATTAGTTTGTATACATGTACCAGTTTTTCTTATCTTTGGCACCTTCAACTACTTCACCTATATATAATTGTGTGTTGAAATCTTATTAACATAAATCTGTTATCAAAACTTGATATTTTGTTTTAAAAAAACTATGTCATCACCACTTCTATCAACCACGTTTAATGTTTAAGTATACATCAATATCCAAACTAATTGTTACATTTAAACTGCTCCGGAATGAACAAAATATCAAGTTTTAATAAGATTTTTTTTTATAATCTTATACAAACATGGTATTTTGACCACCCTTCCATGTAAAATTGAACCACTTGAACCCCTACATACCTCAGATTTTCATCTCATCATCATGATCATAGCTTTTTCATATATCCAACTATATAGCAATAATGCTCTTACAAGTACTGGGTATAAGTAAACGTGTTGCAGAAAATGTTTAAAATCTTAAGTAAACCATGGTATCTTGATCATCGTCCATGTAAAAATTCCTCCTCCTACGGACCTTAGATTTTAAAAATCATAAATATTCAAAATGAATTTAAAAATTGAATTATAGATGTTTAATCTTTTGTTCTTAACTATGGTGACCTTTTTATGGAAAATCAAACCCCCTTACAGATGTCAGATTTTAATAACCAAAGCTATCAAAACTACTTGATATGATAACAATGGTCAAGTTAACTAAGGTTTTTCTTATCCCAGGCATAGATTACCTTAGCCGTATTTGGCACAACTTTTTGGAATTTTGGATCCTCAATGCTCTTCAACTTTGTACTTGTTTGGCTTTATAAATATTTTGATATGAGCGTCACTGATGAGTCTTATGTAGACGAAACGCGCGTCTGGCGTACTAAATTATAATCCTGGTACCTTTGATAACTACTTTTATTACTAAAGAGGGACGAAAAATACCAAAGGGACAGTCAAACGATGTAAACGATGTTAGAAAAGCTGGTTTAACAAGTTTTCTTAGTCATGATAAGTTGACCCCTACCATGGGAAATTGAACCTTCTTGCTATAAAACCTCAAATTCTCAAATTAAATATTGTTAAGCTATAATTTACAAAGATGATGCTCCTATAAATAATTGACATAAATAATACGCGTTAAAAAATATTTTAAGCCGTGGTATAATGAACCCTCTGCTTTGGAAAATTGAACCTTCTGCTATTGACTATTAAATCTTCCATTCTATAGACTTCAAATTGGAAATTGTCATACCTATTCAAACTACCTTACATAGTAGTTATGCTTTAATCATAAGGTTTTGCGCATGAATGAAACATGTCAGAAAAGATGTTTAATTATCTTTACTTAGTCATAGTACTTTGAAGCCCAAGAAAGTAAAATTAAATCAAACACTCTTAAGATCTCAGATTTCAAATCACATAGCTATTTAAACTACTTAATATAGTAATAATATTGTAATCAGTGTATTGTATGTATAAAACATGTTAAACAAGATGTATGAACATTTTTTCTCAGATTCAGATTTTCAAATTGTCATAGCTATTTAAGCTACTTTATAAAATTATAATAATGATGATTCAATGAGTATTCATAGAAATCTTGTCATGTAAGAACAGATGTATAAATATTTTTACTTAGCCATGGTGTTTGAACCCCTACCATGGATCATTTAATCGCCCAACCTATAGTTCGAAGATATTCAAATTTTCATAGTTATTCAAACTACTTTAAATAATAATAATTCTAATACTTGCTATGAATACAAAAAGTTAGACAAAATGTTCAAACGGTTTTTTTTCTTCATATTTTTACTTAGCTATTGTATTTTTAACGCCTAACCATGGACGTCATATTGTCAAATATTGGGAAAAAAATCAAAAGTAGTATTAAGAGATATAAAAAAAACACCAAATTCATTCGAAATTGTTCCCTCTGTCAAGTTTGTGGTTAAAAATTATTAAATGTGGTTGAAAACTGTCTTTTCTTTAAATATTATATTATTGAAAAATAGATATAACAAAAAGGAGATTTGGTATGAATGCCAATGACAACTTTTTATGCCCATCAAAATAGATAGTGCTTGGATTTAAACAAACAATATACTTTTCCAGAAATCAATAATCGTCTGGAGGTAATTGCAGGGGCTTGATTATCAAAACGTTCTTAGGAGTATATATGTCATAAAACCATTTTAAGATAATAAGTTTTTATTGTAACTTAAAAATTTCAAAGGTATCAGCTTGAATTTATGGAACCCATTTAGGTGTCTTAAGATAATTCTAAGATGGTCCTAACTTTAGAATATATTCATGATAATTAATCTGTAATAAATAAGACAGCCGATTTAATATAATTATTCAGAGAACATTACGTTTTTATGAACCGCTCTATCTGAATATTTCTTTGTGGATTTCAATTTTTATTTATTAAAAATTCTCATACATTTTAACTTACTTTCACTTGTTCAAATTTTTTTTTAACATTTATCCAAAAGATATTTCAATGACAGGAGTATTAATTTATGATGCTTCTCTAATCTTATTGTCTACTTGAAAAAAAAATAATCGAGGGACATCATACATTAGAGTATATATCACTCTAAATAAAAAGTCAATATATAAACAAATAAAATTGAGAAAAAGGAGCACATTTACAAAGCGCCTGTGATCCGTTATGAAATAAGTTATGTACTTCGTATCTAAAATTGAAAATGCGCGAGGTTTGTCTTTGAACTCTGATACGTATAAAACCGTGACACTTCAGATTAAACTCACTCAAAATAAAATATTAAAGAATTGTTTATGGACATGTTTATTATTTGTAACTATGAACAAATAATGTGTTAATTGATTATATGTAAAACGATGCTATATCTTTATGGTTTTGTTTATTTTCATAACATTCAAAGTATTAACCATTTTCATAATATTACTTAAAAAAATCTGAATGGTTATTTTATAAAAATTACTACTAGTGAAATTTGATGCATTTTAAAACATTTTTTATTTCAGACTCCTATTTTCTTAAGATAAACACTGAGGACAGCGTTAGGAATTTATTAAATATAACAAACATGAATATTAATTAAAAATAACAAAACAAAACTGAAGTCGGGGATAATCAAAATTTAGACAGTAACTATAGATACATAGTATTAACTTGGTTAATTTTTCTATGTTTTGTTGTATAAGAATATCGATTTTATCAATATATACATACATAAAAAAAAAAACAAGATAAAAAAGTGTTAGCCTTTCAGATTTATTGTAGTAAATGCGCCTATTTTTTGTGTGGGTAGTTTATATTCTAATATGACGTGCTTCTTTCGCTTTGTAAACAACACCGTGATTAAATTCTCTATATATCTATACTTAGCACAGACTCAGAGATATACATAATAATGGCTGTTACAATATACTTCCTACGTAAATCCCGATGCATTAGAACCTATTTGTAAACCGTTTGCCGATTTTATTGTTTTAAAAATTGCAGTTAAAAAAAGACAAAATAACTTTTATTTTAATTCGGATACAGAATAAAAAGAGGTAATGCACAAGAGCTCGGAGAAATCAACAAAATAAAAATAAAATAAATTCCGCGAAAGTCTTTAAGTGTTTTTGACGCATTTAAGTCGTTTCAAAACATGTTGTCATACAAATGAAAACGCTACAGTTGAACGTTTTCTGATACGTAAACCATCGAAATTCGTATAATATTGTATTAAAATTGATTTGTAAGGTAGGTTTTGTTTTATTTTCTATTCTATTGCATTTTTCGCATATTTACTGGTTTCAGCAAGTCAGCATGGCGGCTCCTTAGTTACGAAATGTAAACTTTGGATTTGACGGTAGCTTACGAGAAAAACATGTAAATAAAAATGGCAAATGTTGGGTTTGAAAATTTAAAGAATTAAACAGATTTTTTTTCTAGCGGTTATTCACGAAACAATCCATACAAGCTACAGATTTTATGATTGTTTGAGCTTTATCGAACCCGGATTAAAAAAAGAACAGCCACACACACAGCCTACCTACCATCGCTTCAGATTTTTAATGATCGTATTTGTCCTATTAGAATCGAAATGATTCATGGAATCCATAGATTGTTGGAAATTTACACATGGTCTGGGCCAACAATCTATGGCTTCCATGAATTATTTCTTAAATTTACTATCATGTTGAAATTAAGGTATAACACTGTTAGATGCTTCTAATATTATGCGGATATATTTTTCAAACTAATTGTAAATCCACGGTTTAAAGAAGACTACAATCCATATAGTGGATACATATATATTTTAATTACGAAAGCAATAATCAACTACTAAGTAAAGAAATCATAAAGTAAAGACTGCTAGAAAGAACAGGCGTATAGTTTTCTCTCAAAGTTTTTCTGCTGTGAACAAGTACACATTTCAACCATCAAAATAGAAGTATCTCAATAAATAAGAATATGTTTCGCTCGTTCAGGCTGATAACATAAAATTACGGAAATACTAGTAATGATTATTGTACCTCAGTTATCATTTTCTGTACTTTTGCACTTTCTTGAGCAACTGTCCCCATTTAATTAAAAAAAACACCATATGTGGTCATGTCAATCCACGGATACGTCATAAGATATGTCTTAGTCCAGTATTAGGATGGTCTTAGAATGTGTCTGAGACATGTCTTAGGATGTAAAACAAAGCCCTAGTTACGATTGTCCTAGGACGATCATACCACATTTATTTGAAGAATAAAAATATGTAGAGGTTTAAATGAAATATAAATATATTTCAATATATATTTATAAGATCAGATATGTTCTTAATTGGGTCCTTGTGTTATGATATATACGTAGTTGTCCATTTTGTCATATTATAAAAATAATAAAAATATATTATTTAAATATAAATATATTTCAATATATATTTAAAGGGCGGGATGTTGCATCTTTATTGAAAAATATAGATTGACGCAAAATAAGTTTTAGATTAATACTAACATATACCTTATTATATACTATTAAAATGATGAATTAATTTCATACAAATAAACTAAATTGCCGCAAAACTTTAAGAGAGGCTATTATTGTGCTGCAATTAAAGCTATATATTTTCTGAAATTGAAATTCAAATGTGTCAATAGATGCATTTCACTTTTGTTGTACCATTTGCTCAAATACCAAAAAATGTTTCTAATATTGATAAAGCTTTTAAGCTTAAAAAGGCATCACGAATTATTTTAATTGAGCATAATACTATGACATCGTCAAACATACTTTTTAGAGAGCTGCGATGGATGTTCATTTCTGATTATTTAATATATATAGAAGCAATTTGAGTTCGTAAAGTACCTCGCAACTTTTCCGGAAAATTTTAATTTATCTAAATAAGTGCATCAGGTCAGTTTTAAATGAAACAAAATACTTGAAAAAAAAAGATTGTTGTTCATAAAAAAAAACTGAATAAAAGTACTTCAAAACGCTCCTCGTTGAGTTCTGGAAGTATTATACGGAACAATTTTTCGACAAATTTAAAACAATGTACCACAATTGAATCTTCAAAAAAACAGATATTAGAAATGTTTTGTTTAATGTTAATGACATTATAATCTTTTAATATTTATGTTAGAATTTTTGTCATTGATTTTTATAATTTATGTTATAGTGTATGAATACAATGCAGGACCTTATTGTACATTAAATAGTCTTTACTACATTGGTTAGAGGTATAGGGGGAGGGTTGAGATCTCACAAACATGTTTAACCCCGCCGCATTTTTGCGCCTGTCCCAAGTCAGGAGCCTCTGGCCTTTGTTAGTCTTGTATTATTTTAATTTTAGTTTCTTGTGTACAATTTGGAAATTAGTATGGCGTTCATTATCACTGGACTAGTATATATTTGTTTAGGGGCCAGCTGAAGGACGCCTCCGGGTGCGGGAATTTCTCGCTACATTGAAGACCTGTTGGTGACCCTCTGCTGTTGTTTTTCATTTGGTCGGGTTGTTGTCTCTTTGACACATTCCCCATTTCCATTCTCAATTTTATTTGGACTAAATATGTTATCCTGTATAAAGTTCTGCTTGCCGAAGTAAATAAGCGTAGGGGAATTTTTCAGAAGCCATCACCAGTGGAATCAAATAATATGAAGGAGAAGATATGGGAAAGCATCTACTGAATGATTTGTTTTTTAAAAACTAACCGAAGGTCATATGTGTTGTTGTTCCTTTCGACTAAGGATTTCGAATTTTAATGACTATTATAAGACCATCCTATGACAAAATGGACAACTACGTATATATCATAACACAAGGACCAAATTAAGAACATATCTGATCTTATAATACTTTCGTTAAACTGATAAACTGATTTAGGACTAAAATGTATTCGGAGACACTTCCCAATCTTAAGACAGATTCGTTGAGCAAATCCCCAGCTCATTGATGACAAGTAAAAAAAACGTACAACATATTTTATTCCTACCAAATACTTATTAAAGCATAATTACTATATATAGAAGTTTAAACAGCTATGATAATTTGAAAATCTAAGGTCTATAGGGAGAGGTTTAATTTTCCATAATAGAGGTTTTAAATGTCAATGGGTAAGTAAAACTGTTAAAATATATTTTCTACCTTGTTTTATTCATACCAAAAACTTGTAAAAGTATATTTACTTTAGATAGAATTCTTACTCTTATATCAATTTTGTTGTAATCCTACCATAAGTAAATATTTCTCAAAATTTAGATTTTTGAGCAGAAAACCTGTTTTAATACATGTACTTTTTTTTTAATCTTTGGTAACTTCAATTACTTTGAAATAACTTACTTTAACTACATATTATTGTGTTTTGAAATCCTACAGTATTAACAGAAAACATTTCTCAAAATTTGCATTTTTTTTAACAAAATGTTAGTTATCACCACTTCTATAATCCGAGTTTAATATTTAACTATATACCAATATCCAAACTTGATACATTTATACTGCTGCGGTATGAACAAAATATGTTGAAAAGGAGTGTGTTTATCATTTTATACACACAGGTATTTTGACTATCCTTCTATGTAAAATTGAACCCCAACATTCCTCAAATTTTCATCTCATAATACCTATTCAAACTACTTTATAGCAATTGTTCTTCAATAGGTATTTGGTATCAGTAAAGCATGTTGCAGACAATGTTTTAAAATCTTAACTGAGCCATGTTATTTTTATCCCCGTCCTTGGAAAATTGAACTCTCTCCCCCTATGGACCTCATATTTTCGAACAGTGATAACTATTCAAATTATGTTATATAGAAACGATTCTTCAATAAGTATTTGGCATCAATAAAACATATTGCAGGATATGTTTAAGATCTTAACTTAGCCATGGTATTTTGATCCCCGTCCATGCAAAATTGAACTTTCTCCCCTGATGAATTCAGATTTTCTTATATTCCTAGCTATTCAATCTTTTTTTTTTTATATAGAAATGATGCTGCGATAAGTATTTTGTAGGAATGCAACATGTTGGAAAAAATCATTTAAGATTCTTTAATAAGCCATTTAACCCCTTACCTTGAAACTTGTTGATTTTTTTCTTAGACATGGTGTAGTGATCCTTCTACCATAGAAAATTGACCTCCTATAAACCTCAGACTTTCAAACTACTTATGTTATTGGTGTAGTATATATGTAATAATTATGCTACTAATATAAGTATAGGGCATGAATAAAATAAGTTGAAAAAAACGTCTAATTTCATTTATCTAAACCATTATAGTATGACCCTTCCACGGGAAATTAAAACTCCCTCTCTAAATGAATTTCAGATATTAAGTCCATAGCTTTCAAACTACATAATATGATTATATTGCTCCAATATGTACATATATATGGTATTTATAAAAGATGTTGGAAGAGCTATTTTAACATTATTTTCTGAGCCATGGTAATTAATCTCCCTTACCATGCAAATAAGACGTCAGATTTTTAAAATCATAGCTATTGCAAATATCTTTCATAGTTATTATGCTGCAATAAGTAAATGGTATGAATAAAACATGTTGATTTTTTTTAATAATTTTACTTAGCCATGGTGTAGTGATCCCCTTACCATAGAAAATTTACCCATTTAAACATCAGATTTTCAAACTACTTATGTTACTCATGTATTATATATATAATAATTATGCTACTAATGGAAGTATGTGGTATGAATTAAAAAAGTTAAAAAAAAGCTTATAATCTTTTTTTCTTAACCATGGTAGTATTACCCTCCTATGGAAAATCAAACCCCTCTCTTACAGATGTCAGATTTTAGAAACCATCGCTATCAAAACTACTTGATATGATAACAATGCTCAAATAAGTCTTTTATTACTTAAAGATGTTAGAAAAGATGGTTTAACAAGTTTTCTTTTTCAGTTGAACCCTACCATGGGAAATTGAACCTTTTCACCATAAAACCTCAAATTCTGAAATTAAATGTTGTTTTGCAGTTATTTACAAAGATGATGTTCCTATAAGTAATTGACATAAATAATACGCGTTAATAAATATGCTTAGCCGTGGTATAATGAACCCTTTGCTTTGGAAAATTGAACATTCTGCTATTGACTATTAAATCTTCCATCCTATAGACTTCAGATTGGAAATTGTCATAGCTATTCAAACTACCTTAGATAGCAATTATGTTTTAATAATAAGGTTTTAGCGCATGAATGAAACATGTCAGAAAAGATTTTTAATTATCTTTACTTAGTCATGGTACTTTGAATCCCTACCATGTAAAATTAAATCAAACACTCTTAGGACCTCAGATTACAAATCACATAGCTATTCAAAGTACTGTATATAGTAATAATATTGTAATCAGTATATAGTATGTATAAAACATGTTAAACAAGATGTATAAACATTTTTTCTCAGCTTCAGATGTTTAATTAGCCATGGTATTTAGAACCCCCTACCATGGATAATTTAATCGCCCAACCTAAAGATCGTTGATATTCAAATGATCATAGTTAGTCAAACTACTTTAAATAATAATAATCGAATACTTACTATGAATACAAAAAGTTATACAAAATGTTCAAACATTTTTTTCCTATTTTTACTCAGCTATGGTATTTTGAACGCCTAACCAAGGACGTCATATTTTCAAATTCCAAATTGATTGGTCGTGTCAAATATTGGGAAAAAAAGTCAAAAGTAGTTTTTATGAGAGAGAAAAAAACACAAAATGCATTCGAAATTGTTCCCTCTGTCAAATTGGTGGTTAAAAATTATTAAATGTTGTTGAAAACTATCTTTTCTGTAAATATTATATAATTGAAAAATAGATATATTAAACAGAAGATTTGGTATGAATGCCAATGAGACAACTTTTTATGCCCATCATAATAGATAATGCTTGAATTTCAACAAACAGTATACTTTTCCAGAAATTGATGGTTTTCGTATTTTCATGGAAAATGCACGAGATTTGCCTTTGAACGCTGATACGTATAAAACTGTGACACTTCAGATTAATCTCACTAAAAATAAAATATTAAAGAATTGTTTTGTGTCATGTTTATTAGTTGTAACAAGAACAAATAATGTGTTAATTGATTATATTTAAAACGATGCTATATTTTTATGGTTTTGTTTATTTTTATAACATTCAAAGTATTAACCATCTTCAAAATAATACTTATAAAAATTCTGAATTGTAATCTTATAAAACTTATAAATTGTAATCTTATAAAAATTCTGAATTGTAATCTTATAAAAATTATAAATTGTAATCTTATAAAAATTATAAATTGTAATCTTATAAAAATTATAAATTGTAATCTTATAAAAATTTTAATTGTAATTTTTATAAAAATTCCTAATTGTAATCTTATGATAAGTACTACTAGTGAAATTTGATGTATTTAAAAACATTTTTAATTTCAGTCTCCTATTTGATTTATGCAAACACTGTGGACAGCGATTAGAACAAACACATGTATTGCGTTTCAAATTAAATTAAATATAACAAAACGCCTAAGGCACCTCAAGATAATTACAATATCTAGAAACGTAACTTGAAAATCATCTAAAATTTGTTCTTCAATTGTCAGGCCTTGATTTCATCGATCACAAAACTGAATTCGGTGATAATGAAAATTTAGACAGTAACTATAGTATTAACCTGAGACAAGGTTAAGTTTTCTGTGGTTTATTTTATAAGAATATCGATTTTATCACTATAAACATTCATAAATAAATATGATAAACAAGTGTTAGCCTATCATGTTATTTGTAGTAAATGCACATATTTTTGGTGTGGCTATATTATAAATTACTATCGTGGTGAAATTAGGTTATACTACTATTATATGCTTCTAATATTATGTGGAAATATTTTTGAAACAAATTGTTATTCCACGGTTAAAAATGGACTACATTTTTAGCTTCCAACTACCTTAAATAGATAGTTCATTTTTCAAACAGGGATCCTTAGCAATCTTTTCTAATTTAATTTGGCTTATCTGTATATATGATACATTCTAGATAACTTAAACACATACACGTAACGTTTTTCAAGCATTTGTTTTCATTTTTAAATAAATTATTTTTCAAATAATGCCTTATGTTATTTCGTTTAAAAGTGATAGAGAAATATTTCTTATACTATACGGTTTAGGAGAAAACGTTATAAATTACATTAATTTGTGTCTTACCTTTTTAACTTTATCTTTTTGTTGTTGGTGCAAATGTATTGAGGAAATATGTTGTCGATATGACAAACAAATAGGACGATAACGCTAATTATTAACGAGTCATATTATAGAAGGGTTTATATACTATTTCACATCAGAAATCCAACGAACTCATAATTTGCAATGAGGTATTTTAAATCCATGTAGTGGATATATATATATTTCAAGTTATCTTAAAAAAATATATTGTTTTAAAGACAAATAATGATTTTTGAGATATTCTTGCTAGTGAGGAAAAACTATAAAATATAAAAAACAAATTATAGGACACAAATTTTGTTAATAGTCTTTGAACGAATGTAAGTTAATTTGACACTAATGAACTATTGCATCCGAGTGTAGGATTCCCAACCGTGTGATCTGTTCAGTTGAAAATTGAATGTGATCTTTTAAACTGACTGGTAAACAAATGAATCAAACGATTTATAATAATAGAGCATGAATAAAAGCAATGGAGGCAACTATCAGTATTAGACAAACAAATCTACATTTCAACTGCTTTTTGTAGTTCGTTCTTATGTTATACCACTGTCCCAGATTAGGGGAGGATTGGGATCCCTGTTACATGTTTAACCCCACCACATTATTTATGTATATGCCTGTCCCAAGCCTGTAATTCAGTGGTTGTCGTTTGTTTATGTGTTACATATTTGTTTTTCGTTCATGTTTTTAAGGTCGTTAGTTTTCTCGTTTGAACTGTTTTACATTGTCATATCGGGGCCTTTTATAGATGACTATGCGGTATGGGCTTTGCTCATTGTTGAAGGCCGTACGGTGACCTATAGTTGTTAATGTTTGTGTCATTTTGGCCTCTTGTTGACATTTGTCTCATTGGCAATCATACCAAACCTTCTTTTTACATGTCACTTATTTGACCATCTTCAGCTACAAGGTAGTATAACATAGTGCTGAAAATGCATTCCTGTGGAGAACGTATGTCTATATCTTTCATATAGACTTGTTTTATGCCACGTTATTGCAAGACAAACTACCCATAAATTTCATCTCGAACAAAATTTTTCATTCAATAATATTTATAGCTTGCGAAAATACAAAAAAGCTAAAATATCAATGCTTAAAAGGTATATCAAAACTTACAAACAACTTCACGATGCTTCGTTTCAGTCAGAAATTACTACCAACTGTTACTGTAATAATAACATGCAATTGGTAATTAAGCTTTGTA
Organism: Mytilus galloprovincialis; assembly: GCF_965363235.1. Classification (NCBI taxonomy): domain Eukaryota; kingdom Metazoa; phylum Mollusca; class Bivalvia; order Mytilida; family Mytilidae; genus Mytilus; species Mytilus galloprovincialis. The sequence continues at coordinate 81,049,767 of NC_134842.1, read as the reverse complement.
CCTAACGGGTCATATATCATTGGAAATAATATGTATCTATGAATTAAACAGTATCTTAAAACACGCAATATAAATACCAGCCGTTGTTAAATATAATTCCTTCTTGTTTAAAAAGCAGACGTAGAAGCAGTCGTAATTTGAACATGTTGTAATAAATTTTTTTCAAAAGCAATTTGCTTTTTGAATTAAATAAAACTAAATTTGTCAAAAGAATTTGTTGTGTATTGTGAATTTCCCTATAAATAGACAAACAAAAATTTTGGGGAAAAATCTGTAAAAGTGTTGTTAATCGACCGAAACAGAGTTATGCCTCTCTACAATAATCTCTGCTTATGATTGATTGATAGGTTTGCGTCCTTTACGGGCATTTGCAAGTTTAATTATAGTTATCAAAGGTACCAGGATTATAATTGAGTGCGCAAGACGCCCGTTTCGTCTACATAAGACTCAACAGTGACGCTCATATCAAAAAAGTTATAAAGCCAAACAAGTACAAAGTTGAAACCATTGAGGATCCTAAATTCCAAAAATGTGTGCCAAATACGGCTAATTATATATAAGGTAATCTATGTCTGGTATAAGAAAGTCCTTAGTTTTTTCGAAAATTCAAAGTTTTGTAAACAGAAAATGTATAAAAATGACCACATAATTGATATTCATGTCAACACCAAAGTGCTGACTACTGGGCTGGTGATACCCTCGAGAACGAAACGTCCACCAGCAGTGGCATTGACCCAGTGGTACAAGGATTATAATTTAGTACGCCAGACTCGCGTTTCGTCTACATAACACTTATCAGTGACGCTCATATCAAAAAAGTTATAAAGCCAAACAAGTACAAAGTTGAAGAGCATTGAACATTATAAGAGTTTTATAAACATTTGACAATGAAAAAGACTTATTTATTTGCTCCTGATCTGCTAATAGGCAAGTCTCGTTTAAGGGGTACAGGAAAGACGGATCAACACGGAATTAGAAGTCTTAGTAGATATTTGATGAACCAGGGGCATGTCAAAGGGCGTCTCGTCCTTTTTCTTTAAAAGTTCATCGGAAGGTAATTTTTTCATATTAACCTAAAAAATAATACACGATGGTCTCGTAAGTTTAGATTCTTGGTACCGACGTTGCTTATCATCTGAATGAGTGGTTATTTGTCCTTTTGAATATTTTTTCTGTATAGTCTGTTTTGGTGGTATCTATTTGACGTGGCTCTGTACTTACACATCCCGTCAATGTGTTATGGTTCGAAGATAAGTATATTTATCTGTCATTCATATTTGCTAATATGCTTTGTCCTTTTGCTTTTGCGTGTTTATTGTTACATATACTATGGCTCATTGTTTATAAATCACGTCGTTGTGTAATTGTGCCATGCTGCTCTTGTTGCACACAATATGTGCCTGAGTGTATTAATAATAATTAACTTGTCTTGTCTTGTCTTGTAAATGTTTGTTCACATATATGTTGGTTTTTATAGTGATTAAGATAATAACTCAACGTTGACTGCTGTACCCCTATTTTTGACATTTTTACCTATTATTTCTGTTTGTTTTGTTCACACATCGTTGTCAATATAATTGAATTGTATTCAACTGTCATACAAATCAGAGGTTTAGCTAGCTAGAGAACCAGGTTTAATTCACAATTGTCAGGAAATTTCTGTACGAAGTCAGGAATAGGACAGTTGTTATCCATTCATTTGATGTGTTTGAGCTTTTGATTTTGATTTTGCCATTTGATGAGGAAATTTTCCTATGAGTTCATTATTTGTTTTCTTTAAATTTTTAGGTGATTTTGATTGATGTTCTATTGTTCTTTATTTTTTTTAGGCTTGACTTTGTCAGTTTTTTGTCGAATTGTCGACGAATGTCCCTCTGGTATCGTTCGCCTCCCTTTTATAACTTGTCCGGTTTATGTAAGTTGTGAAGAAAGTGCCTTCACATTGAATTGTTTTTGTCTTAAACTCTTTTGTAATTTTCACCGCTGTATAGTGATAAGGCATCAATCAATCTATCAATAATACAAATCAAACATTTTATAATACAATAGTAGTGGCATACGGTAGAATATTTAACGTATCAAAGAGATATCATACAATTGTAAGAAAATACCTTTTTTTATCATTTCTTAATTCAAAAATTATCACAACAAACGTATATTTTATTTTGTTTACAATGACATTTTCCATGATATATACATACCTTTAGCTTACACGAACATTTCAGTCACAATTGTGACTTCTCACTCACAACAGTAAAATGAAAAAAAAATGATGGGCTTATATTTTCTTTGCTTACATTAGATTAAAAACCTATCTAATACTTCTAAAATTGCTTTATTTTTATCAAGTATCAATGAATATAACCACTGAACAACAGGCTCATGGCTTAGAACAGTTGCAAAAAATGCAGAGGGTCTAATTGTTTAAACAGGCGCCAACCTTCGCTTTCACATGAAACAGTAGTGTAACATTACAGCATTTAATAACACACTTTAGAATATCAATTGAACTGGCTTAACTCAACCAAAAAGAAATATAAACAAAAACATGTGTAAATACACTGAACGAGTAAATTTGATCTATGACACAATATAAATTCATTATTAATAACAATGAGATGAAAATCAAAGTTAAAAAGACAACTTGGGGGAAAATGGCGTTAAAAAAATTAAAGTACACACAGATGAAATTAAATTTATATGTTTGACAATTGTCTTGTTTAACTATGTGCTTTTCGTGTCGCTCTCTGAGTTCTTATTTTATGATTGCTTGTATTTTGTTTTGTATATATTTTCTCTTCTTTGACATGTTAGTACTAAATGTCTGGTACGTACCAAAAATACTGCAGCTAGTTTCATGGAACATATGACAATATTGATGGACAACTTGTTGACAAACGAGCTCAGTATTAAATAAGGTTTCATATATTATTTATTCAGCCTTTTCCAAATTTTTATTGTCCCTTTGATGTCTTATGAAACTATGGAAAACAGCCAAAACTACAAAAAAGACAACTTCAATTCTAAGTAGCTGTCATTAAAGTAACAGGATTAGAAAGCTTTAAAACCAGGTTTAATCCACCATTTTCTTCCTTAGATGTGCAAGACATGTATTCCCTTTGTGTATAATTTCCAAAGCATGTTATTGGAAGGTGGTATGGTCTGTTGAACTGTTTAATGTTTTGATAATTCCTGTTATCCTTTTTTATGTATTTAGGAAAATAAAAAAAAATCTAGATTTTATAACTGAGTCTTTAAATCAGAAGAGCAGTTGTTAATCAAAGCCTTAAAGGCTGTAAAAGCAATTGCTGTTATGTTAATGTTTGGGGACTTTTATTTTTCATCCACATATATATAATAATTAAACCTGACATGAGTGTTGTCCAGTTAGAAGTAAGAAGGTTTTAACTTTATATAAATAAAAGACTTTAGAAGAAAGTCATTTTTAATATGTTTTAAATTTCACAAGGAGACAACACGTTTACCAGGCTAAAGTTGGGGTCAAATATACATGTGCTGAAACATATAACTCAACAAGAATGTGTCCATAGTACACGAATGCCCCACTCGCACTATGATTTTCTATGTTCAGTGGACCGTGAAATTGGGGTAAAAATTTTAATTTGGAATTAAAATTAGAAAGATCATATCATGGGGAACATGTGTACTAAGTTTCAAGTTGATTGGACTTCAACTTCTTCAAAAACTACCTTGACCAAAAACTTTAACCTGAAGCGGACGGACGAACGGACGGACGGACGAACGGAGGCACAGACCAGAAAACATACTATCGTAGGTGGGGCATAAAAAGAAATCATCATGGATTATCCCCTGGTAGTGTTTGTAACTGGGCAATAATTTCCTTTATTGATTTAATTTTAACAATTTTCATTATTAATTTATATTTAACCATTAACACAAATGATTAAGTTAAAACATTTCAACTTTCCAGACGCAAATGTTAATAAACGGGAAATAAATAAAATATCTTACAAAACATGTAAAGAATAAATATATATTTCAGCTTAATAAAAATATTTTCATAATGGTACTTTGTCATCATTTTTAAAACTAAGTTCCAAACATTATTGCTCAGTTGATATGTGTCCTTCTGATGTGGTACGAGCACAGGCACTTGTTTCTATCCAAAATAGTTTTATATGGATAGTCGACCTTCCTATGGATAGCAACAAGTGCATGTGGGTACGAGATAACTATAATTCTCATGCAATCCCGAAAAGGGGGGTCATCACAGACAAACATGACATTAAATCGGTATCACTGAACTACTATATATATTGTTTAGGGGCCAGCTGAAGGACGCCTCCGGGTGCGGAAATTTTTCGCTGCATTGAAGATATGCTGGTGACCTTCTGCTGTTGTATGTTTTTCTATGGTCGGGTTGTTGTCTCTTTGACATATTCCCCATTTCCATTCTCAATTTTATTATACGAACAAGAACAAACAGCTCTACGTTGCTTTGATATTTATCAATTTTCAGGAAACATTGCGAAAAATGATCTTCAATATTTCGAAAACATGTGAAATAAAACTGCTAACACGGTGGACCGTCGAGTGTCAACAAACGTAGTAGACTTGTTCACTGAAAAGACGAGGATAATGGTTTCATCTGACATTTGTAATGCATACCAAGTTTTGATCATGATATTTAAAAAGACGTACTTTTTTTCAATCTATGTTTCTAGAAAATTCCAAATTGAAATATCTCTTCATCTGGACCGACTTGGCATCTACTACGTTTGGACGGGTCCATTTCATTAGTAAGGTGATCGATAAATATTGCGGAGTTTTGACAGAAAAGGAAAACGAACTTATTGTTATGTGTTTTCAACAAGGGTTTCGTTCCGCTAAATTATTTGCGCAAACAAAGTTTGTCTATTTTTAGATTACAGGTAATCATTTGACACTACGCATTAACTTGTGTAGTGATTTTGATTTTACGATAAATGTATGAATGAACGATAATTTTATAAATGAACAAGAGCACCTGACCTCTTAAAGATACTCAAATTAAACATATAAAACCGTATTTAATAGGAGATAATTCAGTTAAATTTTCAATACTAAATCAACAACTGAAATGAATCCATATTTTGTTGAAACAGCGTACGAACGGCGGAAAACGGAATCACCGTTACAAAAATGTACTTTTTTTTTCACTCGGACTTCTATGTTATTTGATAGTCAAACGGTTGACCCTTTAAATACAAAAATACATCTACAAGAACATATTCTGAAACTTCTTAAATCCACTAACGTTTTTTTTAAAGTTTCAAGCTATGTATTGCATTAGAAAACATACATAGGTGTTAAAGAATGACAGACCAGGAGCCTTTTAACAAAATACTATGGCTTGATCTGGGCGGAGTCTCTGATCTGGGTCACAAAGATGGCCATACGCGATAGCATAAAAGCAATTGCTTTAAAAAACAAAATAAGTTTCAAATATTGATAGGTACATGTAAAGGAGCTTCTTTTCGAGGAATTTAACTTAAAGTTTAAATAATGGCGGGAAATGCAGTCTTGGCCTTTTACCTTATATTTGAACGAGAAGAAATTTAGAATCTGCTTAAATTTTGATAAATGACATTTCTTGGCTATTGAGTTCTTATTTGAAAAGAAAAGTTGGTGTTTTAGAGCAGAATAGTTTACCCTGTATCATAGGGAAAAAAAAACCAAAAACCCAAAGAAGTCCGAACATATGACAAAATTTCCTAAACCTCACCTACGTACATTCTTAAAACAAAAACCATCAATACACTATCGTGTAGTATTCTAGCGGCAAGATTCTATTTGTTTGTAAAATTTTATAAACGACTCCTCGTCATTACTTTGAAATATCAATATTTGAAATGACGAACCCATTTTTGAAACTGGAAATTATTACTTCAATGCTTTTATGTTTACATGATTGTTTATTTACACGGATTCTAGCAATAAAGTGTAAGGTATTTCCTTTTAAAGTGGGGGTAACAAGAAATAAATAATGACTTAGACATCCGGTATCAAATGCTACAGTACCTAACACTGTGTTCCCATGTATTTTTGATGATTAGGAAAGATACATTCTTAATTGGTCTTTTCCCATTGTTTTACTTTGACTGATGTTTCACACATATCTGGTACATTAAAACATACACTAAGGCAGTGGTAATCCATAATATAAGTTTGTTTATCACAAAGAAGACCCACTTGGACGAATGAAACCTCTGAGTTGAAAAAGTGCATGTTTATTTTTTTTTAAATATATTTAAACAAATATTTTTAGTCTGCATCATCATATCTAGGTCTCTGTAAATTGACCTAGTACATACTATAAATTTACCTTTTGTTCAAGTTACTAGCACTCATAATATTCATTGCTTGTCCCATCCGTTTTTGTTGAACAAACTACTAACTAAAATATTCATTTCTTCAAACATTTTTGACATGGACTATGCTACTATTATTTACTACTTAAAATAACAGATAAGGAGATGTGAGATGATTTCCAACGAGACAACGGTCAACCCAATCAAGCTGTTTTGTTGTGAATCAAAATCAAGCACAGCGAGACGACTGTATTATGATGATATCTACAACATATCATCTGCTTTTTGACAGTTTTTTACCTTGAAGAAATACGTAGATCTTGAGCACTGTATTCACAATATTTATTGACAATTCCGTTCGTGACGTTTTAAATTATCGGTTACTGATTTGTCCACATTAGAGTAGGTCGTTCAGGAATTCATCCTCCGCTGACCAATGGGATGAAGTAAACATTTTGATTTTGATGTTCTTCTCATACATTTTATTATAGTATGATACTAAACCCCTAACGGGAGGGATTGTGCCTGATAGTCATATGATAAAAACATAATCTTTCAATCAGTTTAATTGAGGTCTGGAGCTGGCATGTCAGTTAACTGCTAGTAGTCTGTTGTTTTTATGTATTATTGTCATTTTGTTTATTTTCTTTTGTTACATCTTCTGACATCGGACTAGGACTTCTCTTGAACTGAATTTTAATGTGCGTATTGTTATGCGTTTACTTTTCTACATTGGCTAGAGGTATAGGGGGAGGGGGGAGATCCTACAAACATGTTTAACCCCGACGCAATTTTGCACCTGTCCCAAGTCAGGAGCCTCTGGCATTTGTTAGTCTTGTATGATTTTTAATTTTAGTTTCTTGTGTATAATTCGGCGTTTAGTATGACGTCCATTATCACTGAACTAGTATACATAATTTAAGAGTCCCGTTGAAGAAAGCCTACGGGTGCGGGAGTTTCTCGTTACATTGAAAACCCATTGGTGGCCTTCGGCTGTTGACTGCTCTATGGTCAAGTTGTTGTCGCTTTGACACATTCCCAATTTCCTTTCTCAATTTTACAAATATATCTTCAATAAGTGTAAGGTTGTAGCGAGAAAACAAGGACGGGTTCAAACAGAAAGATTTTGAAATCTAGTCACCTTATTATGAGCAGAAAGATTTTATCAAATCACAGTACTACTATTAAAAATCAAGGCTTAACATAAGGTGTACATTGTACATTGAGTCAATCACCGGTCGCTGTTGTAGCAGGTGTGTTATAGAAGTAATAAATTTACTATTTTAATATCCTTCTCACCTCCGTTATTTATATCGCCGGTTCGTCAAAATGTTCGACAAACATTTTTCTAAAATTCTAAGTAACATTCTTTCTACAATAAAACGATGGCATGTGGAGTTATTATGGTGATATACTTTAGTATGTAAAACAAGCACACTAAATAGCGTTTGAAAGATTTCAATCAAACAATCTGTCGATTTGACGATGGACACTATTTGATTGATCCAAAATGGCTGATTAATTGTATTCTTTAACTCATCTTAGATTAATGATGTTCAGTCACCAATAAACCACATTTTAGTGAGTACTTGCAATTAAATTTAGATTAAGGATATAACCAAAAGTAGAAATATGAAAAAGATGATGTGGTATGATTGACAACAAGACAAATCTCTACAAGAGACCAAATGACAGAGATATTAACAACTATAGGTCACTGTACGGCCTTTAACAATGAACAAAGCCCATACCGCATAGTCAACTACAAAAGGCCCCGAAAAGACAAGGTAAAACAATCCAAACGATAAAACTAACGGCCTAATTTATGTACAAAAAGTAGAAAGTCTGCATCATGTCTACTGTGGATTCATTTATTTTCGTGGTTATCAGTTTTCGTGGTTCTGTCAATCTCTGTATGCATAGCCTATTGAAAATATGTTATTGCATGAGCATTTGAATTAGTGGTTCACCTGTGCCCACGAAATCCACAAAAATTGGTATCTAACTAATTATTATGAATCCACAATAAGTATTTCCTTTGATAATGACGTATATGGATGCCTTCAAACTATAATCTATGACAAAAGTAATGATTTCAACTTTTCAATTGTGAATCGACAATTTCGCAGTAGTAACATACCCTCTGTACCATTGAATAGCATTTACATATTACTGTAAAAACGTTACTCTCGTGTATCTTTATTGAATAATTTGAAATTTGACTCGGACTTCTCTTAAACTTGTTTACTGTGTGTATTACTTAGTATTTCTTTATTCTACATTGGATAGAGGTATCGGGGAGGATTGAGATCTCACAAAATATGTTTAACCCCAACGCAAGTCAGGAGCCTCTGGCCTTTGTTGGTCTTGTATGTTTCTTAATTTACATGTTTTGTAGTTTATAATACGACATCAATTGTAACTAAACTAGTACACATTTGTATTGAGGGGCCAGCTGACCACTGGGTGCGGGATTTTCTCGCTGCATTTAAGCAAATGTAATTTTTTTGTAATTCTATCAGGTTTCATAAGCTTGATTTGTATTTTCTGAATCGACTTACGAGACATGAAGATCAATTTTAAACAGTGTCGTCTAGTTCCACTTATTCAATATTATACAGACAGCCATATCTAGAAAGAAGAAAAACCCAAACAAGTTGAGTGTATTATAACCATTATCATGTCTGTTGAAACAAGGCATGAAATACATTATTTTTTTTAAAGCTTTTAGTTTATCTTTAATGTAACACAGTGTGACACCTTTTGTTCTTACTGCATTAATATTTCTACGGGTAGCTAATTTCTCGATTTTGATGACTAGAATGATTGCATGTTTTTGTTTAATTCACACATAGACCGAAAAGTTTGCTCTTCACACTTATCTCAATAGTGTGACGTTACGCATGATATTGGTGTCACTTTTGGTAACGTCGTATGTTAACGTCAAAGTCGTGTACTTTATTGTTCAAACAAAAAATTCTCTGAAACTGATATTATCAAGATGCTTGATTTCTTGATTGACAACATATTTGTTACGTTCGGAGGACGTGTTTTTCAACAGACTGTCGGCATTCCAATGGGAACAAACTGTGCCCCTCTACTCGCCGACTTGTTTCTTTATTATTATGAGGCTGACTTCATGTAGGAACTTCTTAGGAAGAAAGACAAGAAGTTAGCAATATCCTTTAACTCTACTTTCCGCTATATAGATGATGTTCTTTCACTAAACAATTCAAAATTTGGTGACTATGTGGAACGCATCTATCCAATCGAACTAGAGATAAAGGATACTACAGATACAATTAAGTCGGCTTCATATCTTGACTTACATCTAGAAATTGACAATGAGGGTCGGTTGAAAACAAAACTTTACGACAAAAGAGATGATTTCAGCTTTCCAATTGTGAACTTTCCATTTCTAAGTAGCAACATTCCAGCAGCACCTGCATACGGGGTATATATCTACCAATTGATACGATATTCCCGTGCTTGCATTTCCTATCATGATTTTCTTGATAGATGTTTGCTGCTCACAAGGAAGCTATTAAACCAAGAGTTCCAAATAGTGAAGTTGAAATCATCCCTTCGTAAATTTTACGGACGCCATCACGAGTTGGTTGACCGTTATGGAATAACCGTTTCACAAATGATATCGGATATGTTCCTTACGTCGTAACTACAATCCCCTTCCCTTTCATGAATATGACCTACCGAATTAGACTATTTACCGGATTTGTAATCACATAAGCAACACGACGGGTGCCACATGCGGAGCAGGATCTGCTTACCCTTCCGGAGCACCTGAGATCACCCCTAGTTTTTGGTGGGGTTCGTGTTGTTTATTCTTTAGTTTTCTATGTTGTGTCGTGTGTACTATTGTTTTTCTGTTTGTCTTTTTCATTTTTAGCCATGGAGTTGTCAGTTTGTTTTAGATTTATGAGTTTGACTGTCCCTTTGGTATCTTTCGTCCCTCTTTTATTAACGTGATGTTTTATTGCCTTCTAGTAAAGTCTTTAAACACATTGTTTTTGTGAATAAAAGGAGATAAGGGTTAACACCATGTTCTCTGTAGGACAAAAGAAATTATGAGGTATACATAGTGTGTTCTATGAACGAAACAAGATGTTGGATATTCAGTAAATTGACATAAGGATTTGTCGCCTACGATTTGTTGTTATATATTTCATGTAAATCTACGTCTTTTCATAAAAATTGTTCAGGGACAATTTCATGTTGGGGGTTTTCAATAGAAATTGGTACCAACAGAAGCAGAACTCTCATAGTTTGTTTTTTTTTGGTAATATATTTGTTGTGCTAATTATCAATTTCTGATAATACACACAAAATTGATTTCCATCCTAAAATTTGCTTTATATTCCAACTAACTTAATTTGAAAAAAAAAAAATAACTAAAGAAACATTATGACCAAATAAACAAAATTACATTCTGCGTCTTTCAACACATGGTTTGCAAATGCCGTCAAAATGTAGTTTTGTATAAAATTATAATATTTGTTTTATTAGCTGACCGATTTATTTGTATGTTGAGAAAGCCAGGACTATTGAAAATATATGTATATGCGCATTGGAGAGGATGGGTATATCTTAAAGGCAGTAGGAACGTTCTTCTTGCATTGAGCCCGAACACCAACAATTGTGGAACTATCATGTAGCTACATGTATAACGATTGATAAAATATACGTCACATCAAAGTTCGCGGTATCACATTCAGAGTTAATTTTTTTTATATAGTTCTGTAGAGTTTTGAAAAGGTTCAATGGAAGACTAGTATGAAGTTTTGAACTTTTGAATTTCCTCGGAGTATTTTTGTGATTTCACTTTTATAAATAAGTATTTTGAACTTGACCAACGCTTTAACCGAAAATTAATTGATTGAGTGTTGGTGATTTACGCAATTTCAGCAGTCTTCTCAAGGAGAACTATATATATAACATGTACAATTAAAGATATTTTTTATTTAAGACACCAACAGAAAAAAAGAAAAGAATTGCGTCCAAAATTTGTTTTATTTGCAGAGAAAACCGCAGTGCACAGAGAAAGCAACCAATCTTCGCCCGGAAACCGACACTTCCCAGTAAATAAGATTCATCGAATTTAAAACCTCGATGTTGACATCTTAGTGATCAGTATAGCTATACTTTTTAGATCGCTTGGAAAACAAGGCCTCTGAAATTCTTTAAATAATAGAAAATGTATGGGTATGATTGCCGATAAGACAATTCTCTACCAAAGAATTTAACTATTATAGATAACAGTACGGCTCTCAACAATGAGCAAAATTGATACCGCACAGTTAGCTATAAAGGCCCCGAAATAAAATAAGGTAACACAATTCAAACGAGAAAAGTAACGGCCTGATTTAAATACAAAACTACAAACGGGGGAAATGATATACAGCAACAAACGACAGCCACTGAATTTACAGGCTCCTGACTTGGGACAGTCACATACAGAATGTAGCGATAAACATGTTTGCTGGCGCCAAACCCTCCCCTTACCTAAAAGTGAAACAGTACAACACATACCCTCGCACATTCAAAACTAGTATCATTTTCTTCTTTAATTAATGTGTCTCTAGTCGGATATGTTCTTGTCAAATAAATTTAGTCGACTTTCCAATAATGTAAGTCTCCTTTGTAGTTACTTAGATCGATAATGAGACAATAATCAGGCAAGTAGGGGCAGAGTTTGGTGTTGTCTCACATAATTTGTTCATTCGTTCAACTCGTAAAATATTGCTGTTTGATTTTTTTTAAAACATAATGAGCAAAAATACTTTACCGATGTTTACTAGGTATGTACCGAAAGACGATACATATGCGTGTACTTATGTTAATTAAGAAACGTGAAATAAAATATATGGGAACGTTTGGAATGAATCATTTATGATGATTTTTTTTGTAATTTGAATGTCACTTGTTGCAGATATATAAAAAAAATCTCCGAAATTGATTCATATCTGTTGTGCCGAAGTTTGCGTTAATTCCTAAAACGATCAATATTCTAATTGATACGAATATTATTCAAGTACTATTTAAATTTCCTCTTTGGTCTCTGGAAGATTTGTGTAAAAATGTTAAATGTTTGTTGTTGAGTTGCTGTCTCATTGAAATGTACTTAAAATAAGATTTTATTGAAATATTATGGTATATTAAAGAGAAACGCATTTCAACGAGGTGAAATCAAATATAAATTATAAATTCATATTTTATATATATTCTCATAGTAAAATAAATACGTTACAAAAACAGACTAACGCAAATATACGTCGCATTACAAGTGAACGTCAAAAACGTCAAATTATCGATGCTGTGACATTTTGGTAGACCATCATGCGACCGCTTCATTTTGTTGATTTTTAGATTTCTATTTACTTTATATGCATCAACATGTTCCTTTTGCAAAGGAATTTGGCTTTATAGAGATGTTTTTCGAAACACTTATGTTGTTTTTACTCTTTTTTGAAGATAAGTAACTACTTGTCCTTAATAATTCTAAGAAAAATTAAAACGCTTTCATTGTGACATTTTGGTAGACACCCTTTCAATGCATCGATATTCGATACTAATCGATAAAAATATTATTTAAAGCATCGAATATTTTCTTTTTTATTTGGAATTTATCATGCTGGCTTTATTCTCCGATCTAAAATACAAAACACATTATTTCTTGTTGCTTTCTATAACCATCACCGGAATTACTAACATAAAACGTTGGTTAAATTTGTTTGTGACGGTAGACCTTTAAGGTTCATATGCTCAATAGTTTTTTGTTTAATGCTATAAATGAGATAACTGTCCGAATAAATGCCGTTCAGATGTAATAAAATAGGATGCATGTTATATTTTCTGACTAAATGAAAAGTTTTGCACATTTTTAACCAATATTGATAATTTCTTTATAGAACGAGTTTTTTAAACGTTGTTGTGACAGTGTACTTAAGGCTAGGCTTTTGGAAATGATGTCGAAGTTTTCGCGGGATTCGCTCATTTACATTAGATTTCTTTGCTTTCATAGAATTTTCCAAACTTGTTTTACAAAAGGATATGCGCTATCGTCAATTTGAGAATATAATATTCTCGCTATAAATGCATTCTAAACTGTTAAGCCGTAAGGGAGTGATATTTTTTCTTGGTGTCTACAATCAAAAACGACTTCTTTCAATGCCTACTCGGTCCAAAAATTGCGTTATTTACGTTTTAGACACATGTCACCCCAAAGCCCTAACGCTCCTCTTCCCAATGGTGTAGCAATATTATATTTTACATACCTATAAGTACCCAAAAAAAGAAGGAATACTCGAAGAACAACATTAAGATGTTACCCGTCTACACGAAAAATACAAGATTTTTCTTGTTAGGATTAGGTAAACAGATTGACAAAACTGAATAAAAACCGATAAACTATCTGTAACTTAATTTTTGTAGAGCTTTAAATATTTTTTACACATAATAACACGTTTCCTTCATATATTTTTTCTTGTTTAAGGCCATTTTTAAGTGTCGGGTACGTGAAATCTGAAAACGTCACCAACATTGTGCGTAACGTCATGTGCATTCTACGTTACGTCAAAAGATCGAAAATAACTTCCTGAGGTTTTTTTCTAACGTACAAATATATATTACAGAATAAAATGTGTTTCTGTGTTTCATATAAAAACTTATGTGTTTTATGTGAAATAGTAAAGAAATATATTAATGAATAATGTGTTCAAGTTTTGTTCAGTACTCATGCAATTTTGTTCCATATCAGTTGTGGATACTTATAAAGACTAGCGATATGAAAAAAAATATAAATAAATATTTCTAGTTTTTATAAGTATCCACAACTGATGCTACTTTTGCTGGTATTTCTGATTGAGTTTATTATACGAATTCATTGTTAAATATTTGAGAAGGGTTTTGTCTGGCTTCAGGCTAATGTACCCCGTGTTCATATTGATATAATTAATATCATATGTGTAATTTTTTAGGATGATAATATTGATTTGTTCTCCTTTGTTTAAATATGACTATAAGAAACATGCAGTACATTTATTAATTCTTATAAAGATAACTTTGGTAACGAAATTATATAGGCTGTATATGAAATGTTCTCTTAACCTTCGTTTTTCCGAAAGGCTATTCCAGCAGGATAACCGTATCCGTCATATATGCGATTCCCATATAACCACAGTCCGAACTTTATTCCAATAGTATTTACAATTCTATGAGCTCCTTCCGTTATGTTACTACTGAATGTGGTATACTTTTTACCAAGAACAGTCTTTTCAAAAACTTTATCAGCCTTCATTTTATGACCGTCGATTTCGAATCCACGAATGACATCTTCACAAAAGGTAATGCTTACAAAACTCGAAAAGTTACTGGGTATAATAAAACTGTAATCGGATTTGTATTGATTAATGCCGTATACCGTCATCATGTATGAATCAGAATCGTTAGCCTCGTGAGGAAATACTGTAACAATAATGTTACCGGTTGACGTAACGACTGATATATCATTGTGGATAAGGTCATGATACTCCCCTTCATTAAGTTGAGTTTCGTAATGTATATCTTTAACCTGAACGTTGATATGAACATTTCCTGCAGATAATAGTCGGACGGTACTGTTTTGTCGCGTTTGGATAATAGGAATTATAAACTCATTATCTAGCTGAATATTAGGTAACATCATTTCTGTTGAATGACTGCAATAGCCATTATTAACTTTGTTGCATATATTCCCTGAAACAACCCCAACTGGTTTAGATGATGAAATAATCGATCCTGAAAGATCATAATTATGCGACAATTGTAATGTCTGGAAGGCAGATATATTAATTTCTATAATTTTACCATTTCCAAACTCTTTTCCATTAAATTTAACTGTCCCTTGCTTCATTTTAAGTTTTACTTTTACATTTGTATATTCGCTTAATGATACAATTCCAATAAAACTGTTGTAATCATGATTATTATGTAGCCACACAGTAAAAGATGAAACTATATATTCTCCTGACATGTATTTGATTGGAATTGCTGCATATCCATCAGATGAATCTGACTTTGCCTGAAAAACATAAATAGTGATAGGCACTGTTGATGTTATATGTATGCCTTTATTTTCTATTCCATCCTTGAGGAAAACTTCTTTCTTTAAGATCATTTCATTTTTCCCTTTAGTAATTGACATGTTACTATTGAAACTGTTATATTTGATTGTTACGTTTCCATCGTCGTGTCCATGAATATACAACACTGGTGTTGTAGCAGAGTAACTGTGTGGCTCAGTAAATATAGCTGCATATTCATAAAAACCTGCAAATAGAAAAAAAAAAGGACAACATTATGTGTTCTTTTGTAAGATAAACTACGAAGATAGATGTTCAAATCAAAAATGGGACTGTAATAAAAAAAAAGATGTAAAATAAATCGGAAGTAATTTCTAATTACTAATAGCAACTTAGTAAACAAGTAATGAAGTGCAAAACACAACTCGATAACCCAAATTCGAATGCACCATATACATTTCAAACGTTTTTTTCCGATTGCAGACTTATTTACCCATTTTCTGTATTTTTGTGTCAATACCACAGATTCACAAACTTATGGACAGTTATTAATTAGAATTTAATATTTCAATTCTTTCCTCAAGAGTTTAGTTTCATTTAATTTCTTGAGTTATTTCGTTTTTTTATTCTTCAAAAGTTAGAAAATCATTGTATACACACATTTCACATCTATATCTAGGCATCCAATAAAATAACAAAATGTGAATATAACTTAATTTTGCTGCATCTGCTAACGCTTGATCCTGCAAATAGTCACTGGGCATTACCGTTCATAACTGTTATCATGTTAAAGTCATGAATATACTATTTTTTGCCATTCGTTTGATGCGTATGAGTCTTTAACTTTGCTCAACATTATATCAACTAAAAAGCATTTAATTCCAAAATATTATTTTAATATTACAACCATGAAATTTAGAGTTGTATACATTTAAAAATATATGACATCCCCGTCAAACTAGGCCATGATCGCACTATGATCTCTGAAAAAATCAAATGTGACGATCGTAAGTTTTGTAGCAAGCCCATGCCGTCCTCAACGTGCTCTTCGTTCATACTACGACCATTTCGAGTTTTAGTCGTCAATACTGGATCAGGATTCGTATCATAATAAATCTGCGATATAATGTTATCGTCTTTGACAACTTAACAAGGTGACGTCATATGTCTGCTTTCGGTGTCAAATTTTTACAACGGGCATTTTTAGGCTTCTTATCAATCTCCAGCGCAGATAGCATATTCAATACTTCGTTCCACTTACTTCAAGTGAAATATTGCATTGCACGTGTAGAGCTGAAATGAACTCGGAGATTTGTTTGTGATGAGCCTCAGCATATAATGAAATCATATAACAAAACCATTGTTAGGGGATCAATTTGTGGTCTACTTTTATTATTGAAGAAATAATCAAAAGGGGTATTAGTTGTCAAAACAGATATTCACCGATTTGACGTTTGCAATCGAATTTTTCTATGTCTGTTTTATGTCATGTAAAAAGCTAAAACATAAGGTATTACTGTCAATTGTACATGTACATGCATAAGTGTTTTTGTGGATCGAATCGGTCAACGAAATGGTTCTCTTTTGTTTCAATGTTGACATTCTTTTACTTTTAATTGCTAAACACGACTGAAACATGAGTAACCAATATCTAGCTCATGAGTTAAAAATTAAAGGTCCCATGAATACGGATTCGATAAGGTCGAACTTTTCACTTGCAAGATTATTTAATTCATTAATTAAACTCATTCTAAAAAGTTACCAATTCAACATAGACTGTAATTAGATAAAGATAGATCTTTGAGTATTGATTTCATTGGTATAAATATTGATTTTGTAGTCAGTAAATTAAAACCATCCTAAGTAGTATTGTTTAAAGCATATGCACTTCAAATTGATACTTTTATTTTGGTACTACGAAAGGTAATTTTTTTCTCTGACTAAACTTCTTTTTAGCTTTAAATCCATTGAATGGTGGATGTGTACTCATTAATATTTTTTTCTTATATAGATATAAGAAGATGTGGTATGAGTTCCAATAAGACAACTCTCCATCCAAGTCACAATTTGTAAAAGTAAATCATTATAGGTCAAATTATGGTCTTCAACACGGAGATTTGTATCACTCGAAAAAGCAAACGATGAAGGACACTAAAAATTACAATTGTAAAACACTTCAAACAGGAAAACCAACGGTCTAATCTATACAAAAAAAAAGAAACAAGAAACATGTATGCACAATATCAACAAAAGACAACCACTGAACGTTAGGTATACATGCTTTATTTATTAGTTGTATCTGTCCTTCGTGTCCTTTTTAGTCGTTATGGATGATGTTGGGATATAAACCCTGCCGTGTCCAGTCTATCTTTGTATTGATCTGATAATGGAAGCGATTTTCAACTGATGTTAATAGTTAGTGATTTTGTTGTGGCGTATAAGCATTGTCCTAGTAAAGGGGAGGGTTGATCGCTCACAAATACATTATTTTGTATGTTTAACCCCACCACATTCTTTATGTGCCTGTCCAAGGTCAGGAGCCTGTGGGTTTTCAGTTGGTTTCGTTGGTTAATGTCTGTCATGGCTGATTTTCGGAAATTATTTATTATAAATAAGGGTGTAAGTTTTCTCAATTGAAAAGGTAAAAGTCTATAGGAAGATATATCACTCTTCTCTGACCATTTTGCCCTTACACAGAATGTCGCATGCTTAACAGAGAAGCCGAAAATTTGAAATATCGGTTCGATCTAGCCAGAGATCAAACCTACGACCCTAGACTATCACATAACAACGATGTCGTAGTCAAGATGCATTGACAACATACACTTTGGCATTATATCTTAAAAAAGACTACTTAATTGTTTTCAATGACGTCGTACAATGTACATGTAGGTTCAAGGAATTATACATCAGCCAGAAGAAGTATGTTTCTAGTTTTGTTATAATAATTCATATTTACCTTGCTCCGTGAGGTCATAAATATGGTTTTGTAAATATGAAAACGTTAATTGGTTAAGGTTTTCAGTTATGGAAAACAGATAACTTTCAAGTAATCTCTAAGTCAAAGGTATAAAAGGACCATAACACTGTAAAAATCATCAAAAGGACCATAACACTGTAAAAATCATCAAAAGGACCATAACGCTGTAAAAATCATCAAAAGGACCATAACACTGTAAAAATCATCAAAAGGACCATAACACTGTAAAAATCATCAAAAGGACCATAACACTGTAAAAATCATCAAAAGGACCATAACACTGTAAAAATCATCAAAAGGACCATAACGCTGTAAAAATCATCAAAAGGACCATAACACTGTAAAAATCATCAAAAGGACCATAACACTGTAAAAATCATCAAAAGGACCATAACACTGTAAAAATCATCAAAAGGACCATAACACTGTAAAAATCATCCAAACAAAATAGAATTCAAACTTGATCTATTACATGCATAGTTAATTATAGATTATCGTTGATCATCTCAACGAGATTAATTTTCTCGCTTGAGCTGGTACAGCGAAAGTGAGAAAAGCAATCGAGTTGAGATGACCAATGATAATCTGTTTATCGCTATTTTACCTATGACGACGTTGTCAATTTCATGTCAATTTCGTTAGCAACGCCACGTGGCCTCCTTAGTTTCTAGCGATAATTTTTCCATCTCAAGCGAGAAGCATGATATGAAAATTATCACAAAAAAAGATCAAAAGAAAAATGCACAAAATAGCGATAATATATCTTACAAGCTTCATATCAATTTCTTCAAGCATGTCAAGGAAAATTAAAAGAAAAATGATTAAGTGAATTTTCCGATGATAACTCTACAAAAATTATCCTACCGGGACACAATTCAAACGTGATCTGTAACTGGCTACAATAACCTTACATACTAAATATCAAATCACTATATATCTTCAAGATCGAAGGAAAAAAAGAGAGAAAACTGATATGCCGGACCGACGGACTGACAGACAGATAGACCCGACCGACAGACCAACCAACCGACGGAAAAACCGACAATCAGATCGACAGACAGACAGACGGACGGATAGACAGACAGACATAATCTTAAGTCACATTCGGCTTTGCCGGTATGAGACTAATAAACATGTATTAAGACGGTAATATATGTATTTTATCGATTATATATTACTTTCTCATTAGTATTTGAAAAAGCATCCTAAGCATTTAATTATAATGATAACACGATATAGCACTTTTCAACTGATATTTGCTGTTGGTCTTATGGTGTGCTTCTATACCACTGTACCACGTTAGCTAGAGGGTTGAACGTTCCCAAACTTGCTACAACCCGCTTTTTTGTCCCACATCAGGCCTAGGATTATGTAATTCACTGGTGGTCGTTGGTTGTTGTCCATCATCTTTGATATTTGCTTATTGCAATTCTTTTGTTCATAAATCAGGCCGTTACTTTTTTTTCGTTTCGTATATACTATTTACCGGATTTGTTATGACATAAGCAACCTTACGGGTGCCACATCTAGAGCAGAATGTGCTTACTCTTCAGGAGCACATATGATCATTCCCAAGTTTTAGTGGGGTTCGTGTTGCTTAGTCTATAGTTTTCTATATTGTGTTTTTTGTACAAGTTATTTGTCTGTTTGTCTTTTTTTTTAGCCATGGCGTTGACAGCTTATTTTCGATCTATGAGTTTGACTGTCCCTTCGGTATCTTTCGCCCCTCCTTTACAAAACTTTCTGCCTCAATGATCTTGAGTATTTGCCACTTTTCATCAAACACAAAGAGCATAACACCCAAACACAGATTTACATGACCAGTACATTTTTCTTCTAATCACCAGCAAATCATCAGGACAGTTTCGATTTGCCAATAGGCATGACTTTTGAATAAAAAAAATCGCGAGTTTTGTTTCACGTTTCAGTGAAATATTAAACAATAAAACGATTCTTTTTATTGTCGTGATGATGCAATGTAAACAAACCAACAAGCACAGAATCTGAAACCAAAGGGCACCATTCAGGACCAAATCATCAGCACAGAATATTCTCTCGCAAGACAACTTTTCGCACCGTGTATAGAATCAATATCAAATTTCAAATTGGAATGTATCGTTAAGGTATGAATGAAATGAATGTTAAGATTCCTTCCGACTTTTACACGGAAAGAGTTTACATAATATTTCAATAAGCATGCCTTCATTTTCATGAAGTTAGTCAAGAATTTTCACGCATTTGGTTCAAAATGTTCACCGAGTCGGTATAATTAGTTATCAAAGGTACCAGGATTATAATTTAGTACGCCAGACGCGCGTTTTGTCTACATCAGACTCATCAGTGACGCTCATATCAAAATATTTATAAAGCCAAACAAGAACAAAGTTGAAGAGCATTGAGGATCCAAAATTCCAAAAAGTGGTGCCAAATACGGCTAAGGTAATCTATGCCTGGGATAAGAAAATCCTTAGTTTTTCGTAAAAATCAAAGTTTTGTAAACAGGAAATATATAAAAATGACCACATTATTGATATTCGTGTCAACACCGAAATGTTGACTACTGGGCTGGTGATACCCTCGGGGACGAAACGTCCACCAGCAGTGGCATCGACCCAGTGGTGGAAATAGTTATCAAAGGTACCAGGATTATAATTTAGTACACATTCGCAAAATTGGTCTCCCTCTTTCACGGAGTCGGCCAAAAACCCTCGCGGAGTCAGCAAAACATTAACGGGATTCGACAAGCTTACACGGCAGGACACGTACTGTATTATTACATTGTAAAACTTGCATGGAATCGGGGGTTCCATATGTCTATTGATATAATGTCTATTCAGTGATGCTCGATTCCAAAATGTTTGAATTTTCATTTTAACTGATCGATGAAAATCAAAATCGATTCCTTTGTTTATGTAAGACACAATGCTTTCCGAATCTGTTAAAATGCGACATATCACATTTCTAATATAACGGATATGCAGAGTTCATCACTAATTTTGCAGACTCTATATATTGATCGATTCTCTAAACGAATCTTCTTCCCTATATCAATGTTGGTAGCAATATCCAGTTAGAAAAATATTGAAATTGAGCCTCTCCTTTTTAAACCATGATGCAGTTTAAGCAGGCAAGAAGACAAGTTTACTAATTTGTATACTAGTAAGTGAATTCTTTGAAATTTGTGTTATACAATGTTATATATAGATAATACGTCTTTTCACTACATCAAGGTTAATAATGAAATAAAAAGTCAAAAAAAAAAAGTCAAAAGATGTTTATTTCAGTCTGGTAATTACAATGCACATTGAAGGGTCAAAGATTATCCCCCAGAATTTCCCCAAAAAAAGCATGGTATATTTTTTCACTTTAAATTCGGAAAGTTTAAACCAGGTTCAACACACCATTTTTCTTAAAATGTCCTGTTTGAGTCAGTAATATGAATAATTCGTTTGTATGTGTGTTGGTGTTTGTTTTTTTTTTTTTGCACTCTTATTTTTCTCAATCGATTTATATATATAAATAACACATAGCTGTGAGGGTGATAGAGCAGATTATAACGCAAGCAAAACATTGTCAACCGAGGCGAAAACAATGTTGACAATGCTTTTTCGAGGACTACCAATCTGCTGTATCACCAACGCAGCAATGTTTTATTTAATTAAGTATACTGAATGACCTTTCATTATTGTCTTTTAGAGTTTAATTTCAAATTCAAAGCATTTTACTTAACATAAGAACGTTACGGGTATTCAAATATCAACAAAAGTGAAGCAAGATGTTTTATTTGTTTTATTTTGACAGTCAACCGAATTTTTCTGTGACAAAACGTAGAACTCAAGCATTGTCTTTAATTACTTGATTTTGATTTAAGTCATTGTCCTTTTAATTGTCGATTATTGATTGGTCTTCCCCAGAGGTTGACATTCAAATAAGTTGTCTACCGCTCAGCCATGGGATAGAGTAAATTGTCTCCCTAATATTTACCAATCAAAATCTGGTATTTTAACGTGAAGTATAATAATGACTTTTGAACACTGTAATATTACTGTTGCCTTTTGTATTCACATTCTTAAGAATTGTGTTCATTCAATCTCATATACAATTACGAAGGAAGAAGTGTTGAAACATGTTAAAGGATGTGTTTCTGTAGATTGTGGTATTTTAGGAAAATTGTATGAGTTGTTGTGATTTGCTGTTTGGTTACAAGTAAGCACAGTTATAGAGTTTTATTGTGTTTTAAATTATTAGCAGAAGCATTAGAAACAAAAGATTTCACAAATTGGTTTTTGCTCATTTTGTTAACGTTTACTCTAATGTCAGAAAAGATGTGCTGTCTATTGAAAACCCGCTTTAAATGTTTAAAAATGAGTTTGATAATAAATTCATCATAAATTAATACCAGGATTTAAATTTGTATTTGCACCATATGCCAGACAAAAGACTCATAAGTGACTTTAATTCTCTCTGCTAAAAGTTCAAATTGTTTGCATTCAGGATTTTATTATTTAGAAGTCAGAATATACAATACAGTAGATGTCTTGGAAAAGAGGCACGTATTCGTCCTTGATCTTTGATCTCAATCAAGTTGACGGAAATTGCACCGTTACGGTACGCTTTTTTACGACCGGGCAAAACAGATAGAGCAGATGATAGTCTTTCAAATAATATCTAATTTAGCCATGGATGTGAAGTTAGCAGCCGGTTCGTTATTCGATATTCGATATTAAATATCCAACCGGCTGCTAGCAGTCGGTTGGATTATCAAATTTATTTGAAAATCATAAAAAAATATAATATTTGATAACATTAAAAGCATGATTTTGATAGTTCAAAGCAGCGATAAGTTTTGTAGGAAATCGTTTTATGACCCCATTAAGCTAAACCCTTATCAATGCCTATGTAAGTTGCATATTTGTATTTCTAATATAAAGGTTTTCATCAATAAATCGACATAAAATATTGTTATTTTCTATCTTATATTTTTTAAAACAAAAACAAAACCCTATGATTCTTGAAACATTTAGAAATATAAATGAAATAACCATGGAAAGCCCAAGAAACAGAAATACATGTATATAGTGTAAGGGCTTAGATTTTCACGTTTCAGCTAAAAATTGTCAAAAGTTTCGGACAAAGGGCACAAGGCAATGGTGATAGCCCCCTGGTCTCTCAATTTGCCTAATATTAAGCAGACAGTTAGTTAATAGATAGATACAAACGATACTAAAAGGAATTTGGGTATACTTCCATTCTTCTATGTTTACGGAGAATTCAAAGTGTCAGTTGGATATTCAAATATATAGTGAAAACCTACCTGAGACCGCTTAAATGAGGTCTTTCAATGTCCATAAAATTTAAGTAAATCATAGACTCTGTATATATAAAGATTGTATTAGAAGGATTTCCCAGAATAATGTCATATTTGATATCTATGGAGGGCTTATATAGTCACTTTTTGGCTAAAAATTATCAAAAATTTTAGGACAAAGTTCACAGGGCAGTTGTGATAGCCCCCTGATCTCTCAATCTGCCTAATATTAAGCAGACATTTAGTCAATAGGTAACCACAAACGTGATTCAAAGGAATGTGGGTACACTTCCTGTCTTTAATGTTAACGAAGCGCCGAAAGTGCCAGTTGGATATTCAAAATATATAGTGGAAAATTAAACCTACCTGAGACCGCTTAAATGAAGGTGAGACCCCCTGGTCTTTCAATGTCCATATTGAGAGATCAGGGGGCTATCACCATTGCCCTGTGCCCTTTGTCCTAAAATTTTTACAATTTTTAGCTGAAAAGTGACAATCTAAACCCTCCGTAGATATCGAAGATGACGTTATTCTCGGAAATCCCTTTGATACAATCTTTATATATACAGAGTATATGAAATCGTCTAGATTTATGTACATTGAAAGAACAGGGGGTCTGACCGTCATTTAAGCGGTCTTAGGTAGGTTTTCGCTATATATTTTGAATATTCAACTAGCACTTTGGGTCCTCCGTAAACATATAAGACCGGAAGTGTACCCAAATTCCTTTTAGTTTTGTTTGTATCTACCTATTAACTAACTGTCTGCTTAATTTTAGGCAAATTGAGAGATTAGGAGGCTATCACCATTGCCCTGTGCCCTTTGTCCGAAAATTTTGACAATTTTTAGCTGAAAAGAGACAATCTAAGTCCTCCATAGAAATCGAAGATGACATTATTCTCGGAAATCCCTTTGATACAATCTTTATATATACAGAGTCTATGAAGTCGTCCAGTTTTATGTACATTGAAAACACAGGGGGTCTGACCGTCATTTAAGCGGTCTTGGGTAGGTTTACACTATATATTTCTGTTTCATGGGCTTTCCATGGTTATTTCTATTTATATTTCTAAATGTTTAAAAAAAAAATAAGATAGAAAATAACAATTTTTGATGTCGTTATATTGATAAAAACCTATATATCAGAAATACAAAAATGCAACTTACATAAGCATTGATAAGGGTTTATATTCGAGGACAACGAGAGTTTAAAACAGCTTAATGGGGTCATAAAACGATTTCCTACGTATCTTTTCGCTCCTTTGAACTATCAAAATCATGCTTTTAATGTTATCAAATATTATATTTTTTTATGATTTTCAAATAAATTTGAATATCGAATATCGAAAAACGACCCGGCTGCTAACTTCACATCCATAATTTAGCCGTGTATTATGTGCGTGCATTAACAATTTTATTTTATGGTTAAAGTCCGGCCACTCCTCTACATTATCACACCCGATAAAGCAGACGATTTAAGTTATTTACTGACAAATCGAAGACACTCGACTTATGGAATGAATACGCAAATAAACATTCATTGGAACAGATTAACTCTTGAACTTGAAAACTTTTAGCATTATTTCAATTGCGTTTTTGTATCTAGTCAATTTGTACGACAAATTAAAAATTCCTTCAAAAAAGGATACTCTTCCATTGCTGACTGTAATTAATTAATGCAAGTATTCGTTTTTATGAAGTTAACCGTTCATCGACTTCGTGAGAAATAATTATCTTGGTGCCGAAAAAAACTCCAGACAGAGCAAATGTGTACAGAACGAGGAATTCTGCCATTGTAAATATATGTATTATATATATTACAGTTCTTCATATTTACCTAGTTCTGTTAAATTCTTTAGATTGACATTTTCCTGCAGTTTAGTGTTATTTATCTCTTCAGCATTTGCCAATTGTGTTTCAAGTAAATCCGATTTCTGCTGTTGCTGAGCTAAAAAAAAAAATCGGTTTAAAATATTTGAAAATGTGTAACTAAAATATCATATAATTTATTCATCAATATAAATTCAGTATCAGTCATATCTCGAAGAATAAATATACAGCTGTACCATGAGCACATGATACGCTCTTCGTCTTGTGTGAAAGATTTTATGCAATAATCATAAATAGTTTCTGAGATATGGCGCGACATGTGAAAAAAAAACCTTTGATACAAAAAACTCAATAACTCGAAAATAAATTTTGAACCATCACCCAAAAATATACAGATCTTAATATTAATATAACTAAGAGGTGTGTAAAGTTTTAAGCAAATGTCATTAATGGTTTTTAAGATACGATGCAACATGCATGACATGTGAAAACCCCTTTCTTTTTTACAAACAAGAGTGCACACGCTGAAATGTCTCGCCTTCTTTAATTATCATTGATAGTATGTTGATATTCCTAAAGATAAAGCTATATTACAACTGTCATATAAACATAACATTAACCAAGAAAACTAAACTTTGATCAATGAACGATGAAAATGAGGTCAAGGTCAACTGACATATAAATCATAAAATATTTCCATATAACAAATATAGATGATCAATAGCATAAAGTATCAGAAAAAAAACCAAAACTCAAAAAACTTAACTTTGACCACTGAACCATGAAAATGAGGTCAAGGTCAGATGGCACCTGCCAGCTAAACATGATCACCATACAATCATTTAAAACACTAAATAGAGTATACAGTATTAGAAAAACAGACACAAAAAAACCTTAACTATTACCACTGAAACATGAAACACTACTGGACGAAAAAACAACTGTCCATACCAGTAACAGTCATTGTACGACTATTTTAGTCTGTGGAAGACTGAAGAAGACTGTCAAATCAACCTTATTTCGTTGTTACAGTTAAATTATGTCTGTCCCAACACTTTTATGGGTTGTGAAAAACATTAAATGCTATCAACAGTAATTTTAGGACTGTTGCAGTGGTTTACGGCGTTGTCACAGCCAAATACTATTTATAACAGTCTTTCTAAAAGTTGTGGCAGTTGTATAATGTTTGTCCCAACCTTTTTATAGTTAGGACAGTTGAAATTTGTTTGTGTCAACTTTTCCGACGTTTAAGCAGTCGAAAAATGTTTGTTACAATGTTTTTAGAGTTGTAACAGTCGTAAAATGTTTGTTACAACTTTTTAAAGGTTGTTACAGTCATTAAATGTTCATTACAACTTTTAAAAGGTTGCCACAGTCGTAAAATGTTTAAAACAAACATTTCATGGGTTGTTACAGTCGGTAAATATGTAATACAAATATTTTAGTGTGACGGTTGCGAATGTTAAAACAATGTGTACACGTCTAAGGTGCACCTTCTCAAAGTTTGATACAGGATAAATGGATAAATGTATTTTATTTAAGTGTCACGTATTGGTGATACAGTTGTGAAATTACCCATAATTTATATGATCCCTCATCTTATGTTGTTGTTAGTTTTTTTTTAAATTTTTTTGCGATCGTTCTATGTCTTTTGTCGTATTCCGTTTATGGCATTATAATTATGTCTGTTCATTTGTGGCGGACTTGTGCGTTTGACGGTTAATCTTTATTTTTTATTCAGTCTATTCAAGAGTCTTTTATAACTTGTTTTATACCAAAAGCCTTCGTTTAAAAATAGAATTAAAATATTATTGTAGAAGATTGATTTAATTGTCTTAATTTCAAATTGCTACGTCGGGGTACCTGAAGTAAATTTAAAAGAATATGACTATTAAAGTTACATATATCATACAGAATAATAAAGCTGATTAATTTTAATTGCTATCCATTAGGGACATTTCCCGACGATAATAAATCAAATCTGTCAAGTTTTATTAAAAACGGAAATCATATTCTTCACCCGTAAACGATTTGACGTTATTGTACCCTTGTCGGCAGAAATAGCGGGTCTGCAAACTTTACAAAAAAATCGTAGACATGCCATGGTAGATATGTAGAAGGGAAACTACATACAATATAACGGATGACCTGGAAATTTCAATCGGTGAGTATAAATGAACAATATTTTAAAGCATGTCTATCAGAATAATCATGGATCCACGATTTTGAAGCGAAAATGTGCACATTTCGTGCCTACCCTCATGCTTCAGATATGAATCGACGTTCTATATCGGTTTCTCTATATCGGTTTCTCTATATCACCTCACTCGTGCATATTACACATCTTTCTATGTATATATATAGTAGCATGTTCAAAAGCAAAGTAAGAATTTGGGCTTGTAAAAATTGTTCCCGGGATTGTAACCCCCCTTTTTTTGGAAGATCAATAGTCCAAATAATTATGACGTCTTGAAAGGCTATTATAATTTTTTTCTTTGACGCCTTACTTCGACACAAGACGTCATAATTATTTGGACTAGAAGATCAATTGCATTTGAAAATGTACATTTAGTTTGACACCCCCCCCCCCTTTATCCTGGTTGGGACCCCCTTTTTTTTAAATGGCTGGATCCACCCGTGTTCATCGTCTTACTGCATGTACTGTGTTAAACCCTACATGATGATGTGGGGCATTCACAATGGTTTTAATTTTGCCGGATTGCCTTATACTACAAAAC
This sequence comes from Mytilus galloprovincialis, assembly GCF_965363235.1. Classification (NCBI taxonomy): domain Eukaryota; kingdom Metazoa; phylum Mollusca; class Bivalvia; order Mytilida; family Mytilidae; genus Mytilus; species Mytilus galloprovincialis. Next base: position 81,021,502 of record NC_134842.1, on the reverse strand, counting down.
CTATATTTATATTGTATATAAAAAAGAAGATGTGGCATGATTGCCAATGAGACAACTGTCCACAAGAGACCAAGATGACACAGCCATTAACAACTATAGGTCACCATATGGCCTTCAACAATGAGCAAAGTCCATTTATTTTGGCCTTAATATATTATACAGTACTCCAGTAGATCAACTTCATGTACATTTAATGTACATGTATAGACAGAATGGAACAATTGAGTCTATGTCATGTATGTCTGACTGGCAGGGTTCATCAGACATTGAGCTAAATGTCATGGGTTCATTGGTCAATGTTGAATTTTTGTGGTTTTGTCTATTTTTCAATGTTTCTCAGATGTGATATAAAAAAGAAGATGTGGTATGATTGCCAATGAGACAACTATCCACAAAAGACCAAAATGACACAGACATTAACAACTATAGGTCACCGTACGGCCTTCAACAATGAGCAAAGCCCATACCGCATAGTCAGCTATAAAAGGCCCCGATAAGACAATGTAAAACAATTCAAACGAGAAAACTAACGGCCTTATTTTATAATGGGGAAAAAAAATGAACGAAAAACAAATATGTAACACATAAACAAACGACAACCACTGAATTATACAGGTTCCTGACTTGGGACAGGCACATACATAAATAATGTGGCGGGGTTAAACATGTTAGCGGGATCCCAACCCTCCCCCTAACCTGGGACAGTGGTATAACATAAGAACGAACTATAAAAAAGTGATAAGCTACATCATGTACATTGTACATGTATAGGATCACTATTTTTTTTGGCATATGACATGAATGTTAGGTGTACATGTTTGATTGGCCGGCTTTTTCTAACAATGAGCACATTTTCATGGTTTTCACTAATTTGAATAAGGAGATGTGGTATGAATTTTGATGAGACAACCATAGACCATGTAGACCAAGTGATGTGCTTGTTAGCTATATAATAGGTTACTCCACACCCTTCAACAATGATCAAAACTAATACTTCATAATGAGCACCCTATATAAAGGGTTCTGCCTTGCACGCAACACTGTCAATGTAAAAAAAAAAAACAGACGAGAAGCCCTACAGTGATGATAGTTTGATTTATATACAAAAGCTACATACAAACAAATATGATAAACAGCAAGCAACAAAACACACTACATACATTGAAAAATAAACCTGTGTCAGCGTGGTGCAACTTTCATGTACAATTCTAGCATAAAAGAAAAAATATTAAAAAAAACTGATATACACACGTACATGATACAGTGTATCCAAAAAAAAAAAATCATATGGAACCAAAATACCATAGATGTATATATGACTACCAACATAATAATCAATATTTAATAGATCAGTGTTAAAATATGTTAACACATGCAGAAGAATATCTCAAGAATGTTTTGAAGGACTTTACGAATGCCTACTCGAATCCAATCTATTAGAAAAATCAGTTATTACAGAAGAGTGTCTACCATGCACTTGCACTGCACTTTATACTAGAATTTCTTTTGACATTGACCCTGCATACATCCTTATCCATTTAAGGATTCTCTACCTTCACGAAACTTTAGAGGCGTTGGTTCAGCAGTCCTTCATTTATATTAGAATAGTATGATAGCAGAGTATATCGACATGAACATATCATATATGTATATATATCATGTATATAGAATGATATATTCAAATGGATGAATCATATACATTTAGCATGCATGAACTGTATAAACAAATATACAAATATGTATATAACAACAAACCAGAGTATATACTGATTTGTATCACTACAATGTAAAATAGTTATTACGGTGACGCAATTCCCTGTCATCTAATTTATTCATCGTCCATCGACGAACTTGTCTCAGAAAAAAATATATCTCTGTCATGTCTGTTCACATGGTACATTTACCTCACTTATACATGTAGGTTTATATATGTGATAAAACCCGGCGAAATATGAACTCGATGGTTAATATTTTTGCGTCCATGTGGAGAGTTATTAATAAAGACATTTGAACCTCAAATAACAGTGGCGTAGCTAGGTGTTTGTTTCGTGTACGCCCGAACCTCGGCGAGGGGTCTGAGGGACTAAGTCATAGCACTTGTTGGTACTTGGTTCAACGTGACGAAGCCCCCGTAAGCTAACAGGTTATCAAGAATGAGATACCGTTCCCGTTGTTGAAAATTCTCATCAATAGCAACATACTTAAAGAATTTAAATGGTTTATTTTTAATGTTTAGTTTATTCATCGTGTTGATATGAAATCTAATGGTCATTAGATATAGAGAAAAGTCTAAAACAGTTTCTTTAAAATATGTTCAAAAGGAGCCATATGGGGTAATTGTCGTTAATGAACATGAAATAATTAATGTTCGGAAGGTTTCTGTTGAATCCTGGTTCTCGGCTGGAATTGCCTTCCGCGTAAAGTGAATGCATTTATCTATCTTTTACAGGATTTAAAAAAAAAAATTTTTTTTTAGATATTTTTACTTTTCTTGGAATATCCGACTCGACCCAATTTTAACGAAAATCTATTAAGGTTTATAAAATCTTTTGAAAAAGTCCCATATCGTTAAATTGAATAAAGTTAAGTCCTTCTGTCAAATTAATACTGCCACAATGGAAGAAAAAAAAAGCTTTCAAAATTTTGATTCAGACATTAATCAGAAAAAAGCTTCTTCCATCATAAAATCCAAAAAAAGGTTTGACAAAGTAATTGATCTATAACAAACTTTTATCCCAGACTGTATCTACTTGCGCAACAAGTTTTTTTTTAAATCTAAATATGGCAAAATTAAACAGATAATTTCATCATTATGCTCTTGATACTCTTTTTGTCATGCACAGTTTCTGTCCAACTTCCATACAAAGGTTTGCTTGAGGTATTAATATTTAAAATAAACACCTTTTAACCCCACACTTATCCTAAAGAGGGGGGTCAAGAGTGACACCACCGACGAAATTTAGAATCGCATATGTCTTGCTATTGGGACAAATAGAAATGTCACAGGCTCGACAAAAATCGAATCACAGAATATAATGAATTCATTTAAATAGCAGGAAAGTTGGTAGAATTCTCTGAAGATTCACAACTAGTAGATTCAGACTTTGAGAAACAAATCTATATGATATGATACCTTTTGTTCGAAAAGTAAAATTCGTCACTTTAATTCGAAATTGAAATTTTTTTTTACAGGGCTGATGTACTATTTATGGGCGTTTTTCAATAAAAGCGTACATTTCAGACCTAAAAAAAATGGAAAATCAACTTATCTAAAATTTTATTTCAAGAGTTATTTTGAATACCACTATAATAGACCTGTTTGTAAACAAAAAGTGCAATCTTAAATATTCTTTAAAATGATATTATTTTCATAATTTGTGTACTGTTTCGTAGGGGACTTTTGTCCCCTACGAAACTTCTTCTAAACACACATTTTTTTTTTTGCAATTTTAAATGTCTCCTATAGACATTCCAGTTTGTTTACTTTAAATACTAGAAAAATATTAATTTTTTTCTGAATTAGAAAATCATTTTTATCGATAAAGATTAGACAGTACTTCACATATGAAGGTTCAACTCATGTAACGTAGTGGACATTTTGATGCGTTTCGTAGTGGACAAAACCGTTTCGTAGTGGACAAAAAGTTTCGTAGTGGACATCAACTCTATTATATGTTAATAAAAACATAATAAAAATTACATGAAACTAACCCTTGTTATTTGTTTTGCACGAATATAATTGAAAAAAGATTAAAAAAAGACTCCATGGTAGTGGTAGTGTCCACTACGAAACTTTTTCTCCCATACTTGTTTCGTAGGGGACCGTTTCGTAAGGGACGTATTCGCATGCTTTATTTTTTCCCCACAATCCCTATATTGTAATAGTAACAAGACTGATTGTATTCATCAAAGCATTTATGAAGCTGTACACTGATATTTTTTTCATAATTTTAATACCAGATACTGAAGGAGATTTGACCCGTTTCGTAGGGGACATTATCAAAAATACGGTATCACTCTGGTCCATTTGATGTGCTCAATTTTTCTTACCAACAATTTAATTGCCGTTATAAAAGCATCACTTCTTTTGTAAGACCCTTATGTTTATATCTCTTGCAAACAAAAATTACATTGATTTTATAAACCTGTTTATTGGCAAATTTTAATGACTTCGTTTCGTAGTGGACAATTTGTGAGGGACACACCTTCTGAAATTAAAAAACCTATATTAAAAGCTGTTTATTAGAATATGTTGGCTCTGAACATACTTTTGAATTATTAAAGAACTTATGTAAAGTAAAAAACCCATTAATTTCTTCATTTTTTTACGATATTTAAGAGTATGAATGTTGGACAGGCGGTCTAGGGACATGCCATTTTGGTTGTTTTGGACCATTCAGGAGTCAATATCTTATCAATCCCTCTAAAACATAAACTGTTTCTTTGCTTAAAAATGTTAAATCTAATTCAATGTACTGACTGCACAAAAAATTACTTGCAAAGATCAAACACATTTTTTTTAAAGTGGCTAGGACAAGAAAATACGTTTTTATTGAAAAACGCCCTTATAAGTTATTTGTATTTTATTGAGATTAAAATTCAAGTGTACGCCCGGGCGTTTTGACGTGAACGTAGCTACATTTTTTGTACGCGCATGAATAAGACACCACTCGGTACAATAACAGTACAAAGTTGAGTAAATCTGACTAGACTATTAAAAAACCCGGTAAATAATATAAATTGAATTTAGATACAAGACATTAACGAATATTTCAGTGTTTTCCATAGCTACAAAAGATGCGTTGAAAGTTCAGCATAACTGAAATTTTATTTGTATTTATAAATCAAAATTGTTAGAACCGAGTACGGTAACTTGTATACTTTTCAAATAGTCACAAGAACTTAAAAACAAACAAATTAATTCTAAAAGTGTCCATGTCGTATGAACTAAGCCCTCGGCAGTTTTCTACGGGGATAAGTATGACAAATGTGTATATTCCCGCTGGGTTTATAGTATATTGACCGTTATTATGAAGTTATGTGATTCGTAAATCTACGGGTATTGGAGGTAAAACCTTACATGCATGAATGATTTCACAACAAGGTTATAAAAATTAAAACGTTTTCATTATGATAATTTCGAAAAGTGTCTTATATGATATTATAAGATACATTTTTTTACAAATAAATTGAGACACCTTGTTCAATTTATCTAACAGGTGCATGTAACTGTGTTTAAGCATTAAATGCGCATAAACCAGTCCCATGTGAAATTGCAGGTATCTCTTACGGTGGTCTTATTTTTTTTCGAAGAGATGCAATAAAGGGAGTGTCAATTGAGTTATTAATTTACAATATTTACCAGATAAGCGGGGAATCCAAAATTTTCAGCGGCAGATATTTCAATATGTTTTTGTTTTTACAATCAGTTTCTATTTATACTAATGTATTAAATGGGTATGGCAGTTGTGTCTTTTTTTTTATAACAACCTTTTTAAAAAATTGCACACGATGTAATTGTATTTAAAATAATTTAACCTATCCCGGACTGTCAGATAGAAATTTGGTATCCGTAACTTTTAAGTCTATAAAATGACTACCAATATTTGAAAGTTGCGACACTTATGGATTATTAAACTGTTGCTGTATAATGGTTGTAGCAATCATATTTTAACTGTAACAACCTTTTCGACGTTTAAACAGTTTATTTACGACTGTTTCAACGTTTTGCGTGTTGGAACAGTTATTAAATAACTGTAACAACTTTCAAAAGGTTGCAACAGTCGTATTATAACCGTGACAACATTTTCGGCGTTTTAACAGTGTATTTATGACTGTTACAACGTTTTTCGAGTTGGGGCAGTTGTAAACCAACTGTTACAACTTGAAATTAGTTGTATCAGTCCTTAAATGTTTGTGACAGCTATTTCTAGCGTTGTTGCAGTCGATTTATGTTGGAGACAAACACTTTTAAAGTTGGGACAGTCATAAAATAACTGAAACAGTAAAATTTTACAACTGTTACAACTTTAACAAACAATTACAGTCTTAGAACGACTGTTACTGGTATGGACAGTTGTTATTTCGTCCAGTAGTGAAAATGAGGTCAAGGTCAGATGACACCTGCCAGTTGGACATGTACACCTACAGACCTTCTAAAATTCAAACTGACCATTATTCCGTGCGTTCATCGTGTATCGTGCGTGTTGCGTGCGTTTATCGTGCGTGTATCGTGCGTTCATCATTCATCGTTCCGTGTATTTTTCGTGTAACATGATGCATCTATATACAAAGTATAAAGCATCAAGGTCTTCCACCTTCAAAAAAATAAAGCTTTTAAGAATATGCTAACGCCGCCGCCGCCACCGTAGCCGCGCCCGCCGGATCACTGTCCCTATGTCGAGCTTTCTGTGACAAAACTCGCAGGCTCGACAAAAACTCAATGACTCCAAAATAAAATTTTGAATCATCACCAAAAAGTATACAGATCTTTAGATTAATATACATGTAACTAAGAAGTGAGTAAAGTTTAAAGTAATAATCATTAATTGTTTATGAGATATGGCGCGACATTTGAAAACCCACCCCCTTTTTGACAAAAAAACTCAATAACTCTAAAATAAAATTTTGAATCATCACCAAAAAGTATACAGATCTTTGATTAATATCATTAAGAAGTGTGTGAAATCTGTGAAATTTAAAGCAATAATCAGAAATAGTTTTTGAGATACAGCGCGACATGTGAAAAATACACACCTCTGTTTTAGCTATAAAGTCCTGTAACTCAAAATGTTTAAATCGTTTTCACCAAAAAGTATGCAGATCGTTTGACCACCATAAGAAACAACTATATTAAGTTTCATGAAATTTGGATAAGCGGTTCTCAAGTTACGGTGCGACATGTGGACGCCGAATAGACAGACTGACATACAGACAAACGGACATACAGACAAACGGACAGACAGACGCCGGACATTTGTATATCATAATACGTCCCGTCAAAACTTTGACGGGCGTATATAAATGAGATGTAGTATGATTGCCAATGAACTTTCAGATTGAAAGCAAAAGACCCTTATATTTTTAGAGCCACATGTAAAAAATAAACCTTGGTTTACTTTAAACACATTTCATTTAAAAAATCATGTACATTACATAATTAAACATATAACTACATATAAAAAAAGTATTACATTAATACTAATAATGAATACCGTGTTGGTGATAACATACCAATGACCGCTGTGGATGGTCAACTTGGAATTGATAGTATGTAAATAGCAAATACACGTTATTTCTAGTATACATGGTATATTTATGTTCATATTGTACTATTAGTTACATAGTGTGCTAGTGACCTAATATGGTATATATGGGGTCAGTAAATTCCATATGGGGTGAGAGCGAAGCTCGAATCCCCATATGGAATTTACTGACCCCATATATACCGTATTAGGTCTCTAGCACACTATGTAACGAATTTATCTTACCGACTGTCTTAACGTGAAATTTAGACCTATCAAAATGAGTAAGTCTTCAATACTATTAGCATTAAGAAACTACTTCCATTGATCCTACAAAAACAGATACCAACAATAACAACTTGCTAGGTTTAAATGTGTTTTATGAATTGATTTCAATCTTAATCATTAATTTCTTCGTCTGTTGAAACCTTTACGATTTTTTCTCAGTACCGTTTTGTTTTTATAAAGGGACGTAACGTCACTACTAACCGTGTATGAAATAAGCCCCGCCTCCCTACTACCTTATATGGAATATAAAGGGACGTAACACCACTACTAACCGTGTATGAGGTAAGCCCCGCCTCCCTACTAACCTAATATCAAATATACACGGTCTCCACGAGGGCGCGTTTAACCAATCACATTCCTAGAAATGTATAGGAGGTAAGATAATGTGTAATACACGAAAATAATTGAAATTAACAACATTTTAACGTAAAACAAAAAAATGACAAATTTCAGAAACTGAAGGGGGAGGCAAAACAAAATTATCCTGTCCCCAAGTACCTATATACAAAATGAAATATAAGTGTACAGCATTATGTATACAATGCATGCAAAATAACACCGTACGCGACGTCGAAGGGATTCGGAAAAAAAGTTACAATAATCCGTCTCCCTGTAAAGTATTGGTTCGCCGTTCACCATGTTCACCTATGCTATTGGTACGTCTTAATATTTCCTTTTTAGAAGATAAGGTCACATAACTGTCTTTAATAGGTAGCAAGATGTTGCTGAAACATACATTTTAATATATAAATATGAAATTTTAAAAATTAACATGTTTTCGCTTTCAATTTAAAAGTTGCTATACGCAATCGAATACCAATTTTCAATTTAACTGTTTAATAAAACAAAAATCTTTTTTTTTTTGACAGAATTTTGATTTGTGTTGGCTCTTTTATATGAATGTAATAGACCACAAAACCTACTTCGTAATTAGATAACAATAAAAAATTTTAGACTGATATTTTCCTTTTTATACATAAAACAAGAAGACAAAGCTTAAGAAAATATCTTTAAAAAACAATGGGTAGAAATACGCAATATAAACAATTAGATGTATTTTTGATTGATGTGTTTTCAGAATAATCTCTGAATTGATTGATGTAAATATAAAAAAGGAGATGTCGTATGATTGCCAATGAGACAACTCTCTACAAGATACCAAATGAAACAGAAAGTAACAGCTATAGGTCACCGTACGGCCTTCAACAATGAACAAAGCCATTACCGCATAGTCAGCTATAAAAGGCCCCGAAATGACAATGGTAAACAAATCAAACAAGAAAACTAACGGCCTTATTAATGTACAAAAAATGAATGGACAAAATGTTGTAACACATATATCGACAGAATAATTTGACATACAGAGTTTCTTATATTCAAAGTAAAATAATTGGGCGTTTTTCGAAAATGTTATATATTAAATTTGGAAAAGTAACATGTACGCTTCTGCGATAATCTAATGACAAAAGTTTGAACATGTATATAAATGTATAGGATTTCTAATAAAAACAATGACAAGTGACCACTACTGTCTTACACAGTTTACAATAGAATCGAGTCAAATTCGATACAACAGTCTAGAAAATAAGGAAAACTTATGGAATGAAGTTTACTCTGCTTATTTTAAGATTTTGCTACAAAGCTGAAATCCAACATTGGCTCTCACTATAGCTATTAGACAAATCTTAGCATAGAAACCTATGAGAAAGACTCGGAAAATGCTCGAAAACATCTAGGAGAGTCACCAACATATTTTAATTTCCGGAGAAAAGTTTGTAAAACGATAAAATATAATATAATATACTAGTATTACAATAAAGTACTTCCAAGGGCTAACTACAATGTAACTATAACATTTATCAAACAAGTACTATCCACACTGATCTGTGTCCACACTTGTAATAAATAGTCAACGTTCAATTTTGTATTAACTAATAATTACATTAGATGTATGTTTCTTTACAATACATTATTCTGATTGGCTACACTGCAATTTCGCGTTATTCCTTTATCAACTTCATTACACTATAAACTGTATTATTCATGATGACACGAGGTCCTACAATAAAGTGCACATGTTAATTATATAGAAATCGTGTTTTCATGGTCCTAGCTAAAAATACATTTATAAGTATTAAATGCTTCAATTTGTAACTCCAAAGGGTCGTAAAAGCGTTGACCGTGCATACATTTTAAGAATGAAGCGCTGACGCGCTTCATATAAAATGTGCTTCTGTCAACGCTTTTAGACCCCAATGAAGTTACAAAAAGAAGCATTCAATTCTTAAGTGAACTTACCCCTTGCATTTATGGCATTTAAACTAGCATTTAGGTCGTCAAGCCTTGAGCCGTGTCCCCCTAATCTATTTGAATGTTGTTCCAGTTGTTCTGCTATTTCAGATAGCATGATTTCCACATTGTTGGTTAAATTCTTCACTTTTTCGTCCAGATTTTCGTTCACAGTATTGACAGTCTTTGTAAAATTCTTAATGTTTTCAAGAATTTCATGAGATATTTTTTCCTCCATTTCTTTCCTTAATGTCGCAATGTCCTGTTGAACAACAGTAAATTGGTCCAAATTATTTGTAATATGATCGTCTATCTTTTTTTGTACTCCTGACTGAACGAAAACCACATTGCTACTTAAATTATTCATCTTCTCATCGAGATCTGATTTCAGAGTATTGACAAGCTTCATCAAATCCTTCTTCTGTTCACGAACTTTCTGTGAAATTGTCTCTTCCGTGTCCTTTCGCAATGACACAATGTCCTGGCTAACTACCGTGAATTGGTTATTGAGATCTTCAATATGTTTGTCAATCTTGTGTTGTAAGGTTTCTAGCTGACCATTTACGTCCCTCTGACTGGAAACAGCGTATTTGTCTAGTTCTTCTTTTATTTTGCATTGTGTAGTTGCGTTTATTATCTCCCGTAATGGGATTTCGATAGACCGGACAATATGCGAACTTATGTTTCTTGTATCAACTATTGCAACAAGTGGCGCGTTTTGATTGTCCAGTATCGGGGCAACAAACGTCTCTAAATCCTGACATTTGCACGAATATATTGTACAAATCAAATACACAGTCGACAAATATTTCTGCCTCAACATTTTAGAATATAGTGAAAATAGTTATTCGACTTTCATTCCAATAACTTGAAAAGTCAAAGAAAATTATCTGTTGCATAACATTGTTTGCTGTATAATGCCTAGTTTTTAACGTTTAGATTTTAAATAACTACCAAAATCATTAAATTTACGAATGTCAGATACAAGATAAAGGATACAAGACTAGTACACCTGTTTATATATTTTGTCAGTCATCAGTCATTTTGTCAGTCTCAATTAAAAAAACTTTAAAAAAAAATTATTTTCTTGGCGGATGGCAGATATAAGATAAATATTTTTTCAAAAGATAACTTATAAATTTATTGATATATATCACAGCTGATACTGATAAGAAGCTGTCCGAGGAAGCTTTACAATTTGTTTACGATAAAACTGAATAGACATACAGATACGCAATAACGTAGTTTTCATTTTTCACTGTTTAAAATCTCATGTCCGCCCTATATCACTGAGGAAATTGTTTTGAAATGCACTCCTTGAACATGTTAAAAAATTAACAGTTTCTAAAGAAACCGAAGTGCAGCTAAAGCAAATCGATGTAACCAAACCTTCTTTTTTTTGTTTAACAACATATTGATTAAATATATATTTCAATTATTGGCTTCTTACAATATCTTTCAGGAGTCCAAGCTCCTCCCGATGTTCCCAGTTACATTCCACTAATCACTCAGGGCACTTATCAACAATTGAAACCGAGACTCTGCTTGTTTTAGAGAACAGATATGATCTCAACGCCGGAGATTGAAGTGACGTGATAGGAATGGATATGATCTCTACGCCCGAGATTGAAGTGACGTGATAGAAACGGATATGTTCTCAACGCCGGAGATTGAGGTGACACGATAGGAACGGATATGTTCTCAACGCCCGAGATTGAAGTGGTGTGATAGGAACAGATATGTTCTCAACGCCGGAGATTGAAGTGGTGTGATAGAAATGGATATGTTCTCTTCGCCGAAGATTGAAGTGGTGTGATAGGAATGGATATGATCTCTACGCTCGAGATTGAAGTAACGTGATATGAATGGATATGATGTCAACGCCGCAGATTGAAGTGGTGTGATAGGAACGGATATGATCTCTACGCCGGAGATTAAACTGGTGTGATAGGGTAGCAATACACAGTTGGGAAAAAAACTTAAAATTGACACTCATAATTTTTAAACACCCTCTTTCCCCTCCTGTCTACCAAATAAGGCTTAATATTTGTGTTATGCATTTATATATTTATAGAAAGAAAATCTTCCATAGATTTGATTTGTAATGGTCATAATGGTGAAATATAATCCCTTTTGGGTGTAACTATGGCAACAATCTGCATTTCTTTGATACAAAATATAGCAAAAAAGGGGTTGAAAATTGAAGTGACGTAATAGGAACGGATATCATCTTTACGCTCGGGATTGAAGTGACGTGAAAGGAACGAATATGTTCTCTACCCCCGAGTTTCATGTGACACGATAACAACGGATATGATCTCTACGTCGGAGATTGAAGTGACGTGATAGGAATGAATATGATCGCAACGCCGGAGACTGAAGTGGTGTGATAGGAATGGATATGATCGCAACGCCGGAGATTGAAGTGGTGGGATAGGAATGGATATGATCTCAACACCGGAGATTGAAGTGTTGTGATAGGAACATATATGATCTCTACGCCGGTGATTGAAGTGGTGTGATAGGAACGGATGTAATCTCTACGCCGGAGATTGAAGCGGTGTGATAGGAATGGATATGGTCGCAACGCCGGAGATTGAAGTGACGTAATAGGAACGGATATCATCTCTACGCTCGGGATTGAAGTGACGTGAAAGGAACGAATATGTTCTCTACGCCCGAGATTCATGTGACACGATAACAACGGATATGATCTCTACGTCGGAGATTCAAGTGACACGATTAGAACGGATATGATCTCTACGTCGGAGATTCAAGTGACCCGATAGGAACGGATATATTCTCTACGCTGAAGATTGAAGTGTTGTGATAGGAACGGATATAATCTCAACGCCGGAGATTGAAGTGTTGTGATAGGAACATATATGATCTCTTCGCCGGTGATTGAAGTGGTGTGATAGGAACGGATATAATCTCTACGCCGGAGATTGAAGTGGTGTGATAGGAATGGATATGATCGCAACGCCGGAGATTGAAGTGGTGTGATAGGAATGGATATGATCGCAACGCCGGAGATTGAAGTGGTGGGATAGGAATGGGTATGATCTCAACGCCGGATATTGAAGTGTTGTGATAGGAACATATATGATCTCTACTCCGGTGATTGAAGTGGTGTGATAAAAACGGATATAATCTCTACGCCGGAGATTGAAGTGGTGTGATGGGAATGGATATGGTCGCAACGCCGGAGACTGAAGTGACGTAATAGGAACGGATATCATCTCTAAGCCCGGGATTGAAGTGACGTGAAAGGAACGAATATGTTCTCTACGCCCGAGATTCATGTGACACGATAACAACCGATATTATTTCTATGTCCGAGATTGAAGTGACGTGATAGGAATGGATATGATCGCAACGCCGGTGATTGAAGTGGTGTGATAGGAATGGATATGGTCGCAACGCCGGAGACTGAAGTGACGTAATAGGAACGGATATCATCTCTACGCCCGGGATTGAAGTGACGTGAAAGGAACGAATATGTTCTCTACGCCCGAGATTCATGTGACACGATAACAACGGATATGATCTCTACGTCGGAGATTCAAGTGACACGATTAGAACGGATATGATCTCTACGTCGGAGATTCAAGTGACCCGATAGGAACGGATATAATCTCTACGCTGAAGATTGAAGTGTTGTGATAGGAACGGATATAATCTCAACGCCGGAGATTGGAGTGTTGTGATAGGAACATATATGATCTCTTCGCCGGTGATTGAAGTGGTGTGATAGGAACGGATATAATCTCTACGCCGGAGATTGAAGTGGTGTGATAGGAATGGATATGATCGCAACGCCGGAGATTGTAGTGGTGTGATAGGAATGGATATGATCGCAACGCCGGAGATTAAAAAGACGTGATAGGAATGGATAGGATCTCAACGCCGGAGATTGAAGTGGTGTGATAGGAACAGATATGATCTCTACGCCGGAGATTGAAGTGGTGTGATATGAACGGATATAATCTCTACGCCGGAGATTGAAGTGGTGATAGGAACGGATATGAACTCAACGCCGGAGATTGAAGTGGTGTGATAGGAATGGATATGGTCGTAACGCCGGAGATTGAAGTGGTGTGATAGGAATGGATATGGTCGCAACGCCGGAGATTGAAGTGACGTTATAGGAACGGATATCATATCTACGCTCGGGATTGAAGTGACGTGAAAGGAACGAATATGTTCTCTACGCCCGAGATTCATGTGACACGATAACAACGGATATGATCTCTACGTCGGAGATTCAAGTGACACGATTAGAACGGATATGATCTCTACGTCGGATATTTAATTGACACGATAGGAACGGATATAATCTCTACGCTGAAGATTGAAGTGTTGTGATAGGAACGGATATAATCTCATCACCAAAGGGTGACATTTAAGAAATTAAATTCCGCTGTTCTGAAAGTATGTTCATTATTAATTTTCAAAAATTCAATTATGAATAATGAAGTAGTGTTCATTATTTATCATTCAATGTTTAGGAATGAATAAGTATAATGTAATAGTTTATTTTACAGAGGGACGAAATATACCCGAGGGACAGTCAAACTCATAGATCGAAAATAAACGGACAACGTCATGGCTAAAAAACAAAAAGACAAACAGACAAATAATAGACACAATACACCACATAAAAAACTAAAGACTAAGCAACACGAACCCCACCAACTACGGGTGATCTCAAGTGCTCTCGAAGGGTAAGCAGATTCTGCTCTACATGTGGCACCCGTCATGTTGCTCATGTTATTACAAACCCGGTCTATTATAGTCTAATTCGGTAGAGCATATTCGTGAAAAGGGAACGGGATTGTAGTTATACGTCATCAGGAACATATCCGTTACCATCTGTGATACTGTTCCATAACGGTCAACCAACTCGTAATGGCGTCCGTAAAATTTCCGATGGGATGATTTCAACTTCATCATTTGAAACTCTTAGTTTAAAAGTCTTCTTGTGAGCAGCTAGGTGGCGTGAATAGTCCCGATTTTTAATAAGAACATTTGGTGACAGATAAAAAAGAATTGCCAATGAAACAATTCTCCGCAAGAAATGACAAAGAAATTAACAGCCAGTTGTCTTAGTATGTACTAGCTGTGCATTTGTACTCATGTGAAGAATTACTCGTACAAAACCTTTTCAAAAGAAAAAAAAAGAAAAATCCGATTTACTCAGCTGATAAAAGGGTCGATAAAAAATCTCCAGTTATGAGACCCAAACTCCAGCTGAAAATTTTCAAATCTCCAGTTGTGGCTTGATAACTCTGTCACATGTATGTGATATGGATGTGATGTGGATGTCACAGGTAAGGTGTCTTGATGGACTGACGGAAGAATTTGATAGAAGGCAGCGTGAAATAAACAAGAATACTGAAAATTCCAAAGATCTGTTAGAGTACATGAAATTCTCGTATGAATGAAGGAACAAGTTAACAATATAAAACGAGAATGTGAAACGCCTATGAACTACACCAGCAAACGACAACCGCTGATCGTGATGTAAAAGTAGCAGTTTTAAACATCTTTTGTACGAGTTTCTATTGGAGCAACTTGTAATTAACTACTGTAAATAAGTTTTACAAAAGGAAAACGAACCCAAAGGCAAATTCAAACAGGGCAAATGAATAAAAACTGATAAAATCAAATGTCAAAACAACAAATAAGTGAAAACCAACTGCCATACGCTTTACTTGGTACATGTATTGCGTGAAGATATGGTGTTGTAAAACCTGACATGGTACACACAGTTTCAATATCTATGAGATGGCGACACCCGCCCCTTTTTTGACCCGGGAGAGAGGTGTAACAATATGTTTAGTCTTACCATTTGTCTTAGCAAGCCAGTGTTTGGATATTTTGTCTTACCGTGATAAGTCTAAGTAAGACTACATGTATATGCGGATCTTAAGTCTTACTATTGCCATTGGTCTTAGACTATCTTTGAGTGTTTTTCCTACCGTGAATGGTCTAAGGTAGATGAAGTTGAGACGTTTTAAAAGTCTTATCATTGGTCTTAGATAGCCTATATTCGGATGTTGACTCTTACCATTAGTCTTAGATGAACTATGTTCGGATGCTTAGATAAAAACGACTCGGACTGAGTCATACTTAAACAAATATGCAAAGAAATAAATCCTGATTTGACAAGAACCGAAATATAATTTATATTATAAGTTGCTGCCAAATTATCCCTTTAATGTCAACATTTTTCTATGATGTGTTGCAAATATAAATTTTGAAATATTTATTATGTCATTAAAATGTTAAGTTTGTTTTATTTGCATATTTATATTCATTTGTTGGCCTATATATGATTCAATGGTGACTGTAGAAGGCATACTGCGATATTCGTATGACATCAAGTCCAAATAGTTGAGAGCGACAATTACATCTTAAAAAATAAAATTTTAACAAAAAGGCTTGTTCTATCTTATAATACAAATCATTAAAGTGGTACAGGTCATACACAACCTGATTTTGATATTTTGACTACTTGAAAAATGTATAACACAAAAAAAAAAATATATAGTTCGTGGTCCAATTGCTCTTTACAGTACAAATTTAAAGAAATATTTGCCATATTTCATTTTGTTCTATTTACATGATTTATATTTGGCTCTATCGGGTATACATAAGAAGTTTTGAAAATATTTTCTTGTGTTCTATTGTGACAAGACCTTTGGTACTTGGGGACAGGACAATGTTTTAGCCTCCCCTTTATAATTTCGAAAATCCGTTATTTTTTCGTTTTTTTTTATCCACGGTGGTCATATACCGGAATGTCAGAAATTTTCAAATAATCCCCCCCCCTCCCCTAAAAAAAGACGCAGAATGAGACTAGGAAACAAAGAACAGAAAGTAACATTAGATAAGGCTTCTGCAGACTAGCAAAACAATTCTAAAAAGATGAAAAGAAAACAAAAACTGTTACTCTATTGAAAATCCCTGGTAATCTACAAGTAAATAGTAGTAAAAAAAAAAGATAACAACGAATCTCTGAAAGTGTTGCATAACCATTTTTAAAATCTTATTGAATATGTCAATCCCGCAAATGAATAAGAACAAAACTGTAAGTTTGGTACTAGGACAGACGATTTGAGTTATTTTCAAAAAGCCCAGTAACCGAAGAAGAAATTGAATAAAAAGGATTTCAAAATTCTTAATCTAATATTGTTAATAGTCAGAACTACCTGGATGAAACTTTATGGAAATTTAACTTGGTATGTCTAGATGTGCAGACAGTATTTAGAAAATCCAAAATGGCCGCCATAGTCATGGAAACAGGGCGGAAGTTTAACATTGACCCTATGGGAAGAAACATTAAAGCTGTATTTTCTTAAAGACTATAACACAAATATCAATGAAACTGTATGGATAAGTAACACGGCATGATGTGTCAATGTGGCGACTGCTTTTGAAATTTCTTAAATGGCCATCGTTACCGTAGAAACATAAAAAAAAATCAAAATGATTTAAATTTTCTCATAATGGTAACTGACATATGTAGTTGCGATCTTCGATATTGGAATATTCAAAATGGTTGCCCTTATCCTGGCAATGGTGGGACGAGGGTGCCATCCGTTATTGCTAGCAATATGAAAACTAGTTACTCTTCCAAATGATTTTTGTCCAGCTGTTTTTTGCAGACAATAAAGCCAATCTATTTAAAATGACGACTCAAGGAAAACTGTTGGATAATTATCATAATTGGAACAGGGTGAATGTAATTAAATTTTGTAAATTATTACAAACTACACATATACTGAATAAAATAAAAATAAGATGTAAATTTATGAAGGTTATAAGTTCACTAACAGGTCGTCCTTGTTAGCCATTGTCTTCTTTGTTTTCTACTTTAATAGCAAAAGATCTTGTAAAATAATTGTAGGGTTCTTATCTTCTCATGTGCACACTTATTTTGTAAACTATGTATTATTATTTCATTCTTTGTAACAATGTGTATACAGTGGTTTTAAAGAATATAATTGTATGTCTGTCTGCAGGGGCGGATCTAGCCAATTAAAAAGGGGGGGGGGGGGTCCCAACTCAGGACAAAAAAAGGGGGTTCCAACTATATGTCCCCATTCAAATGCATTGATCGGTCAAAAAAGGGGGGTTCCAACCCCCGGACCCCCCTGGAACCGCCAATGGTATGTCTGGTCTAAGTATCTTATGTCTCTATACATGTATGTCTACAAAAGAAACAAATTATTTTACAGGTGTAGGTGCAAGTGATTAATAATGTTCAATAAAAAATGTCAGAAATAATAATAATACATGATTAATATATGTTCTTTGTCTTAATATACAATCATGCATAAATATCCATTAGTTAACCTGGGAAAAGGTTAGTAGTTTACAAGTCCATGTAAAAAAATGTCGGTGATAAAATTTGTGGCTTTAAACGTAATATCTGCATTATATTTTTCTTCTCTTGCAAAAGGAGACGCAGGTAAGATATTCAAAATTTCTACAGATAATTTTTTAAATGAATAATTTCAATTTTTTATTAGACATACACCTTTTTTTGCTCTACGATATTTTATCGTGTCACTGTCTTGTGGCTGTCGTGAGAATGTCTTACCATAATCGTGTGACTGTCGTGCGATTAACACATTGTCGTGGGTACCAACATAAACCATTTTAAGAAAAAAAACAATCGTACGACAGTCGTACGACAATTTCACGGCTGTCGCAATACATTCGTGATACCGTCGCACGATTGTCTCACGAATACCAAATTTCATACGATGCTCGAACAACACTGATTGTCTGTCGTACGACAGTGGTACGTTCGTCGTGCAACATATTTTCGTTTTATTTAGAAGAATACAATTTTGCGGGAATGAATATTTGGAAAACATACCGTCTGCTGTTTAATGAGGATGGCTATTCCACCAGGACGATTACGTTTGGCCCTTTTAAAAATGCGCCTTACCAGACTCCAACAAGAGCAAAATATCATCCATTTTTTTTCAGGGGGAATCCTGGTTTAAATTCGCTGAACAATTAGAATATAAGCTTATATGAAACAATGAGACTTAACTATATTGAAAGCAAATTGCAAGTAGCTTGCAATAAATCTGGCCTTCTATATATACTAGTAGTCCCGGAGTCAAACGTGCGAGTGACCCACAACTAGACAGTAATACGATAGTGGCATGACAGTGACACGCGCATCCCATGACATGAAAACCTGAAAAACAGCCCAAAACAACTGATTGTCGTACGACTGTCACACGACCGACTTGTGACAAACCCACGACAGTACAATTACGATTTTTTTCTGTCGTGTATTCATCGTGGAATCATCGTGGACATGTCATAGCTGATGTGACCACTCGAAATAATTTTTTGACATTTTGCACGACAGTGCCACGACAACTTTTTTATAGATCTTCCACGACAAAAAATCGTACGGTCTGTTGTGACCGGGGCTTTAGGTTAACGAAAGTCTCCTAAAATAAGATATGTCATAAATTTGGACCTAAAGTTAGGATATATAAATAGTTGTCTTAGGAAAGAGCTAAAAATTACACGATATCTCACGGTCAAAATAAAATCAACTAATATGGCATAAAGTAAATAATAAAATACTACTACAATTTTAAACTATTACACGGAAGCGTATTAGCGCCACACAACTTTTTTTAATGTTTCTTATAACGAAAACCTTTGCGAAATAACGCAAACCTTTGCGGCATAACGTAAACCTTTGCGAAACAACGCAAACATTTGCGTTATAACGCAAACCTTTATAGGATTAAACGCCTTTGTTGGTGTATAAACTCGACCAATTTGTTTGTGAGTGACTTGGTCCAGTTTATACACCAATCAATTCTTTTTAAATAGCGTTTAATCCCTAGAAAATTTTCAAATTGGAGATAGGGAATATATTTTTTCCAAACTCTTTACCTCTATCACACGTAAATTGTATATTTATGTCATTGAATAGGCCTGGTGCATGAATATATATTTGTTGGTTTACGCATAAAAATGTACTCAATGAAATTTGCTATCTGATAAAAAGTAAACTGCAAAAACTCTTATTATCATTCCAACGAATGATTATGTTCATTATTTCATTAAACGATTAACGTACAGTGAATATTAATTTTGTTTACGTCGGTGTTTACATTGGTTACGAAAAGAAGTTCGGTCAACGTCGTCTATCGATAAATAACCAACGTCAAGATCAATTGCCGGAATTCCTCTCGAATAATCATATCAACGTATTCCCTAATATGCAGATCATATAAGAATTATTGCAAAATAACGCAAACATTTGCGATATAACGTAAACCTTTGCGAAATAAAGTAAACGTTTGCGTTAAAACGCAGACCTTTGCGAAATAACGCAAACATTTGCTAAATAACACGGAGTATTGGTTCACACCGAACAGCAAACTAAAAAGGCCCCCAAAAATGATATCCATGATACTATTAGTATATATATTACAAAGAAAATTGAGTAATGTGGAGTTATACCGTAGAAAATAAAAAAAAGCAACCCTGTTTATAAACTTATAAGCGAATATAAATATACTTCCAAAGTAAGCTTTCGTTTGAGGACTGTATAAAGTTGGTTAGATTTAAACAACTTACCCTTTGGAAATAAAATAGAATGAACAAATGATGAAGATGTTTTAATATTAAATTAGTTTCTCTCCATTCAAATTGCTACACAAGCATCTCAAAAATACTTCACTATATTGATATGAAAATTCAATGACTTTCTATAAGAATCGTTGTTATATTCTGAGTTTTCTTGCATCAATTTAAAAAAAATTCCTTATTAATGATTCATTTTAAAGCAGAAAGATTATTTTGTCTATTTGACTTGAAAGTTTCACATGTATGACATTATTTTTTATCTTTAAATTAAAATATGCCCATATATACTACACTATATCAACATGTATTTTGTTGTTAAATGATATAATTTTCTGATGAACAAATCATTCTATTTATGTATACATGTAATTGAACTTCCTGTATTCCCTTATTCCTTTGCATATTCATTATACTGATATAGCCTTGTATGTATGTTTCTTTTTTTTATCTACTTTTAAATCACAGAGACACAACCGAAATGAATGACAGACGGAAACATGTACAAAACTTTATGAATAATTGGAATCAAGAGGTGTACGTTATAACGCAAAGGTTTATAAACTTAAAAATATTGGTATAAGAGGAAACCTATAAAAGTGGTTTGTTTATGAGCTATTTATCAAATCGAAAACAAAAAGTTGTTATTTCAGGTCAATCCTCGGATACTTTTGGTGTCAATGCTAGCGTCCCTCAAGGATCAATATTAGGCCCTTACTTTTTTTAGTATATATAAATGACATTGTAAACGACATAGACTGTAATATAAAACTATATGCTGACGATACTTCCCTTTTCATAGTAGTTGAAGATGAATATGCAGTAGCGAGCAAACTTAATTCTGATATAGAGACTATCAACCATTGGTCAGTCAAATGGCTAGTAAATTATAATGCAAAAAAGACCGAAGCTATGACAATTTCCAAGAAATCAGTAAAACCCCATCATCCACCTCTTTATATGAATGATGATATGATTTCAGAAGTAGAAAGCCATAAACACCTTGGTTTAATTTTTCATGAGGATGGTTCATGGCATTCTCATGTCAATAAAATAATTGAAAAGATAACACCTAGATTAAATTTATTTCGTGCCTTGAAATTCAAATTGAAAAGAAAGTATTTACAAACTATATATCCAAGTTTTATCCGACCTTTATTTGAATATACAGATATCATTTGGGACAACATTCCAGACTTTTTAAGTGATAAACTAGAAAATATGCAACTTGAAGCGGCTAGGATAGTTACAGGTGGTACTAAGTTATCGTCCATAAATAAATTATACGACGAAACAGGATGGGAGTTACTATCAGAAAGACGTAAAAAACACAAAATTATAAAATTTCATGAAATGTTTCATAACAAGACCCCTGATTATTTAAGCGATATTATCCCTCAACAATTGTTTAATATTCATAATTATGACACAAGACGAACGAATGACACGCAACATATAAAGTGTAGAACTGCATTTTACCAGAAATCTTTTCTTCCCTCAGTTATTCGATCCTGGAATGCTATTCCGGACGATATCAGACTAAGTCCATCTAAGTTTACACTTAAACGTTACCTTAATCAAAATGTAAGTAAAATACCAAATTATTATTTTTATGGAGACAGGAAAGGACAAATACTTCATGCCAGACTTCGGATGGATTGTAGTAATCTGAACGAACATTTATTTAAGAGAAATCTTGTAGAAAGTAAAAACTGTACCTGTGGTAGAATCGAGAGCAGTAAGCATTTTCTTCTCGAGTGTATACGTAATAATTACTCCCTTGTCCGAAAACGTACCATAGAAAAAAAATCCGTTCCAATACAATATAGAAACACTCCTATTTGGCTGCAATAACCTCAATCAAGAGGAAAATATACTCGTGTTTAAACAAGTGCAACAATTTTTGGTAGATTCGAAGCGTTTTGGCTTATAGCGTCCTTCGTGCATGATTAGGACCGTAATTGGGTGAGACAGTCTTGACAAAGTCCTGTAAACACACTCCGCCGCCGGTACATTTTTGAAATAAAATATGTTTAAAGTAAAGGTTAGCGTTTCGCAAATTATATATAACGCATGTGTGCGGTAAATATATAACGCAAAGGTTTGCTTTATTTCGCAAATGTTTGCGTTTTAACGCATATATAGGGAGAAATATTGAAAAGAAGTTGTGTTACTATAACGTTAAAGTTCATGTGAACCCTTTTGCTAAAATGGCTGCATTTTCACCTCAAAATTTATTGTGAATACAGACAAACCTGTGTATCTAGGGCATGCTTTGCTTTAAAACTTTTCCAGATGCACAGGCTTGTCTTTACTCAGAGTAAACTTTAAGGTGAAAATGAAGCCATTTATTCAAAGGGTCCGCTCCTAAGTTAGCTTTGTTTTATATCGTCTCAGATACATCATAAGACCGTCATAAACATGGTTCTAAGACATATCTTAGAACATATTCTAGGATACGTTTTGACACGTCCCAGTTTACTAATTACAGCAACCCACGCATAGTGAATTGAATTGAATAATCAAAATCATTAACCTTTCTCATAAACATAAAACTTAATAATAATTGTAACGTCATCTTTGTGCAATTACTGTCAAATATCTGTCACAATAATTATTAAAAAAAATATAACAAATGCATATGGGCTGATCTACAAACTTCAGAACTTTAGCGGTTTCATTTGATGTTTAAAATGTTGGTTTTTTTTTTAGAATTTATCATGTTATAACGACACGTGTTAATGTTGAAACCAGTATGCTTTACTCCTAAGATTACAAAAACAAAGAGATGTTCAGTGGCGGATCCAGAATTTTTATGAGTGGCTGACTGCCTGCCTAAGAGTGGGCACTGGGCCCGTTGCAGTCATGCTTCGGTGATTCTCTATATAATCAACCAATTTTCCTAGAAAAGGGGGGAGGTCCCCTGAAAAAACTCTAAATCCGTCTCTGATGTGGTTTGTTGCCAATGAGACAACTATTCACCACCTTTCGAATGAAGAGGATGAAACCAATTGAAACCAAACGGCCTTTGACAATGAAAAAAACCCATAACTTATCGTCGACTATATATATAAAGGCCCGTGTATTAGAAATATAAAACAATTTAATTGAGAAAACTCCAATTGTTAAAAAGCAATTTATCAAAACAAATATGAAAGACACGAACCACCGATAACCATTGAAATACAGGCTCTTATAACTTGGTACATTGTGAAATAGCATTAACCATGTTACATGTTCTTTAAGACATTATTGGTTTATAATGTCAAGGTGAGAAGGATATTTCAAATAGTCTATAAAGAATTTTTTGATTTTCATGGGTTTTTTATATTACAGGTAACACGTGGGGTTATCAAGATGGAATACGTAAGTCAAGTTGTTTGTTCAGACATGCAAACGACTGTTTGTACGCTATTGTGGTTGATATATATAAAAAAAAAGAAGATGTGGTATGATTGCCAATGAGACAACTCTCCACAAGAGACTAAAATGACATAGAAATTAACAATTATAGGTCATTGTACTGCTTTAAACAATGAACAAAGCCCATACGGCACAGTCAGTTATAAAAGGCCCGAAATGACAATGTTAGACAGTTCAAACGAGAAAATTAACGACCTTATTTATGAGTTTGGCAAGACCAAACATTTGTTTCTTTTTAAACAATACTTTGAAATTTTGCATTGAACAGGGAATCCACGTACGAGTAATTACCAAAAGCTTGAATGAATGATTTAGAAATATATATTTGTATTATTTCTACATGTTCTACTTGGATACTAATATTAGACCAAAACAACCAAAAACATAGTACTATGAATAAGAACTGTGAACATTACGCTTGTTATATAATTGATCCAACTTATTGTTTACTATACATATATGGATATCTATTTTTCTATTTTCTTTTTGGGCTGCTTGTTTGTTATCTATATTAACCACACGTGCATTAACATATATTAGTATTTAAAAAAACAACAACATATTATAGATTCTTTATCTACGTATTATTTAAGAACTTAAATAGTTCTCATTAATCTTTTTGCTATATCATTGTTTGTATTGTATTATGAAAATCATTGATTTTTAATATTTATGCCCTTTGGGGCCCATAATTGGAAATAAAATATCTTCTTTTTTTTCTTCTTCTTCCTCTTCTCCTCTAAAACACCAATATACACATTGTTTTAACATATGTAAAACATGGCGCATTACAATACATTATTAGATTTACATTTGTCAAATAGTTTGTGTAAAGTGTATTGTCATGTTAGGACAAATTTTATTACATGTCTTACATAAGGCCCGTTTTTTTTCTAAACTTAAACAAGTTACTGGTTAAATACTAACTGAAATATGCTTAAGCTGAATCCATAAATATGTTAAAAGAGAGAAGAAAAAACCCCGCAACGGTCGAATGTTTAAGCTATAAACAATTTTGAAAATATCTAAAACATGCTTTTGACCCCGGTTGAAATGTTCTTTAACCATTTAATTGCATGGTTAAGACCGACCCATTAAAATTGTTTAAAACCAGGTAAATTGTTCAGAATAAATAAAAACAGAAAAAAAACCGGGCCTTTAGTCTTTGTCAGTACCGATAACATTTCGAGATTATATATAAGTCGAATTCAATAGTCGAGGGCCTATGATTAATTAGTCGAAAGATGATATTGATATGGAAAATTATATGCCATTTATTTTTTGTTATCATACTTGACTCTTGTAGTCCCTTATAAAATAAGAAAGATGTTACGTACGTTTGTGTAGTCCTCAAAGGGGAATAACCCTCTTTTCCCGCGGTAGATTGCGTGAAGGCACAATAACTGTTCGGGTGTATGCGCGTAGATAAAAAAAAATACTGTTCGGGAATATGCACATAGACAAAATTACTTTTCGGGAATATCCTCTTACATTCGCATGTGGAAGTCAGCGTAAATTCCCGATCGACATACAACCAATCATAACACGGTTTATATCTTTCTTCTGTAGCTCCTGCTCTATGGCCAAGAGAATATAGAACATGTGGTGGTCGACATCAATTACCGATCGACATACAACCAATCATAACACGGTTTATATCTTTCTTCTGTAGCTCCTGCTCTATGGCCAAGAGAATATAGAACATGTGGTGGTCGACATCAATTACCGATCGACATACAACCAATCATAACGCGGTTTATATCTTTCTTCTGTAGCTCCTGCTCTATGGCCAAGAGAATATAGAATATGTGACGGTCGTCATCAATCCCCGATCGACATACAACCAATCATAACACGGTTTATATCTTTCTTCTGCAGCTCCTGCTGAATGGCCGAGAGAGTATAGCACATGTGGTGGTCGACATCAATCACCGATCGAAATACAAACTAAGAATAATACCGTTTATATCTCAGTTTCCTCTGTAGCTCCTGCTAAATGGACAAGAGAATATAGAACACGTGACGGTCGGCATCAATCACCGATCGATATACAACCAATCATGATACGGTTTATATCTTTCTTCTGTAGCTCCGGCTCTTTTGCCAAGAGAATATCGAACATATGGTGGTCGATATCAATTCTTGATCGACATACAACCAATCATAACACGGTTAATTTCTTTTTTTCTGTAGCTCCTGCTCTATGGCCAAGAGAATATAGAACACGTGATGGTCGACATTAATCACCCATCGCCGCATACAACCAATCATAAATAAAGGTTATAACACGGTTTATATCTTTCTTCTGTAGCTCCTGCTCTATGGTCAAGAGAATATAGAACATGTGGTGGTCGACATCAATCCCCGATCGACATACAAACCAAACAAATACGTCTGAATCAACGATTGGGCAGATTTGACCTGAGTGATCTGAATAATGTCAACAATATTCGACTGACCCTTGAAAACAATGGACACACAGGTAATTTATAAATCAGGAATTCAAAATGAATAATGGATTTAGGAAATATCTTATTATTGAACTTATTCACTAAGACTTCCAACGAACGGAAATGATTTAGAATGAAAACGGATCAATCTTTTTACTTAGTTATCAGCTCGATTCGACAGCATATACAAGTGAAAGAACAAAATCTTTACAATTATCCGGCAATCTGTTAAATGGTATTGATCTCGAACTTAATACTCGGGTCAATATGATATGAACAGGTCGGTCGGTATATAACTATTGGATCTAGTTAAAAGGCCATAATTGATAATTGATGCACATTACTGCAATGTTTGCCAATCATCATAGAACTGGCCAAAGGAAAGAAAAATTAGATCATAAATCCATGTTTTCCCTCATGTACCATCTTCCGAATATTACATTTCTTTTTTTAGCTGAAGTTGATGTTGAAGGACTAAACAACCGGCTGGTAGTACGAAGAGGCGGACTTCCTGGGCCTTATACTGTTAAACAGTTTCACTTCCATTGGGGATCACAGGACAGCCGCGGATCAGAACACGACATAAATGGACGATTCTTCCCTATGGAGGTAAAACAACAGAAAAGAAACATCTCCCACAAAAAAACAACAATAATATGAACAATAGACAAAATAGTATGAATCGTGTATAAAATTATCTTCACATTTCTTTTAAACAATAATTGAAGTAAATGCAGATAAGATAATTCCAGAAATTAGAGTAAACTAGTTTTTATATACATGTAGATGAGTTCTTATGAGATATTTCGTTTAAACTGTTTTTAAAAAAGGATGGCAAATAAAACCAGGAAGACTTAGCGAATTTTATCAGCATTTATAGTCTTTATTCGTCGATAAATTCTACTTGCACCAAGTCAGGAATATGACGGTTGTTGTTCATTCGTTTGTTGTGTTTTAGCTTTCGGGTTTGCCATTTAATTATGAACTTTCCTTCTTGAATTTTCATCAGAGTTCAGTATTTTATTGATTTTACTTTTTTCTATGAATAATTCATATCATTGAAATCTCTTTATGGTTTATAACATATGTAAGAATGTTCAAGAAACTACATGTATTAAGAATTATACACACTCAACCACGTTCACCACATGTATGTAGTACGTTGTCTAATCCGATTTGTTGTTTTTATCTAGATGCATGTGTAGTATGCTGTCTAATTCTATTGGTCGTTTTTTTTTTCAAATCCAGATGCATGTTGTAACCTACTCGCAGAGATACAGAATGTTTGAAGAAGCTAAAAATGCAACTGGAGGACTTGCTGTGCTTTCGTTTCTATTTGATGTACGTATATTGTAGGCATTATATACTAGATATTAACACCTGTACTAAGTCAGGTATCTGATGTTCAGTAGTTTTCGTTTTTTTTTATACATATATTAGACCGTTGGTTTTCCCGTTTGAATGTTTTCACACTATTATTTTTTTGGGGCCCTTTATAGTTTGCTGTCCGGTGTGAGCCAAGGCTCCCTGTTGACGACCGTACCTTGACCTAAAATTGTTTACTTTTATAAAATTTACTCATACCACATCTTCCTATATCTATTAAAGGCAAACCATATGGTTTATTTATCTAAAATTTCGTACAAATATATCTTTAAGTTTTAAAGTGATTTCTACATAATAACTTTGATTGACATTACATTCCAGTTCCTTTGTTCTACCAGGGGTGATCACCTTTACCAGATCATCACAGCTTTCTTTGTTTTGTGTGCTTTCCTTTGTTTTGTAACATTTTGGCAAGATGCCTAATCAAAAATTAATCATAGTATCATTTCTTCTGGAAAGATTCACTATCAAATTTTATGTAAAAAAAAACTAGTTCCTATGCTGAGTCTCGAACTCAAAGACATTAAGCATATCAACCACGACTCAAACCCCTTCACCAAGACGACTGGATACAAACTCACTGTTTTAATTTAACATACTTAAACATTGTGTCCGAAGCTCATGATAAGGTATATACGTACTATATAATATGAGATACATGTATAAAGTATATCATATTAAGGATTGTGTGGCGTTCTAAACTAGATTTTATGAAGTTTTGATTAATTTTTAACTTTCTAGATCAGCTAGGATGTAAAATAGTTATCCCATTCGAACTTGGTGTGTCAGTGTTAAATCACCCTCGGGCCTCCGGCCATCGTACACTGGCACACCAAGTCCTCATGGGATAATTATAACTTATACTGTTCGTTTAAATATAAATGATTTACATCACGGTATAAGCACATCGATGTAAAAGTGATATATAAAACATAATTAATATATTGGAAAATGTAAAAATACGGTATTATGTGCACTTTTTCTTAAATTTCAAACAATAGTTCATGAAATACATTTATAGTTATGACTACATTATCGGAACATTCATCTAGTAATGGTTCTCTTAAATTAAAAACAAGAATGTGTCCACAGTACACGAATGCCCAACTCGCACTGTCATTTTCTATGTTCAGACCGTGAAAGAGGAAAAAATCTAATTTGGCATTAAGATTAGAAAGATCATATCATAAGAAACATGAGTAATAAGATTGGACTTCAACTTCCTAAAGAACTACCTTGACCAAGAACTTTAATCTGAAACGAGAAAGACGGACGGACCGAAGAACGGACGGACGCACAGACCAGAAAACCTAATGCCCCTCTGCTATCGTAGGTGGGGCATAAAAATTTTAAAAATCTGGTGAACTAAATTCATTCCTTAATCCGAACCAGGGAAATATTTAAGATATGCACACTATATATGTTGATTGATTGTCTAGATATGTTGCGTCATGTATATATGCAAATATTTTTCATGCACGTTTAGGACTAGAAAAAATACACATTAAGTACATGAGGCAGAACCTGTAAGAAAGGCCGTCCGGGATGACGACGGTCGAAGAAATTTGGACTGCACTGGAAAATGAGCAATATGGGATAGGGGCAGAAGTATTACTCTAGAACAGGGCCCGTATGCATAAAGCTACTTAAGTTAAGATTTCCCTTAGTAAACACTTAAGTTAAGGAAACTCCGCCCTTTTTATCTGATGGTATGCATAAAAAATCTTAAACTAAGTATTTCCTAAGTAAAATCATAATTGTTTTAAGTCACGCCCACAAAACTTAAGTGGTATGCATAAAACTCCTTATACTAAGGAAACGCCTAGGATAACACTTAAGTCTAAGGTACTAATAGATATATATAGAGCTACCTTAAATTTTCAAAAATAGTTAAAAATCAGTCGAAAGTTTGCGTTTTTAGGAGAACATGAATATGCTACCTACAATTTGATTGATTGATATATATATATCAGTAATAAAATACTAATCATTCGTTTATTTTTTTTTGCTAAATAATAAGTAAATATTAAAAATCATCGTTATTTTCTTCAAATCATGTATAATCAACAAATCAAGAGATAACAGTGGGTAGTTATATATACTATTGCCCAATCTCGTTATTATGCATACCGAAAAGTACTCAGTTTTTACACACATGTAACTCATGGTACTATTTTTCTTTTGTTTACTCTGTACGTGACCGATTATTTAAATTGTTAAAATACACCTCGTGGTATCAATTGTAACCGTAAGACTTAGTTAAAACAGAATTAAGGATTGAACAAAGAGCATGCAAAACCACATTTTATATATGTGTTGGGGTTCTTTTTTTTTTTTGGGGGGGGGGGGGGGGGCGTAATTTGAATTTTCAATTCAGTTTTATTCTAAAGATGTACGGCATACCCTAAAAAAAATCACTTATCGGGACAAAATCGAAAAGTTTTAAGACTTACCCAGAGGTGGATTTCTTTCATAAAAGGGGGGGGGGGGGGGTGGACATGGACCTCCATTTTGTTGAAACTATTAGGTTGATTATATAGAATCACTGTTACGGCAGTCAGAAGTCCCCACTGCTACACCCCCATGGAATACGTCGGTTATATAAGGTATTTATGATACCTTACTCGTATTAAATTATTTTTTCATATTACCTTATATATTCAGTGAGATATATTGCGATTTCGAAAATATTGTGGCTGTAATAATTTGTTTTATATATAGTAAAGATTGTAGGACTTTTGAAAAATATCCTAGTTTGTATATGGATTTCTGGGGGGAAATCTACCCTCCCCCCCTTTTTTTTTGTTGTGAAAGGGAAGCGATAAAACTGTTAATTTCACATAAAAAAAGATTTTTTTTTAAACCATAAGCAAATGTAAGCAAGGAAGATGGAAAGGGAGAAAGTAGCGCATAATAAGCTGAACAATAAGTGAACATTTTATTGAAAAAAAGTGTTTTGTAAAATTATTTGTTAGCTCATGCTTACAATGCTACACTCAGTTTTGTGGTACGCCACTGAAACCTTGATCATGTTTTGTTAGAGTTTAAAACATTTTGTTGTCTCCAGAAAATATTACACCCATGAAAGATAATTAAAGATTAAGTAGAGGAAAGTTTTGGATTACCAAAATATTTTTCTTCCAATGCATATCCGTCAAAACATCAACCATAAAAAGCGTTGTCTTATATGCGCCAACTGTTCATCATTATACTATGTTACGTTTTCTATTTACATACCTTTATCAATTTAACCCCAGCTCTTTAAAATAAAAGCATGCATTGATGAATAAATTTGAATAATCATAGCAAACTTTTACACGGGTGAGTACATGTGATGAGCTCATATATTAACGGTAATTAGAGAAAGGTTCCGATTTAACAGGTCGGGACCACTACCTTATATGGAAATGCATAAATTAGCATACTTATGTTCTCGCACATGTAATTGTTTATTTACATGTGACGCAATTTATTTTTACCTAGGTTTTTGACCAATCCACTAAATGAGTCACAATGCATGATGGACTACTACGTGTTTACAATCAACCAAGAACACGTGTTATTTACTGAAATACAACACTTTTTTTCGTGCAATGCGGGATTCACAATTTCGCTTAGTTTTTCATTTTGTGTATCCTCATTTATAGTTCGTGATATAAAGTATTACTTCCATGCTCAGATTAACGAAGAGTTGTTTCTATGCGAAAAAAAAGGGTTTGAATTACCCGATATATAGCCATTAACATGTTTGATGATGGCACAGAGATTTCATGTATTTGTCCACCAGAAGCAACGAAACAACAGCGAAAAAACACAATTACCAATGAGACAAACTTACTGGTGTAAAGTAAGCCGTCGAAAACAGCCGGTACTGATATTCAAGAGTACAGCAATGTTCGTATTATTATTTAAACATGTTCTTGGATTAATTTGCACTTCTCATAAGTGCAAATTGGAACCACACTTTTTTTTGTCGTAGAATCATCAAATTTGGCAATAATGTACCTCTGGGGATAAATAACACAATACAAAAATAAATTTGATATGGCTCGCCCGGTTCGGCAACTGGAGTGAAAACAGTGACAAAATCCTGTAGGATATTTTTTTCTCCCATAGGATTTTTAAAAATCCTACAGGATTTTGAGAAATCCTATAGGATAAAGTCATAATCCCGTAGGATATTTTAAATATCCTATGGGATATATAAATCCTATCGGATTTATTTATCCTATAGGAAAATTTATCTCCTATGGGATAAAATTAATATCCTATGGGATTTAAAATCCTGTAGGATTTTCAAAAAAAGTGTTAAATCCGATAGGATTTTTTTTATCCTATAGGATTATCATGAAAGACTTTTTGTCAGAAACTAATGTCCCTTAGGATATTTTTTTCTCCTAAGGGATTTATTTTGTCCTGTGGGATGTTTTTTCTCCCATAGGATATTTTTTTCTCCTACCGGATTTTTTTCTCTCCCTTAGGATAAATTTTGTCCTGTAAGATATTTTGTTTTCCCTTAGGATTAACTTTGTCCTATAGGATTATTTTTTCTCCCATAGGATTAAATTTTGATACGTTTTGTCATCTAAGATGGATTCGTCAGTTTTGTTGGTATTTTACAAACGTTAACAATTGTTGCTACATAGATATTGATCACTACGTAGCTACTACGATATTGAACTCAACCTTTGTATTTAGCCTAGCTGCTACATAGATATTGATACCAGGGTTG
The DNA here is from genome assembly GCF_965363235.1 of Mytilus galloprovincialis. Taxonomy (NCBI): domain Eukaryota; kingdom Metazoa; phylum Mollusca; class Bivalvia; order Mytilida; family Mytilidae; genus Mytilus; species Mytilus galloprovincialis. The sequence continues at coordinate 80,989,052 of NC_134842.1, read as the reverse complement.
GGTTCAATATCGTAGCAGCTACGTAGCGGCTACGTAGCTGCTATCAATATTTATGTAACTAGTCTATAGCTACACATTCAATAGTCAAAATCTACGTAGCACTTCGTAGCTGCTACGATATTGAACTCGACCCATCTACGTAACCGCTACGATATTGAACACGACCTTGGGTTGTGTTCAATATCTTATCGGCTATATAGATTTATGACTATTGAACGGGTGGCTAGCCTAGCTGCTACATAGATATTAATAGCAGCTAAGCTAGCTACTCGTTCAATAGTCATAAATTTACGTCGCACTACGTAGCTGCTACGATATTGAACGCAACCCTGAAAAGGGTCGTTATAGTTTCCATAATTATCGAAACGGATACATGGAAATATTACTTTATAGGATTGTGCAAATCTTGCCTTCGTATATGGTTTTCATGATATTAATTATTAATGAGTCTGTTTAATAAATGTTGTTTGTTTTACGTCCTGTGGCAAATATTTCATGTATGTTCATAACGAGAACACATTAATTATACATACAATAGGTAGGCTTTTCATAGCAAATATAAAAGGTCGACTGAGAGAATGGACATGGAACTTGGAATGGTAATGCAAAATGAGGATATATTGAATAAAAAACAGAACTGCCTCAATTAATTGTGCAAGAGTACCAAATGTGCAGAAGTCTTCCGTGCATGAAATCTATGCTTAAATCGACCATCGTTTTTCAAGTACAGTTTTCAATAATATCAATTGGTTAAATGCATTTTGATGGCTTAAATAAAAGGGAGAGTTCTTTTAGATTGGATTATTTATTGCACTTTAGTTTTTTTTTTATATGATACTATATTTTTCTGACAGCTTCAGATTTCTCTTGGTTATGTTTTTGCACTTAGTGCGGGAAATCGTGGGTTCAAATCCCGGCCTGGTCAATCCAAATACGTCAACATTTAAAATTGCTGTTCCTCCGCTAAGCAAGTGGAATTAATAATTTAATTACACCTCTCCTCCATTACATGATATATCTGTAAAAAAAGACTGGTATGCTCGAGTGGCTAAATGATGTCTAAATGCGGAGTGTTACCTTGTGAACTAGCACGTTAAAAATCTTTCTCGACACTATCAGTCTAGAACAGGGTTCATATTCAGTATAACATTTGGAACTTGAATTTGTCTCTGGACAGGTCTGGATATAAGGCATATTCAACGTTCATTATATATCTACTAAATCGTTAATAAAAAGAGAAGTATTTGCCTTGTACTGATTTTTATTTCAAGTACTTGGTTTGATTTCCACGAATTGATATTATAAAAATGGAATGGTTAAACTTTTCACAAAATATGTATGTGCCTTTTGTGATATTTTTAATGGCAGGTAATATGAAATTAGCTCCTTACTTTATTTATACATGGAACGTTTTTTTTTTGGGGCTTGATAAGGTGTATAGGGATCTCTCTATAATAAAAAAAAAAACAAATGACTGTAAAAAAAACTTTCAATATAATGATTGTCTGTGTTGTTGGGTTGTTGTCTCATCAATATTTACTCTTATTTCCTTTTTTCGAACCCAAAGAGTAGACTTGAGCACAGAAATATTGTCCACTCTTGACTTCATCAGCTCGACTTTCGACTTAACCTTGCTGAAAAAGTAAAGCCCCCCCCCCCCTATTCCTACCAACGTGAAAATTAGTTAACAGACTAAAATGGCCACTACGATGCTTTTGCTGTTGTTTTTTAATCAATGCCTATTGCAGCTATAATTCCCGGTTTTGGACAGAATAAAAAGAAGTAGATGTGATTCGATTGTGAATGAGACAACTTCAAACTATTGCTTTCCACCAAGGTTCACATGAAGCTGATGAACGCAAATTTATATAAAAAAAGAAGATGTGGTATGATTGCCAAAGAGACGAATGACATAGAAATTAACAACTATACATGTAGTTTACCTTACGGCTTTCCACAATGAGCAAAGCTTTTGTATCTAATTTCATTTTATATGATTAATGTATTGCCTTGTATCGTTTCTTTTGTTTACTAGTATATTGAATGTCTCTGGTGGTATGAATCTTACTTCATGAAATTTAAAATTATACCCTTTTTCAATAATAGGCTACCGCAATAAAGATATAAGCTTAATAAAATAATTATTTCAGATTTTCACTCGTTCAGGAAATGTCATACGGGACAAGAATGAGTTTTAATGGCGAAAAATATTTTTTTAAACAAATGTGCATGTGTAAGCTGTTTTGTGATGTTCTATTCTATCAGGAGTTTCAGAAAAGGGGGAATAAAAACAATTATGCCAAAAAACAGTTTAACTTGCGAAGCTTTCTTTGGTATTCAATGTTACAAAAATAGTTATTCTTTTGTAGATTTAGAACTTGGAACACAATTAAAAAAATGTCTATTGAAATTGGTAGATGGCAAAATAGTTAAAGAGAACATTTTATTTATTATATATACTTTATGTAAAATTAGGTGAAATTGAGGACGAGTTTCATTATAAAGTTGAAACACAAGAGTGCACACGCTGAAATGTCTCGCCTTTTATACTAATCATTGATATTATGTTGATAGTCCTAAGTATAAAGCTTAGTTTTATTACAACTGTCTCATAAACTTAACATTAACCAAGATAACTAAACAAAGACCAATGAACCTTGAAAATGAGGTCAAGGTCAGATGAACCATGCCAGGCAGACATGTACAGCTAACAATGCTTCTATACAACATATATAGTTGACCCATTACTTATAGTTTAAGAAAAATAGACCAAACACAAAAACTTAACACTGTGCAATGAACCGTGAAAATGAGGTCACCGTCAAATAAAACCAGCGCGACTGACATAAAGATCATAAAATATTTCCATACACCAAATATAGTTGACCTATGGCATACAGTATTAGATAAAAAGACCAAAACTCAAAAACTTAACTTTGACCACTGAACCATGAAAATGAGGTCAAGGTCACATGACATCTGCCCGCTAGACATGTACACCTTACCATCATTCCATACAACAAATATAGTAGACCTATTGCATATAGTATGAGAAAACAGACAAAAACACAAAAATTTAACTATAACCACTGAACCATGAAAATGAGGTCAAGGTCAGATGACACCTGCCAGTTGGACATGTACACCTTACAGTCCTTCCATACACCGAATATACTAGCCCTATTGCTTATAGTATCTGAGATATGGACTTGACCACCAAAACTTAACCTTGATCACTGATCCATGAAATGAGGTCGAGGTCAAGTGAAAACTGTCTGACAGACATGAGGACCTTGCAAGGTACGCACATACCAAATATAGTTATCCTATTACTTATAATAAGAGAGAATTCAACATTACAAAAAATTTGAACTTTTTTTTCAAGTGGTCACTGAACCATGAAAATGAGGTCAAGGACATTGGACATGTGACTGACGGAAACTTCGTAACATGAAGCATCTATATACAAAGTATGAAGCATCCAGGTCTTCCACCTTCTGAAATATAAAGCTTTTAAGAAGTGAGCTAACACCGCCGCCGCCGCCGCCGCCGCCGTAGCCGCCGCCGCCGGATCACTATCCCTATGTCGAGCTTTCTGCAACAAAAGTTGCAGGCTCGACAAAAACGAAAAGTGTATTTAACGTTTTTGTAAATAGCTTCTCAAATATTGAATTGATTTTATCAAAACAAAAAGTATAAGATCAAAAATTAAATTTTCTATCAAGATTCTTTATTTCTTATAAAACCAAGTTAATGGTACAAGGAAAGATATTTTTACATATAATAACATACAGATTTTGCGCATGACAAGTTTGCACAAAACGAGCAACAAGAATGAGAGATTGGGGATCAACCTGGAGAACATACATCTATATTGATAATTCTAATTAATTTACACAAATTTTTCAATACACGAATATTTTTTGAAATAAATAAAGTGCCGAATGCATATCTATAACTTGCCTTGGGTATACTTTTTATGTCCCTATTCGTACAGGAAGTCCTGTGTTGTTATTTAGACGTACCGATCCACAATATCTGACACACATTTGCAAAACAGGTCATTTGTAATATAAGCTGGAAAAATTTCATAGTTTTAGAATAAAGCGGTGCATCGCAATTGCGTTAAGATAAATTAATATTTAATTTCCTACCAAAAGATATTGGTTTTTGTTTTCAATTCTTTCTCAAATTTAGATATAGAGTTGACACTGCAATGTTTTGTATCAGGTTTATTCCACTCATGAAGGAATAAACGATTCAGAGAAAGCCTGCAAAATGGAACCACAATTCATGACTAAGTCAAACTACAGTATACCTAAGGTGCATCTTCTCATTCTTTATCTTTAATCTGTACGATTCTATAGCATTCATAAATTTTAACTACCCGATATTGCTCAACTCAACCATGTAATACATTTTTACTCTAATAAACGGGATGGGGGGATTAGGCCACATGATTTACCGGTGTGTAGAAATACCGCAAAGGATTTCTTAGTGCACTATACGAAGAATGTTTTTGCACTAAAACGATGTTTTTAGATTACACAGAACATGATTATAAGAGGATATGAGTAAATACCTCATATCTATAAAGTTTGGTATCAATAGATATTGTAATTTTGAAGTTAAAGGACTTTTTAATCAACACGTGCCAGTCGGCACGTGACCAACGGCCTATTGCAAAATCCCAAATCATCATGTTCAATCAACCTTATCCAATAAACAATTGGTTGTTGTTGAATAAAGCTAACGGTTTAGGGTGGTATAATTTCATGTTTATTAAAAATAAATAAAAAAAATAATTTTGTGTTTACTTTGCCTTTGTTTTATTTTGTTTCTAAGGAAATTGCTATGCAAGCTTCTTTGTTTATTTAAAGAAGCCAATTTTGAGATACAAAGTGATAAACAAAGCTTTTGCGATTTCATTTCCTTATTTACAATACTAGAGTTTACAGACTATCATTATACCTTGAGAGACATATGAGAGTATGTGGCGTCCGTGGGGTTCTTCAAAATCCGATTACAGAAGTAATATAGAAAAACTACAAGGGGTAAAGAATATATTACGTTTTTAAGAGAGAATATAAATCATAACTGTCTTCTATGAACGATAACTTTAAAACTGATGTCAATGCTTTTTTTAACAATTCATCTTTATTCAACAATTGAAGATGAATACCATTTTATTGTATAATGTAATAAGCAGTGATGTAAGAAATATAATTCACAATGCGCATGGGAGAATCTAAATAATTTAGTTAACTTAATCATATGACTCTAAAGCCCGTTCTGCCATTATTAAGAGACGCTAAAGAACTGGACAACTGTGGAAATATAAGATTTTAAGATTTGGAAATAAATGAAATTGGTGTCACAAATGGTATGTCTGCTTGTATTTGAAATTTTTTATAAATATATATGATGCTCTTATACACAATTATTAATGGTTGTTTTACTTCGCTTAGTTATAGCATTTAACAAATAACTCTTCGTATTCTTATTTTCGGCATCAAATAAAATTTATAATGGAATAAATATTTTTTTAAAGACAAGGAAAATGAAAAAAAATATATACAACAAAAATAAGCAAAAGGAGATGTGGTATGGGTGTCAAAGAAACACCTATCCACAAACGTTGAATTTGAAGTAGATGTAAGAAATAAATAAGTCATATTTACAGTCTAAAAATGTGTTTAGCCGGGGCCTGAACATCAAGCTACACATATCTATACTTGTAACGGTACGTCTAAACACCACCTAGGCCGCCTTGGTGCACTAAGCTCCAGGAAGTGCACTAAGCCCATGATGGACCAGTCAAATAAGCACTAAGGTCATTCAGTACCATAAAGAGCATATATCTAAATTTTGGTGTAAATATATTCAGAAATAAAAGAGTTAACATTTTGGCACGCGCCGATTTTGTGTAATGTGTCCAGTTGTAATATTGTTGATTGAATCCAATGAAGCTTGACGAATTTATAAATACTGCACTAAGGATATGAAGCAAAGGTTAAATATGCACCAAGATCATAAATTAAGATAAATCATTATATTAAAAAACATATGTTAAAAGTTGGTTCCATGATATAAAGAGATTCAAAAGTTATTAACATTTTAACGTGACACGCGCTCTACATGTGTAATGCATGTCTGATCACCTTGTTAATTGGACCAATCAATTCTGAGGGATTATCTTTTAACTAGTAAATTATTTTCTTTGTTCCTAATTAGTAATGATAAAAGGTCTGTTTTCTGTGATGCTTTGTGAGAAATTTATTTTCGGAAAAGTGTTTGTTTGCGCTTTTCGAAATAAAAGATTTGCGGAAATATAGTAAAAACAATAGAAATTGGCTCTTACTCGAAGCGGAGTATATTGTAGTCTATTTCTTTCTTTTTATTCTTCCCCATTTAGTGTTTTAATATTTGCACGAATAGACACAAATTTATACAGACTTATTTCAAATATAAGAGTTACAATGTTGCGTCCTTCGGGTTGGTTCAAGGCAACCCATTTTCAACAAGTATGACAGACCGCTTGAAATTCTGCAAAGAGGTAATTATTAAATTTATATTTCATATAAATAGATAGTTATGATTGCCAATAAGACAACTATCCACCACTGTCCAGAGATGGACGAAGATAAAAACAAAAAAAGGGTCGCGCAATACAACCTTAAATGATAATTATATAGTGATAATTTAGATTAATTTCTATAGTCTCTCATAACTCTTTATAGGATGGCACTTGTATTTTAATATACAAAATTGCTGTTTTATTCAATTTTATATTATAATGATTATATTACAAGTGTACAGACTTTAATAAAATATTGAATCTGAAGCTGACCCTGTTTAGAGAGATATATTGTCATAAAATGCTCTAGGTACTTTCTGTATATGTATGTTAAGGTCGAGGATCAGTAAATGACCAGTCCATAGATTTTTTTCGAATTAAGAACTCAATTAGATATTGAAAATATACATCAGAAAATGTAAAAAAAGTATATGTCACAGACTTCGTTTTCAAGAAAAAGCCATTTTTAAAATGTTCCGATAGGGTACTAAATAACATTGAATATGTAGGGGAAATCAATATTTTTCTACAACAATTTTCGGTTTCCTGAATAAATAAATCACTTGAACCACTCCATAGAATTTAAAAAAAAATCAAAATATGTTCTTCCTCTTCCCAAATTCATTGGTCCATTATTATACACATGGCATACTTACCTTACTGATAATTTAACCGAATTAGATATTGATCCAGAAATAATAACAACTGTACAAAATACAGGTACAGCATTAAATAACATAAAAAAGCAAATTAAATCTAATTGCAATGTCTTTTTCAATAATCTATTTGAAAAAAGATAAAGGACTTAAATGAAAGTAATAAAAGTTTCCTATACAAAAATATTATGATTAACTTGAAACAAGAATTTTACCCAAAACATAACCATTCTGACTCCAGAAAACTATTAGCAAAATTCAGAATTAGCGAACACACTCTTTTAATAGAAAAGGGTAGACATCTTAAGATCCCTAGAGATCAGAGATATTGTAAATTCTGTAATGAGATTGAGGACGAAAAACACTTCTTTCTCAACTGCCCTAAATATAACTTTTATAGAAACAAATATTTTGAATTCACACAGATCAATTCGGAGTGGAAAGATACTGCTAAAGATGACATGCTTAAACTTAAAATAATACTAAACCCCACATCTCACAGATTTATATGGCAATTAAATTATTTGATTTGATTTGATTATTTCTGCACTGGAAAGGCTCTTATTTAATGAATTTATGTTAATAGTCGTTTATTGTGCACTTTCGAATTACAATGAAGTATTGATTAAAAACAAATAAAAGTATCATAAATTCAAAATAACCTATCAAAAAATACACACAAAAAAAAAAAGAAATTCAAAGTTTTGTTTAAAATTCTACAAAAACAAAATACACGCATAAACAAAATATGTAACAGGACAAACAAGAAGGTGTAATTATATATATGCCAGGTAATTGTTATGTTTCTTTATTTCTTCATGGATCAGTGATTTTATTACCTGGTTAATTACTGGCACGTGCCGTCGGACAAAACCTTTGATGACAGAAAAAATCAAATTACGACTTAACTACAATTTTTAATGACTAAAAAGTTCAGATACATTATGTTCATGAAAAACTACGTCCGATGGTATGTTTATTTCATTCATGGCACCATCCAATCATGGGCTTAGTGCAGTTTCATGAACTTAGTGCACCAAGGCGGCCTAGGTGGTGTTTAGACGCTCCCTTCTTGTAATGCATTTGTAGATAAGTTCGTACCCTAAATATGTTCCTCTCCTAAACATGTCGAGGAAAGTGTGTAAACCTATATGTATTTAACCTGACCACATGTTAAAGATAAACATGTTTGGTACTGCCTCTTATAAAAAAGTGAAACATTCTCAGTAAATCACATCAGAACTTAGATCAGACTAAAACCTCACTTAAACTGAATATATTTGTTTTTGTAGAACAGGAGTTTAGTATCCCATAAAACATAAATCATTATATAGAGACCTAGGCAGCAAAGATAGTCATTAGAATCTTTTTGCATTTGCCTGTGTTCTATCCTTTTAAAAACCTTGCGGTGAGGCATGGTTTCTGACATCAGAAAAATAAATGAAGTATAGGCCACTGGACGTTAAGCAACCAAGTATTAAACCTCACCTTTCCGTGAAGTGTTTACAATTATTTGTATTTTTGAAATTAAAAAAAAATGGATAAACATTTCCAAAAACTGAAAATATTTGAGAAGACGCTATTACCTTAGAAGTAAAAAAATTACCAGACAGAATAAACACGGCAGAAACAAACAAACGAAAAAAAATCAAGAGAACAATTTGAAATACCATATACATGTTAAAATCGGTATATACAAGCGGATTATAAACGGGACAGGGTTGAGCGAACATGAATTTCTACTGATTACACTAAAGGTGGCAATCAACTGATTGAAGCACGTGTCGAGAAAATATTAGATAACTTTCTAATTAAAAATGACATAATTATAAAATTTGATTTTATGATTTTTTACAAAGTCTTTTTCTAGATGCCATATCCGTTGTGATAGTATCTTTCCATCAGGTCCTGAGTGTACATTTTTGTTCTTAGTGCACTAAGGAGGTCCTTTGCAGTATTTCTACGAATCCCATGATTTACATGTATGCTGAGGGAAAAGTCGCACATGTTTTTATAAGTAGGACGAAAGTCACAAAAATGTAATCCAAGTGTACACGTTGGAAAAAAGTCTGTGAGAAAGGTTTAAATATTTTTATTTAACATCTTCATATTTTTATCTGCGAAATCATAACTTCGCTAGCCGTTAAGACGGAACAGTATTCCATACCGCAGATACCATTCAATGATAGACTTTGTAAATTTTGTAGTTCGAACTGTGTGGAAAACGAAATACATGTTTTAATGGTCTGTCCTTTATATACAGACTTCCGATATGAACTTTTTCAAACATCACGTGAACATATTAACTTTGACAGAATGAACACAGAGAAAAGATGTATTGCTCATATGAACTGTAAATACATACAAAAGTTTTTAGCTCGTACAATAAATAGTTTTTTTATTAGAAGAAAAAAGTTTTTATGAAATTATGATTTACAAACAATATATCTTCAGTATTATTTTTGTCTTTCTTTGTGCATATTTGTTTCTTACATAAAGGTTACTGTGATGTGTTTCAAATAAAATCCCAAGTTTATATCCCTTTATTTTCTTTTGCAAAGATAATTTCAATTGACAATTTTATTATAATATCTATCATCAGAATATTAGCATTTTAATAAAGATTTTATTCGTTTATTTTGTTACTTATATCAGAGGCATATAATACATATGTATTATATGTCTCTGCTTATATCAAATGTGGATATTATTTTAATTTCATCAAAGATTTACTAAACAAATCATTGATTTCATTGATAAAGATGTGTGTGTAACTATACAAATCCTTGTGGTAACTAATTCATAATTGTATATATTTTAATTAATTTTATTGTAAATAGTGTCTCGTAATTTTATGAAGGCTGGCTATCGATCTTTGTTTTAACTGTAAGACCAATGTGCGACACTATAATGAAATAATCATTATATTCATCTTTTATATTTAATCTCAATTACTAGATTAAAATTTACCTAATTGAACATTGCAGATGTACGCTGACCACTATGTGTATATACCAAGAAACTGCTAGGTGTGAAAATAAGATGTGTCAATGTTATGAGGACCTGTACGGGGGTCCTTAATTCTATAATTGTTCAGTCTTTTTCTGTGTTCTTTATATATAAGCACTTCGTCATTCTCTATTCCTTATTTTTTTCTCTATGTTTCTGTAGTCATTATTTATTTTCCTTTATTCGGCACTTTTAACCCATTATTCTCTATTCATCGACCCCATCCTGACCCTCTTTTTTAATGAACCGTTAGCAAATACGTCTCGAAGGTGGCAGCATACATCACAGTCCACGACATTATAAACTAGTAAGGCACACATACTGCTGGTGATCAACCTTTGATTAATAAACTAGAATAAATATACTAAAAAAAAATTAAAGATAATGTATATTTTTTACAATTTCGTTCGTCCGATTTTTGTCGACAAATGGTTCAGGTTTTTTTTCGCAGTTTTAAGTAACGTTATAATATATATATTTTATAGAATAGCTTAAAAGCAGATACATATATTTATTTCGTGTCAAACCATTTCTTGGAACTTGTGAAGCTTTTTATGATAAATGGAATATTTTTTTTTTCGATTGACCTATTGATATGATCTGCTGAAGAAGTCAAAGGTGTATTCGTCAACAGAAGGATTAAGTTGGGCACATTTTTTAAAAGAAACAATAGAAAGATAAAATTTGAAAATAAAACAAGATTCTATTTATTACAGCTTCCTTCTTGTTTTCTAAATACAATTCAAATCACATGATTATATACAGCTACCTTCTTGTTCTCTAAATGCAATTCAAAATCCATAATTTGTTTTATAAACCAATTAAAATACTAAACACATGACGAAAAAACGGTCGCCGAAAAAACATATTCATAGTCAAACTGTTTGTACACACGTGCGTGATAAACGGTCCATGGTTGAATGATCATGAATTTCAATCGATTACACAGATTGCAATCAATATTGAATGTGGCACGTGTCGATAAAACATTAAATTTTGTAATTCTTAAAGATGTTATTAATATATAATATTGAATTATTTATTTTGAAATAGTTTACTTCTATAATTCATTCCTTAGTGCCAATTATATCATATCGTCTGGTCCCTTGTACTTGCATCACTTTTTATTAAAATTTTCATCAGAATCTTTCGACAATTTCGATCACACAGATGAAGCTTTAAAAAGTTGAAAAATATTTTCACGAGTCAAACAGTTGACGTGCTTTCTTTATCATGTTTAAGCATGCGAGAATGTATTCTTAAAAAATCTAAGAGACACAGAAAACGTAATACTACTAGTATACGAAATCATTCAATTTTGCATAAAGATGATAACTCTAACTTAAAAAAAAAAACGTTCAGAAATATGAAAAGGAAAAGATGGACTTCCTTCTTGAACAAAATACAAAACTAGTAAACGGTGAATGTATATGTACTACTGTAGACTTTGTTATGATGACCTTTAACTTAATAAATATTTATTTTTTATTATTTCAATCAACAGGTAAACCTTAATTAAATTTTTTCCGGAATAGTAATTTCTTTCCGGAAAAAGTAAGATATTTATTTGCGGAAACGTAATTTTTTTTTCCGGAATTGTCATCTTTTTTTCTGGAAAAGTAATACCAATTTGCGGAAACGTAAAAACGCCGCTACTTATTTCGGAAAAGTAATGCACGAAAATGCGGAAACGTGAAATTGGATTTTTGGGAAAAAAACAAGTGAAACTGCGAGCTACTGCTCACTGATGATACCCCCGCCGCAAGTGGATAATATTAATAGTGTAAAAATATGCAAGTGTTCGGTAAACAGGAAGTTGTCGAGTGATGAATCTGAAAACGCATCACACGGTATAGCTGACTTATATAAATCCTGAAACCAAATTTCAGAAATCCTTGTATTGTAGTTCCTGAGAAAAATGTGACGAAAATTTTCAACTTGGCTATCATGTGTAAAATCATACAAGTGTTCGGTAAACAGGAAGTTGTCAAGTGATCAATCTGAAAACGCATCACACGGTATAGCTGACTTAGATAAACCCTGAAACCAAATTTCAGAAATCCTTGTATTGTAGTTCCTGAGAAAAATGCGACGAAAGTTTCATGGGACGGACTGACTGACGGACGGACTGACGGACTGACGGACGGACTGACGGACGGACGGACAGACAGAGGTAAAACAGTATACCCCCCCCCTTTTTTAAAGCGGGGGTATAATAACTACTAAAGGACATGTTAGCGCCGACATGAGTTGTATGAAAAGATTTCCAAAACAACCACATCATTAAGAAGGAATGTTTACATGCTATACTCTCGTACTAGTATTACAGGGTTCTTGTGGCGTTCACCTTAGACACACATCTTTTTAACGATGTTTAACAAGAATACCCCTATTAAGCGGACAAGCAATTTATTCTTTTTACTGTTATTGAATACCGAGAAAGAAAATAAATCCCGAAATTAATTTGGAACTTTGATACTCAATAGTTTCCCATCAAAATATTCACAATTAGTGTTCGTCCAGTGGCATATATAACAATCTTATTTCTATATGCAATCAACAATGAGCAAAACCCTAACCTTATAGTCATCTATAAAAGACCCCGAAATGACAAATGTAAAAACAATTCAAACGAGAAAACTAACGGCCTGATTTATGTACAAAATGTGAAAATTCCTTGATAACCTGAATTTTCTTAATTATTTGACTACAATATATAAGTCACTGTTTAAGAAAAATAAAAAATAAAATTCTGGGACTATTATATTAACGTTAGTATAATAGTCCCAGAATTAAAGTGTTGATAAAATAAGAGCCTCAAATTTGAAAGTTTTAAAACATTTCGAATATAAAAAAAAAAGTAAAAAAATATACAAAACAGACTTTTTCGTTCATTTTGTAACATGAATTAGGCAGTTAGTTTTCTCGACTGAATTGTTTTACATTGTCATTTTGGGGCCTTGTATAACAGACTATGCGGTATGGACTTTGCTCATTTTTGAAGGCCGTACAGTGACCTATAGTTGTTTATTTTTGTGACAATTTGGTCTCTTGTGAAAAGTGGTCTCATTGGCAATCATACCACATCTTTTTTATATATTTAAATCATTTTACAAGACATCAAATTGTTATTTTGTGTTACTGTTGCAGACAATTCTTTTCAAATATTAAAAAAATTATTTTAATTCAATGGAATTTTGCATTTGCACCCGCTTGAAAAAAATAAAACCATATAAAGAAGCAACATCGAAATTCTCTGTACTTTAAGCGGCATTTTCACATGAGTAAAATATAAGGTCAACGTTTGAAACTTTCCGTGGAACAACGTCAAAATCGTTGTTTTATTAGGAACGTCGTGTAACGCTAAGTGGCACCAATACCGTGCGTAACGTCAATATAAATCTGTGATTTTACTATGTCCACAACTTCGATGAACCAAAGCAAGTTAAACATCAACCTGTATCTAAATCAAATTGGTTCTCTTCTTCTTCGTCTTCTTCTTTTGGTATACAATAGTCTATCGACATTCGATGATTACATAGTGTTGGTATACGTGGACTAGTCTATTTACAAAACTTTTACCCCAATTTATTCAAAATATATGTTTTTTTCTTATGTTTAATGTATACATGTATATATTTTAAATTGCGCTATAGTTCCGTAACTTTCTACCCAGTCGTATAAACGAATCGTCGACAAGTGCGTACATTTTTTTAAATCAATATTTCTGTTATGTTCCAATCTGTCCTTCACTATTGACATCGAGTATATATTACATTTTCCCAAAGTCAACCTTGGAAAAAATATTTAAATAGAATGTAATTTCATCAAATCTTATTTTTTGGGTATTATTTATATTTTTATGAATTATATTCTTTACACCAGAAATGTTATTTATAAACAAGCGTATGAGTTTAGTTATGACAAGTAAGACAGAGTTGTATATTATACATCTGATAGTTCAAATGGAAAGTTATAAGTTATCGGCCGAGTACACAGAATAATACCTGCAGAAGTGAAACGATGCATGAACTTGCAAGTCCGACAGGAAATCGCTTGAATACCTGGACGTATCACCTCACACTCCTAACAATACCTTTGGAAGTAATACCTTTAGGCATGCTGGTGATCAGATGAGGGAAGATCAGAATTTATTTGAAAAAAGTTTATTACTTTAAAGAATTATGAACAAATTAGATTTTCGAAAACAATTTTCACGGAACACTTATTCATGATTTCAACTTTGACTCTTTACTTAATTCCAATATTAACAGTTTAAGAACAACAGACCATGGTAATTTAAAAAAAATGCAAAAATTTTCCGTATAAAGTTAGTTAGTCGGATAAAACAACAGTACGATTGACAAGATATCGACACGCAATTACGACTACATCCTTATTCTTTCAAAAAGAGATTCTCAGGCAACCTCAGAATATAAAGTTTCAGGTTTTGTAAATATTGGTAGACCTGTTACTATTCTTGCGGCCTCTAATTGCAAATTTTCTAATTTTCAAGGATCCGTGTTGAAGGCTGTTCTTTGACCTATTCAATTTTGAAATAAAATATGTTTAAACTAAACGCAGCCTTGGCTATAAAAAGCCTCAAATGTTGAAGGCTATTCTTTGACCTATTAAATTTTTTATAGTCTTTAAATTTCAACAAAATTCCGCGTAGGGGACCACAACTTGGAAATGGAGATATGTTTTTATAAAAAAAAAAAATCAAAGAGAACACAGAGTGTGTAAAGTTTTAAAATTTTTGATGGATAGGAACATTTTTTCTCCATTGCCAAATCAACTGTAATATTAGCACTCATACCACTAATTATATTTAAATCTATTTTCAGCATAGAATATCTCAGTTTGTTATTGTCGACATTTCTATTACATTTTCTGGATAAAACTTTTTAATACATGTATAAACATTTTAACAAGCTCACCATATTCTAATTTAAGAGTTGGCGCCCATCAAAGCCTTGCACACGAAAATATTTATAGGAAGAGAAATAAAACAAAAGCAAAATGATTTGTCCTTTTAATCTCTGAAATTATCAGCAATAATGATTTTTTTTTAAGTTTTAGTTACGAATGATATTCTAGCCTAACGTGTTGATGTGTCTGTTGTCAGAGATGCACATAGACCTAGGTGAACAATACTGTCTTTAGTTACATCTAGTGTTTAGTTCCATAAAATTTCAGTTATAATCAAATTTTGTTGAAGAATTTATTGGTGAAAGTTAATGTAAATGTTCAGTTGCAAATACTACATGCATATTGAGGACACAATCGAAGA
Source organism: Mytilus galloprovincialis (assembly GCF_965363235.1). Classification (NCBI taxonomy): domain Eukaryota; kingdom Metazoa; phylum Mollusca; class Bivalvia; order Mytilida; family Mytilidae; genus Mytilus; species Mytilus galloprovincialis. The sequence goes on along the minus strand of NC_134842.1, from coordinate 80,973,517 downwards.
AGTATGGTTACTGGCAAATCTATCCAGGCATCTCCACAATAAAAATATCTTCACGGAAAGCAAGCTATACTAAATAAAAAAATCAAAAACATTATGTACGATTTTCAAAGTTGTTTAAGTAATTGTAGTGTATTGGATATACCCGTTGGACGCATGTTTCTGTCTTGTCATTACTTTCAATGAAAAGCTGGTGGTATTCTTAGCCCCAACACCATGTGTTGTTTTAAAATTGCTTCTGATTTTATTCACAGTTTTTGTTCAGATGGTGTCACAGTCATGTCTCAGTACCTAACAAGTCGGTTGAGTACAGGAACCCTGATGAGTTCAAAATGATGAGTCCTCTATGCAGAAAGAAAATTCCGCACATAGAGGCGGGCCTCTTTTGGTCACTAAACAATAATGTATAATAGTTCAGTGAAATGGTTGCTACACTAAACACTAAAATGCACTTTTGAACTTAAATTGAAAAAAAAGCACATGAGATTACCAAAGGATAAAGGTTTCTGCCTTGAGACAGGCGATGGATGTTTACTCATGACTTTTGATATCTCAACCGGCCCCTATTCCTTTAGCAAATGAGGAATAAACAACCACAATGCATTAAACAAGAGAAAATTCGATTTAAAAGAAGCCAGAGTCAGATGTAGAAATAGGTAACAGAAGAAACTACGCAAATGGCAATAATAAACATAAAATAACAAACGGACCAGTAGCAGTAACTCAATGCAGGCTCCATGTTTGAAGTACACTTATCGGTAATTTGTGTCATTGGTAGAAAAATTAACAATTCTTAAACAATAATATCTGGGAATATTTGGTCTGCTCCAATAAAATAATATCATTACCTACTACAAAAACATATAAAACTATTCTCTGTTCTTTGGTTTTGTTCACAAGTAGATTTTTCTCTAATAAGATATTTCATTCTCCCATAGGATATTTGTTTCTCCTATAGGATATTTATTTCTCCTATAGGATATTTCTTTCTCCCATAGGATTTTTTTTCTCTCTTATGAGTTGCTTTGATCTCCCATAGGATTTTTAATCTCCCTTAGGATTTATTTATTACCCTTAGGATTTATTTATTACCCTTAGGATTCTTTTTTATCCCACAGGATATTTTTTCTGAAATGAAATCCCTTAGGATATTTATTAATCCTATCGGATATTTTTAATCCCATGGGATTATTTTATTAGACTAATATCCTGTAGGATAAAAAATATCCTATAGGAAATGCTTTTATTTTTCCTAAGGGATTTTTTAATCCTAAGGGAGAAACTATATCCTATAGGATATTTTTATTCTCCTAAGGGATTTTAAATCCCTTCGGATTTAAATATCCTGTAGGATATAAAATATATCCTATGGGATTATGACTTTATCCTATAGGATTTCTCAAAATCCTGTAGGATTTTTAAAAATCCTATGGGAGAAAAAAATATCCTACAGGATTTTGTCACTATTTTCACTCCAGTTGCCGAACCGGGCGAGCCACACCAAATTTTTTTTTGTATTGTGTTATTTATCCCCAGAGGTACATTATTGCCAAATTTGATGATTCTACGACAAAAAAAAGTGTGGTTCCAATTTGCACTTATGAGAAGTGCAAATTAATCCAAGAACAGCTATAAAAGTCCCCGATATGACAATGTAAAACAATTCAAACGAGAAAACTAACGGCCTTAATTATATAAAAAAAATGAACGAAAAACAAATATGTAACACATAAACAAACGACAACCACTGAAATACAGGCTCCTATACAATATATTTTTTTTTTGATGGGATAGATTTCTTGTCCTTTTATATATTTAATTGGGCCGGGTTTTTTTTGTGTTTTTTGTTTGGATTGTTTTACACAAGTAATTTTTGGGTCATTAATAGCTTACTTTTCAGCATTGGACCTATGACTGCTTACTTTACTAAATTATGTCTTTGTTTGAAAGATGTCTCATTTGGCACTCATACCTCATCTTCTTATTTCTATATACAAAGCACGTTTAGAAGAAAAATATAATAGGTAATATGGCACCCACTATGATCCAGAGACTTTTAATGTTGGAGATATTTTACATATGTCAACAGGACAGCAGCCGAACGATAAAAAAAAACTCTGAGGTATATTTTGTGATAAAATTAGCAACAAACGGATATTATCGATGGATGAAACTATAAAAAATGTATTGAGCTATATACCGTACCCGCTCAGTGGCGGATCCAGGGGGCGGGGGTTCCGGGGGATGAACCCCCTTTTTTGGACGATCAGTGCATTTGGATGGGGACATGTAGTTGGAACCCCCTCCCCTTTTAACCAGGGTTAGGACCCCACTTTTTAAAATGGCTGGACCCGCCCCTGCCGCTTTCATAACACTTCTTTTTAGCATACTGAATATTATGATGTTCTTACTATTAGTTCAGGTCCTGATAAAAAAAAAAAAATACACATTCAGTACAGAAAGAAGTGTTTCAATGAAAGTTTCGTGTTTTTTTTTAGGCAGAAATGATTTTGCAATGCCATTATACAGGTTTAAAAGAGCTCAAATGATTTTCTTACTGGACAGTGGTCACTTCATTGGATATTTCACTGTGTCATGTCGTGAAATTAATGCAGGTTCAATTCATAACAATGCACAAAACCGGTTCAACTACTTTTGCAAGGCGAAAAAGAAAGTCGAATCGTGAAGCCAATAAACAATATTTTTTTAATCTGAGCATGCAAATTGAAGATTACTTTATATATTTTACATTAAATTTGTTTGCAGAATAAAAACTTTGGTAATGAGAGTCCCAGACAATATATTAATTGACTGTTTTCCCACTAATTCCACGTGTTTTAAGTAGTAGTTTACTCGTAGTAGCCCACAATGCATTGTAGTTCATTGAGTCGATTGGTCAGTTTTTCATGCCATATTGGCCTTGTGTTTTGGAAATTACTATGCAAATATATTCTGACGTCAGAAAATCTAGAGTTCTCGACCTGTTTAAGTATTCCTTAGTTAAGTGAAGACTTAACATTTAAAAAATTAAGATGTTTTATGCGGCCCCGGGTCATCTACGGAACCCTCAGTTGTTACAAAGTTTATTAAAGTGCGTGAATATTGCATGAAACTATTAATCTTACACCGTGCAACACTTTATTTCAGGTTGGTGCTCATAATCCGGCATTTGACGAAATAATAGGTCATTTAAACGATGTTAGACACAAAGGTAACATTGATTACTGAGATATGCCTGTAGATGTGAATATCATTATTCCCACTTTTTTTTTTTAGAGTAACCCCTTCATTTGAGAGTAGTTATTTTAATACTAAGGGTGATAGTATAAATTATGTGCCTTGATTTATTAGGGGACGCCCGTTAAGAAGTTCGAATTCCATTTGAAGCCGAGCAAATCATGAAAAAAACGTTGATGACGTCACGGTCACATGACTAAATTATGTCTATAAGCTGATAAACAAAATCTGTCAGCCAATCAGAAGACGCTTTACAGCCAAAATTAAATTATTAGAGAATAACAACCTCTTCGGGACAAACCCTTGTTACAACGTTTGTGTGATTTTCTGGTTACCTGATACAAAACATATACATATATCTACCCATATCCATCATCTCAGTTTTAAGATTTCTCTGTCATCTTCTTTATCAACTGTAGTGCCTACTTATCTTTTGTATTGTATGATTGGTTCTCATTGTCTTTCAGTACATAGTTATCTATTATATCTTTTTATTGGTTCGCATGCTCACTGCAGTACCTACTTATCTGTTGTATTTTATGATTGGTTCTAATTCACTATTTGCTACTGAACTTTAGCAAACAACACTTAATCTTTTTTTCAGACGACCATGTCAATATTCAAGCATTTGCTTTAGGATCCTTGTTTCCACGTTCAACTGATGTATTTTATAGATATTACGGTGGATTGACAACACCTCCATGTTATGAGAGTGTAATCTGGACAATATTTCAAGAACACATACGAATTTCTGAAAGACAGGTGATTTAAGAAATAATATACTTACTATCCTGGTTAAGGATGTTCGCTACTCGGTTTCAAAATAACAAGCTTTTTATAAGATCTTTATAAATTGATAGTATTATAAATAAACTAAAAAAGCAGAACTAGATGAAGGGTCTGTGTACTTGTTTTCGAGACAGTCGAAACTCGTTGTGTCGAACTCGGTTATGTCGAAAACTCGGATGAGTCGAAGTAATTCCTCGGTTCCGGAAAAAATCCCGTTTGATCAATGTTAAGTTATCTCTGATTAGTCGAACTTGGTTGATTCGAATACTCGGTTAAGTCGAGTAAACTTTATAGTCCCGTCGAAGTAAAATTAATGTTAATTGACCCTGATGTCTCGAAGTTCGAAAGTAAAAATTATCGAAAGATGAATATCTAATGATAAATAATTAAATCAGATGTACTTTTTACGTCACCTAAAACAGTTGAAATGACATGTTAATGATTACCACTTATTAACACATTTGTTGATCGTTCAAGCGGAATGTTAGTGTGTTGAACATTTTTCACCTGAGATAAAAACCGGCGTTTTGCATTTGCGCCGATTTTGTTTTTCACGAATTTAAATGACCAAAGCCGAGATTAAATGAATCGTTAGAAAATAACTACAGCAAATAAAAGGATTGTGACAATTATAATGAATTCATCATTAGTTAATGTAAAGCAGACGACCCCATCAGAGACCTTCAGAACGTATTTTATGACGACACACTCGACCGCAGATGAGTCAAAACTCGGAGAAGTTGAATATTTTGGTCTGGTTCTTCGACTTCGACTCATCCGATGTCAAGTGTGTCGTCATAAATTAAGCCATTGGAAATTTGGCGGGAAATGAATCTCTCTAGATTTTGTATACGCTAAACATAGGCACTTTTTTTCTTTCAAAACCGATGAAAAAATAACTAGGATTTTATTACAAAATTTCTTTCTACATACTAGCTTTTGATAATAAACAAGGTTCTGCCAAAGTTTGGTACACATCCAGGACTGTTAAAGAAAGTTTTTAAAATTCATAAAACTTTAATCACAGAGTGGATGTAATGTTACCTGGCAGAAAAAAAAAAACTTAATCCATTTATAAGTAAAATACGTCGAAAATTTATTCTTTTTTACAAAATATACTTCTTGATACTATCTTATGATCATAAACAAGCATCTTTCCAGGTTTAATAAATCCAGGAGTTTAAGAAAGTTATTAAAATTTCAAAAACTTTAACCACAGAATTATTATATATGTGGACACCGCCGCCGACGACGAAATATGGGATCGCTATATCTCACTTTTTCGACAGAAGTCGAAGGCTCGACAAAAATCAAAAGACACCTAAGATCTGTATGACTTTTGTGTGACTTATTAGGGCCCCGCCTTTAGGCGGGTCGCCCTATAGTGATCAGTCTGTCCGTCCGTCCATCCATAGTGATCAGTCTGTGCGTCCGTCCGTCCGTCCGTCCGTCCATCCATAGTGATCAGTCTGTCCGTCCGTCCGTCCGTCCATCCATAGTGATCAGTCCGTCCGTCCGTCCGTCCGTAACACTTTAACTTTGTGTCCGCTCCATATCTAGAGAACCATTATGATTTCATACTTTATATTTTACATGTTTATTAACCACCACCAGAGGGCGTGTCATGTACAACTTCCTAGGTTAAAGGTCAAGATAAAAAAAAACTTTGGTTTCAGTTGACAACCCTGTGTCCTGTGGTGAAGATCGTGTCCGCTCTATATCTTGAGAACCGTTATGATTTCAAAGTTTATACTTGACATGTATATGAACCAACACCAGAGGGTTTGTCATAATTTATGAACGACTGCCTAGGGCAAAGTTCAAGGTAAAAAACTGGTTTCAGTTGACAACCCCATGTCCTATGGTAAAGATTGTGTCCGCTCTATATCTTGAGAACCGTTATCATTTTAAAGTTTATACCTGAAATGTATATAAACCAATATCAGAGGGTATGTCATAATTTATGTACAACTTCCTAGGTCAAAGGTCAAGGTCAAAAACTTTGGTTTCAGTTGACAACCCCATGTCCTTTGGTAAAGATCGTGTCCGCTCTATATCTTGAGAACCGTTATCATTTCAAAGTTTATACTTGACATGTATATAAACCAACACCAAAGAGTGTGTCATAATTTATGTGCAACTTCCTAGGTCAAAGGTCAAGGTCAAAAACTTTGGTTTCAGTTGACAACCCCATGTGCTATGGTAAAGATCGTGTCCGCTCTATATCTTGAGAACCGTTATCATTTCAAAGTTTATACTTGACATGTTTATAAACCAACACAAAAGGGTGTGTCATAATTTATTTACAACTTCCTAGGTCAAAGGTCAAGGTCAAAAACTTTGATTTCAGTTTTCAAACCATGTCCTATGGTAAAGATATAATTTTTTTAATGCACATTATTCACAGCGGGGCCCACAGAGATGGCTTCCATATCAATGATATCTAGTTATTTTTTTTATTGATAGACCAATTAATACATCTATGCGATTGTTTATGATTATTGGTTTTTTTTTTCATGTTAGATAACCCAATGCAGACATCTTTCCGATTTTCTTTTCCGTCCTCTCTGGTTACTGGAAGTCTATTTTGTCGTTTCTGAGAATTTTGTAGATAACCCAATTCAAACATCTAGGGTCGCCATTTTCGTCGTTTCTGGGCAGTTTATAGATAAACATATTCAAAAATCTACGCAAAAAACTGATTCAAACATGTTTATTACTATTGAATGACCAATTGTATTATAGATAAACCAATTCAGACTTCTAGGCGTACGTGACTATTGTACATATTATCTTACAGATAACCAAATCAGACTTCTAGGCGTCCATGACTATTGTACATATTATCTTACAGATAAACCAATTCAGACTTCTAGGCGTCCATGACTATTGTACATATTATCTTACAGATAAACCAATTCAGACTTCTAGGCGTCTATGACTATTGTACACATTATCTTACAGATAAACCAATTCAGACTTCTAGGCGTCTATGACTATTGTACACATTATCTTACAGATAAACCAATTCAGACTTCTAGGCGTCTATGACTATTGTATATATTATCTTACAGATAAACCAATTCAGACTTCTAGGCGTCCATGACTATTGTACATATTATCTTACAGATAAACCAATTCAGGCTTCTAGGCGTCCATGACTATTGTACATATTATCTTACAGATAAACCAATTCAGACTTCTAGGCGTCTATGACTATTGTACATATTATCTTACAGATAAACCACTTCAGAATTCTAGGCGTCTATGACTATTGTACATATTATCTTACAGATAAACCAAATCAGGCTTCTAGGCGTCCATGACTATTGTACATATTATCTTACAGATAAACCAATTCAGACTTCTAGGCGTCTATGACTATTGTACACATTATCTTACAGATAAACCAATTCAGGCTTCTAGGCGTCCATGACTATATTACATATTATCTTACAGATAAACCACTTCAGAATTCTAGGCGTCTATGACTATTGTATATATTATCTTACAGATAAACCAATTCAGACTTCTAGGCGTCCATGACTATTGTACATATTATCTTACAGATAAACCACTTCAGAATTCTAGGCGTCTATGACTATTGTACATATTATCTTACAGATAAACCACTTCAGAATTCTAGGCGTCTATGACTATTGTACATATTATCTTACAGATAAACCAATTCAGACTTCTAGGCGTCTATGACTATTGTACACATTATCTTACAGATAAACCAATTCAGACTTCTAGGCGTCTATGACTATTGTACACATTATCTTACAGATAAACCAATTCAGACTTCTAGGTGTCCATGACTATTGTACATATTATCTTACAGATAAACCAATTCAGACTTCTAGGCGTCCATGACTATTGTACATATTATCTTACAGATAAACCAATTCAGGCTTCTAGGCGTCCATGACTATTGTACATGTTATCTTACAGATAAACCAATTCAGACTTCTAGGCATCTATGACTATTGTACACATTATCTTACAGATAAACCAATTCAGACTTCTAGGCGTCTATGACTATTGTACATATTATCTTACAGATAAACCAATTCAGACTTCTAGGCGTCCATGACTATTGTACACATTATCTTACAGATAAACCAATTCAGACTTCTAGGCGTCTATGACTATTGTACACATTATCTTACAGATAAACCAATTCAGGCTTCTAGGCGTCTATGACTATTGTACACATTATCTTACAGATAAACCAATTCAGACTTCTAGGCGTCCATGACTATTGTACATATTATCTTACAGATAAACGAATTCAGACTTCTAGGCGTCTATGACTATTGTACACATTATCTTACAGATAAACCAATTCAGGCTTCTAGGCGTCCATGACTATATTACATATTATCTTACAGATAAACCACTTCAGAATTCTAGGCGTCTATGACTATTGTACATATTATCTTACAGATAAACCACTTCAGAATTCTAGGCGTCTATGACTATTGTACATAATATCTTACAGATAAACCAATTCAGACTTCTAGGCGTCCATGACTATTGTACACATTATCTTACAGATAAACCAATTCAGGCTTCTAGGCGTCCATGACTATATTACATATTATCTTACAGATAAACCACTTCAGAATTCTAGGCGTCTATGACTATTGTATATATTATCTTACAGATAAACCAATTCAGACTTCTAGGCGTCCATGACTATTGTACATATTATCTTACAGATAAACCACTTCAGAACTCTAGGCGTCTATGACTATTGTACATATTATCTTACAGATAAACCACTTCAGAATTCTAGGCGTCTATGACTATTGTACATATTATCTTACAGATAAACCAATTCAGACTTCTATGCGTCTATGACTATTGTACATATTATCTTACAGATAAACCAATTCAGACTTCTAGGCGTCCATGACTATTGTACACAAACCAATTCAGACTTCTAGGCGTCTATGACTATTATATTACACATTGTTTTACAGATAAACCAATTCAGACTTCTGAGCGATCGTCATTTCCGTCGGTTCCGACCTCTGTCAGATAACTTTCGACCAACCCAGCCTTTAAATGGAAGATATGTGTATACCAATGACCGAAGAGGTTATCAATACCAAAGACAAGGTACATTCGGAAGACAATCTCAGCAACTAGTAACTGCTCCAAACAGACCGTTTGTTAACAGGCCACAGGTAATGTATTTAAGGAATGAAGAAATAACATAAAAAATGCGGTGCACACTGAATAACGCTAGTAGCGGGTTATTTACAGTGTGCACACCACATTTTTTATGTTATTTCGACGAGACAGAAAAAATATTACAGACATTTCTTATAATTTGATTCTAAATTCCATTTTAAACCGTAGAAAACCATGAAAAAACGTTGATGACGTCACGGTCACCTGACTAAATTATGTCTATGGGCTAATAACAAAATAACGTCAGCCAATCAGAAGACACGTTACATCCAAATTTAAATTATTTAATTGTATAAACAAAGTTTGAACATAAGCGTAGATTTTATTGGGGCTACTGTCTAACGATTATTAAATACTCTTTCTGAGGCAGACACGTCTAATTTCCTTCTCTTTGTGAGACAGATGTTTGTCTGCTTTCAATGGGACTACTATGTTATAATTATTAGATATCCTTCGCTTTGTGATGCTGACAAATGACCGATTTCAATGGGGCTACTATCTATTAATTAGTAGATATCATTCTCTCTGTACGGCAGTCACAAGTCTGATTTCAATAGGGCTACTTTCTCACAATTGGAAGATATTTTTCACCTTGTAATGCAAACACACGTTTTATTTCAATGGGGCTACTATCTCACAAATAATAGTCGGTAGTACTTGCCCAACAGTGCATAGGTGAAAAGAGGGGAAAACAAACCGTCCGATTAAAAAAAAAGAGGTATGAATACATGGAATATCAAAATGTAAAGAAAGTGTCAATGAAACACAATGAAAAAACAATTATCAGCAGGAAACAAATATCTAGTCGATCTCGGTTGACACAATTTAAACAGAGGAAACAAATATCTAGATCTCGGTTGACACAATTTAAACAGAGGAAACAGATATCTAGATCTCGGTTGACACAATTTAAACAGAAGAAACAAATATCTAAATCTCGGTTGACACAATTTAAACAGAGGAAACAAATATCTAGATCTCGGTTGGCACAATTTAAACAGAGGAGACAAATATCTAGATCTCGGTTGACACAATTTAAACAGAGGAAACAAATATCTAGAGCTCGGTTGACACAATTAAAACAATGAACAGAGCAAAGTAATTATTGCAGCATGATTATTTTATATAAAAATATAATTTGACTTTTTTCAGTTTCCTGTATCTAAAGCCAGATCGAATAGGTTTCCTGTTTCTAAAACCAGATTTATTGGGTTTCCTGTCTCTATAAAAACCAGATCCATTGGTTTTCCTGTATCTAAAACCAGGACCAATGGCAGACGACAAAATAGGAGGAGGACTTCACAAAGACGCCGTCATAGCCTGAAAGGCCGCTTTTATGGATATTAACTGCAACAGTTGTGTTTTTAGGGTTCTAGGTTCTTGCATGAATATACCCCGCAGGCGCGTAGCTCCATATACGCTAACACGCAGTTGCGTGCACATCGATTCGGCAAGCAAAAAAAAAATGCCAAAATAAAAATTTATAAATTAATTATGGTTAAAGGAAACACATATGTTGTTACTTTTTAAATTGATGAACTTTCATTAAATAACGGCATTTCAAATTAAACGTTTTATTAGAGATCATGTAAAAATCGGACAGTAACTTGTATTTTTTACCAAATTTGAATTTATTATACTCAGTCTAAGACGTGTAGTTTCGGAGCACATTTAACAGAGTACGGCTTATCTGTTTGCGATGCGATGTACCAATCGAGATTTATCGAAACCATTTGATATTATTGAAAATATGCCGAGGCGATGTATTCGACAGACTTCCAGAGCCAATCACCCTGAAAACACGCCAAAAGAGCATTGGAAAGTCTCATTATATTTTGCGTTCACACACGAAGACCATATGATAATGGAATTGGAGAGTAGAGGATGTCTGGTATTATCAGAAAAAAGCTTCTTTGTGTCGTATCTGCTTCCTCGTGTTGTAGGACATATAACCAACGAATAATTCTCAACATTGTTTGAGACATACAAAATGACCTGGCATGTATTTGGCGGACAATTTCAATCGGGAGGTCGCTCGATGGAGAACACGTACGCTGGTTTATAACATCTCGCGAGTGCTACCATGCAGATCTATCAGTTTATTAAGTCTGTTGAAAATTAACAACGTCAGGTTATCATCGCTAGCATTACTGCATTTTGATCGGGATTTCAGTGTGAATGTTGACAAAGTAATAGAGAAGTTCGTTTCTGCTTAGACCCGAAGAGCAGATTTTGGTGATCAATGTTGAGTAAATTCTGTAATTCAAAAATGTGTTGTTTATGTATTAAATTAACCATGATTTACTCTATTCAGAAGATTCAAGTATTAATAGTTTTACGTTCATAAACTGTTTATAAGTCCTATCTACATGTAGCTCCTCTTTAAACCGTCCTATGACCGAAAACCGAAATTTTTTTCTGCATTAAAGAGTCCCAAAAATTTTTCGCCTCGCTCCGCTCGGCAGTAGTTGCTTGCACATCGTTTTCTTCTGGCTACGCCCCTGCCCCGCATTCCTATTATAATTATAATAATTGCATGATGTGTAAATTATATAAGGGAGACATAAAGGATGCTACAATGTTTTGAAAAAGTAATATGAAATAAATCTAGGAAAAATAGATTTTGTGATTAATTTTTTTTTCTTCTATTAATGTTATCATGGTTAAATATGGAAAATTTAATGTGACTCTTGTGATCCCAGGCAACAACTGTGAAACTATAACTTTAATTGCAAATCCAGTTAAATATAACAGTAACAAATATAAAAAGAAGATGTGGTGTGATTGCCAATGAGACAACTCTCCACAGGAGACCAAATGACACAGAAATTAACAACTGTTCACATTATTAAACAGGCATTTAATAGCTTTAAAAAAGGAGAGAAAAAAACAAGTTATGGGAGCAACTATTTACCTTAAAAGGGGGAGGGATTATGTTAGGGTTTTCTAGTCTGAGTCAGAATGTTTTTCTTAGTTTTTCGACGCTATAAATCTTTCTTTTCTAAATTTTAACACTATAAGGTAAAGGGAAAATCTGGATTCAGAATTTTTTGTTTGTAATCTCCTTGACCACAATACGTTTTTCTCTCGTCAAATTGGGAATCAGCATTTTTTAGGGAAAAAATGCTCGTTCCCTTACACTAATAGCAACAAAGAAACGCTACGGTGTTTTGGAAAATGTAGATTTAGAATTGTAGGTTAGGAATGTGTCTTTTGAGTAGAGGTACTCCGGTGTGCCTTACTCCTAAATCTCGGATAGACACACAGTAGTCACCTAACCTCTAGTGGCTAATATGTCATAAAAAGACCAAAACGCAATTATACGCTAAATTAATGGTTCAATAGGAGAGCTAACTCTGGTGTATGGACACATCACAAGGTGACAATGATTAATACACAGAGAGAGGCGGTGATTCACAAGTGAGTCACAAGTTATTAAATGAGCACCAGCATATGGATTAGTTTAAAGGTCATCTTTTTTCCTCATTTTATTATTTGGGCGTTGCATTTTTTAAATAATGAAGTTCCATGACGATTATTTAATTACGTTTAAACAGAGGATCCCTAAAACGAGTCTTAGGTATGATTTGTTAAGCGTAAGTACCTTTCGTCAGACTGAAGGAAAGCTCTAATAAGGCGTTCCATGACGAACCATCCATATATATTTGTTTTAATTTAAAGTCTCACGTCAGAATTATTGTGAATTCGAAATGATACATCAGTTTGAGCATAAAATATTATTGTATCTTTTTGTTAAATATGTTTTGCCAGGTCTTTCGGGTGTAAATATGTCGAGGCATACCACTGCGCATTGCTGGTCCCGATCACAATTACCGGGATACGGTATAATGTATTTTTACATTCCAAATACCAAAATCTAAGAGAAATTAATAAATAAAAATGAGAAGACCAAAATGACAAAGAAACTAACACCAAAAGATCACCGTAAGGCCTTCGACAATGAGCAAAGCACAAACCGCATAGTCAGCTATAATAGGCCCCGAAATCATATATGTAAAACAATTCAAATAAGAAATAAACAGCCTAATCAATTTACAAAAAAAAAACCGAAAAACAAACGACAACCACCGAATTACAGGCCCCTGACTTAGGACAGGCACATACATATAGAAAGTTGCGGGGTTAAACATTGAAGCTAGTCGGGTTCAGGCATTAGCACTAAGCTATTTCATTAAAATCAACAATCAACGCTGATAAAAAAATCATATTTAGAAAATTTAAGCTTGCTAGAACCTTAGTAATCAAGTCCTAGTTACAGTCAATTAAATAAACATTGAACAACTCTTTCTTAAAAACAACAAATTTAAGAATGTGTGGTGTGAGACAGCTCTACATGTACATCCAAATAACAATTTATAAAAGTAAAATGTAAAATCACAAAAATACTGAACTCCGAGGAAAATTCAAAACGGAAAGTCCCCAATCAAATTGCAAAATCATATTCCTGACGTGGTACAGGCATTTTCAAGTGTAGAAAATGGTGGATTGAACCTGGTTTTATATTGCTAAACCTCTCACTTTTCTTAAAAGTTTAGCCTAAAAACTAGATGTCAGGGCCCGTATTCATAAAGCTACTTAAGTACACATTTTCCGTAGTAAACACTTAAGTTAAGGAAACTACGCCCTTATTTTCTAAGTTGTATGCATAAAATATCTTGAACTCGTAAATCTTAGTTGTTTCAAATCACGCCCACATACTCATAAAACTCCTTATACTAGTTAAAAATCAGTCGAAAGTTTGCGTTTTTTTGCAGAACATTAACACATTACCTACACTTTAATTGATTTATAACTATCAGTAATAACACACTGTCAGCACTTCTGTGTGGACTTGAGTTATCATTGATATGTTCATATGGCCATTGTTTACATAATAGTTCGTTTCTGTGTGTGTTACATTTCGGTGTTGTGTCGTAATTCTCTTATATTTGATACGTTTTTCTCAGTTTTAGTTTGTAAACCGGATTTGTTTTTTCTCTATCGATTTATGAATATTGAACAGCTGCATACTACTGTTGCCTTTATTCATAATTATAAATTAACTGTTAACAAAACTTTGAATATTTGAAAAAACTAAGCCTTCTCTTCCTCAGAAATAGATAACCTTATCTGTATTTGGCAAAATTTTTAGGAATTTTTGGTCCTCAATGCTTTTCAACTTCGTACTCTATTTGGCCTTTTAAACATTTTTTTATTCGAGCGTCACAGATAAGTCTTTTGTAAACGAAACGCGCATCTGGCATTAATATAAAATTTTAATCCTGGTATCTACGATGTGTTTATATTTGCAACCACTGGGTCGATGCCACTGCTGGTGGAGATTTATTTCTAAGAGGATATCACCAGTCCAGTAGTCAGCACTTCTGTGTTGAATTGAGTTATCATTAATATTTTTCATAATTACATGTATAAATTAACTGTTAACAAAACTTTGAATATTTGAAAAAAATAAGGCTTTTCTACCTCAGGAATAGATTACCTTAGCTGTATTTGGCAAAACTTTCAGGAATTTTTGGTTCTCAATGGTCTTCAACTTCGTACTCTATTTGACCTTTTAAACATTTTTTGATTCTAGCGTCACTGATGAGTCTTTTAGGACAAGTTCGGATGGATATCTAGAGTAGATAGGATTGACATGGTCATATATAACACCTGCAATGATTGGATATAGCTTTCCCGCCATTAGAACTCAATGAGCCCTGGGTTGTGGCAGGGTTACTAGAGATCGACTCGATATCCCGGATGTTATGACGTCGATCCAATCAAATTTGAATGTAAACATATTCAGAGTAGGGGCCTTGTATTTCCGGTAATCTAGAGTCCTTACTATTCAAAATTATTTACCGTTTATATGGAACTAGAGACAGTACTCGAGTTCCATCCGAACTTGGCCTTATAGACGAAACGCGCGTCTGGCGTAAATATAAACTTTTAATCCTGGTATCTATGATGAGTTTATTTACACTAATAATTCGTTTCTTTATTGCTAACAATCATTTTCTTCAAATCACGTACAACTATAATCAACAAATAAAGAGTTAACAGTAGGTAGTTATATAATGTTACTTCAGTGTACCCTTATTTCCTACTCTCGTTATTGTGTATACCGAAAAGAACTCAGTTTTTACTCGCACGCATGTACTTCATGCTACTATTTTTTTTGTTAATGTTTTTACAAATAATCTTAAACGTTAAACATGTTTAAAAATACACCGCGTGGCATCAATTGTAAGCGTTAGTTAAAACAGAATGAAGGAAGGAAGAGCTGAGAAACTTTGAGCATGCAAAACCCTGTTTTCTATGTATGCGTGTGTGGTTGTGTGTGTGTGTATTTGTGTAACTATTCTTTCTAATAATTTTGTTTTCGATTGTATCAAGTCAGAACATTACAACAAAAGCCAATGTTTCTAATGATTGTGAGGTATCATGCTGCTTATTCACACTTTCTTTATCATTAGTTTTGTTGATTTAAGAGTATAGTAATATCCTTTTCACGTTTCCCATATGATTCCATTAGCATAAGAGCTAATTTGCCCAGGTGGCAAGTACGGCCCGTTTAGATTGGAATAGTGACATAGCTTGTACCACCATGCTCCTTTATAAGTGCCTGCACAATTATAATTAGCAGCTATGTCATTATCTCTGTCATGCGTAGAAAACATATTTCCGGTATGGTATGTAAGACTGTCTCCTAAATAAACATTACAAATAAAAAGTATGTTATTAATCATTTTCTGTATCAATCTGACACAGAAATTGCACAATTTGTGTGTGCTCCCATAGTTCTCTATCTTTAAGCCTGGATTGGATTTCGATCCTGAAATCATTGTACACCATTCCTTATTCAACAAGCACTTCTTTAAGTATTTGATGTTATTGAACTTATCGATATTTTACAGCTTCTGGAATCATTTAAATATTGAAATTTTTACATCAAGTAATGAAATAGACAATGTTCAGTAGTGTTCGTGTGTTGATGTGGCTACATGTGTTTATCGTTTTTTGTTTTTTATATAGATTAGGCTGTTGTGTTTCCTGTTTGAATGGTTTTAGAAATGTCATGTAGTGCCCTATAAAGCTTGATGTTTGGTGCGAACCAAGACTCCGTGTTGGAGACCGTACTTTGACCTATAATGGTTTACTTTTACAAACTGTGATTTGAGAGCATAATATGATGATGAAGTTACCATATATGATGCAGTTTACACTACATACATAAGTGTATAATATATTATACTGGGATAAAACAACAGATAAAACTCACCAGCGGTACTGCTCGCTACGTAGCCGCTTATTGTCAATTGATAGTTTGTTGTTACACCTCCGATGAAGAATCTAGTGTATTTAGCCCATGCATGATTTCCTTCCAAATCCTCCAAATCTACCCGTAGTTGATAATCACCAGTGGAGACTATTTTGTGAATTTTTCCATTTCCTATAAGATTATATAATATAAACTTATAAATATGTGTCGTACCATTTTTTATTTTTTATGTTTCTCTTTGTCTCGAAAGCGCATTATGCTCGTAAATTTACTTATACAGTGGAACGGGAACAAACATCTGAGGTCACCGCTTGATATTTATAGAGGGATTACTTTTGTTTATGTTTAATATCGTTACGTTGTATTTGTGTTATTTTATTGTCGAGTGTATTTGTTGTTATATTGTACTTGACGGGCTGATATGGGCTTATCTAGGGATGATATCCGGGTCGATATAGAAAAAAGCCATGTATACTTCAATGAAAGACGAAAGAAACATAAGGAACACTCAAAACTCATTAGCCGAAAACGAACTGAGAATAAGGTATTGTTGTTTGACATATATGTTGAATAGTTTGGACAATACATGTACACCATTCTCTAAATTCATGGTTATGAACAACGAGTTTAATTCAAATGTTCGGTGCGAGGGTTGGTGTAACTATAAAACATATAATTTTGTATGATATAAAAAATAAAACAAAATATAAAGGCATCGTTTAATTGTATTGGAGGTTATTCAAAATATAAAACAAAACACATACCTAGCCAAAACTCATGAGTAAGATTCCCAAAACCGTCCTGATAAGCGGCCCATCCTCTGTAAAAGTCAGTACTGCCGTCTAACCTTCTTTGGATTACCTGTTCAATTTGATATGTTGTCTCGATTAAAAAAGGCAAAACAATGTAAGCGAATGAAAGCTTCTTTTCTTTTATCTGTAGTTGAATGAAAACAGGCAATGGATATTTGAAAGATTTTGTAATCTACTTAGACTCACGTGTAATGTGTAAACTATTTCATGCCTAAGACTAAATCATTATGTACTAGGAAAGCATTGGTAACTTCACATATTTACTAGGTAAAGCATTTTGCCCCTTTACATTATGTACTAGGAAAGCATTGGTAACTTCATATATGTACTAGGTAAAGCATTTGGCCCCTTTACATTATGTACTAGGAAAGAATTGGTAACTTCACATATGTACTACGTAAAGCATTTGGCCCCTTTACATTATGTACTAGGAAAGGATTGGTAACTTCACATATGTACTAGGTAAAGCATTTGGCCCCTTTACATTATGTACTAGGAAAGGATTGGTAACTTCACATATGTACTAGGTAAAGCATTGATCCCTTTACATTATGTACTAGGAAAGGATTGGTAACTTCACATATGTACTAGGTAAAGCATTTGGCCCCTTTACATTATGTACTAGGAAAGGATTGGTAACTTCACATATGTACTAGGTAAAGCATTTGGCCCCTTTACATTATGTACTAGGAAAGCATTGGCAACTTCACATATGTACTAGGTAAAGCATTTGGCCCCTTTACATTATGTACTAGGAAAGCATTGGTAACTTCACATATGTACTAGGTAAAGCATTTGGCCCCTTTACATTATGTACTAGGAAAGCATTGGTAACTTCACATATGTACTAGGTAAAGCATTTGGCTCCTTTACATTATGTACTAGGAAAGCATTGGTAACTTCACATATGTACTAGGTAAAGCATTTGACCCCTTTACATTATGTACTAAGAAAGCATTGATAACTTCACATATGTACTAGGTAAAGCATTTGGCCCCTTTACATTATGTACTAGGAAAGCATTGGTAACTTCACATATGTACTAGGTAAAGCATTTGACCCCATTACATTATGTACTAGGAAAGCATTGGTAACTTCACATATGTACTAGGTAAAGCATTGACCCCTTTGCATTATGTACTAGGAAAGCATTGGTAACTTCACATATGTACTAGGTAAAGCATTGACCCCTTTAGATTATGTACTAGAAAAGCATTGGTAACTTCACATATGTACTAGGTAAAGCATTTGACCCCATTACATTATGTACTAGGAAAGCATTGGTAACTTCACATATGTACTAGGTAAAGCATTTGACCCCTTTAGATTATGTACTAGGAAAGCATTGGTAACTTCACATATGTACTAGGTAAAGCATTGACCCCTTTACATTATATGTCAAATGAAAATAAAAATTGCCATGATTTAAAATAGTTCAAGACAAATTTGTCTAGTCCGAATACGGACAGAAAGATGTGTTAGGTAAACAATTCGCCTTTCAGAAACCCAATTCGCCTTTTCAGAATCTAAAGGACTATGGATAATCTCATTGTTCGTACACCAATATGAAAGTAACGTTACACCATTGGTTGAATTTCCATTTTTAGAACGTTTTAAACCGATCAAAACGTTTTGAAGTACGCTTTTGAAAATATTACCCAAAATGCATTAATGATATACATACTGTCCAATCACCGTCATTTGTGTCCATTTCACAATAGACATCGAACTTTGCAGACGTTGTTGGATAGATACTGTAAACCCCAGAACCATAGTGGTGCGGTATATCATCACAATCACGTGGTGGAAACAGAGCTTTTAAAAGACGAAAACAATTGGTTAAGATACATATAATTCGTTAAAAACTAAAGAACCAAAGACTCCCGATTGATATAACATAATAGTTATCAAAGTATCAAAAGTACCAGGATTATAATTTAGTACGCCAAACGCGCTTTTCGTGTACATAAGACTCATCAGTGACGCTCATATCAAAATAGTTATCAAGCCAAACAAGAACAAACGGTATCAATTTTTCTGTACTATATGCGCATTTCGACAATCAATGTCCCTTCAGTGGTGCTCGAAGCCAAAATATTTGAAAATCCAAAGCTTATTAAAAGGAGGACGAGTTGTAAACCAAAACCGACAAAAACGTTTATCAATGAGTAAAGCCTGGCAAGGAATATGAGCCTTGCATGAGAGAGATTCATTCCTTCAATTTAGATAATTTCAAAAATTTTGTAACGCCAGATTTCAATAACATCAAGTAGCACGAAGTTCTGGTTTTGGGATGTTGATACCTTTGGGGTCTATCAGTGATTGTTATTTGCTTAACGTGCAAATTTTGTTACGATTTTGTGCAGTATTTTGAGGACCGCTCTTTGTGTTTCCGTCGACTTATATTTTGAGCTATTGATATTGATATTTGTTTTATTTTCTCTCTATGTATGTTTCTAGACTCTATTACTGTTATTTTCTGGGAAAGCACATTAAGAATTCATTTAGCCAATGATATTATGGGCGTTAACTGCCAAGACTATAATTAACAAAAACTACGTTGTTTGTTTGCACCTGTCCTTAGTGAATGAACGTATTGCTGTAAATGTGCATATAATTCGGTACATGTACAATTTCGCTTTCGTTTTTACTCCTATCTGTTATAGAAAAAAACAGTATAGGGTTGCGCTGTCGCTGCAAGATCGTATTTAATATAAAATATCTAACATATCTACAATCGATCAAAATTCAAATTCCACCTGTCAAGTCGATAAGAAAAGGATGAAGTAATATAAAAAAATATTTAGGGTGGGTGATAAGGAAATAGTATATCAATCTAATTTATGTGTTTGAACGATGCCGTGGTCAAGCACGCCTTAAATTTTCATTATATACACCAGCGAAATCGTTCGTTGAAAAGGGAATTCATGAGTAATGCCTTATATAATTCAAATATTTGAAACATAGGGCCGTAAAAAATGTTATGAATCATATGGGTTTTTATGGACTATTTATTTTGGACATTTATACCTATTAGGTCTGTTTGTTTTATTTATATAGCGTTGTCAATTTAATCGAATTTTACGTGATTGTCATACAAGTGAGAAATTTAGCTAGCTATAAAACCAGTTTCAAGCCAACACTTTTCTATATAAGAACATGCCTGTACCAAGTCACGAATATGTGTTATCGTCTTATTTTAGAAGTCTGTGATATATAAATGTGTTATTATGGATTATTCTATGTTTGTCACCAACCACATTTATCTATGAGTGTGCATTACATTAGAAAAAAATATAAAGATTAACTTTATATGTGAATACTTACCTTGTTTTATACAGTAAAACAACATTTTCCATTTCCCGTAGTCCGTACATATAACAAATGGACGTCCTACCAACACAAACCCGTCATTACATTTGAATTTATTTCCAGCGCCAAGATTTCTATACAACCCGAATGTTTCGATGCTCACAGCATCATATATATCTGGCAACTCTTCATCGCAGTCTGTAAAAGGTAGAAAATTGTATGATATTTATTGAAATAATTGGAGAGCCTAGGTGTAGTGGTTAGTTCATTGTACTTATAACACAAAAGTTCCTGGCTCGAAAATTTCAGGGACAGAATTTCGGGACCCTCTTGACACCATTCGCAAATATCGCCTTGAGAAACAATGATAGTCCGTCGGATGAAGTCAACTCATGACTGACCCGTCTTAAAGGAGATGCATATCTCTTGCACGCAAAATATACCCTTGTAGATTCGACAAAACGCAGGCTAATGCCAATACAAGGCAGCTCTCGCACCCGTACAGTGGAAAGGGATTAATATAAGTTGCAATAACTTGTTTCCCGATCCACTATAAATAAATATGTCTTAACTTTTTCTTTAACGGCTGATATGTGGACAGTTGAATTATTATGTTTATGACAGATTTAAATGAGGATAAAAAGACACGGTCAACCAGGCTTCTCCTGGCCGGCAGTTCTTAATAATATCTTTTTTTTTAATTTTTTTAATTTTAAATGTCCACTTCTAGGGGAAAATCCTTGCTTTATAGTTTTCATAGTTTTTAGACGAAAGTACCTGAGTAATGTCATTTATTTCTTACCTTTGGGTTCGTGTTGCTTATTCTTTAGTTTTCTATGTTGTGTCGTGTGTCCTATTGTTTGTCTGTTTTTTTTGTGTTTTTTTTCATATTTGGCCATTGCGTTGTCAGTTTATTTTCGATTTTTAAGTTTGACTGTCCCTCTGGTATCTTTCTTCCCTCTTTAAAACATTATTTATAGAAACATATAAAACTAGTATACAACTGGGGTCAAATTAGAAACTTCATATGTTGACAGTCTGAAACTGCGTATGGTTTTATTTACAAAACCGTTTTGTTATATTCTTAAACTAAACGGTCTAGTCCTTAATCATTCAAACATAAAACTTTAACTTCATACTTGTTTGCCTTTCTATCTATTTTGATCTGAGCGGCACAATTTGTTAAAGTAAACAGTTATAGGTCAAAGTACGGTCTTCAACACGACGAGGAGGCTCACACCAAACAGCAAGCTAAAAAGGGTCGCAAAATGACTATAGCGAAAAAACATTCAAACAGGAAACCAACGGTCTAATCTATATAACAAAAGAACATTTATGAACCATATCAACAAACGACACCTACTGAACATCAGGTTCCTGATTAAGGACAGGTGCAAACAAATGCAGCCGATTTAAACGTTTAAATAGGTACTAGTTTTCACCCGTTCCTTAAACAATAGTGTAACATCACACATCACTTGATAAAAATATCATGATATAGTCTGTGTATGACCCTTGAATATGAAATTCAAACTGATGAACGATATCATAAATCTATCCGTAACACCCTTTAGGTCTTCAGAAGACTATCAAATACCTGTATTAATAATTAAAAACAATTGTTGTCTTGTATCTATTTATAAAGTAACGAAACACTTTGAAAATGTCAAAGATGCCTTGAATAATTTGTGTGTCATAAACTTCTTATAAGATATATGGCATCCCTATTGGATAAAGGTATTACACTACAACATGTCTTATTCATCAGGTTTCTGTTAAACACATATCTTTTTTATAGTATGAAAGTATGTTCCTTACTTGCAATTCGATTTTGCTCAAACTTTATAAGGTCAAGTATTTTGAGGATGTAGTCAGGTGAAATAAACAAAGGATGTTTAAATTGATACTGAACAAAATAAGTTTAAAATATTGGGAGGTTATGAACTGTTTAAGATATTTGAATTGTCAATTGCTGAAACAGGCCCACTCTGACTTTTATCTTATATTTAGGATTGGCATCATTTGGGACTCAAATCTTAAAAAAACAGAAATTTGGAATCTGCTTAAATTTTAGTAATGAGCTCTTTTGACCTTATGCAGTATTCTACGGAAAGAAAAGTGGATGATATGGAATTTACAAATGTATTTGGCAAAATGTTTTTTGAAAAAATCAAAGAAGTCTGAAGATCAGATAAAATTTCATTAACCAGAAATTGACTATATATAGTTATCAAAGGTACCAGGATTATACCAGACGCGCGTTTCGTCTAAATAAGACTCATCGGTGACGCTCATGTCTAAATATTTATAAAGCCAAACAAGTACAAAGTTGAAGTATCCTTTACTCCTTAAAATTTACAACATAATATTAACATTATAACTGACGGTTCTGCACTAAGTGTTATTATAAGAAAAAAATCAAAATACTGAAGTATTGAATATCGGATGACCGCAAGTTCTTGTAGGTGGCCCGACAAACACTTGATTCAGAAAAAACAGTCAAATCTCTATACCTGTAACTGATGTTAATGTACAGATATCCTTTTTTTCTGGGACAAGTTGGTGCGTAGATAATAAATTAATGACAGGGAATTCATCCTCACCGTAATGACTATTATATTGTAGTGATACAAATCAGTATACTTTTGTTTATTGTTATATATTATATTAATACTTGTGTATGACAGTTAAATGTATATGTAATTTTCATTCATTTGTATATCATTCTTTTCTAATATATTAATAATAGTGCAGGTGCATGGTTGACACGTCACTCTTCAGTAATCATTCGATTTTTCTAATAGAATGGATTTGAGTAGGTATTCGTATTTTCCCGCAAAAAATGTTTAATAATCCATGTAGCGTTATTGTTCCTTAAGATTGCAAACGTTCTTGAGATATTCTTCCACATGCGTGTGCCTAGGTATTAATGATTTTTCAGTTATATCTATATACATATAACAAAACATTTTAATATTATTAATTTATCTTTTTTATAAAGTATTTGATGAGTATTCATTGAATACATGAATTTATAATAAGCGATAAGGAATGTTAGTTTGCACTTGGTATCTACGTATTCATCATGTTTATAGATGGGTTAAACACCAAAAGGAATAAAACGTAATGGAAATCTAGGCGATAGCAGTGCACCGTAATGCCTTCTTGGTCATTCGCTGTAAAAACCACAAAAATACTGAACTCCGAGGAAAATTTATATAGAAAAGTCTCTAATTAAATGCCAAAAATCAAAAGCTGAAACACATCAAACTGATAGATAACAACTGTCATATTCCTGACCCAGTACAAGCATTTTTCTATATAGAAAATGGTGGATTTTACCTGGTAAAATAGCTTGCCAAACCTCTCACTTGTATGACAGTCGCTTCAAATATCATTTATATTGACAACGATAAAAATTAACATATTCATATGTAAAAAAGAAATGTTTAAAGTTCTGTAAATAGTTATCAAAGATACCTGGGTTATAATTTAGTACGCCAGACGCGCGTTTCGTCTACATAAGACTCATGGGTGACGCTCATATCAAAATATTTATAATGCCAAACAAGTACAAAGCATTATGGATCCAAAATTCCAAAAAGTTATGACAAATACCGCAAAGGTAATATATGACTGGGATAAGAAAATCCTTAGTTTTTCAAAAAAAATCAAAAGTTGTAAACGCAGTGCTGAATAATGGTTCTTATTAAACATTTTATTTCAAAATGCACCAACATTAATACTTACAAGCAGTTATACACGTATATAATCCATTATCAACTTTAACACATTTCTGTCCTGCTGCACAATTGTGATTTGTGCAAACTCCTGCGAAAGACTGAAATATCCAAATATGATACAATTACTATCATGATGTGTAATACAATAACATTAATGGTCCCAATGTTCCTGCACCACATGCGCATTTCGACAATACATGTCTCTTCAGTGATGCTCGTGGCCAAAAAATTTGAAATCCAAAGCTTAAATAAAAGATGAAGAGTTATAATCCAAAAGGTCAAAAACGTAAAGCCAACTCCATGAAAGAGATCAGAGCTTTGCATGAGGGAGATAAATCAGTTGTAAAAATCCTATATGGGTATATTTAATATGGCTTCAATGTTTTATACATGTACAAACCTCTATCAGCACATCTGAAATATCTATTCCTAACAGGTGAAAAAATTGTACAAATTTTCATGAATTATTCCATTTAAAAATAATTTTCAGTGCATATTATTAGAACTATGAATTATGAATGCCTTTGCTCATTGAACGAGTTTAGAAACATAAAGTCAATATTGAGCTAGTGTGTATGTAAAATCTATAAAATCTTTGATTTTTTATACTAACCAAATAATACTTAACCACGTCAAAAGGCATTGGAATCATCCTAATTACCATAAACAC
This sequence comes from Mytilus galloprovincialis, assembly GCF_965363235.1. NCBI lineage: Eukaryota > Metazoa > Mollusca > Bivalvia > Mytilida > Mytilidae > Mytilus > Mytilus galloprovincialis. The sequence goes on along the minus strand of NC_134842.1, from coordinate 80,948,470 downwards.
AATGTTAAGATTGATTTAATAACGTTTGGAGGGGACAAGTTACGGAAGTGCAATCATATTGAGTAGAAACAATCTGGATTTAAGGTTTCTTCAGCCTTTGTTTGCAACCCGTCAATATAAATCAGGCAATGTTAAAGCAATTTAAATAACAACATAAATAGTATAAATGTTGGATACTCAAATTCAACCAATTGAAAACCGAAGATGTGTTCATATTCAAATCAAAGGATGTCATGATATATCAAGGTATAAACACGGTTATCAGATATTGACATATGTTGGAAATGAAATGCTTTTTTATATTTTTTTCAGGGAAATCTCTAAAGGAAGCGAAAACTGGATGGATATTTACGCCATTTCCGTTGAAGCTTATTTATGTTACTATACTGATACATTTTAGTGGTACATGTATACTAGACTAAATCACTTCTCACCAATAATGCTCCCTTCAAGGTCATATCATTATTTGCTTTTATTTATAATTTATTGGATCTAATTGGACATCTCAAGTCTAGCACCGAAACACCTGTTTCGTTTCAAAACTTCATTAATATTACATTTCTTATTTTACTATTTAGAATATATTCTCATCACTGTAAAGGCAATTGGAGCGTTGTCCCCAATATTTGTTTTATGTTTCAGGCTTTTAAGTAAATCACCTTTCAATGATTTACCCATTTTGACTTATTAACTATGATATAGAACCCACTGCAGAACGAGGAAACTGTTATCATTTATGTTCTATCGACGGCATTTTATTGCTTAACTTTTTGCGATTTTTGTCAATTCAGTACATATCAATCAAGATGTTTTAATAAAATTGAGAATTGAAATGGGGAATGTGTCAAAGAGACAACAACCCGACCATACAGCAGAAAACAGCCGAAGACCACCAGTGGGTCTTCAATGCAGCCTGAAACTCCCGCACCCGGAGGCGTCCTTCCGCTGGTCCCTAAATCTTTTGTATCGTTTGCCTTTCAGTTCTATATGGACATCATTAGAAAGTATTCAAGTGAAGTGGTATTTTAATTGATTCAGTAGCGTCTGATGAAAAACAAACTCCCGGATGTTCTATTTTTTCAATGAAGCAGTTTATGTACTTGTTCTCTTCACTGGAATATTTATGTTTTACAATTAATCTTTCTATCCGGTTTTATATTCTTCTTTTCCTTATTTATCATTTGTCAAATATTTCACACATTGGGATAAGTAGGGATTTTGTAACTAAATAAACGTTAACCTTTGAATTGTGATACTTGTCTGCTGTATCCCATCGAACTAGAGATAAAGGAAACACCAGATATAGTTTTTTTTTTTTTTTATCTAAAATCTGATTTATTGCACTATTGCTGTTATAATGAATACCATGTCTACAGCATTTGACAGGGCACCCCTGTAGTGTTAATTTTACTGAACAAACAGGGAGATTGTACAGTAAATTAATAATAATAATAGAAGGTTAGATTTACATGTAACAATATTATGTAAACACATTACTACAGAAATTAATTTCCGGAAAAATTACATTCGTGAACCGCTTTGACTCTGTATATATGCTAGTTGACCTGGTCATGACCTATTGATCAAGGATCACACGATGGAGGCAAATTAACATTCGAAGCAGTTTGTTATATATATTAATTATGTAGGTGTACATACTTGGTTGCGAATTGAAGTACATTATATAAGTTTATTTATTTATGAATATATGATATATTACATGAAGGATGCTTCAAGAATAGTAGGGATTAAATCTTTTATCACTGTCGCTGATCATGATCATGACGAAGTCCACAGCACGTGGTTTTAAGATTAAATAATATTGAGACAAATATATTGTTGCATAAATATAGCATATAACATATATGCAAGAATAATAATTATATGTACAAGCTTACTTCTTTCAAAATTTTACCATGTTTACCAACTGAAAGTGTCGAAATATTTAAGTAGTTCAAAAAATCTTTTTTGAACAGGGCATACACATCAAAATTTGTAGTTTTATAATTTGAACTGTGGGTGCACTTGTGGATAGAAAATGTGATGAGTGTCACCAACAGATTTATATCATAATAATTAATATCACTGATTTTATATCCTATAATGAGATTTCTGTAGTTTAGGATATGATGACCTATTTTAACTTTATTTAATAGTATTTTGATCTTTTCCCAAAAAGTTTTAAAGTAATGACATTCTAGAAAAAAATGTTTATAATCTTCTGTTACATTACATAAGTCACATTTACTGTCTTCTTTTATCTTCCATTGAAAAAGCAGTTGTTTACAAGGAAGGATATGATGCAGCAATTTCCATTTAAATATTTTTAATCTGTTATCTTTTAAATAAGTAAATACAAAGTTTAGCATTGATTTAATTAAGTCAATAGTTAATTAAGCACCAGATATAGTTAAGTCTGTCTCATATCTTGAGTTACATCTAAAAATTGACAATGAGGTTCGGTTGAAAACAAAACAGAGATGATTGCAGCTTCCCATTTGTGAACTTTACATTTCTATCTAGCAACAATCCAACAGCGACTGCATACGGAGTAAATATCTCCCAATACATACAACATTCCCGGGCTTGTATTTCTTATCATGATTTCCTTGATAGAGGGTTGCTGCTCATAAGGACGCTTTTAAACCAAGAGTTCGAATGGTGAAGTTGAAAGCACCCTTTCGTAAATTTTCGCCATCAAGAGTTGGTTTAAAATTATGAAATACCTACTAACTGTCATAATTTGCGGGGGATTTCCCCCATGAAGTTCCCAAATGGAAATTTTGAAAGAGCAATTTTGTCCTCAATTTAAAATAAAAGAGATTGTTTTACAATATCTATAGGCTTTAAAAAGTATGAAGAAGCCACATAAAACATTAGGTTGCATTTGAAGGCTTTCCTTGAAGGGTTTTTAAGACTGTGATACCCATTTTGTACGTAAAAACCCCATGGGCATCTTGAAAAATTGACAGGTATGGAATAACCGTTTAACAGATGATATCATATATGTTCCTTATGTCGAAACTACAATCCCATAACCGAATTAAGAATATTTACCAGGTTTGTAATAACATGAACAACACGACGGTGCAACATGTGGAGACGGATCTACTTACATTTCCGAAGCACCCGAAATCAACCCCAGTTTTATTAGCAGTTCGTAATGCTTAGTCTTAGTTTTCGATTTGGTGTCTTGTGTACTATTTTTTGTCATGGCGTTGTCAGTTTATTGTGGATCTATGAGTTTGACCGTGATTTTTTAATGTTTTGCCCCTTTTTAATGTACGTATGACTGTAATTATAAAAACAATCGTTAATTGTATGTTTTTTTTCTAACTTTGAATATGCATCTATTAAATGAATAAATGGATAAACAAATAAATCGGTGAAAAGTAAAATCACAAAAATATTGAGCTCAGAGGAAAATCAACTCTTAAAGTCCCTAATCATATGGCAAAATCAACTGACAAAACACATCAAAAACGAACGTAGAAAATGGTGGATTAAACCTGGTTTTATAGCGCTAAACCTCTTATTTTGTTGACAATCTCATCATATTCCGTTATATTTACACTGATGCGTGAACTAAACAGACATCATAAATATAATAGTTCAAATATGAGTACAGCAGTCATCATCGTGTAACAATTTTAAAAGGAACAATTTAACAGAACACAAAAACATCTATCTACAAACACAGTCATCGCTTCTCGTGTCTGACGTCAGGAAATTTTATACGTCACATATTTTTGTAGTTCAATGTTCATACAAACAATTTTAAAATTTCACATTGGCAATGTAAGCATACAGGGTTAAAAAATCAATAGTATGTAAGAATTAATTTCAGAAATAGTCCGAGATTTAAAAATAGTCCAAAAGTTGAAAACGTTTTCAATTCATTTGCCTTTAAACATAAATTTTAAAAAATAGAGTAGGTATGGTTATACAATCAATTACAATTGTACACATTTGCTAAAATTAATATCGATGAACACATTGAAAGTAGATCATGTACAAAGAAAGAACAATTCTTCGTATGTTTAAAAGTTAAAAATAAATGCGATAAATATGACACAATATACAAGCTTACATTTGGCCAAGTTGATATCTTACTAAAACTGCAACCATCTTCTTCTACTAATGCGCTATCAGTTATTTCTCCAACTACGTCACAAAGACTCCAGTTCTTTCTATAGTTAATGGCTGTGCATTGTGATGTAATGAAACATTCTTTAACACATGTAAGCAAGGTGGTTTGTCGTATTCTACGTAAGATGTTACTTTGGTGACATTTTCTATTCTCTAAGTGTCCCATCACAGTAATGTCGTTTGGGTGCTGACACTCATAATCGTTTTGGTCACAAACGTCTTCTAAGAACGCCCACACGAAAGTCAAAACCAGCAAAATAACAGGGTAAAATGTTAAAGAAAAATTCATATTGACATTCTTCTTGGAAAGAATTAGTTATAATGGTTGAGAGTTTTTGCGTCAACAAAATAGTGAAAATTATTATGCAATTTGTAACGCTAGTATAATGACTGGCTACAATGATTAACAATTTATATTCCGTAACTAATTCAAATTCCATTTTTACACCTATAGAAATTATAACTAAACCATAATAGAACCGCAAGGATAAATTTCTAGTGTTTCATAATTGAATGGATAAATATCATATATTCTAAACCGTTGGGGGCAAATATTACAATCAAAAGTCATGTCATTTCATCAACAAAGGTTTTTATAAATATGAATAGACCAATTTGTTCAAAATGTTTCTTTTGTTGCTGTCATACCATTCTTTAAATAGGAAACGGAGCTTGTGCCAATCATTATTGTACCTACGAACTTACAAACTTATTAGTTAAAAATGAACAGTGCATACGTTTTAACTTCATAATTTTTATATTTATTGAAATTTTAATCAATGTTTCTTTGAACTGCTTCAAATATAAATTTCACATTTTAATGCTTCCTAAACAAAAACATATATTATGAATAGTGTCCAATTAAAAAATCCAATGTGTTAAGTAGAAACATGTGAAAATGATAACTTTACTATTCAAAATATATTTTGAAAAAACTAAGTGTTTTCTGTATAGCAACAAAATTGAGAGTTTACATGCTTTTTTTTTAGATGTGGTTTCTAAGGGGTAAAATGTTTAGGTATTGGATATAGAAGGTAAACAAAGGGATCTTGGACATTATTTCCTCGGACTCCACGTTATCAAATAAAAATCACCTGACAGGATTACTTTAGGATTTCAAGATAGAATAAGAATGGCGAACGATTCCAAAGGGACATTCATGTGAAATTCATGATTTTGAAAGAGACGTTTAGTGCTGTCAAACGCATATAAGGCATATGTATTCCAATCATTTGCCTTGATTCATCATGAAAATAAACTGCTTTAATTACCCGATCGTAAATATTTCTGCTTTGTAAACAATTGGTTGATAATAATGTAATGTAATCACGTAATCCTGTTGATATTAATACAGCTGGTCCTTCCAGTCCAATACTATTAGTTACATAATGTTTTAGTGAACTAAAACGACATATACAGGGTCAAAGCGAAGCCTGAACCCAATATAGAATTTACTGACCCCGTATATATCGTATTAGGTCACTAGCACACTATGAAACGAAGGTATCTTACCATCTATCTTTATTTGATGAATCAATATTAGAGTTGTCTCATTTTTAATCATAACACATTTTCTTATTTTTTTTTATTAAAGTGTTCAAGTGTTCAATTTTAAGAACCTAATTCCATTTGTCTTCACACAAAAAATAATGTCAGCAACAACAATTTAAAATCAACAACCTTGATATTAAAATATTATACCGAACTTTCAATTCATTTAAATAATATTTTAATAATCAATTAGTGCCAAAGTCTCCACTACTAACAGTGTATTGAAATAAGCCCCGCCTCCCTACTAACCTTATATAAATTAAATTTATTTATTGAATTGATAAAGTTTTTATTTATCTCCCTTGTTTAAAGCTTGTATTGTTGCAAACGACATATTGAACCGGTTGTATATTATATATTTTTCCTGTGCATTAAAGGGCGTGCGTGAATCTATACAATAATAAAAAGTAAAGTTGTTTCGAAAATATTGTTTCATTGTTTTGAATGAATTTACTCTTTGAAGGATACTTATAAATGTATTTAACATACTCTAGATCTTTGTAAATGATGTTAAAATGTATGCAACAAAATTAGAAAGTCACAATTTTATTGCATGGTTTCCTTGTTGTGGTAATGTTATACATCTATCGATAATAACAGGTTTGTCTCGCCTTGAAAGAATCACAAAGCGAGACATAGATACGCTGTTCCGGCTTCTTTTTTTCCATTTTTTTTATATGTTAGTGTATCGAATGTCCAGCTGCTATTTCCTGTTTCAGACTGACAAAAATTACCCAACCCTTTTCATAAACATTAGAAACATTAAACAAACAATATTAGTTCACATAAGTACAACTTGAACATCTCGTTTTATTGATATTATAGTTACCTTACACTGGCTTGAATCTCGTGATATTGGTTATTTATCCCCTATTTTTTATATCATTTTAATATCTTTAGGTCAAACAGCTTTGTTTTGTGAGCAATTCTTTTTTTTTAATTTTTAAAAACCCCAAAAAAAAGTATTAACATGGCTTTATGTATCTTACTTTACATGTAAATGAAAATTCCAAAATTTTTGTTGATTTTGACTTATTATGTAAGTTTGGCCATGGGAATCTAAGCATGTTGAAATCAAATACCAAACGAAAATGTAAAAAAAAGATTAGTTTTGATTGTCAATGAGCCAACTCTCCACAAGAGACTAAATTACACTGATATTAATCATTAAAGGTCACCATACGGCCTTCAATCATAAGCAAACTATATACCGCAAAGTTAGCTATAAAAGGCCCCGAAATAACTAATGAAAAACAATTCCAACGTGAAAACTAACGGCAAAATTAATGTAAAAAAAATGAACGACAAAACAACTATGCAACACATCACAACAACAACCGACAAACATTTAATTACAGGCTCCTGACAGACACATACATACATAATGTGGTGAGGTTAAACATGTTAGCAGAATTCGAACCCTCCCTTAACCTTGGACAATGTTGTACCAGTACAACATAAAAACAAACTATAGAAATCAGTTGAAAAATTGCGTAACGCTACAGTTGGATACAAACAGAAATACAGAGTGGACATGACAGGGTACTTAAACATTCGAACAACAAAAAGATACTTAACACAGATCTGTGAGTTCTCGCAGTCACTGACAGTGAGCTTGTTGTCGATTTATGAGTATGACTGTCCCTCTGGTATCTTTTGTCCCTCTCTTAGCTAAAAGTCAATAGCAACTTAATGCATCTAAGACTAAATAATCAATCAAAACACATCCATCCAAATGAGTTAGTGTAAAGTCGTCAAAATTAGGCAAAGAAAAACATGACCTTGTGCAATGCCAAGACAGTTGACAGATTGTAGATTCATGAAAACGCACATGACTTTTTGTATAGGACATTTAGTTTACTTTCAATTAACTATTTTAAAAAAATCAATATTAATACATATAAAAGTAATTTTCAAAGATCTAATTACAGTGTCAAATTTGTAACCTTTTATTATAAGTTTATAAAATGGTTAGATAAATTTCTGGTCATCGTAAACAACATCTCAGTAAAAATAAGGATGTGTTATCTCGTTTGAAATAAGTACCTAGTGTATTGCTATAATAATGTATCTACTGTTCTGCTATTAGGATTTGAAAAAGAATATAATTTCTTATATATGTGATTAATAATGGATATGTGGCTGTATGGCTTAGGGTGAAGCTTTCTCATACATCTGCCTTATATCCTAAATTTGTCTCATTTGCATTTGTTTGAATAAGGACTCAGCTTTTCATATCAAAATATGGTTCCAGTCTAATCAACAGTTTATTGAAGAAATGAACAGCTTCTCATTAAATCCTGTTTAAAGAATTGGACTAGTGTATAACTATTATAATGTAACTATCATTCTGCTATAAGAATGGCATGATGCTATGTTATAAGAATGAGCCTCATGATATACCATCAGAATAAACCTAGTGTATTGATATAACAATGTACTTAGTGATCTGTTTTAAGGAATTTTTTTTATGATTTGCTATAAAAATAAACCTAGTGTATTGCTATTCTAATGAATCTAGTTTTTCTGCTATTACAACTTGAGTAAGAATACACTTTCTCATACATAAATGATGATTGAGAATGTATACATCATATGTGTCTGTATGGCTTAGGGTGAATCTTTCTCATACATCTGCCAGAGATCCCAAGTTTGTTCCATTTGCATCTGTTTGAGTATGGGCACAACTTTGCATTTCACGATATAGTTCCAGTCTAATCAACAGTTAAGTTTATTTTGAAATGCACAGCTTCCCATTTAGTCTTCAATTTAGGAAAAGGCCTAGTGAATAAATATTATAATGTACCTAACGGTCTGCTTTAATTATAAGAACGGGCATAATGTTATGCTATAAAATAAACTTAGTGTGAGTTTTATGAGGTGCCTAGAAGTCTGTTATTAAGGATGAACCTAATGTTATGCTGGAAGAATGGAACAAGTGTATTACTATAATGATATTCCTAGTGTTCTGCTATAAGAATGAGCCTAATGATATACAATTATAATGATATTCCTAGTGTTCTGCTATAAGAATTAGCCTAATGATATACAATTATAATGAACCTGATGTATTGCTATAATAAGGTACCTAGTTATCTGTTTTAAGGAATTGACATGATGATATGCTATAAGAATAAACCTAGTGTATTGCTATAATAATGAATCTAGTTTAGTTTCTGCTATTCGGACTTGAGTGAAAATACACTTTCTCATACATATGATTGAGAATGGATACATCATATGTGTCTGTATGGCTTAGGGTGAAGCTTTCTCATACATCTGCATGAGATCCCAATTTTGTCTCATTTGCATCTGTTTGAGTAAGGGCACAGCTTTGCACATATATCAGGATATGGTTCCAATCTAATCAACAGTTTATTGAGAAATGCACAGCTACTCATTTAGTCCTATTTTAGCAATAGGCCTACTGCATTGCTATCATAATGTACTTAGCGTTCTGCTTTTAAAATGGGCATAATGTTATGCTATAAGAATGAACTTAGTGTATTTCTATAATGAGGTACTTAGTAATCTGTCATTAAGGATGAACCTAATGTTATGCTATAAGAATCAATATTAATACATATAAAAGTAATATTTGAAGATCTAATTACAGTGTCAAATTTGTAAACTTTTATTAAACGTTTATAAAATTTGATAAATTTACCAGGATTGCTTCTGAATTTCTGGTCATCGTAAACAACATCTCAGTAAAAATAAGGATGTGTTATCTCGTTTGAAATAAGTACCAAGTGTATTGCTATAATATTGTATCTACTGTTCTGCTATTAGGATTTGAAAAAGAATATAATTTCTTATATATGTGATTAAGAATGGATATGTTTCTGTATGGCTTAGGGTGAAGCTTTCTCATACATCTGCCTTAAATCCTAAATTTGTCTCATTTGCATCTGTTTGAATAAGGACGCAGTTTGTATATCGAAATATGGTTCCAGTCTAATCAACAGTTTATTGAAGAAATGAACAGCTTCTCATTAAATCCTGTTTTTAGAATTGGACTAGTGTATAACTGTTATAATGTACCTAGCGGTCTGCTTTAAGAATAGCATGATGCTATGTTATAAGAATGAGCCTCATGATATACCATCAGAATAAACATAGTGTATTGCTATAATAATGTTCTTAGTGATCTGTTTTACGGAATTGATCTTATGATATGCTATAAGAATAAACCTAGTGTATTGCAATTATAATGAATCTAGTTTTTCTGCTTTTACAACTTGCGTAAGAATACACTTTCTCATACATAAATGATGATTAAGAATGTATACATCATATGTGTCTGTATGGCTTAGGGTGAAGCTTTCTCCTACATCTACCGGAGATCCCAAGCTTGTTCCATTTGCATCTGTTTGAGTATGGGCACAGCTTTGCATATCACGATATAGTTCCAGTCTAATCAACAGTTACAATTTATTGAGAAATCCACAGCTTCCCATTTAGTCTTAAATTTAGGATTAGGCCTAGTGTATAACTATCACAATGTACCTAGTGGTCTGCTTTAAGAATGGGCATAATGCTATGCTATAAAAATAAACTTAGTGTTTTTTTTCTATCATGATGAGGTGCCTAGTAGTCTGCTATTAAGGAATTGACATGATGATATGCTATAAGAATAAACCTAGTGTATTGCTATAATAATGAATAGTTTTCTGCTATTAGGAGTTGAGTAAGATTACACTTTATCATACATATGATTGAGAATGGATACATCATGTGTGTCTGTATGGCTTAGGTTGAAGCTTTCTCATACATCTGCCTGAGATCCAAGCTTGTCTCATCTGGATCTGTTTCAGTAAGGGCACAGCTTTGCATATCAGATTATGGTTCCAATATAATCAACAGTTTATTGAGGAAATGCACAGCTTCACATTTAGTCCTATTTTAGCAAAGGGCCTAATGTATTGCTATCATATTGTATCTAGATTTTTTCTTTAACAATGGGTATAATGCCATGTTATAATAGTGAACCTAGTGTATTTCTATAATAAAATACCTAGTATTCTGCCATTAAGGATGAATCTAATGTTATGCTATAAGAATGGAACAACTGTATAACTATACAGATATTCCTAGCGGTCTGCTAAAAGAATGAGCTTAATGATATACCATAAGAATGAACCTAGAGTATTGCTATAATAATGAACCTAGTTCTCTGTTTTAAGGAATTGACCTCATGATATGCTAGAAGAATAAACCTAGTGTATAATTAGGTAACCAGTAGTCTGCCATAAAGAATAATCCTAGTGCTATGCTATAAGAATGGAACAAGTGTATTAATATGATAATAGTCCTAGTGTTCTGCTTTAAGAATGAGCATAATGATATCCAATAAGAATTAACCTAGTGTATTGCTATAATAATGTACCTAGTGATCTGGTATAAAGATTTGCTTTATGTCACTGATGAGTCTTATGTAGACGAAACGCGCGTCTGGCGTACTAAATTATAATTCTGGTACCTTTGATAACTATTTATTATTTCCTATAAGAATAAAACTAGTGAATTGCTATAATAATGAATCTAGTTTTCTGCTATTAGGACTTGAGTAAGAATACATGTTCTCATACATATGATTCAGAATAAATACATCATATGTGTCTGTATGGCTTAGGGTGAAGCTTTCTCATACATCTGCCTGACATCCCAAGCTTGTCTCTTTTGCATTTGTTTGAGTAAGGGCACAGTATTGCATATCAGAATATGGCTCAGGTATAATCAACAGTTTATTGAGGAAATGTACAGCTTTTTATTTAGTCCTATTTTAGGAATAGGCCTAGTATATAACTATCATTATGTATTTAGCGTTCTGCTTTAAGAATGGGTATACTGCTTTGCTATAAAAATGAATGAGTGTATTTCTATTAAAAGGTACCTAGTAATTTTTCATAGAGAATGTACCTAATAATATGCTATAAGAATGGAACAAGTGTATTACTATGATAATGTTCCTAGTGTTATGCTATAAGAATGAGCCTAATGATATGTCATGAGTGACCCTAGTGTATTGCTATAATAATGTACTTTCTGATCTTTTTTAAGGAATTGACCTTATGATATGCTATAAAAATAAACTAAGTGTTATGCTATAATAATGAATCTTGTTTTCTGCTATTAGGACTAGAGTAAAATACACTTTCTCATACATATGATTGAGAATGGATACATCATATGTGTCTGTATGGCTTAGGGTGAAGCTTTCTCGTACATCTGCGTGAGATCCCAAGCTTGTGATTTACATTTGTTTGAGTAAGGGCACAGCTTTGCAAACATATCAGATTATGGTTCCAATCTAATCAACAGTTTATTGGGGAAATGCACAGCTACTCATTTAGTCCTATTTTAGCAATAGGCTTAGTGTATAGCTATCATAATGTACCTATCGTTCTGCTTAAATGGGCATAGTGTTATGCTATAATGAATTGAATGTTTATCTATAATGAGGTACTTAGTAGTCTGTCATAAAGGATGAACCTAATGTTATGCCAGAAGAATAGAACAAGTGTAGTGCTAATACTTCTAGTGTTCTGCTATAAGAATGAGTCTAATGATTTACCATAAGAATGAACCTAGTGTATTGCTATAACAATGTACCTAGCTATCTGCTTAAAAGAAATGACCTTATGATATGCTATGAGAATAAACCTAGTGTATTGCTATAATAATGTGTTTTAGGAGTGGAATAAGAATACACATTCTCATACATATGATTGGGAATGGATACATCATATGTGTCTCTATGGCTTAGGGTGAAGCATTCTCATACATCTGTCTGAGATCCCAAGCTTGTCTCATTTACATTTGTTTGAGTAAGGGCATAGTTTTGCATATCAGAATATGGTTCCAGTCTAATCAGCAGTTTATTGAGGAAATGCACAGCTTCTCATATAGTCCTATTTTGCAAAAGTGCCTAGTGTTTAACTATCATAATGTACATAGCGTTCTTCTTTAAGAAAGGGCACAATGATTTGCTATAAGAATGAACTTAGTGTATTTCTATAATAAGGAGTCTGCAATAAAGAATGAACCGAATGCTATGCTATAAGAATAGAACAACTGTATTACTATACTACTATTTCTAGTGTGAATTAGAATGAGCTTATGATATACCATAAGAATGAACCTAGTGTATTGTTATAATAATGTTCCTAATGATCTGGTATAGAGATTGACCTTATTATATGCTATAAGAGGAAACCTAGTGAATTGCTACAATAATGAATATAGTTTTCTGCTATTATGAGTTGAGCAAGAATACACTTTCTCATACATATCATTGAGAATGGATATATCATATGTGTCTGTATGGCTTAGGGTGAAGCTTTCTTATACATATGCTTGAGCTCCCAAGCTTGTCTCATTTGCATTTGATTGAGTAAGGGCACAGCTTTCAATATCAGAATATGGCTCCAGTATAATCAACAGTTTATTGAGGAAATGCACAGCTTCTCATTTAATCCTAATTTAGGAATAGGCCTAGTGTACAACTATCATAATGTATTAAGCGTTCTGCTTTAAGAATAGGTATACTGCTTTGCTAGAGGAATGAACTGACAGTATTTCTAAAATAATGTACCTAGTGATCTGGTATAAAGGATGACCCTATTATATGCTATAAACCTAGTGTGTTGCTGTAATAATGAATCTAGTTTTCTGCTATTAGGAATTGAAAACTAAAAGACTTTCTCATACATATGATTGAGAATGGATACATCATCTGTGTCTGTATGGCTTAGGGTGTATATTTCTCATACATCTGCCTGAGATCCCAAGCTTGTCTTATTTGCGTTTGTTTGAGTAGGGGCACAGCTTTGGATATCAAATTATGGTTCCAGTCTAATCAAGTGTTTATTAAGGAAATGCACAGCTTCCCATCTAGTCCTATTATTGCAATAGGCCTAGTCAGTGTATAACGATCATAATGTACCTAGCGTTTTTCTTATAATGCTATGCCAATGAACATAGTGTATTGCTTTAATAATGTACCTAGTTATCTGTTTTAAGGAATTGACTTGATGATATGCTATCAGAATAAACCTAGTGTATTACTATAATAATGAATCTGGTTTTCTGCTATTAGGAGTTGAACAAATATACACTTTCTCATACATATGGTTGAGAATGGATACATCATATGTGTCTGTATGGCTTAGGGTGAAGCTTTCTAATACATCTGCTTGAGATCCCAAGCTTATCTCATTTGCATCTGTTTGAGTAAGGGCACATCTTTGCATATCAGAATATGGTTCCAGTCTAATCAACAGATTAGTGAGGATAAGGAAAGCTTCTCATGTAGTCCGATTTTAGCAATTGTCCTAGTATATAACTATCATAATGTACCTAGCGTTCTGCTTTAAGAATGGGCGTAATGCTATGCTATTAGAATGAACTAAGTGTATTTCTATAATGGGTTACTTAGAAGTATGCCTTAAAGAATGTACCTAATGCTATGCTATAAGAATGGAACAAGTGTATTACAATAATGATATCCCTAGTGTTCTGCTATAAGAATGAGCCTAATGATATACCATAAGAATGAACCTAGTGTATTGCTATAATAATGTATTTAGTTATCTGTTTTAAGGAATTGACCTTATGATATGCTATTAGAATAAACCTAGTGTATTGCTATAATAATGAATCTTGTTTTTTTCTCCTATTAGGGCTTGAGTAAAAATACACTTTCTCATACATATGATTGAGAACTGATACATCATATGTGTCTGTATGGCTTAGGGTGAAGCTTTCTCATACATCTGCGTGATATCCCAAGCTTGTCTCATTTGCATCTGTTTGAGAGAGGGCACAGCTTTGCAAACATATCAGAATATGGTTCCAATCTAATCAACAGTTTATTGAGAAATGCACAGTTACTCATTTAGTCCTATTTTAGCACAAGGCCTAGTGTATAGCTATCATAATATACCTAGCGTTCTGCTTTTAAAATGGGCATAATGTTATGCTATAAGAATGAATTGAGTGTTTTTTCTATAATGAGGTACTTAGTAGTCTGTCATAGAGGATGAACCTAATGTTATGCTATAAGAATAGCACAAGTGTATTACTATGCTAATATTCCTAGTGTTCTGCTATAAGAATAAGCCTAATTATATACCATAAGAAGTAACCTAGTATATTGCTATACTAATGTACCTAGATATCTGCTTAAAAGAAATGACCTTATGATATGATATGAGAATAAACCTAGTGTATTGCTATAAAAATTAAACTAGTTTTCTGTTTTAGGAGTGGAGTAAGAATACACATTCTCATACATATGATTAAGAATGAATACATCATATGTGTCTGTATGGCTTAGGGTGAAGCTTTCTCATACATCTGCGTGAGATCCCAAGCTTGTCTCATTTGCATCTGTTTGAGTAAGGGCACAGCTTTGCATATCAGAATATGGTTCCAGTCTAATTAACAGTTTATTGAGGAAAGGCAAAGCTTCTCATTTAGTCCTATTTTGGAAAAGGGCCTAGTGTATAAATATCATAATGTACATAGCGTTCTTTTTTAAGAATGGGCATAATGCTAGGCTATACGAAAGAAACTTAGCGTATTTCTATAATAAGTTAAGCAGTAGTCTGCCATAAAGAACAATCCTAGTGCTATGCTATAAGAATGGAACAAGTGTATTACTATGATAATAGTCCTTGTGTTCTGCTTTAAGAATGAGCATAATGATATCCAATAAGAATGAACCTAGTGAATTGCTATAATAATGTACCTAGTGATCTGGTATAAAGATTGGCTGTATTATTTCCTATAAGAATAAACCTAGTGTATTGCTATAATAATGAATCTTGTTTTCTGCTATTAGGACTTGAGTAAAAATACACTTTCTCATACATATGATTGAGAATGGATACATCATATGTGTCTGTATGGCTTAGGGTGAAGCTTTCTCATACATCTGCGTGAGATCCCAAGCTTGTCTCATTTGCATCTGTTTGAGAGAGGGCACAGCTTTGCAAACATATCAGAATATGGTTCCAATCTAATCAACAGTTTATTGAGAAATGCACAGTTACTCATTTAGTCCTATTTTAGCACAAGGCCTAGTGTATAGCTATCATAATATACCTAGCGTTCTGATTTTAAAATGGGCATAATGTTATGCTATAAGAATGAATTGAGTGTTTTTTCTATAATGAGGTACTTAGTAGTCTGTCATAGAGGATGAACCTAATGTTATGCTATAAGAATAGCACAAGTGTATTACTATGCTAATATTCCTAGTGTTCTGCTATAAGAATAAGCCTAATTATATACCATAAGAAGTAACCTAGTGTATTGCTATACTAATGTACCTAGATATCTGCTTAAAAGAAATGACCTTATGATATGATATGAGAATAAACCTAGTGTATTGCTATAAAAATGAAACTAGTTTTCTGTTTTAGGAGTGGAGTAAGAATACACATTCTCATACATATGATTAAGAATGAATACATCATATGTGTCTGTTTGGCTTAGGGTGAAGCTTTCTCATACATCTGCGTGAGATCCCAAGCTTGTCTCATTTGCATCTGTTTGAGTAAGGGCACAGCTTTGCATATCAGAATATGGTTCCAGTCTAATTAACAGTTTATTGAGGAAAGGCAAAGCTTCTCATTTAGTCCTATTTTGGAAAAGGGCCTAGTGTATAACTATCATAATGTACATAGCGTTCTTTTTTAAGAATGGGCATAATGCTAGGCTATACGAAAGAAACTTAGCGTATTTCTATAATAAGTTAACCAGTAGTCTGCCATAAAGAATAATCCTAGTGCTATGCTATAAGAATGGAACAAGTGTATTACTATGACAACAGTCCTTGTGTTCTGCTTTAAGAATGAGCATAATGATATCCAATAAGAATGAACCTAGTGTATTGCTATAATAATGTACCTAGTGATCTGGTATAAAGATTGGCTGTATTATTTCCTATAAGAATAAACCTAGTGTATTGCTATAATAATGAATCTTGTTTTCTGCTATTAGGACTTGAGTAAAAAATACACTTTCTCATACATATGATTGAGAATGGATACATCATATGTGTCTGTATGGCTTAGGGTGAAGCTTTCTTAAACATCTGCGTGAGATCCCAAACTTGTCTCATTTGCATCTGTTTGGGAGAGGGCACAGCTTTGCAAACATATCAGAATATGGTTCCAATCTTATCAACAGTTTATTGAGAAATGTACAGTTACTCATTTAGTCCTATTTTAGCACAAGGCCTAGTGTATAGCTATCAAAATGTACTTAGCGTTCTGCTTTTAAAATGGGCATAAGGTTATGCTTTAAGAATGAATTGAGTGTTTTTTCTATAATGAGGTACTTAGTAGTCTGTCATAGAGGATGAACCTAATGTTATGCTATAAGAATAGAACAAGTGTATTACTATGCTAATATTCCTAGTGTTCTTCTATAAGAATAAGCCTTTTTTTTTATAACATAAGAAGTAACCTAGTGTATTGCTATACTAATGTACCTAGATATCTGCTTAACAGAAATGACCTTATGATATGATATGAGAATAAACGTAGTGTATTGCTATAACAATGAAACTAGTTTTCTGTTTTAGGAGTGGAGTAAGAATACACATTCTCATACATAAAAAAATTATGATTAAGAATGAATATATCAGATGTGTCTGTATGGCTTAGGGTGAAGCTTTCTCATACATCTGCGTGAGATCCCAAGCTTGTCTCATTAGCATCTGTTTGAGTAAGGGCACAGCTTTGCATATCAGAATATGGTTCCAGTCTAATTAACAGTTTATTGAAGAAAGACACAGCTTCTCATTTAGTCCTATTTTGGAAAAGGGTCTAGTGTTTAACTAACATAATGTACATAGCGTTCTTTTTTAAGAATGGGCATATTGCTAGGCTATACGAAAGAAACTTAGCGTATTTCTATAATAAGTTAACCAGTTGTCTGCCATAAAGAATAATCCTAGTGCTTTACTATAAGAATGGAACAAGTGTATTACTATGATAATAGTCCTAGTGTTCTGCTTTAAGAATGAGCATAATGATATCCAATAAGAATGAACCTAGTGTATTGCTATAATAATGTACCTAGTGATCTGGTATAAAGATGGCTGTATTATTACCTATAAGAATAAACCTAGTGTATTGCTATAATAATGAATCTAAATTTCTGCTATTAGGATTTGAGTAAGAATACATCTTCTCATACATATGATTGAAAATGGATACATCAAATGTGTCTGTACGGCTTAGGGTGAAGCTTTCTCATAAATCTGCGTGAGATCCCAAGCTTGTCTCATCTCCATTTGTTTGAGTAAAGGCACAGTTTTGCAAATCAGAATATGGTTCCAGTCTACTCAACAGATTATTGAGGAAAGGAACAGCTTCTCATTTAGTCATATTTTAGCAATAGTCCTACTGTATAACTATCATAATGTACATAGCCTTCTGATTAAGAATGGACATAATGCTATGCTATAAGAATGAACTGAGTGTATTTCTTTAATGGATTACCTAGTAGTCTGCCATAAAGAGTGTACCTAATGCTATGCTATAAGAATAGAACAAGTGTATTACTATGATAATGTTCCTAGTGTTATGCTATAAGAATGAGCCTAATTATATGTCATAAGAATGAACCTACTGTATTACTATAATAATGTTCTTTGTTATCTTTTTTAATGAATTGACCTTATGATATGCAATAAGAATAAACTAAGTGTATTGCTATAATAATGAATCTTGTTGTCTGCTATTAGGACTTGAGTAAAAATACACTTTCTCATACATATGATTGAGAATGGATACATCATAAGTGTCTGTATGGCTTAGGGTGAAGCTTTCTCATACATCTGCGTGAGATCCCAAGCTTGTCTCATTTGCATCTGTTTGAGTAAGAGCACAGCTTTGCAAACATATCATAATATGGTTCCAATCTAATCAACAGTTCATTGAGAAATGCACAGTTACTCATTTAGTCCAATGTTAGCACAAGGCCTAGTGTATAGCTATCATAATGTACCTATCGTTCTGCTTTTAAAATGGGCATAATGTTATGCTATAAGAATGAATTGGGTGTTTTTCTATAATGAGGTGCTAAGTAGTCTGTCATAAAGGATGAACCTAATGTTATGCTATAAGAATAGAACAAGTGTATTACTATGCTTATATTCCTAGTGTTCTGCTATAAGAACAAGCCTAATTGTATACCATAACAATGAACCTAGTGTATTGCTATAATAATGTACCTAGTTATCTGCTTAAGGTAGCACAATACAAAGATTTTATAACTCCAAGTTTTAAAATGCTGTAACTTTCTTAATAATGTTTGAAAATTGATAAAAATGGTAGTTCTGGATAGCTAACAGATTACTCTTTCAAATTAATGCAATGTTAGTATCATGCAACAATTATGTAATCAATTATATGTTAACTGTGTCTAAAATATTTTTCACCAACTTTACACTTTCAAATGAAATTAGCTTCTGCATAGGTATCCCTAGAGGGTTGATTTTATTATATGTTGTTCCTATGGCCATTATCTACAAAAGGGTGTCTCAGATTTCAGATAGAATGTATAGAACAAATTTTACACCTATTCAAACATTATCTTCTTTTATGTGGTTAGGATGTTTACACTAATTAGGGATTTATGAGAGAATGGAATACCATAGAGACAATCAGAGACACCCTTTTGAAGCCCATGATAGGTTGATTAAGATTTCGTTAAAATTTTCTGTATAGTTAAAGAGATGATAGAGCTAAATTCATTCAAATGAACTTACCCAGATTTTGCCACTAATTACATAATAATTGATTACATAATGATTGCATAATAAAGATATTGAATTCATTTTAAAGGTTAATCTTTCATCTATCTATGTATACCTCTTTTATTATTTTCTATGCATTCATAAGAAAGTTACAGCATTTCAAAGGTTAGTGATTGGAAGTAAAAAAATCTCTGTATTGTGCTACCTTAAAAGAAATGACCTTATGATATGTTATGAGAATAAACTTAGTGTATTGCTATAATAATGAAAATAGTTTTCTGCTTTTATGAGTTGAGTAAGAATACTTTCTCATACATATGATTGAGAATTGATACATCATATGTGTCTGTATGGTTTTGGGTGAAGCTTTCTCATACATCTGCTGCCTGAGATCCCAAGCTTGTCTCATTTACATTTGTTTGAGTAGGTCACTGCTTTGCATATACAGCTTCTAATTTATTCCTATTTCAGGAATAGGCCTAGTGTATAACTATGATAATGTGACTAATGCTCTGCTTTAAGAATGGGCATACTTCTATGCTATACAAATGAACCTAGTGTATTGCTATATTGATATACCTTATAGTCTGCCAAACAGAATGAACCTAATGCTATGCTATAAGCATGCTTAGAATGGAACAAGTGTATTACTATAATAATTATAGTCCTAGTGTTCTGATATAAGAAAGAACCTTATGATTTACAATATGAATGGACATAGTGCATTGCTATAATGATGAATCAAGTGTACGGTTATAAAGAATGGACCTAATGCTAAGATATCAAAATAGAACTTATGCCATGCTATTAGAATGAGCATAATGTTTTGATATAATAATGTAACTATTGTTCTGCTATTAAGAATACAGCTTCACATATAAGTGATTGAGAAAGGATACATCATATATGTCGGTGTGGTTTAGGATAGAGCTTCTCATTCAATATTGCCAATGAGATTAATATCCACTAGAAACCAAATGACAATAAGCAAAACCTAAACCTTAAAGGTCCTGAAATACTAGTTCATGACTTCGGATAGGGACTTACACAATGTGGAGGGTTTAACATGGTTTTTTTAGGATAACCCTCTCTTAACCTGGGACAGTGGTGTAACAGACATAAGACGAAAGTATAAAAACCATTTGGAAAGTGGTGTTTGTTGCTCTTAGGTTGGGTTATTGTCTCATCGATAAACTCCCCGTTTCAATTCTCAATTTTTTTTAACACATTAGAACGTTGCAAAGCAGAAAAACGGCTGACACAAACACGCACAGGATGTGGCTGTGTTTTTTTCCCTCCATTTATCATTTTTTTCTGTATTTATAGATCAAACATGTTGGTTCTATAATCACCGACAGGTCAATACTGAAGAGGAAACTTAAAGTTGATATTTTCTACACTTTGTGTGTGTTTTTTTTACTAATGAGAAATGTAATTTGTTTTTTTTAAATAAGAAATTTTAACATAATAGCTATAAACAAACAAGGAGTACTATCATTGATGCACAAGAACATAATTGTGTAAATGCAACAACATACATATTAAAAAAGGGGCAAATAAAGTAAATAAATAGTATTTGATGTTGAAATAAACAATTGCTTTGTCCACTCATTTACATGGCTCCATCTAATAAACATGTACAGAGGAAAATCTTCAAAGAACAAATTGCATCAAATGTTTGTCTCTAAGACTTGTTAGAAAATGTCTAGTTAATGGACTGTTATGTAGAAGATTGAAAATGTTACACTGCAAGCTGTAATAGAAGAAAACTTTAATTTTACATAAAGAATTTTTTTTCTATTATTAAATTTGTAAATATGAACATGATATAATAAACACCACACATGGTATAAAATTCAAATCGGCTTCTTATTAATGTGTCACAATGAAAACATACCATAGGAAACAATACCTCTTGATAATTAGACAAAACTATAAACTGTGCTTTGTCAATTTATTCATTCGTTATATGATTATTTTTTTTCTAGTTTTTATATTGAATGAAGTAAACAAGACAAAGATTTCAAAACAGTACTTATTTCATTTTTTGTTGTAAAAAGTATATAACACATGCATACGACATGTCATCATTTTAGTTAAATCAAATGATTACATTTCATTCACTTCAAACCTTTTTATAATAGTTTAGTGGCTTGAATTTCTTATACTGCATTAACTTCCTTGTAAACTTATAACAGTTTACTACCAATCAGAATTCATTCTTACATACACATTACTGTATATTTATCAATTGAATTCCATGTAAATTCATTTTGTGGCATGAGATTCTATTTAACCAATACGATTGTTTGTCCCTGCGATTTTTGTCTGTCACTTGGGATACATTAAATCCCACGGGACTACAAATATCCTATGGGATAATGAAAATTCTATATGATTATGCAAAATACTATATAACCTTTACTACACCAAATATGTTTGACTTATTGCTTATAGTATCTGCGATATATAACACATGCATGTCATTATTTTAGTTCAATTAAAGGAATTTAAATAAAATCCTTCATTTTTTTTTTACTATAGTCTAGTGACTTACATTTCTTATACTACATACTAGTATACTATTTTATAAACTTATACTTCGCTTTTAACATGCACATTACTGTATATTTATAATTTGAATGCCATGGGATTTTTGTTTTTTCCCATGGGATTTATTTGTCCAAAGTGATATTTGTATGTCCCTAGGGATAAACTAAAGCCCATGGGAATACAAAACCTGAGGTTTTTTTTAAATCAATTGGATACTGTAAAATCCCATGGAACTATACAAAATCCTATGTTCTTTAAATTCAAATGCCATATCAACTTTTTGCTTGAGAGCTTTATAAATCAGTATTTAATCAAATGGGATAAATAAAATCCCATAGGACCACAGATATCACATGGACATATGATCCCATGGGGTAATGCAAAATCTCATGAATTTTTAAATCCATTGGATAATGTAAAAGCCCATATTATTCTGCATATTTTGGTTATTTTTATGACCCTGTATCTTTATGAAAAGGCGGCGGCGGATTTGCAAATGAGTGTTTTGCAATATAAAGTGTCCAGTACTAAACAACAAAAATCCTTCATTTTTTTTTTTACTATAGTCTAGTGACTTACATTACTTATATTACATACTAGTATACTTTTTTATAAACTGATACTTCGCTTTTAACATGCACATTACTGTATATTTATAATTTGAATGCCATGGGATTTTTGTTTTTTCCCATGGGATTTATTTGTCCAAAGTGATATTTGTATGTCCCTAGGGATAAACTAAAGCCCATGGGAATACAAAGCCTGAGGTTTATTTAAATCAATTGGATACTGTAAAATCCCATGGAACTACATGTATACAAAATCCCATGTTCTTTAAATTCAAATGCCATATCAACTTTTTGCTTGAGAGCTTTATAAATCAGTATTTAATCAAATGGGATAAATAAAATCCCATAGAACCACAGATATCATATGGACATATGATCCCATGGGGTAATGCAAAATCTCATGAATTTTTAAATCCATTGGATAATGTGAAAGCCCATATTATTCTGCATATTTTGGTTATTTTTATAACCCTGTATCTTTATGAAAAGGCGGCGGCGGATTTGCAAATGAGTGTTTTGCAATATAAAGTGTCCAGTACTAAACAACAAAAACAAAAGACTGCCCAATGAAACATGAAACAGGGGTCAAGATCAAAGAAACCGGTCAGAGAGACATGTATACCTTACGATACAATCTTTCCATACACCAAACATATAGTTGACTTATTGGTGATAGTACCTGAGATATATATCACATGTTTATGACATGTCATCATTTTAGTTCAATTAAAATATTTTTATTTCATTAACTTCAAATAGAATATTTCAATCCGTTATGCAATTATTATTTTAGTCACTTACATTTTTAATACTACATTAACTATTTTATAACATTATAAGAATTTACTTACATAAATTACTGTAGACTAATAATTTGAATGCCATGGAATTTATTGTCTCAAATTATTTTTGTATGTCCCATGGGATAAACTTAATCCCATGGGAATACAAAATCTGAGGTTTTTTTAAACCCATGGGATACTGTAAAATCCCATGGAATTATACAAAATCCCATATTTTTTTTTGATTCAATGTAATTTTAACTTTTTAGTTTAGACCTTTAAAATTAGTATATTATCACATGGGATAAATTAAATCCCATTGGACCACAAGAATCCTATAATAATGGGATCCAATGGGATATTGCCAAGTCCCACGTGTTTTAAATGCATTTGTTAATGAAAAATCTAAATGCAAATGCAAATTCCCAGATTTTTCAAAAAAATCAAATTCCATAACAACTTTCTAGTCTAGAGCTTTAAAGGTTGCAATTTAATGAATCCCATTTTATTCTGCATATTTTGATTATTTCTATGACCCAGTATCTTTTAGAACGGTCAGAGGCGGATTTGCAAATGAGTGTTTTGCAAATTGGAGTGTCTGGTGTTAAACCACAAAAACAAAATATTGTCTAATGAAACATGGAATAATGACCAATGTCAAATGAAACCGGATAATTTAATGTACACCTTATGATGCAATCTGTCCATACATCCAATATGGTTGACTTATTGCTGATAGTCTCTGAGATATATAACACATGCATTTGACATATCATCATTTTACTCCAAATAAAATCCTTCAAATGCTTTTTATTATAGTTTAGTGACTTGCATTTCTTATACTACATATACTTTATTATAAACTTATAAGTTTACTATCATACAGAATTCTTTATAACATACACATTACTGTATATTTATAATTTGAATTCCATTGGATTTTTTTTTTTGTTCCATTGGATTTTATTTGTCCCATGTGAATTATTTGTCCCCAGTGATTTTCGTCTGTCCCATGGGATAACTAAATCCCATGTGACTACAAAATCTGAATTCTTTTTTTAAATCCATGGGATACTGTCAAATCCCATGGAACTATGCAAAACCCAAAGTTTATTAATTCATATTTATACTTTAAACAAAGAATTGTTTTTCAACGAGTTCAAATAAAATCCTTCAAACCTTTCTATTATAGTCTAGTGACTTACAATTCTAAAACTACATATACTATTTTATAAACACATACTTTGTTTTTAACATACGCATACCTGTATATCTATTATTTAAAAATGCCATTGGTTTTATATGTGTCCCATGGGATTTTTATGTCCCAAGGTAATTTTGTCTGTCCCATGGGATAAATTAAATCCCATTGGAATACAAAATTATGAATTCTTTTTCAAATCCATGGGATATTGTAAAATCCCATGGAATTATACAAAATCCCATATTGTTGTTTTTTTAATTCAATGCCATATCATTTTTTTTTTAGTTTAGAGCTTTGAAATTAGTATTTAATCACACGTGATAAATTAAATCCCATAGGACCTCAAATAGATATTGCAAAATTCCATGTTTTTTTTTAGATCCATTGGATAATGCAAAGTCCCGATGCATGGTATTTTTTAAATTCAAATGCCACATTATCTTTTAAGTCTAGCGCTTTAAATCTTGGTATTTAATGAATCCCATGTTATTCTGCACATTTTGGTTATTTATATGAACCCGTATCTTTAAGAAACTGCGGCGAAGAATTTGCAAATGAGTGTTTTGCAAATAAAGCGTCGAGTGCTATACCTCAAAAACAAAACGTTGTCCAATAAAACATGAAATATGGGTCAAATGAAAGCGGCAGACAGATAATGTTCGTCTTAGGATAAAATATTTCCATGCACCAAATATGGTTGTCTTAATATTGCTGTTGACATACACATAACTCTATGTTTATAATATGAATCCCATGGGATTATTTAGTGCCATAGGATTCTATGTCCCAAAATGATTTTATTTGTCCCATGGGATGAATTAAATCCCATGGGCTAAAAATATTCTTTGGCCATGGGATGCCATGGGACAATATAAAATCCTATGGCATTATGCAAAATCTCATGTTTTTTTTTTTTAAATCAATGGGATAATGTTAAATCCATGAAATAGGGGTCAAGGTCAAATCTAGAACCTCATATAAAGGGAAGTGTTTGTGATTAAATATTCTTTTTTTTTATTTCAATGTTGAATTGAAAATATGGTCTTCCCGGGGTAAGGGACTAAAACATGGGGGTATATTGGATAAGAAAAGCCAAAACGGACGCCCCCTCCCCCTATTGCAAAGGTGGCTATATTTCTCTTCCCTAATTACCCTTGTGAGTTCGCCTATCTATAAAACTTTAAAATTTTATTTATTTTAAAAAAAAAATAATGAAAACATTTCCTTACCTTTTCTTTTAACCGAAAAAATTACCACTCTCAATTACCAACAAAATATGAACAAAGCGTCTAAATTGGAGTTTTGAAATGATCATTGGTTTTTTTCTCCTATCAAAACATGGCATGTAAACTGGAGCATTGAATCCATACAAAATGTGATCATCAGTATGTGTAATTAAATATGTATTATACAATAAAGCATAAATAAAGCTTAGATAGGTAAAAATACTGTCGAATCAATACAACAGCATTTTTGTGCCTGTCCTTAGTCTGGCCTTTGTAAGTCTTGTATGTTTTATTCTAATTTAGACCATTTATATGTTTTAAAGTTTAGTGTGACGTCCATTTGCACTGAACAAGTTTTTTATTTAGGGGCCAGCTGAAGCCCGCTTCTGGTTGTGGGATTTTCTTGCTGTGTTGAAGACCAACTGATGGCTATGGGTTGTTTTCTTTTCCTTGGTCGTGTTGTCTCTTTGAGACATTCCCAATTTCCATTCTCAATTCTACCGTAAATTTCTGTTTATAACAAATAATAACTGGATTGTTTTAGTTGTAGAAAATTAGAATTTAACTTTTTTTTTATTGCCTCTCTATAATGGATACTTTTTACTGTGAAAAAGTGTACTGATATTGAAAGTCAATATGTACAGAACATAATTTAATAGTATTCATCCCGAAATTATGTTCGATTGAATGGACACTTTTTCGCAGCATCGGACACATTTAAATATTCGTGTTCTGGGGAGGAAAAGTGTCCGGATAGACACGATCTCGGACGAAAGAACACTCGATTTGAATTTTTATTAATATTTATTAATATATCTATTAATTTATTTTTTGGCCTGACTTTCGGTCACGGCAAATACTTCCTGTATGTTCAGGATGCAAATAAATAAAAACAACTGTTCTAAAAACAAGAAACTTGACTATTTGTATAATAAAAGACATTATAGGTGTTAAAAAGGCAGGGGCATCTAGTATGAAACACTGTAAGAGATTATTTTTATAAAAGCCTAAGTTGGTGATCATTAGCTAATACAGGATTTTAAAAGATGACTTAATAAACTTAAAAAATAAAAATGTAATAAAATTAAAAGTAATCTCTGGCAATTAAAGGGACCTTTGCTCTTCGCCACCTTTCCTGCCTGGTTGGGGAGAATTGTGCTATAAGTATTAATGAATACATGGTGTTCAGTTGGTGCTGGGACTATTACAGCTTATTTTCTAATGCTTGTAGAGTAAAACTTTGGTTGGCTTGCTTGCTTTGTATGCATAAATGTTTGTTCAAGCTTTGTAATTAAGGGTGACATCTCCAAACCATTTTATATAGGCATAGTTAAACATGTATATATTATATTTGAATTTAATTGGACGTTAATCTAATATAGTTAAACAATATATAAACAAAGCAAGCAAGCTAACCAAAGTCTTGCTATACATGCATTAGGAAATTAGCTGTAAACTAATATTTGTTTGTACCTATTTGATGCCACCTTACAAATACAATGTATTAATAAACATAAACTTGTTATTAAAACTCTAATTTGACTGCATTGACTCATAATAATAAAAGAATAAAAGTGTTTCCTCTATAACAATCCTTGGAAATTCTTCCGTTTATAAATTTATCTATTCAAGGTGCATCAAGCATTTTTATAGAAGGGGTTAAACCCATAACTAGTTCACAATTGTATACGTGAGGTGATACTGATATAATTGGAAATATTGTAAAATTCGTACAATTCTAGAAATGCTTCATTAAGTAATAAAAAAGTATCTAGTATTAACTTTTCAGCAGGGATTCGATGCATATATCATTGAAACAATATTGTCTTTTAAGTAAAACCAATGTTTATTGTCTTGGTAACAATCCGATCATTTTGAATTTTAAACCAATAAACTATCTTATCTTGTATTTTCTTATCACAATTGAAGAAGACAAAATGTCACAAAAAATCGAGGAAAAAAGGGGGTCCAACACGGTCCTGTACGACCTCCTTTCACAAATTCCATCTTTCACAAATTCCATAAGTCGCTACTTTTGATGTTTTAAAAATGAAAAGATAAGTAAAACAAAAATTATTTTAGTTTTATATAAATTAGTTTATTTATTGCTCGTCTGGCCTATTAATAAGAATAACATGGGATACTTTTTATTCAGTATCATTTTCTTTTCTGAAAGTATTTGGATCTAAAATTTCTTTCAGACATTTGAAATCGCATGGAACGAATGCCTACCCATCATTTTATTCATAACTTCATCCAAAATTCAACGTCAGATACTGTGGATTTATTTATTTTTGTGAGTATCAATTTTCGGGTAATGAGAAACAAACTTGCATATTCGTGGATATCTAATTTCGTGGTTTCGTCTATATAAAAAAGAAGATGTGGTATGATTGCCAATGAGACAACTGTCCACAAGAGACCAAAATGACACAGACATTAACAAACTAGAGGTCACCATACAGCCTTCAACAATGAGCAAAGCCCATACCGCATAGTCAGCTATTAAAGGCCCCGATATGACAATGTAAAACAATTCAAACGAGAAAACTAACGGCCTTATCTATATAAAAAAAAAAATGAACGAAAAACAAATATGTAACACATCAACAAACGCCAACCACTGAATTACAGGCTCCTGACTTGGGATAATAACATACATAAATAATGTGGCGGGGTTAAACATGTTAGCGGAATCCCAACCCTTAGTGATATAACAGTACAACATAAGAACGAACTATAAAAATCAGTTGAAAAAGGCTTAACTCCTCAGTAGGACAAAAATACAAGTGGCCGTGACCGGGTACTTATACATCCCGACAACAAAAAGACACTAGGAACAGATCTGAGAGTACTCGCAGTTATCTCACAGCTAGGTCAAAGCCACTAACAACTAATGAAAAAAATCATGCATCTAAGACTAATGCATCTATGTCCGCATGCAAGCCCCCTGTACTCACGAAATCCACGAAAAATAATGAATACACAATAGTCTTTTCCATCATATCTAAAATTCATGAGAAAATGAGAAAAAATTTTAAAAGTCGCGTTTTGATCATCCACTAACACAAAACGATTATAAAAATATACATACCTTGTATATGTGTTTTTACGGACAGTTTCAAATGTAACATCAAATCTTTTGCTTCTTTGAAAAATGTCTGACGACAAATGGCTATTTTAAAACACTCCGGCTGAATGTTTTTTTCTTGACAATAATGGAGGGTAACAAAACATCAAACCAATGAAAATACAGGACACAGGACACACCCTTCCCACTAAAACTACTCACAACATTCATTTGACTTCAGCCTTGTTGATCAATTAACTTTTATTAATTCGATAGAGTAAAAAGATAGCCTACGGACAAATTAAAATATACAACGGACATTCATTTCTGTTTTTCAATGTACGAGATTTTTTTAAAGGTATTTCACAGCATAAATATACCAATCGAAATCTTAAATACTTACCGGCGTTTAAGGTGTATGACCCCTTCTGTAGCCATGTGAACTACGGAATTTTCAAACTGCAATAGTATCAAAACAGCAAAGATAATGAATAAAAGAGATGGGTCATTTTGTACATATACCAAGGTGAAACTTCGTGCAAAGCATTATTATTTATTGTCCAGTTACATTTGATAGAAAGGGGGGATTAGATACAAATGCATATCTATATGGAACTTATCATTTCAACTACTAGTATTTCCTGACGCAAGGGGATGGTTTTACCTTACTCCGGCAGCGGTAGATTGACATCCCCGCCTAGCATCAAATGACCTACATATCATTGTGTTCCAGTCTATAATGTGTGCATGAAATATTTGCAACTGAATGCCTACCAAATCCTATTGTAACTATTTAATAAATAATAGGTATGAAATGGGGAAGGGGAGGTATGGGCTTTGCTCATTGTTAAAGGCCGTACGGCGATCTAAAGTTGTCTCATTAGCAATAATATCATTTCTTCTTCTTTTTTTTCTTTTTTTATCTAAAATAAAATTATTTATATCAAAGCCAAATCCTTTGACAGTAAATTTAAAAATTTAACACTCATATATGGTTTGTAACAGATACACTTTGATGAGAGTATGGATGGAGGATCCCTTATTTCTTTATTCTTTAATTTTTCCACTCATTATTCTTAATCTTTAAAAAAAATAGTGCTTATTCTGTAATTACTTGATAACTGTATTTTGAACATTGTTCTTTTCTGTGATCAGTATATTTTATATTTATTAACCAATTCTTTTTTTTTGCAGTTATTCTTTATAATTAAGCACCCCATTATTCTCTTTTTTTCATGTTGGTCCATTTTTCGCTATTTTATAAACCTAATCCAAACCCTCATTAATCATATGGACATTTAAAAAAATCAATCAGCTTTCATACACTTTTATTTCAGGGTTATGGGAGCATGCAATCCAGTGGTTGTGGTTGGTTTTTGTATATATCATATTTGTTTCGTTCGTTGTTTTATCAATCAGTAAGTCCGTTAGTCTTGAATTGTTTTGCATAATGTAGGGTATGGGTTTTGCTCAGTGTTGGAGTCCGTTCGGTGTCCTATATTCGTAAAACTTCTATGTCATCTGGTCCTTTGGGGAAACTTGTCTAATTGCCAATCATACCACATTTTCTTATGTTAATGTTCAGAGACAGGCAGTAAAGCGAACGGTCCGTTTGAATGTTTTGGATGTATAAATAGATAGTCTGGTGCTCCATGTAGGGTGTATAACACTTCAACTATAAGATACGACAGTTACGAATTCCTAGTCGTTACTAACCATTTTTATTTTCTATATGTTGCTATGCAATTTTCTGCCCTGTTCTATTATAATTAAATTTCAAAGGTGTTGTCAAATTTAACAGTTCCAGCCTCCCACATATAATTTGTAGTAACTTTAAAACTATTCTTGTCATAAATATGCATGAAATATTTGTGACTGGACATCAGGTTGGTTTTTAATTACATCATGATTTATGTTCTCCCCTTAATAATGCATTTAATAGTTGCTACTGGACGTTAAACAACCAACTATTTAAATTTATCCATCTTATCCTCTTTATTAGCCGACTTGACGGTTCCCGTGTTTTTTGTGTTGATGGTCGTATGGTCATCTTAATATTAATGTAAATGTAACTACTCATACGTCCGCTTCATATGAACTTTCTTGAATAGTCTCTTTGACATTTATATCTAACTCCGTCAAAGACAACCTTAGTCAGAGGGAGCTGAAACTTTGATTTTTTTTATTTTATTTTTTTTGGGGGGGGGGGGGGGAATCTAAATTTATATATTCATTGTAACATTGTATTTTTTAGTATTTTATAAAATTAGTTTTGTAGTTCCATTTCTTTGTGCTATGAATGTCTTCAGTTTATCAAATGATTTATTGTATTACTAAAATCTACAATTCGTTGTTCTGTATACATGTGTTTTTTTTCCTTAAATTTATTTGTATATAATATTTTGCTGAGGAATCGGATTGGTGATATACTTTAGTAAGGTAAACTTGTCCTTTTAAGGTAGGCATTTGTTAGGGGAAACTGTTACAGCACATGTGACGTCGGTTTTCAAATAATCTGTTTTTTTAAATTATAACTTACAAGTTATAATTTCTTTAAATGCATATTTTGGACTTCAAATAAATATCGATGTTTACTTCATTTTTTTATTTAATTCTCGTCAGTATGTATCAATACTGACATAAAAAAAAAATATGATTCAAACATATGCTATTGTGATTGATTTTTCATCCTGAAACTTGATCTAACATGCGACAAATTCATAATTAAGAATAGTTTGTCACGAAAAAATCTTCTCTCAGAACGTGGCAACAATCGGATAACAACATTATAGATAAAAGAGAAAAGATAATTGAGGATCAACATTGGTAAGTAATTTATCCTATTCGGACACTAAACCAAAAAATTAATAAAATAATATGTATATCATTATAGGATAAATGTCATATCAGTTAAAAAAGGGCTAAATAAAAACACACAGAAATTAACCCGGACAAAACAAAGAAACAATAAAATAAAAATTTATTTCAGTTATGCATGTTACATTTTGATAACCTAAGTTCTATGCATCCTTTAACAAACCTTGAAATGCTTTCTACTATAGATATGTACAAGTGACAAAACTGCATGAGTATTGCCGATATATAGATTAAGGAAGATGTTGTAAGAGTGCCAATGAGACAAATTTCCATCCAAGTAACAATTTATAAAAGTAAACCATTACAGGTCAATGTACTACCTCTAACACGGAGCATCTCACACCAAACAGCAAGCCCCAAAAATTACTAGTATAAAACCATTCAAACGGGAAAATCAACGGTCATATCTATAAAAAAAAAAACAAAAAAAAAACAACGAAAAACGAGAAACACTTATGAACCCCATACATAGACGACAACTAGTGAACATCAGATTCCTGACTTCGGACAGTCTGTATTCCACAACAAATGTGTGTTCTTATGTAGGATGTCTATTAATATAAAAATTAGAAGATGCGATATGATTGCCAATGAGGCCACTCTCAACAAGAGACCAAATACATGTAACACAGACATTAACATCTATAAGTCACCGTATTAAGCATAATTTAGCTTCCAGCATAAGAGGCGACATATATGTAAGCAAACAAATTATAAAGCCAAATAACACATTTTTGAAAAGCTTTTGCATATGTTTTTTGATCAATATGCTTTTTTTTTTAAATTAAATATCAACAAAATACGTCATGTACTTCAGATTATTTGATTGTCTGTACCCTTAAATGAAAATACGTCATGCCATTTGTTTTATTTCCATTGTTAAACCAATAAAAATATTTTAGTATATAAGTTTTTTTGAAAATATTACACAATGCAGTACGTTCCTAAACATCAAATTATGAATGAGTCAGTCCATACGAAAAGGTACAAGAAGTCTTGTTGGTAAACTTTACAGAACAGGTTATCAAAATTGGTTAAAATAATTTTGAAAAAATTGTAGAAAACTCATAAAATGATGTCCCATTTGTCAGGTAAAACGACAAAAACGTAAAAATAACAGAATTTTCGTACACGGGCATGTGTAAAAATCAATTGTTAACCGGAATTGATGAAACCAATTCGCAAAACTTATAGAGAGAGAAAAGGTCAAGTTAAGTTAAGTTATTTAATATTATATAAATCATCCGACCTTAGAAAAATAAGATTTTAATTTATATCAAAGTTATTTTATATGATATAAATCAGCTATCCTCAAACTGGATTCTTAATGTTGATACTATTACAATGAAGTGATTTTTGCTTCGTAAGCGAGAGCCTTATCACCATCCGGCAAGTTAAGACATATATATGAACAATAATGCATAAAAAGAAAATGAATGAACAAAATCATTAAAAAACAAGGGAGTTGTATTAAAGCACTGAAATGTGAATAACTTACAGAGGAAAAAGTAACAGTCTTATATAAATCATAAAGCTGCTAGCAATACTCATGGACACATTTTTGGATTTCGTAATTTTTCATTTTGGTACCTTTTTACACGGACAGACTCAGATTTAATAACAACATTTTATTTATATACCTCCCCCCCCAAAAAAAAACCAACAAAAAAAAACCAGACAAACAACTGTAAATGGCAAATTACCAGTATTATGAAGTTTTTTTCAGTTCTAATAATTGTTACTAATCTACTTTTCTTTAGTTGAATCATTTTCTAGAAATATATTAAAGATAAAAAAATAAAATCTGCAATATCTTTTTTAATTTTTCTATTCTAGGTTTTATTCTGCCTTAACAATATCCTGATTATAACCGAATTCAAATCAAACTGAAAAGGGGGGGGGGTTTGGAAGAGAAAAATTCCCAATTGAGGTTTTACATGACGTATACTATAAGTTATATGGTTCGCTACTGTTCCCCTACAGATCCATAGAGGGTAAGTAAAACCCATAGGGGGTGAGGCCGGATGCCGAATTCCCTATGGATTTTATTCACCCTCTATGGATTCGTAGGGGGCAGTAGTTAATCGTATAACGAATGTATCGCACGCTGGACTTATTCTGCTGTGTTTTGTTGAAAAAGAAACCGTGATACACAAAAACATTAGTAGATGAGGTCACCATAAACGCGTCATGAACCCCCTATGAAATTTACTAACCACCGGTCCCTCTATCAATTCTTTGTAACGTTTTGCATCATTAAAAAAATTGCACCATGTACTTTTGTCAAATTTGTTGTGTGTGTAATGTATAGTCCTAGTCCAAATATATATCCAAAATTCAGAAAGATTGATCCAATCACTTTTACAAATTTAGCCAATACACATCCATACCCCTATTAACAAGTCAAGAGATGTTCCGACGGGGTTATCGGGGGTCACTACGTGACGGCGTTAAACCAATTACAACGTGTTAATTTACCCGCGGTGCTATAATATAAGTTTTATGGTTTGCTACTGACCCCCTACGGATCCATAGAGGGTTAGTAAAATCCAAAGGGGATGAGGCCGCAGGCCTAGTCTCCTGTGGAATTTACTAACCCTTTATGGATTCGTAGGGGGTCAGTAGTGAACCGTATACGAATTTATCGCATGCAGGCCTTTTCCTGTTACGTTTTGTAGAAAAATAAACAATGAAATACAACAATATCAATAGTTGACGTCACCATTATAAGTTATATGGTTCGCTACTGATCCCCTACGGATCCATAGAGGGTTAGTAAAATCCATAGGGGGTGAGGCCGGAGGCCGAGTCCCCTATGGATTTTATTCACCCTCTATGGATCTGTAGGGGGTCAGTAGTTAACCGTATAACGAATTTATCACACGCTGGACTTTTTTTGCTGCGTATTGTTGAAAAATTTACAATGAAACACAACAACATTAATAGATGACGTCACCATTAACGCGCCATGAACCCCCTATGAAATTTACTAACTCCCTACGGTCTCATAGGGGGTCACCATGTGGCGGCGTTAAACCAATCACAACGTGATAATTTACCCGCGGTGCGATAATAACAGTAGATTTAACGTCACGAACCCCCTATGAAGTTTAATAACTCCCTTCAGATCCATATGGGGTCACCACGTGACGGTGTTTAACCAATCACAACATGATTATTTGTCTTCACAAAAACAAATAACAACAATAACAACATATTAGCTTCAAATTTGTTTTATGAATGTATTTCAATAATATATATTAGTTTCTTCGTCTGTTTAAACCTTTCAGATTTTTATTTTATTTTGAAAGGGAAGTAACTTCTTACTAACCCCATATGGTTTCTAACTCTGTATGGTAACTTACCATGTATGTGTTAGGGCACCCTATACCCTATACTATATATTTATAGATTATTACATGGCATTTTTCATATTGCCCTGGTATCAGCCCTAGACTCCCATATCAAGCCAGAGGGCTTTAGCCCGAGGGATTGATATGGGTCGAGGGCTGATACCAGGGACCATATGAAAAATGACATGTAATAATCTATTTATCACATATCAAATTATGTTTGATATTTCATCAAAAATCAAAAAGATATTTAACGAAAATAAAATAAAAAATGTATCACTGTGAGTTTAAAAAAGTTCGTATCACAGTAGGTAAACAACGTTTTGTGAAAAGTTTCAGAAATGATTAACAATAAATATATTAATTCTAAGAATTGCAAATATTAAACGACTTTAAAATGTTACATTACAAATGTTAAAAATGCTTAAGAAGAATCCTATATCGCTACTCATTCCAGTGTGGCGTCATATATTTTATAAATTCTTTATGACGTCAAAATTTTACGGGAACTTTTGTGATTTTCACTGTTGATTTCTACTTTTTTCTTCTACAGCAGATTCGTAACTTTCTAAATTTCTTTTCATTGTGTTCAACTTGTTTACAAATAGTCTTTGATTGACAGTTTACCGGAAGTTAAACTCGGGGGCTTGATATGGATTTCGAGGGCTGATATCGATATCGGCCCCGAGGGCTGATAACCAACCTTGACTTCCGGCTATTATTGGCCATGCAAAAACGTACATATCAGTACAAAATATGTGATAAATATATTTATCATATACTTAGCATTGATATGATAGTTTTTGCATATGAGTAATGACTGGAAGTACACAAGCCATAATTTCCCACCCGGGCTGATAACCCATATCAGGTGCATCTCGTGCACAAAACCCAGAATAGTGCCTCTCGTGCAAGTTACTTCCGGTACTTCCGGTATCGGTTGTTTACTTTTCAGATATATTTTATGACGACGTCAAAATTTACGGAACTTTTGTGGTGATAGTTTAGTATTTGCTAAAAAATGCCATTGACAATTATGAATCATTTTATAGTACAACAAACATGGAGTAATAATGATCATAAAACTCTTCCAAATTTTCAATGTTTCAATATGCCTACCAGACTCAAGCTGGCAGCCACTTTTATCGGCCAATCAAGATAGCAGCCACTTTTTTCCAGCAGCCAATTTTGACGATATGTCTAAAAACCAAAAAACTGCATGAGACTCAAACGTTCCAAAAATCGCTAAATCTTAGTTAAATGCAATCTAACAGCGGAAATCGACAATTTCACGGTTTCTGCTCATTTCTAAAGCATTTCATTCCGTTTTAAATATGTATGTTAGCGGTCTGTCCTTTATTTGACATTCGATAATTGATATTCAATATCCAACCGACTGCTAGCCGTCGGTTCAATATTTAAATTTAGTTGAAAATCACTATAAAGCCTAAGGGAAAAGATACCATTCTATGACCCCTTCAAGCTGTCATAAATTTTCGTTGTCCTCGAATATAAACCCTGATACAAGTTGTATATTTGTCTTTATGTTATATAGATTTTTATCAATAAAACATTACAGAGGATTCACCAAAGATGTAATTTAATATATAAAATATGAAACAAAATCCAATTACTCCAGAAACATATAGAAATAAACAT
The DNA here is from genome assembly GCF_965363235.1 of Mytilus galloprovincialis. NCBI lineage: Eukaryota > Metazoa > Mollusca > Bivalvia > Mytilida > Mytilidae > Mytilus > Mytilus galloprovincialis. The sequence continues at coordinate 80,911,700 of NC_134842.1, read as the reverse complement.
AGAAATACTTATGGAAAGCCGAAAAAGAAAAGAAATTAATAGTGAACAGCTACCAGAGACTGCTTAAATGAAGGTGACCACCCTAAGACGACTTTGGACCTCTGTGGTGGCCAGACGGCTAGGTCCGGTTCGGAACTTTGCCGTTGGTATATGCCGAAAAGTACCGAATGTATGCACATGGTTAAAACGGAAAATTACGTTAAGGGGCACCTTTGAACTTCTGTGGTGGCCAGACGGGCCCGGATCCCAGAAAAATATTTAAGTGGGAAATAGCTTGGGTCAATACCTTTAAAATGAGCTAGGTCCGGTTCGGAACTTTGCCGTAGGGATATGTCGAGGAGTACCGAATGTGTGGTTGATATGGAAAATACGTAAATGGGCAACTTTGAACCTCTGTGGTGGCCAGACGGGCCCGGATCCCAGAAAAATATTTAAGTGGTGAATAGCTTGGGTCAATACCTTTAAAATGAGCTAGGTCCGGTTCGGAACTTTGCCGTTGGTATATGCCGAAAAGTACCGAATGTATGCATATGGTTAAAACGGAAAATTACGTTAAGGGGCACCTTTGAACCTCTGTGGTGGTCAGACGGGCCCGGATCCCAGAAAAATATTTAAGTGGGGAATAGCTTGGGTCAATACCTTCAAAATGAGCTAGGTCCGGTTCGGAACTTTGCCGTTGGTATATGCCGAGAAGTACCGAATGTATGCATATGGTTAAAACGGAAAATTACGTTAAGGGGCACCTTTGAACCTCTGTGGTGGCCAGACGGGCCCGGATCCCAGAAAAATATTTAAGTCGGGAATAGCTTGGGTCAATACCTTTAAAATGAGCTAGGTCCGGTTCGGAACTTTGCCGTAGGGATATGTCGAGGAGTACCGAATGTGTAGTTGATATGGAAAATACGTAGATGGGCAACTTTGAACCTCTGTGGTGGCCAGACGGGCCCGGATCCCAGAAAAATATTTAAGTGGTGAATAGCTTGGGTCAATACCTTGAAAATGAGCTAGGTCCGGTTCGGAACTTTGCCGTTGGTATATGCCGAAAAGTACCGAATGTATGCATATGGTTAAAACGGGAAATTACGTTAAGGGGCACCTTTGAACCTCTGTGGTGGTCAGACGGGCCCGGATCCCAGAAAAATATTTAAGTGGGGAATAGCTTGGGTCAATACCTTCAAAATGAGCTAGGTCCGGTTCGGAACTTTGCCGTTGGTATATGCCGAAAAGTACCGAATGTATGCATATGGTTAAAACGGAAAATTACGTTAAGGGGCACCTTTGAACCTCTGTGGTGGCCAGACGGGCCCGGATCCCAGAAAAATATTTAAGTGGGGAATAGCTTGGGTCAATACCTTTAAAATGAGCTAGGTCCTGTTCGGAACTTTGCCGTAGGGATATGTCGAGGAGTACCGAATTTGTGGTTGATATGGAAAATACGTAAATGGGCAACTTTGAACCTCTGTGGTGGCCAGACGGGCCCGGATCCCAGAAAAATATTTAAGTGTTGAATAGCTTGGGTCAATACCTTTAAAATGAGCTAGGTCCGGTTCGGAACTTTGCCGTTGGTATATGCCGAAAAGTACCGAATGTATGCATATGGTTAAAACGGAAAATTACGTTAAGGGGCACCTTTGAACCTCTGTCGTGGCCAGACGGGCCCGGATCCCAGAAAAATATTTAAGTGGGGAATAGCTTGGGTCAATACCTTTAATATGAGCTAGGTCCGGTTCGGAACTTTGCCGTAGGGATATGTCGAGGAGTACCGAATGTGTGGTTGATATGGAAAATACGTAAATGGGCAACTTTGAACCTCTGTGGTGGCCAGACGGGCCCGGATCCCAGAAAAATATTTAAGTGGTGAATAGCTTGGGTCAATACCTTTAAAATGAGCTAGGTCCGGTTCGGAACTTTGCCGTTGGTATATGCCGAAAAGTACCGAATGTATGCATATGGTTAAAACGGAAAATTACGTTAAGGGGCACCTTTGAACCTCTGTCGTGGCCAGACGGGCCCGGATCCCAGAAAAATATTTAAGTGGGGAATAGCTTGGGTCAATACCTTTAAAATGAGCTAGGTCCGGTTCGGAACTTTGCCGTAGGGATATGTCGAGGAGTACCGAATGTGTGGTTGATATGGAAAATACGTAAATGGGCAACTTTGAACCTCTGTGGTGGCCAGACGGGCCCGGATCCCAGAAAAATATTTAAGTGGTGCATAGCTTGGGTCAATACCTTAAAAATGAGCTAGGTCCGGTTCGGAACTTTGCCGTTGGTATATGCCGAAAAGTACCGAATGTATGCATATGGTTAAAACGGAAAATTACGTTAAGGGGCACCTTTGAACTTCTGTGGTGGCCAGACGGGCCCGGATCCCAGAAAAATATTTAAGTGGGGAATAGCTTGGGTCAATACCTTTAAAATGAGCTAGGTCCGGTTCGGAACTTTGCCGTAGGGATATGTCGAGGAGTACCGAATGTGTGGTTGATATGGAAAATACGTAAATGGGCAACTTTGAACCTCTGTGGTGGCCAGACGGGCCCGGATCCCAAAAAAATATTTAAGTGGTGAATAGCTTGGGTCAATACCTTTAAAATGAGCTAGGTCCGGTTCGGAACTTTGCCGTTGGTATATGCCGAAAAGTACCGAATGTATGCATATGGTTAAAACGGAAAATTACGTTAAGGGGCACCTTTGAACCTCTGTGGTGGTCAGACGGGCCCGGATCCCAGAAAAATATTTAAGTGGGGAATAGCTTGGGTCAATACCTTCAAAATGAGCTAGGTCCGGTTCGGAACTTTGCCGTTGGTATATGCCGAGAAGTACCGAATGTATGCATATGGTTAAAACGGAAAATTACGTTAAGGGGCACCTTTGAACCTCTGTGGTGGCCAGACGGGCCCGGATCCCAGAAAAATATTTAAGTGGGGAATAGCTTGGGTCAATACCTTCAAAATGAGTTAGGTCCGGTTCGGAACTTTGCCGTTGGTATATGCCGAAAAGTACCGAATGTATGCATATGGTTAAAACGGAAAATTACGTTAAGGGGCACCTTTGAACCTCTGTGGTGGCCAGACGGGCCCGGATCCCAGAAAAATATTTAAGTGGGGAATAGCTTGGGTCAATACCTTTAAAATGAGCTAGGTCCGGTTCGGAACTTTGTCGTAGGGATATGTCGAGGAGTACCGAATGTGTGGTTGATATGGAAAATACGTAAATGGGCAACTTTGAACCTCTGTGGTGGCCAGACGGGCCCGGATCCCAGAAAAATATTTAAGTGGTGAATAGCTTGGGTCAATACCTTTAAAATGAGCTAGGTCCGGTTCGGAACTTTGCCGTTGGTATATGCCGAAAAGTACCGAATGTATGCATATGGTTAAAACGGAAAATTACGTTAAGGGGCACCTTTGAACATCTGTGGTGGCCAGACGGGCCCGGATCCCAGAAAAATATTTAAGTGGGGAATAGCTTGGGTCAATACCTTTAAAATGAGCTAGGTCCGGTTCGGAACTTTGCCGTAGGGATATGTCGAGGAGTACCGAATGTGTGGTTGATATGGAAAATACGTAGATGGGCAACTTTGAACCTCTGTGGTGGCCAGACGGGCCCGGATCCCAGAAAAATATTTAAGTGGTGAATAGATTGGGTCAATACCTTGAAAATGAGCTAGGTCCGGTTCGGAACTTTGCCGTTGGTATATGCCGAAAAGTACCGAATGTATGCATATGGTTAAAACGGAAAATTACGTTAAGGGGCACCTTTGAACCTCTGTGGTGGCCAGACGGGCCCGGATCCCAGAAAAATATTTAAGTGGGGAATAGCTTGGGTCAATACCTTTAAAATGAGCTAGGTCCGGTTCGGAACTTTGCCGTAGGGATATGTCGAGGAGTACCGAATGTGTGGTTGATATGGAAAATACGTAGATGGGCAACTTTGAACCTCTGTGGTGGCCAGACGGGCCCGGATCCCAGAAAAATATTTAAGTGGTGAATAGCTTGGGTCAATACCTTTAAAATGAGCTAGGTCCGGTTCGGAACTTTGCCGTAGGTATATGCCGAAAAGTACCGAATGTATGCATATGGTTAAAACGGAAAATTACGTTAAGGGGCACCTTTGAACCTCTGTGGTGGCCAGACGGGCCCGGATCCCAGAAAAATATTTAAGTGGGGAATAGCTTGGGTCAATACCTTTAAAATGAGCTAGGTCCTGTTCGGAACTTTGCCGTAGGGATATGTCGAGGAGTACCGAATGTGTGGTTGATATGGAAAATACGTAAATGGGCAACTTTGAACCTCTGTGGTGGCCAGACGGGCCCGGATCCCAGAAAAATATTTAAGTGGTGAATAGCTTGGGTCAATACCTTTAAAATGAGCTAGGTCCGGTTCGGAACTTTGCCGTTGGTATATGCCGAAAAGTACCGAATGTATGCATATGGTTAAAACGGAAAATTACGTTAAGGGGCACCTTTGAACTTCTGTGGTGGCCAGACGGGCCCGGATCCCAGAAAAATATTTAAGTGGGGAATAGCTTGGGTCAATACCTTTAAAATGAGCTAGGTCCGGTTCGGAACTTTGCCGTAGGGATATGTCGAGGAGTACCGAATGTGTGGTTGATATGGAAAATACGTAAATGGGCAACTTTGAACCTCTGTGGTGGCCAGACGGGCCCGGATCCCAGAAAAATATTTAAGTGGTGAATAGCTTGGGTCAATACCTTTAAAATGAGCTAGGTCCGGTTCGGAACTTTGCCGTTGGTATATGCCGAGAAGTACCGAATGTATGCATATGGTTAAAACGGAAAATTACGTTAAGGGGCACCTTTGAACCTCTGTGGTGGCCAGACGGGCCCGGATCCCAGAAAAATATTTAAGTGGGGAATAGCTTGGGTCAATACCTTTAAAATGAGCTAGGTCCTGTTCGGAACTTTGCCGTAGGGATATGTCGAGGAGTACCGAATGTGTGGTTGATATGGAAAATACGTAAATGGGCAACTTTGAACCTCTGTGGTGGCCAGACGGGCCCGGATCCCAGAAAAATATTTAAGTGGTGAATAGCTTGGGTCAATACCTTTAAAATGAGCTAGGTCCGGTTCGGAACTTTGCCGTTGGTATATGCCGAAAAGTACCGAATGTATGCATATGGTTAAAACGGAAAATTACGTTAAGGGGCACCTTTGAACCTCTGTGGTGGCCAGACGGGCCCGGATCCCAGAAAAATATTTAAGTGGGGAATAGCTTGGGTCAATACCTTTAAAATGAGCTAGGTCCGGTTCGGAACTTTGCCGTAGGGATATGTCGAGGAGTACCGAATGTGTGGTTGATATGGAAAATACGTAGATGGGCAACTTTGAACCTCTGTGGTGGCCAGACGGGCCCGGATCCCAGAAAAATATTTAAGTGGTGAATAGCTTGGGTCAATACCTTGAAAATGAGCTAGGTCCGGTTCGGAACTTTGCCGTTGGTATATGCCGAAAAGTACCGAATGTATGCATATGGTTAAAACGGAAAATTACGTTAAGGGGCACCTTTGAACCTCTGTGGTGGCCAGACGGGCCCGGATCCCAGAAAAATATTTAAGTGGGGAATAGCTTGGGTCAATACCTTTAAAATGAGCTAGGTCCGGTTCGGAACTTTGCCGTAGGGATATGTCGAGGAGTACCGAATGTGTGGTTGATATGGAAAATACGTAGATGGGCAACTTTGAACCTCTGTGGTGGCCAGACGGGCCCGGATCCCAGAAAAATATTTAAGTGGTGAATAGCTTGGGTCAATACCTTGAAAATGAGCTAGGTCCGGTTCGGAACTTTGCCGTAGGTATATGCCGAAAAGTACCGAATGTATGCATATGGTTAAAACGGAAAATTACGTTAAGGGGCACCTTTGAACCTCTGTGGTGGCCAGACGGGCCCGGATCCCAGAAAAATATTTAAGTGGGGAATAGCTTGGGTCAATACCTTTAAAATGAGCTAGGTCCTGTTCGGAACTTTGCCGTAGGGATATGTCGAGGAGTACCGAATGTGTGGTTGATATGGAAAATACGTAAATGGGCAACTTTGAACCTCTGTGGTGGCCAGACGGGCCCGGATCCCAGAAAAATATTTAAGTGGTGAATAGCTTGGGTCAATACCTTTAAAATGAGCTAGGTCCGGTTCGGAACTTTGCCGTTGGTATATGCCGAAAAGTACCGAATGTATGCATATGGTTAAAACGGAAAATTACGTTAAGGGGCACCTTTGAACCTCTGTCGTGGCCAGACGGGCCCGGATCCCAGAAAAATATTTAAGTGGGGAATAGCTTGGGTCAATACCTTTAAAATGAGCTAGGTCCGGTTCGGAACTTTGCCGTAGGGATATGTCGAGGAGTACCGAATGTGTGGTTGATATGGAAAATACGTAAATGGGCAACTTTGAACCTCTGTGGTGGCCAGACGGGCCCGGATCCCAGAAAAATATTTAAGTGGTGAATAGCTTGGGTCAATACCTTTAAAATGAGCTAGGTCCGGTTCGGAACTTTGCCGTTGGTATATGCCGAAAAGTACCGAATGTATGCATATGGTTAAAACGGAAAATTACGTTAAGGGGCACCTTTGAACCTCTGTGGTGGTCAGACGGGCCCGGATCGCAGAAAAATATTTAAGTGGGGAATAGTTAGGGTCAATACCTTCAAAATGAGCTAGGTCCGGTTCGGAACTTTGCCGTTGGTATATGCCGAAAAGTACCGAATGTATGCATATGGTTAAAACGGAAAATTACGTTAAGGGGCACCTTTGAACCTCTGTGGTGGCCAGACGGGCCCGGATCCCAGGAAAATATTTAAGTGGTGAATAGCTTGAATCAATACCTTTAAAATAAGCTAGGTCCGGTTCGGAACTTTGACGTAGGGATATGTCGAGGAGTACCGAATGTGTGGTTGATATGGAAAATACGTAAATGGGCAACTCTGGACCTCTGTGGTGGCCAGACGGGCCCGGATCCCAGAAAAATATTTAAGTGGCAAATAGCTTGGATCAATACCTTTAAAATGAGCTAGGTTCGGTTCGGAACTTTGCCGTAGGGATATGTCGAGGAGTACCGAATGTGTGGTTGGTATGGAAAATACGTAAATTGGCAACTTTGAACCTCTGTGGTGTCCAGACGGGCCCGGATCCCAGAAAAATATTTAAGTGGCAAATAGCTTGGATCAATACCTTTAAAATGAGCTAGGTTCGGTTCGGAACTTTGCCGTAGGGATATGTCGAGGAGTACCGAATGTGTGGTTGGTATGGAAAATACGTAAATTGGCAACTTTGAACCTCTGTGGTGTCCAGACGGGCCCGGATCCCAGAAAAATATTTAAGTGGGGAATAGCTTGGGTCAATACCTGTAAAATGAGCTAGGTCCGGTTCCGAACCTTGCCGTTGGTATATGCCGAAAAGTACCGAATGTACGCATATGGTTAATACGGAAAATTACGTTAAGGGGCACCTTTGAACCTCTGTGGTGGCCAGACGGGCCCGGATCCCAGAAAAATATTTAAGTGGCAAATAGCTTGAATCAAAACCTTTGAAATGAGGTAGGTCTGGTTCGGAACTTTGCCGTAGGGATATGTCGAGGAGTACCGAATGTGTGGTTAATACGGAAATTGACGTTAAGGGGCACCCTTGAACCTCTTTAGTGGCCAGACGGGCCCGGATCCCAGAAAATATTTAAGTTGGTAATAGCTTTGGTCAGTACCTTTAAAATCAGCCAGGTCCGGTTCGGAACTTTGCCGTAGGGATATGTCGAGGAATACCGAATGTATTGTTGATATAGAAAATACATGTACGTAAATGGACAATTTTGAACCTCTTTTGTGGCCAGACAGTGCCGGTTCCCAGAAAAATTTTGAAGAGGCGAATAGCTCGGGTCAATACCTTTAAAATGAGATAGGTCTGGTTCGGAACTTTGCCGTAGAGATAAGCCTAGGATTTCCGAAAGCATGTGTGGTTAATATGAAAAGTACGTTAAGGCACACCTTTGAATCCCTATAATGGCCAATATCTTTCATTAGTACAACACCTCCAAATATAGATAAATTAAGATGGCTTCTTATAATGCTAGTAAAAAAGAACACGAATATAAAGTGTATGGAACTTGTTTGGTAACCTTCTTTCATTGAAACAGGTTAAATTTAAAGTAGGGGACGGACACCTTTTTAAACTTTAATGAAAAGAATGTTTAAAAAGGTGGACCGAGAAAAGTCTTAACTGGTGTCCCAAGTATTAAACACTTAAGCCCAAAGGTATCACATCAAGGATTTTACTAACGAAAAAGTACAAAGTTCTTTTTATGAACCTTAACTTAAAAGACGGTTCAGGATTTGAACCGCATCGGAAAGGTCTTGCGAAAACAAAACAGGTGTGGGTGAAAGAGGTCTTTGTTGCATGAAAAGGGTAACCTAAGTCCTTAAACTCTTGATTCAAACAATAAGATTTGCAGTACCAACCTTTTAGCAAGTATAGGCTTTGACAATTTGCCCAAGATTATAACGGATACTTTCGTTATGCGAGTATTAATGTGGTGAAGGATTAAACATCTGGACTACGTCTTTACCAAATGATAAACCACTAACGAATTTTAATCTCCCACCAGCATGTTTCGATAAAATACACATCCTCAGACTCTCTAGATTTTCCTTGTTTTGGTCTTAAGCTTCTATTGACAACTAAAGTTTCAAGAGTTCATCAATGTTTTATGTGTCGAGTTTTTAATCTGATTTACCTCGAGTTCTTGGTGCAGAGTGGTCTTTAACTCATCTACCTTTTTCTCGAGTTCTTTAATGACTGTATCATATTTTTTCTCTAGTCGTTTTATATCTCTCTTTATCTGGTTACACGCGGATTGTAATTTTAATTCTAACGGTTTCCGTATTATTATTATAAGATTTAATGTTAGTAATAGGATTGTTGTTCATGTTCAATTCTTCAAGCAATTGACTCCTATGTATTTCTCAATTTCCATAAAGTCCAATTTTATCTGTCTTGGAAACTTCATCAAGGTTTTCCTTCAGACAACAATTGTGACAATTACAAACAAAAGTGTCCACAGACCACTGGTGCTCTTATCTGAAGTTCATCGGTGATGTAGTAGATCTTAAGTTTCAAGTAATTTACCATTACGTAAGGGGGAATTAAAGTCCGTAAGAATGAAAAGACGCTTTGTTTGTTGTCGTCTTAAACTAACACGTCCAATGGGTTCCAGGTCTCATAATGGAAGGGTTAAAAGGTTATCAAACATGTCTTGCAATCGTTAAATGTAATGTTCTGTCAATTGACTTGTTTCTTCGTTCCTTTAGCTTTCCTGGTGTGTTGACCATCACCCATTCGATATTAACACATCTTGTAAACATCCATACAAAGTTAGCCATCATTTGACCACCACATGCATACCAATCATTTTTGTTGTTGTTGACGTTGGTCGGAATTCGAAAACGGGTTGTCCATACAATAGTTTGATGTGTCAATCTTGTTTTGAATGTGAGATGTGTCTTTGTAAAAGTCGTCGGTTTAAATTTAATAGGCTTAACTATCAGTGTCGGTAAACAATTGTCGAACTTTGTTCCCTTTGGTTTACGCAAGTCCAAATGAATGTCGTACATTTAAAATCTTTGAAATGTCGAAGATAATTGCGCCTTAGTACACAGGCTTGTTAAACTTTAGTTTGGTTTTCTTTATGTTTACTACTACCATGGACTCGTTATACACCACGAATTGATCACAGTTGGGTGTAGCTATTAGTTTCAACGGTTGCTTATTAGTAGTCATTAATATTATATTCACCCGTTAACGTGTGTTTTCCATGGTATTTTCAAACATTGAGTTGTTCATCAGTTTAAAGGAATACTTTTCAGATACGATGCTGGCTATGATTCTAAGGTTAGTGTTCAGGTCAATAAAAATTTTAAGCCAAATTGATTGTTAAAGTTTTGACACACGATGCACTTTGGTTAATACCAACCATTGGAAACAACACTGTTTCAAATTTCAAAAAAACAAAATTAACACATGTAGTACATGAACATAGTCAGCCACACTAATGTGTTTATTATTAAGTCGGTCAGCAGATAGTAGTTGTGTTTTCGTCATGTCGTAATGACCCTTCATGAAATCGTAAGATAAACATTTTATTTTTAATTATTTATCATAAATTCATTATTCTACCTAAATCACGACTTTCATACCTTAAATTTGTTCAACTTTAAATTCTAAGTTAAATATATAAGGTGTCGGACGAATTTAACATAAACTTACACGAATCAATGAAAAGCATTTCTTACCGGTAATTGACAGTCTAAGTTACATTTTTTTATGTGCTGCACCACGATACTTACCTGTCGAACGCTCGTGATCACGCACTTTGTCTTCACCTAATTCATCATCGCACATGTGACAATCTTAACTCGCTGTAAAACATTGGGATCTTCTTCAGTCATCACCAGGTCTTTTATCAATGTAGATGTCTGCAATCGCCTTCATTATCTCTTCCATACAATCCACAAATCTCTGAACAATGTCTTCCAGTGAGTACAGTTTTGTTTCTTTATATCCCCTATGCACAGTGTAGATACTATTCTGTACGCTATCCGGAAGTCGCGATTTTCGAAGCGATGATTTCTAACTGGCTAACAGGACGGTTTTGCCTACGGTAACTTTTCTCATCATTTGTTTACTCCTATATCTACAAAGTGCTTTGAACATCTTCGAGGTATATATAGCATCATAAATATGAGTAACTGTAACAAAAACATGCATTAGAATATAAAATATACGTGTGCATCACATCAACTTGGTAGAAAAAAATGAAATCGATGGACAATTTTGCTCTCGTAGTACAAAGCAAATAATATTTTAATGCAAATATGTGTATCAGTTTACAGTTAAATATATACTGTTTCAATATTCTTTTCGTATTTAAGTAGAATATTCGTATTTCCCATAAAAAATATGTTTTCCTTGAGGATCCTAAAATAAATTACTGTACGATCAGTCTAGAACTGACTGTATTCTAGAAGAGATTTCAGATTTTTTGACTGTATGACCAGTCGTGATTTTGAAGAAAAAACAACAGCAATTTGAAGGTATATATGTGTATATGTGATATTATGAACTATCCAGGGACGTGTAATTACTTTCATCAGACAATTCAAATATATGTCTGATGAATTTTTTAGACGGCAAAATAATTGCATTTTTGTGCCATCAGTCTTATTTAAAATCAAATGCCTAGAAAGTAATACATGATTCGCTTGTGGACTTTGTAATAGTGTATCGTTACAGTTATCTGTTTAGCTATTACATTTTTAAAGATTATTTATACCGTATGCCGTTGACCAATTGATGATAACATAAATCAAGCCTGTCTCTTTTAATATAACAAAAAATGGATAAAGACAGCTTTGCATAGGGGGATAATTCATGTGATATAATTTTGGTAAGTTTACAGAAATAGAAGGTCCATATATAATGCATTAATCGAGTAAAAATGGAACAATTTCAGAAAACTTTAATAATTGGTTTAGGAGGTGTTGGAAATACCTGATGGGTGCCCCCATATAATGCAATGTTCAAGTCCGTATCTTATATAAAGTAACCCCATAAAAGATTTTTACTAAAATTCGAAATGGACGGTGCACAATACAGTCGTTATCATTTATGATAAGGAAACCGAATAAGATTAATTATAGTTATATCAGTGACGGATTAAAAAAAGGGGATCCGGCAGTTTGAAACTATCAATGCATTTGTATGGGAACATATATTTGGAATCCCCTTTTCTCCTGGATTGGACCCCCTCTCCATTTAAAAATGTCCGGAACCCCCAATGTATATTAAGTGGTTAATGAGGAGATGCGCTTACAAAACCGGCGAAACATATTGTACCGGTCCAACGGACGAACGGAAAGACGGACTTCTTTATCACTATAACCCCCGCTTGACAAAGTGGTGTACAACTGAGTGTCAAAGAGACAGCTCTACATCTTAATCAAAGTGAAGGAACTGTGATCAATTATAGGCTACGGTACGGCCTCGAATGTGTGTAAATACATGCATTTTTATATAACTAAATCTGTGTGTTTGTACAATTTTAAGTATAACGGAGGACATTTCTGAAACTTATATACTAGTATACATCAAACCTCCCTCTTATTTTAGCAACATTTTAACATCCTTATACTTAATGTAGTAAGTCGAGTACACCCTATCAAGCTAAAACATGTTTCATAAGTTTTCAGGATGTGAATGTATTGAAATATATTTGTGTTATTTAGAAAAATGCCACCTTCTGATGTATCGTAAATAACTTTGAAATCACCACTAGAATACAGTGACATAAAGACTGATCATACAGTTTTAAAATATACAAGCGAGACTGATCGTACAGTGAAAAATTCAAACAAGTGTAATTTTCTTATTTCTGGCTTCAAAGATCTGGTTGAAACTTTTACCACCACTTGAAATATACATTTAGTTAATTAAGTCAAGTTTTTACTTTAATTTGTACACTAAGGGGGTAACAAGATTGTTTTTAGGTTCGCCGACTAATTATTCTTAGTGATGCACTTGAAAATCTCTTGATTAAGGCAAAGATACGAATAATGAATGTGCGGAATTTAATTCTAAACCATTTGAGAATATCGATGTCGGCTGAATTAATCATTAAGCAATGTACAGATGATCAACTTACCGTTTAATTCAGTATACCCATCAAATTTAAAATGTGATCCGAAAAGTTCTCGCTTCGAAAATCGCGACTTCCGGATAGCGTACAGAATAGTATCTACACTGTGCTATGAGCATACTGGACACGGTAGTCAAACCAGAAGGTGTATTTTGTTAGTTAACATCCGTGTAAGCTTTTAGTTTGTCAGGTTGGCAAGTGTCTATCTGTTCTTAGCTACATTGAATGTCAGCATAAATAACATAAGAAAATCGCATTTTACGTTGGTACTATGTTGTAACATATTGTAATGGTATCTTCTTCTGGAATTTCGATTTTCACTCCATTCATCATATCACAATACATTAAATGTTCGTCTAAAAAGTCTTACTTTAACAACGATTGAAACATCTTCGACAAAAACACTTTACCATTGTGGGATGACACTATGGGACTTAACAAATGTGATAATAGTTATCAAAGTACCAGGATTATAATTGTGTACGCCAAACGCGCGTTTCGTCTACATAAGACTCATCAGTGACGCTCATATCAAAATATTTATAAAGCCAAACAAGTAGAAAGTTGAAGAGCATTTAGGATCCAAAATTCCAAAAAGTTGTGCCAAATACGGCTTAGGTAATCTATTCCTGGGATAAGAAAATCCTTAGTTTTTCGAAAAATTCAGTTTTGTAAACGGGAAATTTATAAAAATGACGACAATATTGATATTCATGTCAACACCGAAGTGTTGACTACTGGGCTGGTAATACCCTCGGGGACGAAACGTCCACCAGCAGTGGCATCGACCCAGTGGTGTATATAGTTATCAAAGTTCCAGAATTATAATTATGTACGCCAGACGCGCGTTTCGTCTACTTAAGACTCATCAGTGACGCTCATGTCAAAATATTTATAAAGCCAAACAAGTACAAAGTTGAAGAGCATTTAGGATCCAAAATTCCAAAAAGTTGTGCCAAATACGGCTTAGGTATCTATTCCTGGGATAAGAAAATCCTTAGTTTTTCGAAAAATTCAGTTTTGTAAAACGGGAAATTTATAAAAATGACCACAATATTGATATTCATCTCAACACCGAAGTGTTGACTACTGGGCTGGTAATACCCTCGGGGACGAAACGTCCACCAGAAGTAGCATCGACCCAGTGGTGTAAATAGTTATCAAAGTACCAGGATTATAATTTTGTACGCCAGACGCGCGTTTCGTCTACATAAGACTCATCAGTGACGCTCATATCAAAATATTTATAAAGCCAAACAAGTACAATGTTGAAGAGCATTTAGGATCCAAAATTCCAAAAAGTTGTGCCAAATACGGCTAATGTAATCTATTCCTGGAATAAGAAAATCCTTAGTTTTTCGAAAAATTCAGTTTTGTAAACGGGAAATTTATAAAAATGACCGCAATATTGATATTCATGTAAACACCGAAGTGTTGACTACTGGGCTGGTAATACCCTCGGGGACGAAACGTCCACCAGCAGTGGCATCGACCCAGTGGTGTAAATAGTTATCAAAGTACCAGGATTATAATTTTGTACGCCAGACGCGCGTTTCGTCTACATAAGACTCATCAGTGACGCTCATATCAAAATATTTATAAAGCCAAACAAGTACAAACTTTTTATCCAACAGTAATGATGTTTAGTAGCATTGGTTAAATACAACGTGTTTGTGTGAGTTCTATTCTTTCTGATGTTTTTTGAATTTTTAACGGGTACTTTTTTGTATTTTTTGTATTGACTCACTCGTAAAATGTACTTTTCTGATCCACCTATTCATGATGTGATTGTGAGAATACAGCTCACGTTAATAATGGCCTTCGTCTGTACTAGTTTTACTGAAAGGCGTAGGTAAGACTCAAACTTCAGGGATACAATTTATTCATATGAAGGTGTACTTCTACAATATGACTAACGTTCACTCACTTCCATCACGCATGCAAGTTGCTATGCTTTCTTTTGCCTTTTCTATCGTTACTGTTAGTTCAGTGTCTTGGTGGTTGATTCAGTAATACTAACTTGCCATGCTTGAGTTCACCTTAAAAGTGGAATCACTGTCACCTGTTGCAAGGTTTTTTTACCAACTGTACTAGAAGCACCTTCGATGCCTACTTTAAGTTGTCTTCTGAAATTTTACGAATCAAATGTATGTAAAGCACTTCGACTTGCCTTAAAAATGAATTAACAAATGGTTCAATAAACACTGTAGTTCTTTTCTACCATCTTTCATCTTAATAACAGGTTTCTTAGCTTTGTCTTGTTGCAGTCCTTTTTCCTTTATCTTGATCTATATATAAGGTATACCACGTTTCTTTGCTTTTAGTATTAATTCATTTTTAGTGAACACTTCTGTATGGGGTAACACTTGATGCGTTTTGTCTTCAATAAGCTTTACCAACACGTCTTTTGGGTTTATACTATATCCTTTTAACCCCAAATCCTTTGTTTACCGTTATTTGTAAATGACCCTTTGGTATTGTCTTTATAAACCTAGCGCAACCTCTTTATTATGTAGAGCATGTATATTAACTGACAATATAGGCGTACCCGATATGTTTTTGTTTGTTAATGCCATTGTTTATTTAATACTTACACACATATGTCTTTTATGATTATTTTTTTTTCAATTTTACACCCCTAACCACCACTTGTAATTTTTTTAATCTAATGTTTACTAGATGTGAAAAGAAAAATCAGGACACGTACTACTACGCGGTTTTCTGTCTAATAAGGGTATAGGCAGTCGTACTTATGATGAACGGTCCTTCCAACGTTCTTGTTTCGTAATACAACCCACTACAAGCCCACACTTTAACTGTGACCCGTTTTATTGACTTCAAGATTAGTAGGTAAGTATCACAAATTATTTCATCCCCACTTGTAGTGTCAATAATTTGGTTCACCTCACTTGTTGGCAGGTCCTTCCATTTTTGTTTGTCTTTTGTGTCAAAGGTATTCAGATCAATTAAGAAATAATATTGATTATAAGATGCCTTCATAATCCTAAATATTCCTATATTCTGTTTTTTTTCAATTTAAAAAACACCACCCGTACTCCTATTCAAATTCTAACCCTAACACCCCTTACCCTAACACACCTTACTCTAAAACCTTAAACAGCTTAATGAGCAGTTTTAAATCAGACTTCTTTAACTTTTACACCATTATGCTTATTTACCTGTATAATGTTACGTCATAACTTTTACTTACTAATATGACGTCACTTTTTTCACTGTCACCTTCCTACTTTCACGTTCACTGTTAATTACTAAAATTGAAAGTGTTGCAGCATTCTCTATTCTACACCACTGGTATGAACCCAGGCTATTCACTACTTTTTTTTTATATAATCCAGAGCCATCTGCATTACAGTGGTTCCGAAATTCATATAACGTATCTAACTTACAAACCACATATTCGGAACATCTTAGCATATCCTTACGGCAAAGTTCCGACTTAATATTTTTCTGGGATCATGGCAATCCTGATCACAATTGGGGTTAAAAGTTGTGCCTTAACATATTTTCATAATAATCATGTCAGAAAATACACAAATACAAACATTATGCTATGGTAACGTTGTTACCATAACGCTATAGTGAGTGACGTTATTGTATTATTGATTAGCTATCATGACGATTAAACGTATATAGAACACACAACGCATTTATTGAGATTTTTAAACATTTATGGTGCCGTGACGGACGTTAAAGGCAATACGTGTCGGCAACAGAGCAGCATTGACGAAGCTATGGATCAAATTCGAGGAGCTGAAAGAGAATCATGAAAACGTCAAAATGGAGGAATTCAAAGCCATAGAGTATGCCGTAACCCAGAAAAAGAAGATTATTCATGATTTAAACGAGAAGATGAAAGAAATCCAACACGAGGATCACATTGAACAAGAAATTACAGACTCGGATGAGTATATGCTTGATTTAGACAGTAAACTAAAGCAAATACGAAAACTTAAGCAAACAATCAAATCCCCCAACAATAATTCTAAGTTAAAAGAAAGTAAACAATGAACGCTAACACTGAATGCTATATACCTACATCAAACGCTATTTATACAAACACATCAGCCGTTTACATGCTAAACACTAGAAAACGAATTCCATCGGAGGAAAATCCTACCGGAAATCAATCAAGCAACTTTATTGGTCCGATTTTACAATCATACAATACTCAGGAAGATTGTTCGTATATACAACCACCAGCCCAACTACCAAATGTATTTAGTAATGTAAATCATAGATTATTTTAATTAGATTAGCCACATTTTGACGGGTATGTTTGCAGTTGAGCACATTTTGGGACTTTTACGAATGTACCATACCCTAAAATAGTAGCCCTACACCATTACAGAAATTTAGTTATCTGAAAGCCCAGCTTATAAGAACCGCCGCCCAAACCATAGCAGGATTTGCGCTTATGCACACCAATTATGAGACAGCCGTTTGTTTGCTAAGGATATGTGCGAGGATTAGAGTCACTTTGTCAAACACCTGAGATGTATGGTTCGCTTTAGTTTTGGACAAGTTACCGATTGACATGAGAAAATATATTGCAAGAAAACGATGGAGATATAACTTGATATTGAAAAATCTACGAATAGCAATAACTAAAGAGATTGAAATACTTAAAGCTGGCGAAGGAGTCGTGAATTCAGACATATTGTACGCCACTGCACTTATTTATGGGTACGCAATCACATTCATACAAGAGCGAATTCAAAGACACACGTAAGATGGTAAATACACATACATGTATATTTTTTTTAGCTGAGCACTATCCGGCGGAGTGCCCTGAAGTAACAGAAGTAAACATAAGAAATCAAATTGTAAAACAGAAACAGTTATGCTTTAACTGTAAAGGTTCACACTAAATAGCCGCATGCCACTCTACTGAACGATGCAAAAAGTTTAACGGAATACATCATACTAGCATATGTAAAGGAAAAGAGGTAATTCCAGGTATGACACCGCAGCCTACAATACAATAGTCAGCAATCAACGTAGCTGAAACACCAAACGAGACTACAGTAATGTATCCATCACATCAGAGTCACGACATTCTTCCGAAAACAACAACTGCACCAGTTGTAAATAACGACCAAGAACTAGAAAGTAACATCTTATTTGACGAGGGAGCACAACCTTCTTCAATTTTATAACTCAGAAATTAACTGATAAATTAGAAATAAATCCTACAGAAAAAGTAAGCATTCATCCGTCTGTGATTTGAAATTTATCCCAGAAGGTTCACAACTTAGACACTGCAACAATACAGTTACAGACCGACACAGAAGAAAAAGTCCACATCGACACACTCATTGTTCCAGAGATTGCCGTTCCGATTGAAAACAAGATTTCACAGACTACAAGGAACTTTCCACTTTTAAACTTAAGTACAGAACGTTTCGAAATTGACTTACTCATAGGCACCGACTACTACTGGTAAATTATCGAGGACAGAGTTATAAGAGGAAAATGACCAATCGTTGTACAGTCAAAGTTCTGATGTGTGTTATCAGGACTAATCAATAGAAACATCCACCATCCGACAACATCTATAGCTCTGGTAAACGTCATTGAAGACAAGAACACAGCGAAAAAGGAAAGTCCACGGCAAAGTTGCTATGGAAACATGACCGTTCAGATGATATACCTTCAGGCACGACCGTTGCCAAAAGAAGACCAGAAGACACATCACAATGGCTCGTACAAAACAGATCGCACATGAACCCACTTAAGGAAAATTTCAAAGAAAGTAACTTGCTACCTAGACGAACGAACACACCCTGAACTGGTAGAGTCAAGAACCCAAATAGATACAAGAAAGGAACTTACAACGCATAAAGAAAATAACCGCTGAGTGATGCTACAGTAGGCGGCAGAAGAAAAATCCATGAATGGACTATGAGATAAACTTTAGTTGTGATCAGTTAAGGTTAAGGAACTAGATTATTTTATTTGAGATGGACATAAATTTCAATTTCTTTTATCTATATTGTGAACTTACATTTTCTTACAATTTTTCGTTACATACTTCTGAAAATACGCAAGGTACAAACATTATGCTATGGTAACGTTGTAACTATAACGCTATAGTAAGTGATGTTATTGTATTATTCATAACCTATCACTACATTTAAACGTATATAGAAAACACAACGCATTTATTGAGGTTCTTCAACAATCTTACATTCGGAATTCCTAAGAATATCTTTATTGAGGTTCTTCAACAATCTTACATTCGGAATTCCTAAGCCACCAGCCCAGTAGTCAGCACTTCGGTGTTGACATGAATATCAATTATATGGTCATTTCTATAAATTTTCTGTTTACAAAACTTTAAATTTTTCGAAAAACTAAGGATTTTCTTACGCCCAGGAGTAGATTACCTTAGCCGTATTTGGCACAACTTTTAGGAATTTTTGGGTCCTCAATGCTCTTCAACTTTGTATTTGTTTGGCATTTTAACTGTTTTGATCTGAGCGTCACTGATGAATATTATGTAGACGAAACGCGCGTCTGGCGTATTAAATTATAATCCTGGTACCTTTGATAACTATTTACGGTAATTTTCGAACCTTTCCAAGCTCATTTCAAAGGTATTGACCTAGGCTATTCCTTACTTAAATATTTTTCTGGGATCCGGGCCCGTCTGGCCACCACAGAGGTTCAAAGTTGCCCATTTACGTATTTTCCATATCAACCACACATTCGGTACTCCTCGACATATTCCTACGGCAAAGTTCCGAACCGGACCTAGTTCATTTTAAAGGTATTGACCATAGCTATTCCCCAATTAAATATTTTTCTGGGATCCGGGCCCGTCTGGCCACCACAGAGGTTCAAAGGTGCCCCTTAACGTAATTTTCCGTTTTAACCATATGCATACATTCGGTACTTTTCGGCATATACCAACGGCAAAGTTCCGAACCGGACCTAGCCCATTTTAAAGGTATTGACCCAAGCTATTCACCACTTAAATATTTTTCTAGGATCCGGGCTCGTCTGGCCAACAGAGGTTCAAAGAAGCTTATTTACGTATTTTCCATATCAACCACACATTCGGTACTCCTCGACATATCCCTACGGCAAAGTTCCAAACCGGACCTACCTCATTTCAAAGGTATTGATCCAAGCTATTTACCAGTTAAATATTTTTCTGGGATCCGGGCCCGTCTGGCCACCACAGAGGTTCAAAGTTGCCCATTTGCGTATTTTCCATATCAACCACACATTCGGTACTCCTTTAATAGTTATCCCATAAGGACGCGGTGTGTCAGTGTAAGATCACCCCGATGGCCGGAGGCCAGAGGGTGATCTAACACTGACACACCAAGTCCGACTGGGATAACTATTTTACATCCCAGCTGTTTTAGATTAGACGAAAAACCATTTACAATTCATAAAATCTAGTTTAGAACGCCACACAACCATAACAATATACTTTATATATTACTATATGATGTATACCCTTTTTGACCCCCAAACACGATGAGTAGATATCAAACAATGTCAACTCGCCCCACTTGCCAATCGGCCCACACTATATCGCCACTTTATAAAAATATCGTCCCAATTTTGTTTACCGACTTGCCCCACTTTGAAAAAGTGTAAAATCAAATTGAACAATCAGTCTGAAAACTCACAAATTACCGTAAAAGGTTAAAACCCCACTGAATAAAGGTTTGACAACTCGCCCCACTTATAAAAATATCTTGCTTCCTTTAAGTATGTCAAATTACTATTATTTCGTATCCAGTCGTCCTGGTGTAGTGGTATATGTCGTGGCTTGATATGCTAAAGGTCTTGAGTTCGAATCCCAGCATATCCACAGGATTTTTTCTACGTGAATTTTGATAGATAGTCTTTTCCGTAAAATTAATTATAAGTTTTATAGTGGATTTGACATTCCCGCCAAAATCTTACAGAACAAAGGAAAGCATGCATAACAAAGAAACTCAAACTAGGGTGATCTGGCAGGGGTGATCCGGCTCAGATCACCCCTGTTAGAACAAAGGAGCTGGGATGTAATTAATAGTTATCCCAGTCGGACTTGGTGTGTCAGTGTAAGATCACCCCGATGGCCGGAGGCCAGAGGGTGATCTAACACTGACACACCAAGTCCGACTGGGATAACTATTTTACATCCCAGCTGTTTTAGATTAGACGAAAAACCATTTACAATTCATAAAATCTAGTTTAGAACGCCACACAACCATAACAATATACTTTATATATTACTATATGATGTATACCCTTTTTGACCCCCAAACACGATGAGTAGATATCAAACAATGTCAACTCGCCCCACTTGCCAATCGGCCCACACTATATCGCCACTTTATAAAAATATCGTCCCAATTTTGTTTACCGACTTGCCCCACTTTGAAAAAGTGTAAAATCAAATTGAACAATCAGTCTGAAAACTCACAAATTACCGTAAAAGGTTAAAACCCCACTGATTAAAGGTTTGACAACTCGCCCCACTTATAAAAATATCTTGCTTCCTTTAAGTATGTCAAATTACTATTATTTCGTATCCAGTCGTCCTGGTGTAGTGGTATATGTCGTGGCTTGATATGCTAAAGGTCTTGAGTTCGAATCCCAGCATATCCACTGGATTTTTTCTACGTGAATTTTGATAGATAGTCTTTTCCGTAAAATTAATTATAAGTTTTATAGTGGATTTGACATTCCCGCCAAAATCTTACAGAACAAAGGAAAGCATGCATAACAAAGAAACTCAAACTAGGGTGATCTGGCAGGGGTGATCCGGCTCAGATCACCCCTGTTAGAACAAAGGAGCTGGGATGTAAGAACATATCCCTACGGCAAAGTTTCGAACCGAACCTAGCTCATTTTAAAGGTATTGACCCAAGCTATTCCCCACTTAAATATTTTTCTGGGATCCGGGCCCGTCTGGCCACCACAGAGGTTCAAAGGTGCCCCTTAACGTAATTTTCCGTTTTAACCATATGCATATATTCGGTACTTTTCGGCATATACCAACGGCAAAGTTCCGAACCGGACCTAGATCATTTTGAAGGTATTGACCCAAGCTATTCCCCACTTAAATATTTTTCTGGGATCCGGGCCCGTCTGACCACCACAGAGGTTCAAAGGTGCCCCTTAACGTAATTTTCCGTTTTAACCATATGCATACATTTGGTACTTTTCGGCATATACCAACGGCAAAGTTCCGAACCGGACCTAGCTCATTTTAAAGGTATTGACCCAAGCTATTCACCACTTAAATATTTTTCTGGGATTCGGCCCGTCTGGCCACCACAGAGGTTCAAAGTTGCCCATTTACGTATTTTCCATATCAACCACACATTCGGTACTCCTCGACATATCCCTACGGCAAAGTTCCGAACCGGACCTAGCTCATTTTAAAGGTATTGACCCAAGCTATTCCCCACTTAAATATTTTTGTGGGATCCGGGCCCGTCTGGCCACCACAGAGGTTCAAAGGTGCCCCTTAACGTAATTTTCCGTTTTAACCATATGCATACATTCGGTACTTTTCGGCATATACCAACGGCAAAGTTCGAACCGGACCTAGCTCATTTTAAAGGTATTGACCCAAGCTATTCACCACTTAAATATTTTTCTGGGATCCGGGCCCGTCTGGCCACCACAGAGGTTCAAAGTTGCCCATTTACGTATTTTCCATATCAACCACACATTCGGTACTCCTCGACATATCCCTACGGCAAAGTTCCGAACCGGGTCTAGCTCATTTTAAAGGTATTGACCCAAGCTATTCCCCACTTAAATATTTTTCTGGGATCCGGGCCCGTCTGGCCACCACAGAGGTTCAAAGGTGCCCCTTAACGTAATTTTCCGTTTTAACCATATGCATACATTCGGTACTTTTCGGCATATACCAACGGCAAAGTTCCGAACCGGACCTAGCTCATTTTTAAGGTATTGACCCAAGCTATTCCCCACTTAAATATTTTTCTGGGATCCGGGCCCGTCTGACCACCACAGAGGCTCAAAGGTGCCCCTTAACATAATTTTCCGTTTTGACCATATGCATACATTCGGTACTTTTCGGCATATACCAACGGCAAAGTTCCGAGCCGAACCTAGCTCATTTTAAAGGTATTGACCCAAGCTATTCACCACTTAAATATTTTTCTGGGATCCGGGCCCGTCTGGCCACCACAGAGGTTCAAAGTTGCCCATTTACGTATTTTCCATATCAACCACACATTCGGTACTCCTCGACATATCCCTACGGCAAAGTTCCGAACCGGACCTAGCTCATTTTAAAGGTATTGACCCAAGCTATTCACCACTTAAATATTTTTCTGGGATCCGGGCCCGTCTGGCCACCATAGAGGTTCAAAGGTGCCCCTTAACGTAATTTTCCGTTTTAACCATATGCATACATTCGGTACTTTTCGGCATATACCCACGGCAAAGTTCCGAACCGGACCTAGCTCATTTTAAAGGTATTGACCCAAGCTTTTCACCACTTAAATATTTTTCTGGGATCCGGGCCCGTCTGGCCACCACAGAGGTTCAAAGTTGCCCATCTACGTATTTTCCATATCAACCACACATTCGGTACTCCTCGACATATCCCTACGGCAAAGTTCCGAACCGGACCTAGCTCATTTTAAAGGTATTGACTCAAGCTATTCCCTACTTAAATATTTTTGTGGGATCCAGGCCCGTCTGGCCACCACAGAGGTTCAAAGGTGCCCCTTAACGTAATTTTCCGTTTTAACCATATGCATACATTCGGTACTTTTCGGCATATACCAACGGCAAAGTTCCGAACCGGACCTAGCTCATTTTGAAGGTATTGACCCAAGCTATTCCCCACTTAAATATTTTTCTGGGATCCGGGCCCGTCTGACTACTACAGAGGTTCAAAGGTGCCCCTTAACGTAATTTTCCGTTTTAACCATATGCATACATTCGGTACTTTTCGGCATATACCAACGGCAAAGTTCCGAACCGGACCTAGCTCATTTTAAAGGTATTGACCCAAGCTATTCCCCACTTAAATATTTTTCTGGAATCCGGGTTCGTCTGGCCACCACAGAGGTTCAAAGGTGCCCCTTAACGTAATTTTCCGTTTTAACCATATGCATACATTCGGTACTTTTCGGCATATACCAACGGCAAAGTTCCGAACCGGACCTAGCTCATTTTAAAGGTATTGACCCAAGCTATTCACCACTTAAATATTTTTCTGGGATCCGGGCCCGTCTGGCCACCACAGAGGTTCAAAGTTGCCCATTTACGTATTTTCCATATCAACCACACATTCGGTACTCCTCGACATATCCCTACGGCAAAGTTCCGAACCGGACCTAGCTCATTTTAAAGGTATTGACCCAAGCTATTCCCCACTTAAATATTTTTCTGGGATCCGGGCCCGTCTGGCCACCACAGAGGTTCAAAGGTGCCCCTTAACGTAATTTTCCGTTTTAACCATATGCATACATTCGGTACTTTTCGGCATATACCAACGGCAAAGTTCCGAACCGGACCTAGCTCATTTTAAAGGTATTGACCCAAGCTATTCACCACTTAAATATTTTTCTGGGATCCGGGCCCGTCTGGACACCACAGAGGTTCAAAGTTTCCAATTTACGTATTTTCCATACCAACCACACATTCGGTACTCCTCGACATATCCCTACGGCAAAGTTCCGAACCGGACCTAGCTCATTTTAAAGGTATTGATCCAAGCTATTTGCCACTGAAATATTTTTCTGGGATCCGGGCCCGTCTGGCCACCACAGAGGTTCAGAGTTGCCCATTTACGTATTTTCCATATCAACCACACATTCGGTACTCCTCGACATATCCCTACGTCAAAGTTCCGAACCAGACCTAGCTCATTTTAAAGGTATTGATTCAAGCTATTTGCCACTTAAATATTTTTCTGGGATCCGGGCTCATCTGGCCACCACAGAGGTTCAAAGGTGCCCCTTAACGTAATTTTCCGTATTAACCATATGCATACATTCGATACTTTTCGGCATATATCTACGGCAAAGTTCCGAACCGGACCTAGCTCATTTTAAAGGTATTGGCCCAAGCTATTCACCACTTAAATATTTTTCTGGGATCCGGGCCCGTCTGGCCACCACAGAGGTTCAAAGTTGCCCATTTACGTATTTTCCATATCAACCACACATTCGGAACTCCTCGACATATCCCTACGGCAAAGTTCCGAACCGGACCTAGCTCATTTTAAAGGTATTGACCCAAGCTATTCCCAACTTAAATATTTTTCTGGGATCCGGGCCCGTCTGGCCACCACAGAGGTTCAAAGGTGCCCTTTAATGTAATTTTCCGTTTTAACCATATGCATACATTCGGTACTTTTCGGCATATACCAACGGCAAAGTTCCGAACCGGACCTAGCTCATTTTAAAGGTATTGACCCAAGCTATTCCCCACTTAAATATTTTTCTGGGATCCGGGCCCGTCTGGACACCACAGAGGTTCAAAGTTGCCCATTTACGTATTTTCCATACCAACCACACATTCGGTACTCCTCGACATATCCCTACGGCAAAGTTCCGAACCGGACCTAGCTCATTTTAAAGGTATTGATCCAAGCTATTCCCAACTTAAATATTTTTCTTGGATCCGGGCCCGTCTGGCCACCACAGAGGTTCAAAGGTGCCCCTTAACGTAATTTTCCGTTTTAACCATATGCATACATTCGGTACTTTTCGGCATATACCAACGGCAAAGTTCCGAACCGGACCTAGCTCATTTTAAAGGTATTGGCCCAAGCTATTCCCCACTTAAATATTTTTCTGGGATCCGGGCCCGTCTGGACACCACAGAGGTTCAAAGTTGCCAATTTACGTATTTTCCATACCAACCACACATTCGGTACTCCTCGACATATCCCTACGGCAAAGTTCCGAACCGGACCTAGCTCATTTTAAAGGTATTGATCCAAGCTATTTGCCACTTAAATATTTTTCTGGGATCCGGGCCCGTCTGGCCACCACTGAGGTTCAGAGTTGCCCATTTACGTATTTTCAATATCAACCACACATTCGGTACTCCTCGACATATCCCTACGGCAAAGTTCCGAACCGGACCTAGCTCATTTCAAAGGTATTGATTCAAGCTATTTGCCACTTAAATATTTTTCTGGGATCCGGGCTCATCTGGCCACCACAGAGGTTCAAAGGTGCCCCTTAACGTAATTTTTCCGTTTTAACCATATGCATACATTCGGTACTTTTCGGCATATACCAACGGCAAAGTTCCGAACCGGACCTAGCTCATTTTAAAGGTATTGATCCAAGCTATTCCCCACTTAAATATTTTTCTGGGATCCGGGCCTGTCTGGACACCACAGAGGTTCAAAGTTGCCAATTTACGTATTTTCCATACCAACCACACATTCGGTACTCCTCGACATATCCCTACGGCAAAGTTCCGAACCGGACCTAGCTCATTTTAAAGGTATTGATCCAAGCTATTCCCAACTTAAATATTTTTCTGGGATCCGGGCCCGTCTGGCCACCACAGAGGTTCAAAGGTGCCCCTTAACGTAATTTTCCGTTTTAACCATATGCATACATTTGGTACTTTTCGGCTTATACCAACGGCAAAGTTCCGAACCGGACCTAGCTCATTTTAAAGGTATTGGCCCAAGCTATTCCCCACTTAAATATTTTTCTGGGATCCGGGCCCGTCTGGACACCACAGAGGTTCAAAGTTGCCCATTTACGTATTTTCCATACCAACCACACATTCGGTACTCCTCGACATATCCCTACGGCAAAGTTCCGAACCGGACCTAGCTCATTTTAAAGGTATTGACCCAAGCTATTTGCCACTTAAATATTTTTCTGGGATCCGGGCCCGTCTGGCCACCACAGAGGTTCAGAGTTGCCCATTTACGTATTTTCCATATCAACCACACATTCGGTACTCCTCGACATATCCCTACGTCAAAGTTCCGAACCGGATCTAGCTCATTTCAAAGGTATTGATTCAAGCTATTTGCCACTTAAATATTTTTCTGGGATCCGGGCTCATCTGGCCACCACCGAGGTTCAAAGGTGCCCCTTAACGTAATTTTCCGTATTAACCATATGCATACATTCGATACTTTTCGGCATATATCTACGGCAAAGTTCCGAACCGGACCTAGCTCATTTTAAAGGTATTGGCCCAAGCTATTCCCCACTTAAATATTTTTCTGGGATCCGGGCCCGTCTGGCCACCACAGAGGTTCAGGTTGCCCATTTACGTATTTTCCATATCAACCACACATTCGGAACTCCTCGACATATCCCTACGGCAAAGTTCCGAACCGGACCTAGCTCATTTTAAGGTAGCAATAAACAGTTAGGAAAAAATACTAAAATTTGCCCTTATGAATTTTACCATCCCCTTTTCATTGCTTTCTTGCAATACCAAGCTTACTGTTTGTGTCATATATGGGCATATGTATGTAATCAGAATCTTCCATAGATTTTATATCCAGTATATAAAATGGTAAAATATAATTTCTTTTTGGTGTATCCATGGCAACAATCTGCATTTATTTGTTATAAAATATCGCTTGAAGTAATACCTTTTCTGAAACTGTGTACATATATCATTCGGCAAATCCAATGAAAATCATATGTCTTTTGTCTCATTTTTTTGTAAAATTGCGTCAAAAACTTCGTGTAGAAAAAGAGTGTTTGTAAACAGTACATTAATTTCTGGACCGATGGCCGGTCTAGCTATGAAAATACGGATTGTCAAACAGAAAACAGCCCATAAAACATGTAAAAAATAATCTTGATGCACTTATAAACCATCTTTGGAGGCTGAATTATCACTCATCTGTCTAAAAATAAATTTTATTACACAATAACTTTCCTATTTGAAAAATCCACAGGGGCCAAAATGCGAAACTAAACTCCTAACTGTGTATTGCTACCTTAATAGTAAATATTTTTTTCAAATTCTCCCTTTTAACTTTTTTTCTGAGTTCTACTAGCTAATACGAGTAAAATGGTCTTTTATTTTTGAAAATTGGTTGAGTAATGAATATTTTATGAAGGTTAGCAGTTGACACTGAAACGCGACAAAAACTGATTTTAAAGAAAGGTGCCAAGTCAAAGTGTAAAATCTTGTCTCTACCTCAATTTTTAGCCAAATCTAAAAAAACTGTACCTCTTTTGTCAGTTTTTTAATGTTGAATATCTTAATAAGATCTCTGATGATGCAACATTGTATAAAATTTTGCAATTTCAAGCATAAAAATGTTAATCTTTATGCTTATTGCATACCAAAGACTTGATTAAAAAACTTGGTGATAGGGAATCAATTTCTTACATCTGATTTAACTATACATTTAATATATGCCAAAATGTAACATGAAATCTTGATAAAAATAATAATTTGATATATTCGCAAGAAAAAAACCAACACGTTCAATACTTAGGCTACTACATGCAGCCCAATCCACCAGAAGCAAGAGTTAAGCCGATAGAGTACAAATATAAGCCTTGTGTCAAAATGTCTAATTTTGGTTGCTAAGGACTGTAAACAATAAAATTGACATATATTGTCATTCTTAAACACTTAATTTACTCAGAAGTTGATTTAGAATCTAAATATCAATAGATTTGTGGCATGAAAAGTCTTAAATTATACAATTCTGAGCTTGGTAAGTATGCCATAAGGTAGCAATAAACAGTTAGGAAAAAATACTAAAATTTGCCCTTATGAATTTTACCATCCCCTTTTCATTGCTTTCTTGCAATACCAAGCTTACTGTTTGTGTCATATATGGGCATATGTATGTAATCAGAATCTTCCATAGATTTTATATCCAGTATATAAAATGGTAAAATATAATTTCTTTTTGGTGTATCCATGGCAACAATCTGCATTTATTTGTTATAAAATATTGCAAAAAGGGGGGGAAAGATGTCACATATTTCCCCAAAATTTGGCTAAAAGTAGAATTTCAATCGCTTGAAGTAATACCTTTTCTGAAACTGTGTACATATATCATTCGGCAAATCCAATGAAAATCATATGTCTTTCGTCTCATTTTTTTGTAAAATTGCGTCAAAACCTTCGTGTAGAAAAAGAGTGTTTGTAAACAGTACATTAATTTCTGGACCGATGGCCGGTCTAGCTATGCAAATACGGATTGTCAAACAGAAAACAGCCCATAAAACATGTAAAAAATAATCTTGATGCACTTATAAACCATCTTTGGAGGCTGAATTATCACTCATCTGTCTAAAAATGAATTTTATTACACAATAACTTTCCTATTTGAAAAATCCACAGGGGCCAAAATGCGAAACTAAACTCCTAACTGTGTATTGCTACCTAAAGGTATTGACCCAAGCTATTCCCAACTTAAATATTTTTCTGGGATCCGGGCCCGTCTGGCCACCACAGAGGTTCAAAGGTGCCCCTTAACGTAATTTTCCGTTTTAACCATATGCATACATTCGGTACTTTTCGGCATATACCAACGGCAAAGTTCCGAACCGGACCTAGCTCATTTTAAAGGTATTGACCCAAGCTATTCCCCACTTAAATATTTTTCTGGGATCCGGGCCCGTCTGGACACCACAGAGGTTCAAAGTTGCCAATTTACGTATTTTCCATACCAACCACACATTCGGTACTCCTCGACATATCCCTACGGCAAAGTTCCGAACCGGACCTAGCTCATTTTAAAGGTATTGATCCAAGCTATTCCCAACTTAAATATTTTTCTGGGATCCGGGCCCGTCTGGCCACCACAGAGGTTCAAAGGTGCCCTTAACGTAATTTTCCGTTTTAACCATATGCATACATTCGGTACTTTTCGGCATATACCAACGACAAAGTTCCGAACCGGACCTAGCTCATTTTAAAGGTATTGGCCCAAGCTATTCCCCACTTAAATATTTTTCTGGGATCCGGGCCCGTCTGGACACCACAGAGGTTCAAAGTTGCCAATTTACGTATTTTCCATACCAACCACACATTCGGTACTCCTCGACATATCCCTACGGCAAAGTTCCGAACCGGACCTAGCTCATTTTAAAGGTATTGATCCAAGCTATTTGCCACTTAAATATTTTTCTGGGATCCGGGCCCGTCTGGCCACCACAGAGGTCCAAAGTCGTCTTAGGGTGGTCACCGTCATTTAAGCAGTCTCTGGTAGGTGTTCACTATTAATTTCTTTTCTTTTTTGGCTGTCCATAAGTATTTCTATGTATATTTCTATATGTTTCTGGAGTAATTGGATTTTGTTTCATATTTTATATATTAAATTACATCTTTGGTGAATCCTCTGTAATGTTTTATTGATAAAAATCTATATAACATAAAGACAAATATACAACTTGTATCAGGGTTTATATTCGAGGACAACGAAAATTTATGACAGCTTGAAGGGGTCATAAAATAGTATATTTTCCCTCAGGCTTTATAGTGATTTTCAACTAAATTTAAATATTGAACCGACGGCTAGCAGTCGGTTGGATATTGAATATCAATTATCGAATGTCAAATAAAGGACAGACCGCTTACATACATATTTAAAACGGAATGAAATGCTTTAGAAATTAGCAGAAACCGTGAAATTGTCGATTTCCGCTGTTAGATTGCATTTAACTAAGATTTAGCGATTTTTGGAACGTTTGAGCCTCACGCAGTTTTTTGGTTTTTAGACATATCGTCAAAATTGGCTGCTGGAAAAAAGTGGCTGCTATCTTGATTGGCCGATGAAAGTGGCTGCCAGCTTGAGTCTGGTAATATGCCTCTTTAGGAAATAGTAACATAAATAAATTTGGAAGTAGTGATGTTATTGTTTGGCAATTATAGTGTATTTGTTGGATTCATAATTTAACTTTTATATAAAATTTTGACTGTTTTAGTTATTTTATTTGTTAATTTTCCATACATAAAACAATTATCGGAAATATATGATAAAGAGATTAATACATGGCCTTTTCCGTTCTTCGTCTCGGGCTGATATGGGGGTCTCGGGATGATACCCGGGCCGATATGGAAAAGGCCATTTATTAATCTCTATATATAGTCACCACCTGTAGTCCGTTAACCAATCTTATTCCCATAAATCTAAAGAAGGTAAGATAATGGTAATTATTATGTATGATTAATTTTCATATAACTTTTCAGCAAAATGCAACTATTTCTGATAACCATATTCGTACTGGTTATCCATCAATATCATTGTCACTCTACCACTGGAAGTGTGTCTCTGAGAGACAAATGGAAAAATCAAATAAAAATTGGTCTAAATGATGGCAAGCGTATTGTTGGTATCTTGAATTCAGAACGGAAGTCAGCCATGTTGAACCAAATTCATTTGCTGACTAACTTCATTGGAGCCGTAGATAGCCTTGCAGTCTTTATCATGGACTTTAATCCGAAAACAGAACAGAAATATTTTAAAGACATCAAATCGATTTTTACAGAAATCAATAGGAAACTTGAATTAACAACTGATGCTAAATTTGGCAAAGACTTTAGGGAGATTTACTTCGAACTAAGAAGTATGGACTTCAGCTTCTTACTGCTTAATAAATATCTAGAGAAAATGGACGCGTTGAAGTGTACCACTTCGTCAGAATGTAAAGAGAAGATACAATGGACAGCTGAAATCTTTAGGAATGATTTTGACATTACAGAGGACTATTCTCATATCCTGAGGGCAACATTGAACGGGACAAGGTTTTCGGATGTTTCCCTTGTCCGTCAAGTCAAGACTTCTTCTAGGTGTGATGAGCAGATTATGTTAAATTTTGGCGTGAATTTACTTTTAAAATTCTTCAAAGCTAAACAAGTTACAGTTGTCTACCAGAAACTGTCTAAACCAAACATAAGTTCGATAGCAAATATACAGGAATGGGCTAATGATATGTACGAGTTTAGGAAACATCTTTTCGAAGCAATGAATGAATGTTATTCTAAGAATGTTTGTAAAGCAGAATGCGGCAAAGGAAATTGCATCCTCCTTCCGAAGACAGCAAAACAAGATATTTGTATCTGTCCAGAGTATTATGATGGTCACCATTGCCAGATACACAATCAGGTAAATTCAGCAATAGATATAGTTTCAGTTATCTCCCTTTTGAAGCGGGTACCTAAACTAGACCCAATTATTGATCAAGAACTGATAATAAACTATTTATCAACATCATTAAAATGTGTTCCGGATGCATATGAAATTGTGCAAAACTTTAACATTCATAAAATTAAGGAAAATATTCTAAAAATAGCAGACCTTGGGCCCTTTTATAACACGTATCTAGCTATGAAGTTTTATATTAAACATGCCATGGATGCTCTAAAGCGTCAATCATTTAAGGGAGCCAATCATAAGAGGACTGTTTTATCAAGAGTTGCCGCCAACCTGAACAGGGTTCTTTATAAAATTGATGCATACTTTAACTATCGCCATATTGACGACACGTTTAAACCAGAATCCCTTCTAACTGCAGTCATCAATCGGAATCAAGCTGAAGCTTGTACAGATGATTACAAGACCAAAATCAACACCCTATGGCGAAAATTCCACATTGCTCAGTCACATGGTTTCTCGGTGTTGTTAATGGTTAATCACGTGTTAGGTAAATCTACAATTCCTGTTGTTAGACTTTATGAAGAACGACTGAAAGACCAAATACAATTTGTGAATGATTCTTCATGCGCTGCAATGATAGTACATTCTTCGAACGTCAAATGTGAACAGTT
Organism: Mytilus galloprovincialis; assembly: GCF_965363235.1. Lineage (NCBI taxonomy): Eukaryota > Metazoa > Mollusca > Bivalvia > Mytilida > Mytilidae > Mytilus > Mytilus galloprovincialis. Next base: position 80,879,262 of record NC_134842.1, on the reverse strand, counting down.
TCATTTAGGTAAATCGACGAGAATAGAAAACAAATGCATGCAAGGCTATAAACGTGAAGGTTCTCAGTTTTTTACTTGTGAACACGTAACATCATCATGCACAATTTGTGGGTGTAATGGTACCGGGTCGAAATCTAACACGTGTGATGGAGAATCTGGCCAATGCTCGTGTAAAGAAAATTTTACTGGACTCCATTGTGAAATAAAAGTACACCAAGATTGCAAATGGAGCGATTGGGCTGGATGGTCAACATGTTCAAGAGCTTGTGGAACTGGAGGGGAACATAAACGCATCAGACGTGTAGCTGTGAAACAACAAGGCAGTGGTAAACAATGTACCGGAAGTAGCGAGGAAACTAGGCAATGTTTCAAAAAATGTTGTGATGGTACTTATCATTGTAGAGATATTTCAAGATGTTCAACTAAGTGTCAGCCATGTAATTGTCATCCCAAAGGGGCAAAAACTGGTAAATGTTATAGTAATGGTGTATGTCCCTGCAGATCATATTACTACGGAAGGACATGTCAAGGTAACTTCTTGTCTCCTTTTAAATGTTTAAATATGCATGTATAAGTCATTTAATGTCAATTTCCACTGTTTAAATGATTAGCAGTAAGTACGTACGTTAAGAACTATCAATATAAAACAAAAATAATCAGCAAAATAAGTCTAACTAACCATTCAAGATGACAAAAAGGGTCAGTCAGACATTCGTATCATAAGAGTTATTGCTCTCAAATTACGACATAAACTCATGCTTTTTTTTTTTGGCATTTTCTGCTATTTTTCTAAAATCTGTTATTTATGAATGAAAATAGAAATGAAAAGAAAAAAGATCGACGAGAAGATTTTTCCCAAAAAATTGTAAGTAAACTCTTTTTTAGGAGACAAAGCCTTAGCAAGATGATATTGAACCGTTCTTACAATTTTTGGTTAAACACGTACGGTTGAAGATGAAGAGAAACTGATAACCGAAAAATTATCATCAAATTAAGACCTTGAAATAAGTTGATATACCCAATATCGACAGTCAACTCCTTGTAAAAGTTATTGCCGTAGTAGTAACACGCCGTTTTAAATCATTTTGGGGATTTAATGTATTATCTTAAAGTTGAGATTATATTGAGAGGAAATGTCAATTGAAAACAAAAACGTCCAACAAAACAAAAAGACGAAATGGAGAAACAAAACTATGTATAGGGGTTATTACTTTTAAATTGAGATTTTTTACCCTTTTGTGCATTTTTTTTTTATATATAATCGTTGAAAATATAAATATAAAACAAATCTCACTTGAAAATGGTCAGTGAGACAAGACCTGCCAAAATAAGTCAACCCTACTGAAATGATAATCTTATCTCATCACACAGGAGATAATGCCCTAAAGTTACAATTTTGTACTTACTATTTGGGGGCAAAAACTGTTTCTGTATATGATACAGTGAATTTTAAAACACCACAAATGATCTCGAAGATTAGATTGATAACGATGATGAATTCTTCGTTTGCTCATATGAATACTAACCCTAAAACGAGGATTTTTTTACCAAAAAATTGTCAACTTACAGGAGATGGTCTTTTTAAATCATATGATAACCCTGTTTCCCATTTAGAATTATCTTGATAAAATTATGCAAATTCAAAACATTTTTCCAGCAAAATATCTTTGCAAGACAAGATTTTAATCGACATAATTTCTTTTCAACACAAATATTCTTGTTTCATTGCCAATTTTATGCAAAAGATATGATGCTCAAAAAGTCTGTTTCGATTTTTTTTTAATTTATTGATAGATCATAAACCTATCGACTGTTCTGTGTTGGATAGATCTATACATGGAAATGGTGTCTACACAATCTACTCACATGGCTATATCTTCAAGGTTTACTGTGATATGAACACAGACGGAGGCGGTTGGACGGTACATACACTTACATGTTTATAAAATAGTATATATATACATATTAGTAACAATTTGTCAACTTGCTTCTCATATTTTATTAGGTCTTTTCACTTTTTCGTTGAGTCTCTTCTTCTGAATTTTTTTTTTTTTTTTTTATCTTCTTCCACAACTTTTATTTTTGCGTATGATTTTTGTTTCTAAAGATGTTACTTAGATGTTTTGTCCAATTATGACCGAAGCGAAACGAAAAATCCATGTGAGAGCAATTTCCCTTCTATATTTGAAATAAGGGTTATATAAATGTATACCATGAATTGTAGGTGATATAATAGAGACATAAGGTATATTTATTGATTTGAGGTCCTTATCTTCATTTAAATAAAATTGAGACAAAGGTCAAGGGTCAAGGTCATATTCTAAATTTTAACTTTTCCTTGTTTTATGATCTCCTCTGTCATTTTGAAAGATATATATATATATAAGAGAACTAGGGCATTTTTTTTTTTGGCCAAATTGTGATTAAGATATGATACACTTGGTCTGAAACAATCCAACTAAATTATCCGTGAATTGTGTGTTCTCTTATATTTCCTGGGATATATTAACATGATAATAAATGATCAAATGATACCCTGAGGTTTAAGTTCATAACATATTTTCTATACATAGAAAATGCATTTCTTCTTCACACTTCAATACCTTGCACTGAATATTAACGAGTAAGAACAATATTCATATTATATGATACTAAAGTTTCAAAAAATATGCATTGGTTTTTACTTACGAATGATTCAAATTTAGTCATATCGACTTTATATGCTACTTTGTATGGTATATTATGCACACAATAACCTGTTGTTCGTATATGCTGTCCACGAAAATTGTAGGTGATTACAAAAATAAAAGCCCCTTCACATATCTTCTTACGACATGGAAGAACAAAAATGCAGCGGCATTAATAAAAAATAACCATGAGCCTTCAAAAATATACACGAACGACAAAAACTAGATCTTGTGTATATCTTCCACGCAGCGTAAAATCAATATACATATTGTAGATTGAAATATACGTATCCCAATTCGAAGAACACAACAAACACGGATGTCATTCGGTTTAACGAGAGAATTGATCGTGAAAGAATATATAACGGTGGTCAAGTATTGCGAGACGATCGTGAAAGAATATATAACGGTGGTCAAGTATTGCGAGACGATCGTGAAAGCTCTGGTACCAGATCATGAAAGACATTTAATCGAGAAGACATATGAAAGGTCACTAAAAAAACTGATTTAATTAATTTCACAGACAAATACAACAAAATAGAACTGTCTGTCAAAATGATTCAACATTATGATCAGTATGTGAGAAAATTCAGTTTTAAAAGTACATAGTTTTTACAAAACAACAAAAGGCAAATTGCTTCTCGACATTTCAATGACATAAAAATTGACACAAACATGATTTTTCAAAAATTCGAATAAAATAAACTACTTTTCTCCGAATAAAGGCATTCTATTTGAATGAATCAAATGGTTCTCCTAGTTATTTTGTATAAACATAATCTGAAATTTGGTAGAAAAAGAAATATTTACATAAAATTGATTTTTCGGATCATGAAAGATCACGTACCGCTTTTTAAAGATCTTGGAAAGGATCGTGAAAGATCTGATGCGAGGAAGACGTTCAAATTATTCTTCAATTATATGATAATCAATATTTAATGGATGAAGTAAATATAGGAAGATGTGGTGTGAGTGCCAATGAGACAACTCTCCATCCAAATAACAATTTATAAAAGTAAACCATTATAGGTCAATGTATGGCATTCAACACCGAGCCTTGGCTCACACCGAACATAAAGCTATAAAGGACCCCAAAATTACTAGTGTAAAACCATTCAAACGGGAAAGCAACGGTATAATCTAACAGTGGCGTAGCTTGTATGTATGCTCAGATGCTCATGCAAGCATCCACATCATTTTGACAGCGGAAAAAATATAACTAAAGATATGTTCGCAGCAGTTAAACTCGGAGGTATCCTTATGTAACAAAGGTTAGGATTTACGAGTTGGTTAACCGTTATGGAATAACCGTGTCACAAATGATATCGGATATGTTCCTTACGTCGTAACTACAATCCCCTTCCCTTTCCTGAATGTGACCTACCGAATTAGACTATTTACCGGATTTGTTATCACATGAGCAACACGACGGGTGCCGCATGTGGAGCAGGATCTGCTTACCCTTCCGGAGCACCTGAGATCACCCCTAGTGTTTTGGTGGGGTTCGTGTTGTTTATTCTTTAGTTTTCTATGTTGTGTCGTGTGTGCTGTTGTTTGTTTGTCTTTTTCATTTTTAGCCATGGCGTTGTCAGTTTGTTTTAGATTTATGAGTTTGACTGTCCCTTTGGTATTTTTCGGCTTCTTTTAGGATATGAGGATATCATCCAGTTATTTCCGATGAAGTATGCGTGGTCTTTTATTAAGGATAATTTAGTTCATGTAATAAAACAAGATATCGCAGAAAAGTGTTCTCGATTTTTTTCATAAAAAGATTACGTCGTCGGCTACGGCAAGTGCAGAAAATGATGCACATATCCTCTGACATGTTTCATCTGAAATTGAGCCTACCGGAGCGATGGGTTCTACAACTGACTAACAACATAACTGACAACTAAACCACCATATCCTGATATCGTTTCCTGTGAAATGAACGACGACGTGAAAAAAACTAATCTGTAATAGAGTGTGATCATTCCTAGGCTAATCAGAAAATTCCAGTTCCTATCTAGGTCCACATGTTAATTTTATTTTCAATAAAAGAACAAAGTTCCTATGTCCCCTGCATTGCACATATTTTATGTAACCAATGAACAAGAGCAATAACTAATAAGAATTAATGTTTTTCCTTTTCCTTTTATTTTTAATGGAGAAATAAAAGCTTTAGAGAAAATGCAATGGGATTTCCATTTTAATTTTTATTTCAAAAGGTCAAATCTTATTTTTTCGAAATTGTCATTGCTGATGTTATAAAAATCTGGCAAGAACTGTACACATGAGAGTGCAAACAAGACCGGATGGACTGACACCAGGTATTTCGATGATGTCCCCTGCGACGCGTTAATGGGATCACTTCAGTTCCTATATTCCGAAGTGTGATAGGGCCATTTTTTGAGAAATGCTAGAAAAGGTGATCACTTCAGTTCCTTTATACAGAAGTGCCGCTGTGATAGGGCCATTTATGAGATGTCAAATATTAAGATTGGTGAGAAACTTTTTCATCAAATAAATAAATTATGTTTCGAGAATTTCGAGAAAACATTAGAATTATGTTTGAAATATAATTATATGAATTGGTGGGTATTTTGAAATTAAACAAAAATCTATATAACCAGTGTCGGATTCTATGGGAGCAAATGTGCCTACAGGAACAACGTCTGAAAAAATACAATTTTTTTCTGCATAAAATAGTCCAAAAAAAAATTCGCATCGCTCCGCTCGGCGAAGGCATCCACATCATTTCAACCCTGGCTACGCCACTGATCTATATAAAAAAAATGTTTAGTTTTGTGGTCAAGTCCGTATCGGAGGTTCGTTCAGCTATAGAATAACTGTCTGTTACATGTATGATTGTGAGGTGTACATTCTATACTTCTGCAAGGTTTCAAATAACATTGACTTCATTAGCATCATTTGACAATGTTCGTTTTATGTTGTTTCGCTTGTATACCTGTATGCTATAGCGCCACGGTATTTGGTGTATGGTGTACATGTCTGTCTGCATGTATGACGTCAATTGAATTTGATATATTCAATGATAGTAAGATGTCTATGTCTGGCTGTCGGTCAGGGTTCATATACTTTCGACCTCATGCTCCGAATTAATTGGACAAACATAACTTTTACATTTGTCAGTTTCTAAGGTACCATAATGATCGGAACACCTATATTTAGTTTACGGGATGTTTGTAGAGATCTGTATGGCATGGTTCATCTGACCGTGACCTTTTTTTATGAACCTTTGACAATCTTAAGCGTATTTGACACTTCTAGTAAAACCTTTAATATTACAGACGTTCAACAAATATACTATCATAAGTAAAGCAGACGAGATATTTCATCATTTGCGCTCTGGTATTCTTAAGTCTGTAGTATATAGTTACCTCATTGGAAATCAATCCACATCTGCTACGTTGTATATAAAGATACATAGAACTTAAGAAGGTACTTGTGAACAACATATTGGTTATTGTTCAATCACAAATAATTCATGAAAGATGCTGTTTTGCTGTAAGTTTTTGGTTGATATTTAACATTTTAGATTAAACGCTGCATACCCATATTATTGGCTAAATAGTGGCGGTCTGTTTATTGTACTAGACTGATTGTCAGAGCTGAATTTGTCACACTGACTCGTTCTTAGGTTGATTGTTTTTTAACCTTCGAGGTGAAGTGTTGAATTTGAAAAAAAAATGATAGCTTTAATGTTCATCCTTATACAAATAGTTACAGGCTTCAACCAGTTGAAGGTATATCAAGTGGTAAAATAAATGATGATTTCTGATTACTAGTGTTAAGTCTGGTCACGCATTATGTTTCACGATCAAAATAATGCGTTGCCTGATCTTTCACGATCAAGTTTGATGAAAATTCAACAAAATTCAAGGTTTTCATAAACAAATTAACAGTTCTTTTTTTTAATTAATTCCATAGACATGCATTGTGCCTTTTGTTTTTTTTCATAAAGTACTGCAATTTTTTTTTTTTATTTTATTGCACAGTAGTGTTAGGGAAGTTGAACCATTATGAGACATATGTTCTTGTTCGGATTTGTTCAGCGTTTTGAAAACTCAGCGATTTTTGCACAGATTTTGAACTAGAATTTACATTAATCTTCTTTCATGATCCGGTACCAGAGCTTTCACGATTGTCTCGCAATACTTCACCAACGATGGATATTCCTTCACGATCATTTCTCTCGTTAAACCGAATGACACCCGTGGCAAATAACTCATATACGCCCGAAAAAAAAGTTCTGTCCGTTTTACTAATAGCACACATACATTTGTATTGTTACTAAAACGAAAACTCCTAAAACATATAAATAATTACCGAAACTGTCCAGCTTATGCTGACATCTAGAACTGTAAACCTTTACAAAATTATCGCTAGTAATCTATTCAATTTTGTGCAGCTAAAATGTACGTTAACAGTAATTAAAAAAAACCAAATACCATATACTTCTCTCACTTTAAATTAAAAAAAAATCATAATATATCTCTTCAATATCTCTTCAATACATAGATAGGGTTATGTTTTTATACTTTACATTGTAGGTTTTCCAACGCAGAGTACATGGAGATATAGGATTTTACCGGGGATGGTCAGAATATGAGGATGGGTTTGGTGATGTATTACATGACTTTTGGCTAGGTATTTCTCATTTTGACTTAATTTTCATTGAAAAAATAATATGCTTACAATACAAATTCATCTATCCAAGGGATTTGACAACACTTCGATCTGTTTTTTTTTTTTTTTTTTTTTTTTTTTTGTTCAAGTTTTCATTATTGTTATTATTATTATTAGTAGTAGTAGTAGTAGTAGTAGTAGTAGTAGTAGTAAATAAGTTATGCATCTTTGAATCAATAACCAAAATATCTAGTATGTTTGATGTACACAATACAATGTGAACATGAACATGAATATAGAAATTCATTTAAAGTCATATGAAACTTCAAATTATTAAAGAACAATTATTCATATGATTTTTTAGTAAACAATTTGCCGAAATATATGTTTTCCGTATGCGATGACCTTTTCGTAAAAATCAGGTCATCGCAATACGCATGGATCAATCATTTAAAAATAAACTATTATCTTAATTATTGTACATGTTGCAAAATGTAAGTATACACGTGCTCAATATCCATGCTTCTTATTTTGATTGTTTACTAAGGTGATAATTGGTAAACTACGGCTTCAAAACACGACAATTGATTAGCCAGCATATTTTTAACATCATAACAGATCGAGAGAATTTAGTTTTGGCGATTATACGATATGGATGCGTAATAAATGTTGAATCGTGCGCAGAAGACTAAGTTTATGACATATACATGCATTGGTTCCAGAATTGGGTAAACATTATTTTTACCCAGTCACTCGTTTTATATGACTAACTTCAAAACTTTATTTAGTACATAGTTTGTTTTAAAATGTACTGTACTTGTCAGGAAAATGGCAGTTGTTATCTTATAGTTCGTTTCTGTGTGTGTTGCATTGTCTTTTTTTTTTTTGTTGCCTTTCAGTGTTTCTGCTACTTCGTTGTTTTCTCTTATAGTTGATGTGTTTCTCTCGGTTTTTGTTTGTATCCCGGATTTATTTTCTCTCAATCGATTTATGACTTATGAGCAGCGGTATACTACTGTTGCATTTAATATTCAAACAATAAATCATTTCCTTTGTTCATTTTTTTATTGGAATTTTAGAGGTGGTATATTAATAAATATAGTGTTTAAGGTTATATCATGAAATTATATAATTCTGAAATTATAGTTTCATTGCTGTGTTAATTTTTTTTTTAAATTGTTGTTCAAATTTAAAGCCAAGGGCAATGACTATTAAATAGATTATAAATTGATAAAATTCAATAGATAGATACGGCGTCTACATCGTCCACCAATCCTGTCTTTATCGTTGACATTGTCGATATCGTGATGTTTACAACATCGTGACGACATTGTCTTCGCCGGTTTTCTTGTCGTCTCCATCGTTGACATCGTCGATATTGTAATGTTAACAACATCGTGACGACATCGTCTACATCGTCTACATCGTCCCCTTCTTTGTCAACATCGTTGACATTGCAAAGATCGCGAAGTTGACAACATTGTTACAACATTGCTACATCGTCCTACTTGCTGTCTACATTGTTGACAACACCGATATTACTGTGCTAGCTATAGATACACTCAGTATTTGTTTCATAATGGGCATCGTGCGACTTTGTCAGAGACGGAATCACACATCATAGATTACGTTGTGTTTTTTTTTAAACAGTGTTTTACATTGTCATATCGGTGCCTTTTATAGCTGACTATGCGGTATGGGCTTTTCTCATTGTTGAAGGCCGTACGGTGACCTATAGTTAATGTCTGTGTAATTTTAACTCTTGTGGATAGTTGTCTCATTGGCAATCATACCACATCTTCTTTTTTATTTGTACAATATTGTGTCGACATAGTCTGCTTTAAGATGTGGACAATATCTGTACTACATTGTACACTGGACATGAATGGAGTTGGTCGAATATGGTTTAGAATAGGTCGAACATGGTTCAAACGTGTTCAAGAATGAAATTAAGTACTGGAAGACTTTAAGTAGAGAACAAGTTCAGACTGTTAAGTATGGTTGAGACTACAGTTGAGTAATATCAAGAAAATTTCAGACCAATTCCGACTGATCGAGTACAAATCAGTACATTTAAGTGTAGCTATAGGCAATTTCAGACTTTCATTGGTTTGTAGTGTAAATAAAGTATATGTATTTTTACTGTTGGATAATATTTTATGTCAAATATTAATATTATGTTTCGCGTAAATAATTCACATGATATATCATGTATATTTGTTTTATTATCATATTTATACCTTTAATTGTAATTTTTATTAAAATATCTACATATTTATTTATCTTTAAGGAAATTCAAAGATTCATACGCTGACTAAGTATGTAAAGACAGAATTAAGAATAGACATGACGAATAATAAATGGAATCGGGGATATGCTAAATATAGGGTCTTTTACTTAAAAAACGCATCGCATAAATACCAACTGAAAGTCAGTGGCTACAGTGGAAATGCTGGTAAGTTATATTGAAGGGATGCTATTTAGTTATTAATGGGACGTGTGTGTGTGTGCATTCGTGCAATTATACTCATTTTCGTATATGTCGTTTATCAGGATAGTTACAAACGGTTTTACCCGTAGGTTTTTGTTTTTTTATTTCTATGTGTGAATCACCGTGTTCACCTTGCAATTTTACTTGCTAGTTTTTTTCATCTGTTATTTAACTTTCTTTATATATATTATTCGCATCAAGAACGTGGCTAATATATTTTGTAAGATATTCGATCTTTCACGGAGCACTAGCTACGAGATATATAAAAAAAATAAAGTATGTTTGTTTATTTTTGTTGAATTACAAATGCATTAACATAGTAAAATCCTAATTCGCCTAAAGCAATCAATATGCGAAGAGTTATTGATGATGAATTATTCACAAATAATATTTCAAAGCACGGTTAAATATTTGAGCATCTAAAACCTACTACAGGTGGTGGTTATATTCCTCAGTCATGGTTGTCCTTGATGTATTTGAATATGTACCACTTTGGTAATAATACAGCTCCATGTGTATTGAAATACTAATATTTTCAGTGTTTTTTAATAATTTATTTTAGGAGCGATTAAGATGAAGGTAAATTCAGAAAGACTCCCTAGATGCACTAATATTTATTTCAAAAATTACTTGCACGCGAATGCTCGTATAGTTTGATATTCTACCATTGAGATATCGGAGCACATATATTATATATCCTATACAAATCTATATATTTACGTACATAAATGATGTTTTAAGGAGACAAATATTCTAGAATCAACACCAATCAATGAGTTTAACGCAAATGTGATAAGTTATTTTGAATGGACATTGTACTTGAAAGCATTTTATTTTAATTGTAGGTGATAGTTTAAATTATCATAATGGAGTGAAGTTCTCTACTAAAGACAGAGAACATGATGGAGGCACCTGTGCTCAAAGATTTCGAGGGGCATGGTGGTATAAGTCTTGTTTTGACTCCGACCTAAACGGTCGTTTCACTTTTATGACTTGGAAAAGTTGGACCTACCAGGTTTTCACGATTCGGAGGTCAACGATGATGCTTCGCAGATACTGATATATTTATATTAAAACAACAGCAACAATTATGATAGTTTCACTATTTTATTTTTAATAATCGGATTTCTCCGAAAGATTTTTAGCACATCTCAAAGTTTAATTCGCATAAGATTATTTCAAGTGTGTTATCCATAACGTCCAGTGGCTATATGTATATCCTGTAATAGAGGCCGTCCAGGATAAAGATAAAGAAAATCTTGACTGCCACTAGAAAATGGGAATAGTTTATCTTCCACATGTTCAAACAAGCCATCTACAGACCACTCGTCGAGTCATTGAAAGGGAAAATTAAGTAAAGTAAAAGAAAAAAGAAAATGAACTCCGTGAAAAATTCAATACGGAGGCCCTTATCAAATGGCAAAATCATAAGATCAAAAACGAATGAATAACAACTGCCATATTCCTGGCTTGGAATAATAGGTTTTTGGGGGTACTTTTTTTAAACAGCTAGTAAAACCAGTTACTATGCCATAAAATATTTAAATCACAAAATTACCTTTTGAAGACATATTTTTTTACAACGGATTTCCAAAAGGAAAATATAGGAAACAAAAAGAAATCGAAAGGAAAACAAGAGTGATGAAAATAATCCTTCAGAATAAGGTTGATCAAAACGAACACCAAAGATAGAGTGGTGAGAGATAGGCGAAAGACAATACTTTATTCCCCGGAAAATTTTATTTCAACTTCTACTTTAACCATAAAACCTTTACATTTCGTTAATCAAGTTAATGTATGAAGCAGCATATCTTTTTACTGGATTTTGATACCAATAACGACAACGTCTGCTACTCTCGTGCGAATATGGAATGATACAAATACCACACCGTGAAATAGCAACCCTAAATAAAAACGAATACTAGTATTAGATATACAATTACTTTTGCGAAACTGTTTCAACCAAATCCGTTTTCATGAAGCACCATTCATTTCACTTCAAACGTTTTACATTGCACAAAATCGCCTGAATATCACACAATGGCCATTCTAGCATCACAGTCCTCGCAAAGTATTGATTACAACATGTTTAATGCTAATTAGAAAATGATATAACAAACAAAAATCAATAGTTATTGGCGAAACAGTTTAACCAAGATAAAGTCTTAATCAAGATGGTAACACATACTAGAAAGATCAGTCGAGATTATTTCACCAATGGCGGGGACCGTGCAATTAACAATTCTTGCACTTTTTGTGAAAGTTGAATATGTCTTACATTGCCCATTTTGGGAGGGTTCGCCAACTTATTGAACTAAATAAAAGAATGATTGATTTCGATTCTTTTTCTTTGTCGAAATTAGTTTCACTTTTTCAGATTTGGCATTCGTTGAACTTTTAATGCCATTAGCAGTTACCAATTTACGCAATGCGTTTTTTAGCTCACCTGGCCCACAGGGCCAAGTAAGCTTTTCTCATCACTTGGCGTCCGTCGTCCATCGTCGTCGTCGTCCGTCGTCGTCATCCGTCGTCGTCATCCGTCGTCGTTATCTTTTACAAAATCTTTTCCTCTGAAACTACGGGGCCAAATTAAACCATAATTAGCCACAATCATTATTGAGGTATCTAGTTTGAAAAATTTGTCCGGTGACCCTGCACACCAACCAAGATGACCACCATGGCTAAAAATAAAACATAGGGGTAAAATGTAGATTTTGGTTTATATCTCTGAAACCATAGCATTAGAGCAAGTCTGATATTGGATAAAGTTGTATTAGGTCAAGATCTATCTGCCCTGAAATTTTTAGATGAATCGGAAAACCCGTTGATGGGTTACTACCTTAAATTGGTAATTTAAGGAAATTTTGGCGGTTTTGGTTATTATCTTTAATATTATTAAAGATAGAAATAAACTGTAAACAGCAATAATGTTCAGCAAAGTAAGATCTACAAATAAGTATAATGACCAAAATGATCAGTTGACCTCTTAAGGAGTAATTGCCCTTTAAAGTACATTTTTACCTATTTTTTCTAAATTTTTGTTATCTTTTGCATAAATCTTCTCCTCTGAAGCTACTAAGACAAATTTAACCGAACTTGTTCACAATCATCATTACGGTATCTTATTTAAAAATGTGTCCGATGACCTCGCTTGTGAACCAAGATGACCTGCATGGCTAAAAGTAATACATAGGGTAAAATGCAGTTTTTAGCTCATATCTCTGAAACAAAAGCATTTAGAGAAAATCTGCTGGGATGAAATTGTTCATTAGGTCAAGATCTATCAGCCCTGAAATTTTCAGACCAATCAGGGAACTTGTTGTTGGGCTGCTGCCACTGAATTGGTAATTTTAAGAAAATTTTGCAGCTGTTGGTTATTATTTTGAATATTATTATAGATAGAGATAAACTGTAAAAGGAATTATGTACAGCAAAGTAAGAGCTACAAATAAGTCAACTTGACCAATGTGGTCAATTGACCCCTTAAGGAGTTATTGTCCTTTATAGTTAATTTTTAACAATTTTCATAAATTTTTACAAAATATTTTCCACTGTCACTCCTGGGCCAATTTCATTATAGATAGAGATAATTGTAACTAGCAAGATTGTTTAATAAAGTAAGATCTACAAACACATCACCAACACCAAAACACAATTTTGTCCTGAATCCATCTGTGTCATTGTTTAATATGCACATAGACCAAGGTGAGCGACACAGGCTCTTCAGAGCCTCTATTTATTTTTTCTTATAGACCTCCTAACACGAGGCCCAACACTGTCAGCGGTATCGGACTGTTATTTTTCATTATCGTCATCAACGCTAGAACTATTAGTTTGATTTCTTCCGGCTCTCTACTCTGAACATTTGACGGCGCTTAACTATATGCAGGGGCAGATGCTCGGTCTTACTTGGTATAAGTTGCCATTTTTTCTTTAAAATAAAAATTTCAAGGAAAATTCAAAACGGAAGTCTTTTAGCAATTGTCAAAATCAAAAAACTCAAATCGAAAACAACTGCCATATTGACTTGGCTAGGCATTTTTTTAAGGTAGCAAATGAAGGATAAATATGGTTTTAAAAAAGATCAATGTCGATGGGTCGGAGAAAAAAACTACCTCATTTTGAAATCTAGACATCCTTTAATTGATCTTATTGATGTTGCCATCAGTTGGATACCTAAGTAAAAACACTGACGATGAAATGAAAAAAATATTGACCACATGTTAATTGAAGGTTCAATATCATCAAAACGTGATTAGCGTGTGCACGACACGCGTTTCTGAATAAGACCTCCCTCGTTGTACGCCCGTCACCACAGAATATAGTTAAAGCATAACATACAAAAAGTGTAAGTATTGTTACTATGTATATGCACTAGAAAGTTCCGACTACTTCATCATTTGAATGATTCTATAACCAAAAGAATAGAACTACACTCAAATACACAAATTAAGATGGCACTGTTGAGATTAAAAGATTGAACACCACAGCTTTCCAATAAATTATCCTTTAACCAGCTTAGAGAAACAACCGTGAAAACTCCACAAAGAAAACTAAAGACTAACCAATAAGACCTCGGTTTAAATCAAAGTTACCCTTTTACCAGTAAACATTAGGTAATATATTAAAAAAAATGTAAACCATAAAAAAGTAGGAAGAAATTAGTAGTGGCTATGAAACAGAAACGTATGGCTGCCTTTATTGGAGATACAGATATTCTATACAAATGTTAAACGATCAGCACAATTAAGATGGCGTCTGTAAGTCGGGCGAATATAGACAATAATAGTCCATTGACTTGACATATCAACGATATAAGGGTGAGGATTAGAAACGGATAAATGCGAGTTTCTACCTAGCTTTTTTCACGTTTCGGGTCGAAAGATATGTCAAGTCAATGCAATATTATTGTCTTTATACTGCAATCTAAAAGTGTTGTGTCATGTGTTAAAGTTATTTATTTGATTTTTAAGTAATGGGAAATACCCCCTTTTAAAAAGGCCTCATATCAGGCGGCGAAATATACAACACAATAAAATGTACATTACCTGTTGCGCACGAATTCGTTTGAGTATGGACTAAAATATCAACAATAAGTATAAAACATAATGATTTATAGATTTCAAACATAAAATATTTACATAGTTTATTAAAGAAAACTCATCCGCAGAAGACTGCGTAACAGGAGCATATTATACACAATATAAATCACAACATATTTCATAATACATTCAGTATACATTTTTATATTATACATCTTCAGAAATAAAGCTTTGTTTATTGCAATTTTAAATCAGACAAGCATCTTTTCTACCTTTTGAATAAAAATTGACAGCTTAGACAGCACATTATTATTACAATATTTAAGCATACCCAGTACTTTTATAACATTTGGATACTTTAAATAATATAGAGGTATGAACTTCCCCCTTAAATCTTTAACTTCACAATTGGTACATATACATATATAGTGGTACACATCCCCAAGACCAGCTTTACAAAGTGGACAAAGTCTCTCATTTCGTGGTACATTTCTCCATCTTCCTGTTTCAATGGGAAACTTTGTATTACATACCCTTAGTTTACATATATTTACTCTATGACCCCGCCTCAATTTTATCAGATATGGTTCTACGCAAAACCCTTCTTTGAAGTGTAAATAAAATCCCCCCCTTGATGAGTTATTTATATCAGAGAACCATTTTTGAATAAACTGGTCCTGGAGACGCTGCCTCGCATTAGTTTTAATATAATCATAATCAACTTGCTCAGGAATATTATATACTTCACAAAAGCCACAGTCATTAAACACGGATTTTACATAGTTAAACCATTTGAAATTATAATCTTCATGCTCATGCATGTACCAAAGTAACTTGTACAGTTTACCCGATAATTTTTTATCGTTTGTTGCAAGCTTGTGCCAAAACATACCATTGTTAACTTGATCTGCAGTTCAAGTGGAAATCTTCCAAGTTCTCCATAAACCATAAAATTTGGCGTAGAGGATCGCACCCTCAAAATGCGCTTACAAAACTGTAGATGTAATATTTCAGTATTATTTTTATTTTCAAACCCCCATATTTCCGAGTAATAGGTCAAAATAGGTACCACCAATGCATCAAATAATTTTAATTGTAAATCAATCGGGAGTGAGATATTTTGTATCTTCTTGTAAATTAAAGAGCATAAAGTGCTTTTTGAGCTTGGTCTACCAGTTTTTTTTCGAGCTTGAAAAAAGTTTCCGTTGTAATTAAACAGCAGACCAAGATAAACATATGAATCTTTAATTTCAATAATTTCATTACATAGTTTAAAAGTAACATTCTTATTAAACTTTCTCTTTGAAAAAATTACAATCTTAGTTTTTGATACATTCACAGTGAGTTTCCACTCAAAACAATATTGCTCAAAAACATTCAGAGTCTTCTGCAACCCTTCTGCCGACTCCGCAAAAATAATAGTATCGTCGGCGTACAGAAGAATAAATAACTTGATATACAAATCAAGATTCTCTGTAAATTTGTCATTCATAAATGTTAGACCTTCAACAGAGTTTTCATCCAGATATTCCTCCAAGTCATTCAGGTATAAGGCAAAGAGAAAAGGTGATATTTTTTCTCTCTGTCTTACACCTACCTCACACGGGAAAAAATCTGTTTTTAGTTCTCCATTTTTAACACAAGACTTAATATCCGTATACATGCTCAATATAACTTTAAACTTTTTCCCACCAATGTTATATTTTAATAATGTGTGCCATAGTCCCACCCTCTACACTGTATCAAAAGCTTTTTTTAAATCTACAAAAGCGCAAAATAATTTCTTTCCCGAACTCAAATATAGTGAAATTAAAGCATGCATGATAAACATACTATCTTGGACAGAATACCCCTTACGAAAACCACCCTGGGCATCAGTTATAATCCCGATCTCGTCTGACAGAGCATTAAGTCTTGAATTAAGTATAGAGGTGAACACTTTTCCTAAATTCGATGTAAGACAAATAGCTCGGTAATTATCCAAATTATTTGGATCCCCCTTGTTTTTTAAATAACGGCTTAATGATACCAATAAGCCATGATTTGGGAACGATTCCAGAATCAAACACTAAATTGATTAACTTAGTGTAAATAGGCAAAAATTGATTCACCGTGCTTTTTATATATTCGTGGACAATCCCATCTTCCCCTGGGGCTTTGCCATTACATAATTTTTTAACAGCTGACAATATTTCGTCCTCTGTAATTTCCTGATCTTTAATTTCAATAACCCCCTGACTTTTTATATTATTAACTAAATCCTCAAAATCAATATCATCATCTGGAACATCGCTCTTATTTAATGACTTAAAATACTCATATAGTTGATCAATAGTAATTTGGATATCTTTATCAGACCCCCCTCTATCCAATCTTTTCAAGATTTTCCAAAATTTACCAGAATCTTTTTTCGAAAGTTTACGCATGTCAGATTCTAGTGTATGTTGCAAACTCTCAAAACTTTTATTCATTTCGGCTCTGTAAACTTTCCCGCACTTTTTCATCTCGTCTCGGTTCGCTTTATTTTTATTAAAGCTGTAACGGGTTTTTGCTTTATGGAAAAACTTTCGCTTATCTCTGCATTGTTTATTAAACCAAAGTTGGTTAGAAGAACCAGACAGATAGGATTTTCCCTTTGGCTTAAAACACGACTAGCAGTGCTCTTAAAAATATCACATATTTTGTCAACGACTGTATTGATTCGTTCTTTTGGATCGCTACTGTCCTCCAACAAAAGCAGTGATATCTCGTCTAGTTTTGTAACGTCACTGACGAGTGTCTCAATAAACCGGTTTTCCTTGTCTGAAACCCATCGCGCATGACCACGCTGACTGCTACAATTATCATCGGAATGTGTAGTAAAAATGTTCACTGAAGCATGAAAACAAAAACATAGGCCACAATGGACATCAGAAAAAAGTGGATTGAATTCGAGAACATTGAATTCTTTTATCAGTGAAAAAATGTTGGAGGACAGTAATAAATAATCAATAAGAGATACACTATTACGTGTAGTCAAGCCTATCATATAGTCATTACCTGGTAACCTACTGTTACCAATATACAAATTGTTACATTTACAAAAATCTATAAGTTTGTACCCATAGTTATTAGGCACACTGTCATCTTTTGAACATCGCTTTAAAGATACATTATTGTCACATAAATTTTGGTAATCGTACAAATATGACACAAAACTGTCATCTTCAAAATCAGCCAGTATATCAAAAAGACCGTCATCAGGGATGACAACATCATCTAACAATTTGGTTTTGGCATTCAAATCACCAACAATTAGAGGTTGACCATCATACTTATTAACAAGTTCTATCATTTCAATTTCAACCTCTGTGAACGCCTCATTGCTTGTATACTTAGTATTTTCAGGTGGAAGATACATACAACCCATTAACAAGTTTTTATTAAAATCAACTAACCCCTTTTCCAATACTACCCACTGTACAAATTCAGAATTAGATTTTGGAAATTTCAAAAACTTTTCTAGATTACTTTTAAAACAAATCATTATACCCCCCGACTTCTTTTTAAATTTTGTTCTATGCTTAGCAAAATACTTATACCCATCAGGCATCCCTAGAATGTCAAATTCATCAGTCTTTGATTCCAAAAATATAAGTATATCATACATAAGCATCAGTTCCTGAAATTCAGGAGACTTAAGCTTCGATCTCAACCCACATACATTTACATATGTTTTATTTACAAAAAATGTAAAAGAAGTATGTTGGAGTCGTTCCACGCTTCGTTGTATAAATTGGAAACAAGAACAGGTTGAAGAGGTCGTATGAATAATAAGATATAGTTTCGGCAACTTCGATTTAGATATTCATGAGGAAAAGTAATATCGGGTCAGTGACTGTATATTACATAGAAATATAGAGTCAACGCATTGTGACTGATCAAATAGAACGAGTGCAGTATGAATGACTACAACTCACCCTTTTAGAACCCACAAACTTTAAAAAATTAAACGTGATTATCGAAGAGTCGTACACCTGTTTGATAGGATCATCATAAGGTTGATAGACTATTCAGTGGTTTATCATTTAGACTGTTAGGTAAGCACTAATTAAGAACAGAATTAAATATAACGTCAAAATAAATGTTTGAAATTCAAAAAAAAACAAAAAACAAGTTAAAATATATTCATTTAAGTTTGAGGAAACATGTACAACTACCAACTTTTGAGATGTTAATTCAATCATATTGCTTATTTGAAAAATTTTTGAACAAGAACCATCGATTCATAACTCATGCCAGAAAAATATTTATGACCGATCTTATTTGAAAACATGTATCATTTAATTTATAGTGTTCTTGTTTAAACATGTTCAAGTTAATATTTTACAATTTTCTGTAACGTTTGTTTGTTTAAAACGAACATGAAACTATTTCCTGTAAATGGTTTTATTACGGTGAAAAGTTTAGTAAATTATCGTACGATCTCTCTGTTTAATTTATATGCTACAATGTGCTGCCTTTTTAGCGCATTTAAATTTAGTAACAAAGGGATACAAAACAAGAGGAAGGACAAAATACCGAAGGTTTGTTAGAACAACTTAAGATCTTCATTAGTCTTTATATGACTTATAATCGGATGAAAACACATTTTAATTGTTGAATTAAACAAATCGCCGTGAATAAATGTAGCTGTGATTAAATTGCAGTCTTAACTCAATCTAATAATGTTATTTATTATTGACTTCGCTGTTGAAAGCATTTTAAACTATCTGGGCTTTCTTTGGCAGTTACAGTTTAAAACACTGTTCAAAGTTCAAAGTTCAAAGTTCAAAGTTCTTATACCATCAAGCTATATCTTCATTCACAAAAAACTCAAATCGAATAAACATTTATATCTTTTCATGTTTTATCAAATATTTTCCTATGATTTGAAATTTTACTTTTTTGCAAATTCACAGCATTAATTTTCATAAACCGCCAACATAGATTATTTAAGTTTTAGTCTTTGCAAGAATCAGACACGACAGAAAAAACGCCGACCTAACTGTCCTATCTTGCAATTACCCTCATCCGGTTTACAATTGGTAGATGTTTGTTTTTACGTGTCTTTCAATTCGGGAAATCTTAAGATAAAATTTTGTTAAGAATTAAGGCAAATTACCTAATTAACTTTCCTTAATTATTAGTTTCAAACAATTTTATATCTTGAAATACTACAAGAGGAAAAGGAAACAAATGATAGATTAATGCACCACTAAACTTTTTTTTTTACATACTAGTAGTTAAATGTAAACTTAAGCGGGTTTTTTTGTGTTTATCATGTTTTAACCACTCCCTGATTCGTAATCAGATAAGCACCTTGGTGGAATATACCTGGATTAACATGGTGGTTATCGTTTTATGTTTCAGGTTATCACAACGATGTTGTAAGAAAAGTCAAGAACTAAACAAAAATAGAATAAACCTTTAAGTTAGTGAATCATTATTTCAAATGCTGTTAAATAACCCATGCGTTTTTTGTTTACATTTTTAGAAAGAAATTTGCATTAACACTCACGCCATGACGAATATTAACAGGGCGTCAAACATTAAGGACAATACAATCAGTGACAATATCTACGGCATGAAGAAATTATCATACTGGGATATGTTTAAAGCGGCGCATTGCATGACCAGAAGGGACCATATTCCTTGTTTACATCAAACTATTGACGGAACAGTTGTTTTACGAAATAATTTAATCAGACCAGTTATTAATCAATTTCATGGAACATTTAAGGCTTGTATTGAACGACGACAACGCGATGAATTACAATTGTTAAACATACGTTTTCCTGACAAAATGTGTAATCAATATCTGGAATATTTGGAACACTCTGATCCAGGTATGTTGAGGTGTTGATATTATTGAAGAAACAAAAATGATTATACGGTGCATATTCTTAACAGATAAACCAAATTAAGATAAAACGAGTCTCCTTTCTGATACATAGAAAGAGAAAACTGATACGGGATATCCATCCATGACACTCAATCGGTATGTGCACAGCAGTTACACAAAAAGCTAAGAAATAACGCTTTTATTTCTGTTCATTTTAGTGTCATCAAAGAGCAAACACAGCTTTTTCTGGCCAAGGTTTAGGGTTTGTATGGTTTACCTTAGCCGTATTTGGCACAACGTTTTGGAATTTTGGGTCCTCAATGCTCTTTAACTTTGTACTTGTTTGGCTTTATAACTATTTTTATCTGAGCGTCACTGATGAGACTTATGTAGACGAAACGCTCGTCTGGCGTATTAAATTATAATCCTGGTACCTTTGATAACTATTAGGACAACTGCAATAAAACGCATTATATAGCCATATTTATTTTGGTAGAACAGGCAGTTATAGAGGCCCGGATGTTCAATACATTGTGGAATGCACTTACTTATATCCCAAAATAATTCCTTTGATTTGATATTACATGTAATACATTGATTAACTAATACAATGATTCAAATAAGTTGAACAGCACATGTGATCATTTTATTTACTTATCATGCGATTAAATGTAAATGACTCGTTAAACATTGTTAAAGTTAATTATATGAATTGTTTAACTACATGTTGAACAACAAAATTCTGCATATCATATAATAATGTCAGCTTTTGTTTAACGATAACTGTATGAATAATTGAGAACTTAACACCAACCGGTGAAAATTCATTTTTCTATGATAACATAATTTTAGTTGTGAGCCTATTTTGTACGGCATTGATTCCAATATAAATGGGAAAATGTTTGAGGAAAACCCTCGTATTAATTCTTAATTTAATTTCTAGGATTAACCTTAGTGCACATGGTTTTAGCATTGATTATTGGGGGCTGTTTTTGAAATTAAGAAATACAAATTTATAAATGACAATGTGCTGATGCAGATAAACTGAATACAAACTTCAAGTGTTTGCTGTTAATTGAAACGTAGATGTAGACAAGGAAGCAATTCTATTTATAAACTGCATGATCAATTGTTACAACTAAATTATCCTTAATTCGAGATATTTGTTTCCTTCTCAATATATTTATATTGGTTGGTTTTATTTCTTACAGATACTTACAAAAGAATAACATTGGAAGATAAAGAACTTTGCTCCTTTCTTCAAAACTTAGCAGGAAGTGAGAAAACAATCAGATTGAGACAAAAACTATTTCTTTTGATTGACTTAATTGTTCAAAAATGCAAATTAAACTACACCAGGATATCAAGTGGTAGTATTGCAGAAGGACTTGACCTTCCGGGTAGTGACGTGGATATTATGATTGTTTACAACTTTATAAACATTATTGATTATCAAGAAAGGTTGAACCATCCGGTACAATTCTCTACATTCCTGATGGAAGACAGTACAAAACATAGCGGATTTACAAAACTGAAACTATTAGCAAAGGGAGGAAAATGTTCTCTGTTAAAAAGTGTTGTCAAATCAAAAAATGGGGAATATTTATCTAATACAAAGTTTTTAAGGGATTGTATCAGAATGACGCGTTCATGTCAATTACAAGTTCACGGGCCCTGTCTATCTGATGATGAACAAAATTTAGATTTCGCATTTTGCTTTCGATCACATTTCTGGCCACGTCAAGCTAAAAATTGGATGTTTCGTCATAGACCTTATCAATGGCCATCTGGACATGTTATCGAAAGAATAATAAAATTTGGCTGTATATTGGTAGCAATTGGTCCAAAAATTGAAGAGAACAATGATTTATTATGGCGTATATCATTTTCAATGGCAGAAAAAGAACTCTGTCACGCATTTAACTACACACAATTACTTTGTTATTCTCTTCTCAAATTGACTTTAAAAAATATTATAAATAGAGACGACAAGACAAAAGATCTGCTATGCTCATATTTCATGAAAACTGTTTTATTTTGGGTATCAGAAGAAGTGTCCATTAATCAGTTTCAGTTTTCTGAATTATTTCATTGCTTTTTACTATGCATTGACAAACTAATGACATGTGTTGACAAGTGTTACTGTCCTAACTACTTTATACCATCACATAATATGTTTAAGGGGAAAATCGATATGTCAAATAAGCATATACTTCTCAAAGTTCTAGATAGAATTAAAAGTAGAAGTGCACAGTCATTACTGCATCACCTTTTTCGTGGAATGGATAGCAAAGCACTTTCTTCGCTTACAAAAATAAAATCAGCAACTAAGTTGGAAACATTGTTTTTTAGAACGTTAAACATTGATATTTGTAATAATATTGACACAGCTTTTGGAATTCTACGTTTCTTAAAAACATTGTCAAAGAAAGAATCGTCAATATTTATGAAGGATGTTTGTAAATTTTATCATGCCTTTGTAAGTCAGCATATCATACAGATAGTACCATTATCCTTGGTATCTAATAAGTACTTTTATAATATTTTCCGTAAACTGTTCAGAAATAGTACATACTCTGATTCAATAACTGGTTGGGTGTTGTATGCAACTTATTATTACAAATTAGAACAGTACAATGTAGCACTAAAAATTATACATTACGTTCTTACAAGTTGTATCTCCGAAAATATGATTCCACTAAATAACGTCATATACAGTTCGGCTGCATTGGAATATTATCAGCGCAGAACAGACTTTAAAATGTTGACATTGATAGATAAAATGAGAATGATAACTTTAAGGGATATCATATTTATAAGTTATTCAACAATGATACCTAAAGAACTTCATTATGATGCAACCATTAGAGAACTCCAAGTACCATCAGTAGTTATGGCATTTTATCTCCGCTATCTTTGTTGTCATCATACCAAGGATTTCTTTAACAGGGAACAAGCACTACGCGATTTACGTACGGCAGTAGATATTAAACATTACATTGCTTCAAATAATTTATCGGTATGCTTAATGATACTTGGAGAATGTTTCCAGACATCTGGGGATTTACAGTCCGCTTATTATTATTATGACAGTGCATTACACTGTTCCGGATTACTGACTGAGAGCGCAATAGTAAAAAAAATAAACATTCAACAAAAGATGAACCGAAAGTTGAGGCAACGTGCAATATATGCACAGCACATGTAATCCTAATTTTCTATAGAAAGGTGAAAATGGAGAGAGAGAGAGAGAGAGAGAGAGAGAGAGAGAGAGAGAGAGAGAGAGATTTTCAAATGATTTATATCATAGTTAATTTATTTCTTGGTAAAACGATAGTTTTTTGTTGTTATATTCTTTAAACCCTATAACACCTTATTCAGATAGTGCTAACAGGGTGATGTAAAAATCCTGACAGAAAAAAAATAAATAAGAAAAATCAAGTCTTAATATAGTTCGTCGTCATAGCTAATTATCCAGATCATTGGCAAACTCTTTAAGTTACGATCTTTTCATGTTCAATTTTTTTGAGTCCACCACTTGTTATCTAAATCACTTTGTTATGGTGTTTGATACTGTATTCATAAAGATATGATAGTGTAGGTACGACCTTTTTCGTTTTCATCGAAACAACTAGTGTTTTGTCATCTTTTGTTATTTTCTCCGTTTTATTTCAAATGTATACATACTTGATGTCTTCTCAAGTCGAAAAGTAATCTTTCATTGAAATTAACATACTTTGTTAAAAGAAATCATTGCTGTTAATTTCCTTATGTTATTATTGTGAATATAAATTCGATTATAACAGTATGTTAAGATAAAATGAAAAATTAATTTGAATTATTATCTCAACTTTTATTGACTACAATAAATAGGCTATTTGCGTTAACTGAAATGAGACATAAAAAAATCGTCAATATGTATCAAAGAAAAAAAAAGTGTTCATACAATACGTATTAAACAGCAATCGCTATATAATTCCCTAGTTAACAGACAACATCAATACCAAAACACAACCAAAGGTTATCAATGTCTAAACCCTACACCTTCCTGTCTATACGACTATCAGGGGGTGGCGCAAAGAACTATGGTCTCTTTATACCTCTACCGGCTGTATAACCGTTGCCAATTCAAAGTGTGATGGACGTTTGACAGTAAGGGATGTATAAATTCGCTATCTCATGTGGTGCGAGATATAAGATGCATATTGAAGAGAGAAAACCATAATTTCTGTACTTTACAAAATTATCGCATGAACTTTATGAGTGGTCCATAGCTGGTGTGTTGAAATGCAACATGTCTGTCAACATAGTATTGTTTTGCAATGGACGTCCAAATTTCCTGTCGTCCCACCTAGATGAATTTACCTAGACCCTTTGTTATCAGTCGACCACCAAAGGGTGAATGAACGGACATACAAACCAAATCAATAAATATCAACAAATCACTTAACGTTATTAAAGTTATATATTAAAACAACTATAAAATAAAAAAATACAGCATGAAGGAAGTCATAAACACGATCTGTTGTAAAGCTCACAATTCGTAAAATTAATACCGTAGAAGTTGTGGTACAATGCAGGTTATTACATATGGAAATAAGTGAAATGTATTAAGCTAACGGCTTTATTTCAGTAAGTCTATAAGTGCTGTCATCATCTGTACAACCAAAGAAACAATTAATTTTGATATTTTCACACTTCTCCACAACATAACTTTGACCGTTTAGTTTGTTTGTTACTACCCAATCTCCGGCGCAGAGCTTTCGTCCGTTCCGTCTTTACTTCGTTTCACTACAGTTTATAGTTTCATAGTTTATTAAAGAAAACTCAACCGCAGAGGACTGCGTAACAGGAGCATATTATGCACAATATAAATCACAACATATTTCATAATACAAACAGAATACATTTTTAAATTATACATCTTCAGAGATAAATCTTTGTTTATTGCAGTTTTAAATCAGACAAGCATCTTTTCTACCTTTTGAAAAAAAATGACAGCTTAGACAGCACATTATTATTACAATATTTAAGCATGCCCAGTACTTTTTTAACATTTGGATATTTTAAATAATAAGGAGGTATGAACTTCCCCCTTAAATCTTTAACTTTATAATTGGTACATATACATATATAGTGGTACACATCCCCAAGACCAGCTTTACAAGGAGGACAAATTCTCTCATTTCGTGGTACATTTCTCCATCTTTCTGTTTCAATGGGAAACTTTGTATTACATACCCTTAATTTACATATATTTACTCTATGACCCCGCCTTAATTTTAACAGATATGGTTCTAAGCAAAACTCTTCTTTAAAGTGTAAATAAAATCCCCCCCTTGATGAGTTATTTATATCAGAGAACCATTTTTGAATAAACTGGTCCTGGAGACGCTGCCTCACATTAGTTTTAATATAATTATAATCAACTTGCTCCGGAACATTATATATTTCACAAAAGCCATAGTCATTAAACACAGATTTTACATAGTTAAACCATTTGAAATTATAACCTTCATGCTCATGCATGTACCAAAGTAACTTGTACAGTTTACCCGATAATTTTTTATCGTTTGTTGCAAGCTTGTGCCAAAAACATACCATTTTTAACTTGATCTGCAGTTCAAGTGGAAATCTTCTAAGTTCTCCATACACCATAAAACTTGGCGTAGAGGATCGCACCCCCAAAATGCGCTTACAAAACTGTAAATGTAATTTTTCAATATTATTTTTATTTTCAAACCCCCATATTTCCGAGGAATAGGTCAAAATAGGAACCACCAATGCATCAAATAATTTTAACTGTAAAACAATCGGGAGTGAGATATTTTGTATCTTCTTGTAAAGAGCATAAAGTGCTTTTTGAGCTTGGTCTACCAGTTTTTTTCGAGCTTGAAAGAAATTTCCGTTGTAATTAAACAGCAGACCAAGATAAACATATGAATCTTTATTTTCAATAATTTCATTACATAGTTTAAAAGTAACATTCTTATTAAACTTTCTCTTTGAAAAAATTACAATCTTAGTTTTTGATACATTCACAGTGAGTTTCCACTCAAAACAATATTGCTCAAAAACATTCAGAGACTTTTGCAACCCTTCTGACATCATTGTATTGTAGTATTATGAGTATACAGAACGGAAACGAGTGCTGTAAGGATGCTGGTTGCTACTAGCAGCAAAATGCAAGAGTCCACAAAAACATGTGCAGCTGTGGGCTGAGCAAGAACATAATACATGTATAAGAAAAACACCCTCCAAACGTAACAAACTTGTTGTTAATCACGAAATCAAGCATCTTTTTGTTATACACAGAATGAATATTTGAAAAAAATACGATTTACCCCTCCCTAAGACAGGATACTTGCATTTACATTGACCATTCATTTTCTGTAAACAAAGCAAGACCACGTCTTTCAATTTGTCTTTTAGTTTGAAATAGGGTATACCTATGTAAAGTGTTGAAAACTCAAATGTTTTAATACATTGCAGGATGAAAGAGAGATTTTGTGTTCACTTTTAAAAAGTTCTTTGGAATTTCCTGTTATATCTGTATTCAAACACATACAGATGAGGCTTGGTTAAACTATTTCGGGTTCTCAATTCTACCCTTGTTACATGTTAGACTGCCTTCATATTTGTACCAATCCAATTTGTACGGGTTAATTATTCTCGTAATGTTGTACATTCAGTTGAAATTAACAAATTTTGGCACAGTT
The DNA here is from genome assembly GCF_965363235.1 of Mytilus galloprovincialis. Classification (NCBI taxonomy): domain Eukaryota; kingdom Metazoa; phylum Mollusca; class Bivalvia; order Mytilida; family Mytilidae; genus Mytilus; species Mytilus galloprovincialis. Next base: position 80,851,831 of record NC_134842.1, on the reverse strand, counting down.
ATATCTAGCCCTATTATAATCTGAAAATGTGAGGTATTAAAACTTTTTAAGGATTAATGTTACAATTTGCTTTCAATTGAATTCAGAATCGAATGTAGTATTAAGTTACAAAATTATTCAAAAATTTAAATAGGAAAAATACCGATTTAAGAAAACAAAAGGTCTATTATCAAATCAAATTGTCTTCGTAAAGACTTCTGATATTCTCATGTATCTTCTGATCTTTACAAATCACATACCGGTATTGAGATAAAATAAGAACGTTGATCTTTCTTACTATGCGGTATGGGCTTTGCTTATTGTTGAAGGCCGTAAGATGACCTATAGATGATAATTTATGTGTCGTTTTGTTCTCTTGTGGACAGTTGTCTGATTGGCAATCATACCACATCTTCTTTTTTGTATGATCTGGATAGAAATAATTTTAAGTAATTACCGATTATATCAAGAATACTATCTATAGACTGTAAAACGTATTAAGCAGTTGTTGATATCTGATGGTTCACGATATCATGAAGATAGCTATAGGAAGATGTGGTATGTGTGATGAAATCATAATCTTTCAGTCAGTTTAATTGAAGTCTGGAGCTGGCATGTCAGTTAACTGCTAGTAGTCTGTTGTTATTTATGTATTATTGTCATTTTCTTTGGTTACATCTTCTGACATCAGACTCGGATTTCTCTTGAACTGAATTTTAATGTGCGTATTGTTATGCGTTTACTTTTCTACATTGGCAAGAGGTATAGGGGGGTTGAGATCTCACAAACATGTTTAACCCCGCCGCATTTTTGCGCCTGTCCCAAGTCAGGAGCCTCTGGCCTTTGTTAGTCTTGTATTTTTGATTTTAGTTTCTTGTGTACAATTTGGAAATTAGTATGGCGTTCATTTTCACTGAACTAGCATATATTTGTTTAGGGGTCAGTTGAAGGACGCCTCCGGGTGCGGGAATTTCTCGCTACATTGAAGACCTGTTGGTGACCTTTTGCTGTTGTTTTTTTCTATGGTCGGGTTGTTGTCTCTTTGGCACATTCCCCATTTCCATTCTCAATTTTATGAGTGCCGTTGAGACAACTTTCCATCCAAATAACAATTTATAAAAGTAAACCATTATAGGTCAAGGTTCGGAATTCAACACGGAGCCTTAGCTCACACCAAACAACAAGCTAAAAAGGCCCCAAAATTACTAGTGTACAACCATTCAAACGGGGAAACCAACGATCTAATCTATATATTAAAAAAAACGAAGAACGAGAAACACGAATAAATTACATTAAGAAACGACAACTACTGTACATCAGATTCCTGACTTAGGACAGGTGCAAACATTTGCGCCGGAATTAAACGTTTTAATGGATCCAAACCTTCTCCCTTTTTCTGAATCAATAGTATGACATAACAACATAGAAAAAAATACGAGAAAATATCAATTGGCAGGCTTAACTCAATCAAAAAACCTAAATTAATACACCATGAACGAATACATTTGATTTGCGATACCTGAATGCAAATACATAGTAAATAAAATTATCAGGGATAAATATTTAAGGTCAAGAGTAAATAAACAAGTTCATACAAAGCTATGGTAAGATACCATTGTAAAATAGTCTTTTAGAAAATCATCACTTTTGACAAAAAAAAAACGGTTTCATATTCTACATAGGTAAATGAAAAACAACTGTGTCGTTAAGTATACTACTTCGTCATAAAAAATGCATAGACATAAATTGACAACAACTACTAGACTGTTTCATTGATATTACAACTACGAACCCGGTTACTTCTCCAGTTCTACCTACCGAATTAGATTTATCACCGGGTTTGACCTTACATGAGCAACAATATGGGAACCCCAAATGGAGAAAGATCTCCTTATCTTTCTGGAACACTTGAGATCACCCCGTAGATTGTGATAAGGATCGTGTTGCTCAATCTTTAGTTTTCTATGTGATGTTTTCAATTTGGTTACTTTAGTTTGTCTGTTGTTCTCCTCTTGTATTTTTATAGCAAAGGCGTTGTCAGCTTATTTCGACTTATGAGTATGAATTTCCTTTTGTGTCCTTTGCTATCTTTGGGCAATGATTTGTTTTACTGTTACCATATATCTTATGTCTGACGAAAATGTATTACCATCAAAACTTATATATGTGTCACCATTGCTTATTACCCCTTTCTTTGGTTTTTTATGTCTGAGTTAAGACATGTTTCCAATAACTCTCTATAAGAAGTTTACATTGTGAGTGAATTAAACGTTATAATAATATTAATTTATTCAGTTATTTCAAATAGATTAATATTTTTGAAATTAAATCTTCTTTATGACACATACATATTTTCTGTTTTAACCATTGGTATTCAGGGTACGATACATAAGTGTATGGTAGTTAGTATGCCATACATAAACAATTGGGTTATACAACTAATCCTGAAATGCTCAGCACTGCTGTCATATTCACAATCGGCGTCATCTTCAGATAAATCATCTAAAATTAAATATGTTTATGCTTTATATTTCATTATTGTTCCTCTTTTTATTATTTTTGACATTCAACATTTTTTTTATATCAAATACATAATCCCAACAATGATTATTTCATTATTATTGACATAAAAAATATAAATGCTACGGAAATTGTTTCATAGAAAGTCTCTCAATGGGTATATTTGAAAAGTTAGATAATACCAAATAAGCTTATTTTGCAAGTTTGTCCTTTCAACAAACAAAATTTTCAAAGAGTTCTTGAAAAATAATATATGAATAAACTCAACGAAGACGTCATACCCTGATTGAAATTATGTATTTGTGACCGACGCGCTTGGCGTCTATAAAAGACTAATCAGTGCCGCTTGAATAAAAAAAATGTTGAAATGAACATATTTTTTTATCTATATAAAGTACAAAGTTGAACAGTGTATGTAAAGTGCGGATCCTAAAATATCATTTTTACTGTATATGCCATAAATGTCTAATGTAGAATGATAAATAAACAGACGAACCTTTTTTTAATTTTTGAAGAAAATGAAGAAAAATAGTTAAAATGTATATGTTCAGAAATACATAATTATACTAATAAAACAAAGTAAGAGATGCGAGCGGGATTTATCGCGCCTAAAGCCATCCAACTGTGAAATATATACCAAAATAGGTGAATTTTTAGGACATTTCACGAACAGATCGTGCAGGTGCTTTATAACTAACAGGTGAGATGTTGTTGCAGTAAAAAATATTCATTTTAATACAATTATTAAAGTTGTATAACGTAGAATATGTTTTGTCATTCAGTTTCTTCATATTTAACTAAATTCCACTATGATGATTTCGTAATGCTAGTCATGTTTACTGTCGAATAATGATACTATTCTTTCATTTTAACTGTGGAGCGAATCATTAGTATTGTATATGCGGTGCATTTTCACTGTATAATTATTATTTTTTTTATCTATTACAGCTCATTTCTTTAAGCATGTAGAGCAAGACTTTAGTTGATTTGCTTGCTTTTTTTATTGGATAATCATTATGATAACACCCAATTTAATTCAAATATTAAAAATACAGGTTAAACTATGCATATTCATATTGTTTAAAAATGTCAATCTTATTTACAAAGTTTGTATAAACAATTATACAAACAAAGCAAGCAAGCCAACCAAAGTTTTGCTTTACATGCATTAGGAAATTAGCTGTAAAGCCTTAATTTAGCCGACTTGCTCAAATAATAGATAAAGTAAGAGAAAGATTTGATAAAATTTAACTTACGGATAAAAGTTTGATTTTAAAACACTCTACTAAATTCAATAGAAATAACATTTATTTCAAATGTATTCCATTTAGTTTCTTATAAAGCGTATAGAGATCTTTATCCTTATTTTTTTTATCCATTTCCATGACACTTCACCACTAATTACGTACATCTTGATATATATATAGATTGCACCTTTGTTTTCCCGTTTAAAAGGTTTTACACTGGAGCCCTTTATAACTTGCTGTTCGGTGTGAGCCAAGACTCCATCTTGAAGACCGTATTTTGACGTATAATGGTCTACTTTTATAAATTGTGATGGAGAGTTGTCTCATTGTCACATACGACATCTATATGGCTCAAAAACGAAACGAGGCGGGATAAAAAGGGATGAAAAAATCTACGCTACTTTTTTAATATATTTATAATGGGCTTTATATGAGTCAAAATAGAGTAAAATAGTGGGTCGCATTTGGGTACAAGCGTCACGCCGGATTGCCAATTTTTTGCAACCGTGACAGGTGAAAGTCAAATGATTGTGTAGAGAAAAACGGGAAATGAAGTCTAGCGGGACACGGATAATTACAAAAAATTAGAACTGCATAGTATAAGCGGGATACGGGAATCTGACAAAACAATAAGCGGAATACGGGAATCTGCCAAAACAGTAAGCGGGATCCGGGATCAGAACCCCCCAATGAGACCCCAGAAAAAGATATTTTTGTATATTCATCCTATTGTTACAGTCATGCCTTCAATAACAAAAGTATCCGATGCATACATTTTTTCATATTTTTGGTCCCTTTTTCAATTTTGTGGGGTCCAAATTTATAGACAAAAGTCCTTTAATATAGATATTTGGAATTCGTTGACATGCTGAATCTGACCATGTATCAAGTTTGGGGATTTTTTGCCTAGTTGCTGAAATAGCCCACATAGAGTTCCAAAGGGTCTTAAATCAACAAAAATGAATTGTAGCATTCATTTCGTGTACAATAACCCGAATGTGCATGGTTTTACCTCTGTGGTAGTATCCATTCGCGGATCTAGAATTTTTCATAAGTAGGGGCCCACTGACTGCTTAAGAGGGCCCGCTGCTGTCACGCTCCAGTGATTCACTATATAAGTTAAAATCAAGGAGAAACGTAATCTGAAGAATACAATATGACATTTTGAGAATCGCTTTTGTTACAAGTTTGAAAAGCTATATATTTGATGAAGAATGAATGAGGAGTTTGTATTTCAATTGGAAAATACATGTATCATAAATCCTAAAGTCATCAACTAAGTTTTTTTTCATTTGTTGCAAGTGCATTTATCACATAATTCTACAATAAAAATTCCTCGCATCTTTGAAAATTCTACATTAATAATGACTGCACTAACAGTGATAATTCATCGCATCTATAGTTAAAATGGATCGCTTTCAATAATCGATATGCTATATTATGATGCTTTTATAACACTTATTTGAAGTTTAATGCTATGTTTGTATATTATAAAGACATATCACAATGAAAATATGTTAAAACTTAACTTAAAATCCTTTAACTTGATATTTTCAAAACGTAAACAAATACAGTTTTCCCATGATCCTTTATTCTACAATAGACACACCCGCATATAACAGTAAAAATGAACTAGCTTGATTCGCACTTTATATACACTGGTTGAAGAGCAATGAGGACCAATAATTCCTGATTAAGGTTTGCCAAATATGGCTAAAGTAATCTTTTCCTGATGGAAAAAACCTTAGTATTTCATAATTTCAAAGTTTTATATCCGTAAACATTTAATTTATAATTATGACCATATCAATGATATATTTGTTTCAAGCAGCTTCTTTCATTCACATTCATCTTTTGAAGCGAAATATACTTTTCTAACAGAAATTTGAATGAAAATAGTTGTGTCATAATTATATTTTCAAAATCAAAAATTGTCTTAAATTTGATACCTTCTAATTCAGCCCCAAAAGGCATCATATCAATGGGCAACGCTTGTGGAGCTGGAGTAGGAGGGTCGGGACATCCAGGACACGGTGAACAAGTAGTACATACTGGACAATCGTGACACGGTGAAGGCGTAGGTTGTGGACAATTGCAATCAACTGGACTAGGCGTTGGACATCTGGAACAATCTTGAAATTCATTTGTACACGGTGAAGGAGTCGGAATATCTGGACACCCAGGACACGGTGAACAGGTAGGATATACCAGACAACTTGCACAACTTGGACAAGGTAAACGAGTAGGATAATTAACTGGACTTGGCGTTGGACATCTGGAACAATCTTGAAATGTTGTTCGATGAGGTGTCAGACTTGTTTTAGGTAGAATCGTCGTTGCATTTGAATCTGAATATCCGGTACCCTTTCGTGTAGTTATTAATTTTTGAAGTGGTAATTGTTGTGTCGTTGCCGTTTTCTTGCCACCTGTAATGTAATGTACATGACTATAAAGTAATGGAAATGTGCTTCTCTTTTCTGTTGACGTATTTAACATATTAATATTTGATAAACAAGTCTGTCTCTGGTTTGCTATGTTTGACTTTGACAAGAAATGCTATAATACAAAAGCATATGTGCAATTATAGTAAGCCATCAATTCATTTTCCGATTTTCACATAGGAGAATCTGAAGTTAATAAGCGAACATCCAAACTCAAAAGTCGAAAATAAACTAAAAACGAGTGAATTTTATTTTTTTGAATTTCACAGTAAACATCTTTGTTTATAGGCCGCCTGAAGCACGCCTCCGGGTGAGGGAGTTTCTCGCAATGACGACCCATTGGTTGCCTTCGGTTGTTGTCTACTCTTAGATCGGGTTGCTGTCTCTTTGACAGATTCACCATTTTCATTCTCAATTTTATAAATACAACCTTTAAAATGATTACTTCTACGTCTATTGGTCTCTGGTTGAGGGTTGTATCTTTGGTAAAATGTTACATTTTCTTTTTGTACACAATTCAATTTTTCTCACCTGAATTTCACATGAATCTCACGTGCAATTCACATGAAAATCGTACGGAAAAAGTTCACATGAATACGGATTCTATGAGGTCGAATAATGTACTTGCAAGTGAATAATTAATCTTCAATGTCTCTTAGGTTATTTTGTCAGAACGGAGCCATACTTGCTGCTAAAAGCAAATTAGGATTTCAATATTTCACTTCATAAATGATCGAACAAAACAAATCCTATTTTAGATTTTTTATATATCTGAATAAATGAATATACATGTATATATATATCACATACCTTTAGACTTGCAAGCACAATGAACGACAACAAATAACGTTCCAATAAGTATGACATTCTGAAATTAGCAGTGATAAATATTTGACTACTCAGGATTGAAGTAAATATCAAAACAAAATACTTTTTCGCATTATCATGGTAAGAAGATCAGTGTTGGAACTTTAAGTATTTTTGCATAATTACTTTTCTTATATGTACATTCTTTTTTTTCGACGTGAGCCAAAGCTCTGTGTTGGAGACCGTCCTTTCACCTATATTAACTTTTACAAATTGTTACTTGGATGGAGATGTCTCATTTGCACTCATACTACATCTTCTTATATATGGCATATCTAACTATAATGGAGTTGTGATATTGAAAGTTCTTTCCTTATTGAAATTCTGCTAGAAAGATAGTTCGATAATGCACAAGATTATAGCTTCCCACTCCATTGTTGTCGGACAAGTATAGCAAACTGTTTTTGACATGTTTTGTGTCGTATAATTTAATACACACGCAAAAGTTTTTTACGAAACATACGAAAGTCATCATTGACATTTTTAATGACATACATAATGTTTATTAGAATTGGGAAGATGTTGGAGACCCTCAAAGTCAAATTATGTAAAAAGCAAACAATTATAGATCAAAGTACAGCCTTCAATTCGGAGCTTTGGCTCACACCTAGCAGCAAGCTATAAAGGGCTTCAAAATTACCAGTATAATTCAATTTAAACAGCAGTCTAAACTATGTTAGAAACGAGAAACGAGAAACACTTATAAACCACTTGCAAGCAGTATTTTATTCCTGATATGAATGAAATAACAAGTTTTTAATGCACAACGGCGATTTATATAGACATATTTCAATGGCTTCAAAATAAGGTTTGCAGAGCTTCATACACAATTTTTGTATAACCGAAAAGGTATATATAATACATATGTCTTGACGTGAAAGATCAGGAACTGCTTTTTGAATATAGTAAACGGTAAAATACCGTTAATTTGTTTTAAAGTCATAAGAAACCTCAAATTAAAAAAAATCATGCATATGTTTTTTATAACTAAATGGATAGTTTTCATTATACAACTTTGTCCACATTTAGAAGAATTTACTTATTTTAAATTGCTTGCTTCCAGGAAGCAATTCGCCGACACATTTTCCGTATGCATAAAAACCTGAGCGTAACCCTCCTCGTAAAAATCCGATGGTCGCAATAAGCATGGATCTGTCATTAAAATAAACAATTTTCTGATTGTACATGTTAAACACGTGCTCAATACCTATGCTTTTTGTTATGTGTTTACTATAAGGTGACAATCGGTTAACTTTGGCTTTAAAACACGGCATTTAATGAGCAGCCATATTTGTTAAATCATAACAGACAGAGAGAAGTTTATACTATATATTTGCGTAAAAAATGACAAAATCGTGCCGAAGTTCTAAGATTATGATATATACATGCATTGGTTCAAGAATTGGATAAACATTATTTTTCACCACTCACTGGTTTCATATGACTTTAACAAACGTTATTAAACTGTTCCAATTGTGACATTCTGTAAATATATCAATTGTTATCAATGTAATTGGTGATATGAAGACTTGACTTATATCACATTTCCTAAACTAGTAGGTGTTTTATTTTCAATTCTGGGACAAACATGACTTACCATGAAGACACATTTCTTTCCATCAAATGAAACATTACTGAAGATCACAATTTTAACTATGATTGCTTGCCAATTATAAAACAATCCATCATACATTAAAGAAAAAATCATCAAAATACCATTTGACATTTTTTTACGCTAGAAGTTTCGACCACAAAAGACCAATCATTGACAGTCGAATTAAAAAGTAAAAAACGTTTAATTTAATAATAGGACAATATGACAAAATGACATGAATATAAGAAACCATACTTTGCCTTTTGGCATAGAAACAATTACCAACACCTATACCGTATAGTAAGCTATAAATCCAAGCATCAAAAGGATAAAGCACGGGATCGGAGAGTCGAAAGCAACCTACCTTATGATAAAGACTAAGCGATAGTTAGTGAAATGATGTCAAGCAAAAATGAAATATTTAAAGAACAATTATTTCGTAGCTACTTATCTAACTTTTCCTTTCAAAAGAATATGGTGAGATGTCAGAGAACATTCAATTTGTGCATTTGGATAAACACTTTCTCCATAAATTCTACTTATTTAGTGATCAAGACCACTTTTTAAATAGGGATAGCTGTATGTACGTGAACATATAAATTTGTTTGATCAAAAATGCTTTTTGCTTAAGAAAAATACGAACCATTTTGAATAGAGTTGTCCTGAAAAGCTGCATTATTCTGTAGGTATTCAAGTTTTACTTGTTATTTTCCAACTGCCTTCATTTGTTTAAGTATGTGAAGGACTTTGGGTTTTTTTTCTGTAATTCAAGGTATATTTCCTGTCAGAATTTGAGTTATATATAAATAAATCCTCTTAAATCAGATATCGAACGAAAACTGAATTATAATCTATCGTCTGGGTCATTAATAATGGTATGTGTTTCCTATTGGATTATCCCTAATGTACAAGATCTTGCCAACAGCATTTTACATACCCCCTGCTTATTTGTAAAGCCGTATCTGAATTAACATTAAGCCTCTCTTGAATACTGAGAGCGATCAAAAAGAGGTAAACATCACAAAATCCTTGCAATTCTGATTTCGGAAACCCAGAACAATGTTAGTAAAATTGATAATGAAAATGGGTAATGTGTCAAAGAGCAACAATCCGGCCAAAGATCAGGCAACAGCCAAAGGCCACCAACGTTGTCCAAGACAAATATTGTTGAACATTCAAATTTTATGCAAATGATAATAATTATATCAAATCCAAAGACAAAAAATATTGCAAAATAGAGTGAAGCATAGTCTGCTATGTAAGGGCTGGTCCAATATTTAATAAAAAAATGTTTACATTTCAGGGGGATGGGGTGTCTCTTTTCAAGATTAGCAAATGGAAACTAGCTGAAAATTATGAAAAGACAAACAACAGGCCTCAACGAACGATCTACACAAGAAAATTTAAAACTGAGTATTACAGCCCTATTCAAAAGCAGGATCGAAAGTTACAAGAAAAATTATTGGACAGTTGTTCGCTCTGAATCGAAAAGATTTTTGGAGTTCTATTAAAGTAAACAAATTCATGAGGAAAATCCAAATTCAATTCTCTACAGTTGAGCAACTCCATTTAACAATAAATTTTGGAAGAGCATTTTTTAATTTAATCAACGTGTTGGTCTTTTCGATAATTCTTCATACGAGTTTGGTAAATGTTGAAAAGAAAACAAATGTGTTATCATCGACTGATCGTAATATTGACAAAAACACTTCATAATGACATGTAACCTTAAATCAAAGTAATAGCTGAGAAATAAAAGTAAATACTTACTATTAGGTGATCTTTTCTGACCAACACTAGCAACTGGTTGAAGCATTATCTAGGTTTATCAAAATCACGATTTATGCGCAGAAGGTGTTTAATATAAGCTTTACTACGTGATAAAAAAATACGATCTTCATAATACTCAATATTTATAAATTCTTTCTGCAACTTAACAATGCGTTGATACATGATTGCAATTAATCTTGGTACAACGCAAATAGAATAATTCAAAAAATCTTGAAACATCATGAACAGACGTCCTTCTGAATCATGGGGTAATTTTCAAAATTTAAATAACATATACATTAGTAATGCTTATTTGATATAAACAACACATTTATGAAAGCTGTAGCAATATTCATCTTATATGTCTGAACGGTAAGACTTCATCTCAGAGTTAATAGCAAAAATAATATTCAGTATTTTTAATGTTTCCAGTTTTAATAATTAATTTCGAAGTTATTCATTTTATTTACAACTATTTTAATAACTAAATGTATTTGAATTCAAATTGTAATGTAAAAAAACAGCAAGCTTTCCGCTTCAAGTTCAATATATTAATTAATTCATGCAAATGCAAATATTATTATAAGTAGTAACACAGGACTTTCAACTATTAGAGTTAGCTGTAATTTTCCAAAAGGACTAAATAAATCTGCAATACCCGTAGTATAGACATCAGTCTTTCAGAAATCAGCGTTTTTATACCCTGTATAGCTTCCTGTTCTGTGTGACCCAATACTTTGTGATGAAGGTCGTTCATTGACACTCATACATGTACCACATTCTTATTTATATTCACAGGACAACTTTTATTTTCTTGATACAAATAAAACCAAACTTTATTCCTTAAATTAAAAGTAAAGCAATGCCTACACAAATAATAAACAACAATGAGCAATGAGCAATGGTCATTGTTAACTAACCTTCTAATTTCATAAGATATGGAAAATATAAACGTACATACAAATGTTGTATGAAGAATTTTACAAATATAAGAAAAGAATGAACTTTTTTTTACTAAATCAATCTTCTATATACATGTTACGGATATTTTCAGATGTTATCAAAGACGTGTTCTTGGTGTTGTCTGTTGTTGTTCGGAATATCCTTAGTATATGGTACAACCAGAATTGAGAATCGTAAGTTATTCCGAGCATCGTTGTGAATTGATATGTCGTACCACTGTACTTTCACATCCCGCCATTGTGTTATTGTGTTATTGTTAATTTTGTATTCTTGTCTTTCATTTGTTTCTTATGCGCTTTGTCTATATGCCTTATAGTGCTTCTTTGTTACATATTTGATTGTTTTATAATGATTAAGATTATAACACACCATTATTCACCATGAATAAATATTTGTTTAACTTGACGTTCAGCAACCAACAATTAATCAATCAATTAATCTACATTGTTGGAAAGAATGGTAAGTACAGTACATATGTTAGTACTTAATCGAGCTTTGTAAAGCCAATACATCCTCAACGTTTGCAGAATTAATTTTAGATTTATGTTGCTGAATATGTCAGTTTTATTTTTCATTTCTATTGCATTAGTACCAATTAAAACTTAAAAGACAATTTTCGGCCTTATTATTTGAAGCAAACAACCATTTTTTTTTCATTTATAGATATTGAAATGCAATTAAGGATGAACTTGATTCATAGACGAACTGATATCCAAGTTTTAAAAGCATCACAGTTCCCTGCAGGAGTACTTGCACTATACATCCAAATATGAATTTTCGAGATCAACATAGACACTTCTTACCGTACTGTGGCGCATTACCAACTCCTATTAGACAAAAGTTCATGGACCAATATGCCAAAAGACATAAACAATTATCAAAGAATATTTGATAGCGGGACCTCTTAAAAGAAGTATATTAGTAGAGACAAATAAAGAATCCAGTTTATTAACATCATCTGTGATGAGTTTTTTCTTCTTTATTTTGTCACATGTTTAAATTTAAGCTCTGACTGATTTTAATGTGTAAGTGAAATTGTACAAAATCAATGTTACGAATAAGTTACAATAATTATGTTGGCAGCAACATTATACTAAGTATTCGTGAAAGTATTTATAGGGTACACGCCATTGAAAAACCAATCAAACGACAAAACACAGCAATAGACATGTGTGTAAATTCACTTAAGTATAAGTTAATACTGATTATTTAATTGATATACCCAGAAAATGATTGCAGTTACATGACCCTCTTACATTCCCACTGTGTAAGACCAAAAATTCAATTAAATTTTGGTATTTTTATACAGAAAAGAGATAGATTAAAACCATTCCCGTGTTGATGAATTTTAAACGATATTACGGTGTCATTCTGATATCTCATTTTTGCTAAATCTGCTAGGTGATGAAGAGTAACTTTTCTCTAATGTTTTTGCTATTTTCACATTTCTTGATCGGTGTGAGAAAAATATCTTTACTGGGGAAATATTTGTTCGGCAAAGGATGGGTTGAAATTTAATTATGACGTCAAATGTTTTTGTTTTTATTGAATTTCCTATTGTGACGCCATGAAAAACATCGACAACGCCTGATGACATCAATTATAAAAAACACAACTTCCTGCATATCTTTGAGAAACTAAAGGCTCTCAAGAGCCTGTATCGCTCACCTGACTCTACTTGGGTTTTTGAAATCATACAAAAACAGATAAAATTTGGCTACAAAGTAACAACACTTGGCCAGCACCATAAAGAAAGGACTATTCATGCTACGTTTGGTTTCATTCCATTCAGTGGTTCTATAAAAGATGTCATTTGTATGCATTTCCCATAGGGTCCTATGTTAAACTAAGTCCCCCCGCTGGCGGCCATCATGGATGATAGATCAGCTACAAAGTAAGAACACTTGGTCAGCACATCATAAGGAACATTTATGGCATGTTTGGTTTCATTCCATTCAGTGGTTCTCTAAAAGAAGTCATTTGTATGAATTTCCCATAGGGTCCTATGTTAAACTAAGTCCCCCACTGGTGGCCATCATGGATGATGGATCGGCTACAAAGTAACAACACTTGGTCAGCACCTCATAAGGAACATTCATGTCATGTTTGGTTTCATTCCATTCAGTGGTTCTCTAGAAGAAGTCATTTGTATGCATTTCCCATAGGGTCCAATGTTAAACTAAGTCCCCCGCTGGCGGCCATCTTGGATGATGGATCGGCTACAAAGTAACAACAATTGGTCAGCACCTCACAAGTAACCTTCATGCCATGTTTGGTTTCATTCCATTCAGTGGTTCTCTAGAAGAAGTCATTTGTATGCATTTCCCATAGGGTCCTATGTTAAAAAAAAGTCCCCGGCTGGCGGCCATCTTTGATTATGGATCGGCTACAAAGTAACAACACTTGGTCAGCACCTCATAAGGAACATTCATGTCATGTTTGGTTTCATTCCATTCAGTGGTTCTCTAGAAGAAGTCATTTGTATGCATTTCCAATAGGGTCCTATGTTAAACTAAGTCCCCCGCTGGCGGCCACCTTGGATAATGGATCGGCTACAAAGTAACAACACTTGGGTCAGCACCTCATAAGGAACATTCAAGCCATGTTTGGTTTCATTCCATTCAGTGGTTCGCTAGAAGAAGTTTAAAATGTAAAAAGTTAACGACGACGACGGACGACGGACGACGGACGCCAAATGATGAGAAAAGCTCACTTGGCCCATCAGGCCAGGTGAGCTTAAAAGGATAAAAATCATTAGAGAAACTTTTCGCCCCTATAACTCATGTATTACGTTATTTTTCATCTCTCAACGGTGAATTTCAATTATTTAAACGCTTAAATAGTGAAATTTAACTATCTCGATTGTAGAAATATCTCAACACACTTGTTGTAGTGGTAGAATCTATACATAATTGTATTATATAGTTATGAGATAGTTTTGTTTTTATTGATTTTGGAGATAAATTGTTGTATAGTGCGGCTCCTTTACAATCTAGTAATTAGTTTTATGATGACTAAGTCATTCCATATAAGTATTGGTTTACATTTCTGCATTAATGATTTCGATTTTGTTCAAATGCAATGGTTAACACAAATCGGACACTTCCAATTCGTGTGAATGCATTTTATACTTTCCATAGAAAAAAAGCAATTCTTGAAAACACGAAATTAATGTTAATCTGAATATCTTTTTTTATTATGTTTTCAAACAATGTTATACATCTACTTGGTCGCTGTACAATTAAGTAATGATTGATTTATTTTCCATTCATACATTATTTTTATCTGGCTTCAACTTTTGAAGTCATAGGTGGCTTTTGATATTTATTTCTTTTCTTTTAATTTTTAGGATTTTGGGTCGAATATATGGTAATCCTAACGTTGTCATGGTTCCCAACCCTTTTCAAAAGCCTTGAAAGGCAACCAGAAAGTATTGGGAAATGATGGTATTGAAATGGAACACTTTTTAAGTCGTTTCAGTACGGTTTAAGTACAAATTAGATGTATTCAGACTTGGCTAAGATACCTTGCATTACATAAACTCACCATTAACACCAGGATTAAAATTTAGTATTTACGCCAGACGTGCGTTTCATCTACGAAAGACTCACCAGTGGCACTCGAATCAATAAAAGTTAAACCCTTTTAAAGAATGTATGTCATCATGTATAACATTGGTTTTACCTCAATTGTTTTTATTTATTTGTGTATTCTAGTCAAACACAAAAAAAACCATGCAGATGACAGAGTACAATATTAAACTTTTCTGTATTCAACAGAACAGTGAATAACAATATTTGTTTAACCTAAGTTTTTTATATGTGCGTACTGGATAAAGGTTATTATATGTCTATTAACGTGCATGATGAAATATGACGGGAAAACACAACCGAAACAATGCCAACTAGTATTGTCGATAACGAAATTTTCAGTGGAGGGTTGACGCACTTTATATGGTTATTGTGAAAAAGGTACTTATTTCGGGAAAATTACAACTTACCTATCTAATAAGAGTATTTTAGTACAATAATTTTACAGTACAAGATTTGCACAACAAATATGAAGAACAAGTTTTAATTGTACTTCGATTAATTGTTACAAGAAAGGTACAATAAACATATCATGCTTTAGAAAATATATTATGATAGAAAATTTTACTAAAAATCAAAATGGCAACATCCAGAACTAGTATGAACTTATGTTTATTGTTGAATAATTGAACTAAACGATAATAGTATACAACTGATTCTTGAAACTACTCATATATCCAGTATTGTAAAATAATCAGGTATTGAAACAGTACAATAAAATTAAATTTCAATGTACAAAGACAAATTTCTCAAATAGGCACATGTGGGTCACAAAATAGTACGTGAACAAATAAAGCTACACTGTTTACACAGGCACTCGCCTCAGATTTTTTTCCCCTATAAACCTTTATATAACACAAGGTACTTAACTAGCGATTATGAAAAATTTCAGGCGATGACGAAATTCCGTTATATGCAGATTTCTCGGCTGTCAACCCCACTAAAACTTGTTATGTCGTAAATCTAAATTGTTTTGTCTTCACAATGGTGTATAACACGACTACTTTTGTTGCCGGAATCCTCCGTAGCAATCATACCCAAGTATGTCAATCGTAATTATTTCGTCTACCGACAAAAAATTGGCAATACACGTCTCGCAGTAAATGATTAATTATAAAAATTGCTTCAGAAAAAACTGTTAGTTTTCGTGTGAATAAAACTTATCATCCAGTTAGTAAAATTGTATAAGATACCGTGAAAAAATCTAACAATAGTTATTTGTGGTGTGTCTTATAAGTTACAATATTCCCATGACGTCAATGTCATTCAGACTCTCTCTTGACTTTACGTATGAAATAAAACAAGATAAGATAACTTCGAGAATCATTTAGACTTTTCCATACAATTGACCAATCGGCAACCGAGATATATTAAAAAAACGTGACGCGTTTATTGCCAATTCATCGTCGGTAGACATACTAGGGTAGGATTGCTACGGATGATTCCGACAACAAAAGTAGACGTGTTATACACCATTGTGAAGATAAAACAACTTAGATGTACGACATAACAAGTTTTAGTGGGGCTGACAGCCGAGAAATCGGCATATAACGAAATTTCGTCATCGCCTGATATTTTTCATAATCGCGAGTTAAGTACCTTGTGTTATATAAAGGTACATAGGAATTTTTTTCTGAGACGAGTGCCTGTGACTGTTTATTAGTATGAATCAACTCATTATAGCTATCAGGATTGAAATTTTGTATTTGCGCCAGACGCGCATTTCGTCTACAAAATACTCAACAATGACGCTGGAATGAAAAAAAGATCAAAAAGCAAAATAAAGTTCGCAGTTGAAGAGCATTGAGCACCAAACATTCATAAAAATTTTGCCAAAACATCTAAGTAATCTAAGGAAAGAAATTTGAGAGATGTTAATATATTTTATCAACTTCACAAATAAATCTCAACTTTCTGTCACAATGTAAATTATGCAAACGAAAGGTAGCTCGACCCTCCTCTATAATAGCAGCACAGTGGCCTCCAGTGGAATTGAAGTGTTCCCGGTAGGTGCTTGTCACTGGCTTTCTGGAATTTGCCCATATCCATCTATTGTCACCTTCTATGTCACTGGCACCAATAAAGAACATCCGTTGATTATTGTCTGTAATAAAAAAAAAAAAGGATTTCAAGTTTAAAGATTCAAATTCTGTTGTCTACAATATTTTTCATATGCAACAGGTCGAAAAATGTAAAGGTTCTTTTACTTAATAATGTATTGTTTTGTTCTTTTTTGTGAATTGGTTTAAACAAAATGAAACTGTGGAATTACATGTTTAAATACAACTACATTTAAGAAACGCTCAAAAGTATTTCTTTTAGAAAAAAGTTTTCAAATAGAAACCCTTCATTCAGGCGAAATATTAGGCTGATTTTTTAACATTGTACAAACATTTCTGCAGTTTCGAGCGTTATCCTAATTGTGGCCAATAATTAATACTGTTAGCCAGTAACCGTTAATGGTCTATGTTTTATTATATGAGTGTGTGTTTGTGTTCGTTTGTTTTTGTTGATCTTTACCCTATTTCGTTGTCGTTGATTGTGTCGTTCATTTCCCGGTTATTGTATTTCCATTTACAGATTTCCATTTTACCATTGACTGTTTAGTATCTACTGAATCGTTATCTATTTTAAACATATCTAAGATTTTGTTTTGGTTTAGAAGAGGACACCGGTAGCAAATTGCCCATTTTAAATTTATTATATTGATATTAATTCTATGGGATATACTACAATTTTATATTGACATTCCTCCTAAGTCTCCTTTAAATATCAAAAATGTTGTTAATTTGATTAAGATCCCCTTTATCACAAAACCACCAAGGCTCCGTGTTGAAGACCGTACTTTGACCTATAATGGTTTACTTTTACAAATTGTGATTTTGATAGAGTATTGCCTCATTGGCACTCATACCACAACTTCTTATATCTTAATAATTTGTACTTTATTACTGTTCTTATTCTTACCTTCATCTTGTTCTAGAAGAGATTTTACATACTCGTCAGTTTCATTGTTACGAATTTCTGCTAGGTATCCATCAAAATTCCAACAGTAATCCTTGGAAAGAAAAGAAGAAATTAAAAAGATGGGCGTTATACCAATTGTATGTTCTTTTTTTTTTGGATAAATTTTTGAATTTCTATTTCGTTTATTTTTATATTATTTGTGTTTTCTAGATACTTAGTTAATTCATAAAATTGAGAATGGAAATGGGGAATGCGCCAAAAAGACAACAACCCGACCATAGAAAAAAACAACAGCAGAAGGTCACCAACAGGTCTTCAATGTAACGAGAAATTCCCGCACCCGGAGGCGTCCTTCAACTGGCCCCTAAACAAATATATACTAGTTCAGTGATAATGAACGCCATACTAATTTCCAAATTGTACACAAGAAACTAAAATTAAAATAATACAAGACTAACAAAGGTGTTTTTTATTAATCTTTGGCCATGGCGTTGTCAGTTTGTTTTCGATCTATGAGTTTGACTGTCCCTCTGGTTTCTCTCACCCTCTTCCATACTAGTATGTTATATGAATGTAACTGAGACTCTCTTATTTCATGAACTTATTTATTTACTCTAGCTAATATAATAACATTACTTTTACCTTTTTATACACCAGATGAGCGTGTCAACAATTTATGTCATATTAGTTTTAAAATATATATAAATGCAGGCAACAGTAGTATACCGATGTTCAAAAGTAATAAATCTACGGAGAAATACAAATCAGGTTAACAGACCAAAATCGAGTATAGCACATCAACTATAAGAGGAAAACAAAGAAACAAAATGAACACCGAGGTGCAACAAAAACAAACACAAAAAGAAACGAACTATTTGATAACAACTACCATATTCCTCACTTAGTATTATTTGTGTCACTGTAGCAGTGAACAATCAAACAGAAAATATGCTATGAACTTTAGAAATAACTATCTATAACCTACCGAATTAGACTATTTACCGGATTTGTTACCACATAAGCAACACGACGGGTGCCACATGTGGAGCAGGATCTGCTTACCCTTCCGGAGCACCTGAGACCACCCCTAGTTTTTGACGGGGTTTGTGTTGTTTATTCTGTAATTTTCTATGTTGTGTAATGTGTACTATTGTTTGTCTGTTTGTCTGTTTGTCTTTTTTATTTTTAGCCATGGCGTTGTCAGTTTAATTTCGATTTATGAGTTTGACTGTCTCTTTGGTATCTTTCGTCCATCTTTTTCAATTGTATAAATGGTAAACTCCAGGTGAAAGTTTGAAAAATAAAATAAACTCAGAATATGTAAAGTATATTCACCTGCGCATCTAACCAAGATTTCTTATATGTCGAAATAAAGAAACACTGGTCCTTGTACTCTAACCATCCTGGCTCACAGTCTCCTACAACATATAATATAAACTATATTACAGTATTTATTGCATTGCCCACAGCACGTGTTTCTGTAGCGACCTTCATCAGCTATGTTGTTTAGAAGCAAAACAATGACTTTGAGAATTTTGAAAAATAAAAATGCCAAGTGAAAACCTCTTAATAAAAAAAAAAAAAGTAAAATCACATAAATACTAAACTCGGATGAAAATGAAATTGGAAAGTCCCTAATCACAAGACAAAATCAAATGACAAAACACATCAAAACCGATTGGACAACAACTGTCGTATTCCTGACCTGGTACAGCGTTTTAAAATGTAGAAATTGGTGGATTGAACCTGGTTTTACAGCTCTAAAATACCATCAAAAGTTTTGTAATATTGTATAGACACTTGTTACTGTTGAATACTGTTTTTTTTTTACCTACAGATGTCCTATTGTGTAATGTTTGGTGTCCTTGGTTTGCTGTCTAATTGGTATATTAAAAAGAAGATTTGGTATGATTGCCAATGAGAAAACTATCCACAACAGACCAAATGACACATACATTAACAATAGTTCTTTGTAAACCAGATTAAGGAATAAAAAGAAAGCTGTTATTTCGAAAGACGTTTTCAGGGTTATAACACTTTGTAGATGTGTTATCTGGAAAATATGTTATATCAGTAAAAAAAGATATAACCTATGAATGCTATGTTGTATATTTCTTTAAACTTGTTCATCTACTTCCCATGATGGACTTAAGATGTTTTCAATATCGGTCACTTATATAAATATACATAACGTATTTATTTAATTTAATTTTGGAAGTTTTTGTAAAATGATAATTGAGAATATGTTTAAATGGTGCTTTTAACCATTGAGTTGAATGACAGAATATTTTGTTGTTATATATACATAGCTACTTTGGCGTAGCGTAAGTAGTATTCATCCAACATAGATTCACACTTGTTACTTTGATCGACCTTACTGTAATACGTCTTAATTAAATCCTTTACACACAGTATTAACAAGATCTTTGAATTTTTAATAGCATTTCCTTAGAGAAAGCATGATGTAAATCTATATGTAATACAAATAAAGGCAACAGTAGTTAACCACTGTTCAAAAGTCATAATTTGAATAAGAGAAAAAAATCCGGGTTACAAACTAAAACCGAGGGTAACACATCAATATTTTAAAAGAGCAAAACAACAAAAAGTAAAATCACAAAAATACTGAACTCAGAGGAAAATCAATTCGGAAAGTCCATAATCACATGGCAAAATCAAATAACAAAACGTATCAAACACGAATGGACAAGAACTGTCATATTCCTGACTTGGTACAGGCATTTTCAAATGTAGAAAATGGTGGATTGAACCTGATTTCATTTATACAAAACAACAGAAATACTGAAATGCAAAACACACACAGAAACGAACTTTAAGATAACAGCTGCCATTTTCCTGACTTGGTACAAGACATTTTCAGAAAATAAATGATGGGTTTTGCGGCTAGCCATACCTCGCACTTTTATGACAATGTTAAATATACCACTAAAAATTACAAAGTTACATAACAGGAATGCAGTAAAAATATATGCAAGAACATTCATGACAGCTAATTACACAAATAAAAATCACAATAGTACTTTTCGACATGCTAACCACAGAATAACAAAAGTTGATTAAAGACACCAATTGAGGTTTTTTTTACTACTGTTTTACCTATTCCGTTCATGCCACTAATCCCTCCGAACTCCTCGTCTATTTTCTCTTCTATGTATTCGTCTAGAATGCTGGCATCTATATTTATGGTACCGGATATTGGTATTCTTATTTCACGAGCAAGAACTACGGCGCCACCACCGACGCCAACTAATAAGCATATGAATAGAAACCTCATAATGCACACTTTAGCTTTTTTCTATTATTCTGAAAAAGAAAACTCATTGGTTTCGCTAATTGTATCTTTTTTTTAGAATTGTATGTCTTGCAATAACATATGTTTTCAAACCAGTTGTTTTCGTAGATGCTGCACGTACAAGTGCTAAAAACAATTACATGTGTGATCAAATATAGAATCAAATTACACTGTCAAACTGTTTGTGTCCCGATTGTTTGTTTAAGGAGACGTTTTGACTTTGCTGCATGTACTAACTAATTTTTAGTGATTTTTTTTCATTTGTCACCAGAGCCTTAAAGAAAATCTGTAAATGTCTACAAATGAATTATTATATATAAAGGAGAACGTTATTTTAGTAAGTATTTCATTTAAGTGTGTTTTCTCATTTTTGCCCAGTATTTGTCCTTCGTTGTCCTTTCTTTCTCTCAATAAAGCTCATTTGAAATAAAAAGATATGGCAAGATTTTCAATGAGAAAAATCGTATCGCATCGCCAACTAGAAAAGGCAAAATGTTAAGCATTTCAAATAGAAAACAGACGGTCAGATTTTTCATGGCTTTTTTTCATTTAAAATCCAATGTATTGGAACAACTAAAATAAGAGAAAGATATGTGGTTTCATTTATACAACTTTTTGAATTCTGATAAATATTTCTAAATGCTTACCTTTTATAATATCCTAAAGATAATAAGCCTAAGCAATACTTTTCTAAGTTATTGTAATCTTTTTTATTTATATTTTCTTGTGAGTCAGTTTTGAAAGGAAAGATTCGATTGGAGGAGAAAATAATTGATCAATGAGACCAGGAATGTCTCCAAGTACGCATATTTACCCTTACGAGAAGAGTGATTACATCCTTTTATAACGTGTGTCGGGATATCCCGGATGCGATAGCATGTTGTGCTGTCTAACGTCATACAAACTTGAAGAAAAAAAATCTCCTCTTCAGTTTCAATAGGTATTAATCATGGTCATATTACTAATAAAGAATGTATGTAAAGTATTTGTCTTTTGTCGATTAATTTGTAATCTCGACAAGTTAATTTTAAAACCCGAACTAAATAGGACATCTTTCAATGTGCAAAGGATGCGGTTCACAAATATATTTTCGAGTATTCTTTATTTCGCATATATTCTGCCTACCAGGGTCGACTTCGCGGAATTCATAGTGTTCTCGAAGTGTATGTTCAAGGGATAATAACTTTTAATTCGTGGTGAACAATACTTCTTCTTCTTCTTCTTCTTCTTCTTCTTCTTCTTCTTCTTCTTCTTCTTCTTCTTCTTCTTCTTCTTCTTCTTCTTCTTCTTCTTCTTCTTCTTCTTCTTCTTCTTCTTCTTCTTCTTCTTCTTCTTCTTCTTCTTCTTCTTCTTCTTCTTCTTCTTCTTCTTCTTCTTCTTCTTCTTCTTCTTCTTCTTCTTCTTCTTCTTCTTCTTCTTCTTCTTCTTCTTCTTCTTCTTCTTCTTCTTCTTCTTCTTACGGATCCCCTCCCCTCCCTCCCCTATAATGACAATCTTTAGTTCAGATTTGTCGTCTGACTTTTAAACTTGCGACTGAAATACAACTGATACAACCCATGGACCAGGGACTGTCTATACTAACATGTAGTATAGAAAGTCCCTGCATGTACCAGTGTACGTATAACGTTCTAGTCCCTGATGTTTTGATTAGATAATTTTTTTGGGGGGTAATTACTTGATGACGCTGTCGTGAATTTGGAAGTTTAAGTTTTATAACAGACAAAAGTCGCATTTTTCTTGACAGTCGAGTTGGTGGCATCAGAGACATATTATATGTCTCTGGTGGCATTAATCTTTATTTCTTATTTAGTAATAAATTTGTAATCACAATTGGATTTGAATATTAGTATGTTCATTATAGAAATCCTATATTATATTAATAAGAAATTGGATAAGCTCTACATATATTATTAAATCATCCCAAACACTCATCAGTAGTAATTCTATACTTATTACTAAATATATTCCAATCTTCGTGTTTTGAAAACCTAATTTTAAAGTTAATGTATTGAGCATTCTATTCCCAGGTTGTGAAGACAACTTGAAGCCAAGTTTTGGTCAGAGACACATATAAATACATGTATTCATGAGGCCCTCGTGGGGTGTCCAAGTAATCACATAATCATAAATTGTGTGCCAATAATCACACTGTAATCATTACTATTGATTATTTTTCAGTTTAAACAAGATAATCAAATTATGAAAAAATACAGTCCTATATTATCAAATAATCATGAAATATTTGGATTATCAAATAATCCGCACTAGGCTATAAAAAACGGTAAAGTAATCAAAAACCCATGACTGGATTCTAATTCACAGGCTGGTGTGAATCAGCGTTACGGGTTCAAGTTTGCATGTGCGAGAAGTGGTCCTGAAAATCTACCAAAAAATAATTGAAGATAAATAAGATAGAATAACAGCTCTGTTTCAAATTGACACAGATGTCATTATGATTGTTTTTTTGTCAACTTAGAGAAAAGTGAATTAATCTATCTGATCAAAAGGCCGGTTTTACAAAACCGTCTATGTTCCGTGTGTTAAAATGATTTGTGAGCCGGAAATGGATACAAATGTCAACAGTGTGTGTTTGTGACAGTTTAACATATTGAAAAGACTTGCATTGTAGAATGAGTGGTCATGTTGGTGACCTAAATGAGAAACAAGCAAAAGCATTACAGAAAGTAATTATTTAATTTCGCTAAATATATCGGAGTTGACTGTGTTGCCCCTCTTCATTTTTCCTTTATAGACAACCAATAATAATTTATCTGATAAACTTTTAATGTATCATGTTTTTACATTTTTGATAGACTTGTATTTAAGAAGACAATCGTCTTGGATCCATGTTTCTTTAGATAAATTTTGAATAAATAAAAATAAAGTAACATTTTACGTTACTTTATGAACAGTAATCTGAGATTACTCTGACATTCAACGGCTGTTTTGCCAGACAAGCTGGGGCTGTGGGACGTCAGAGCTTGTCCAATATCAAAAAGTGGATATTTGCCCGTCCAAAATAAATGCGCTGCTTCATCGCTTCTGGTGCCAACTAACGGCCTTGGAATTATATAAATCGGGTATCAATTTGTTCATTTTTCATTTATCTCTTCATTTTATGTAAGCCTCACCTACCTGTCACCCTTAAAATATTTTCTTATATTCAAACAGTTTTCACAGTGACCCATCGTTTCAGACATTTTTACTTTTACTTTCAAATGGACGTCAAGCTACGAGAGAATTCGCGACCTCAAGATGCAAATATGCAAATATTTGTTTTTTTCACCTCCTTTACAAGAGATCGGTATTTAACATTTAGTAGCCAACCACGATTTTTCACCTGCTTTAAAGGAGATCGGTATTAAGCATTTAGTAGCCAACTATGATAACAGTCGGAAGCTCTCAGACATTTAGATTACTTGAATCGTAAATAAACAAGATGTTAGATTATGGTCATTTGCATATATCATCAGTTCTTTCTCGTGGTCACGTGATAATCTTTGAAAATGAAAGTCAAAATGCAGAAATTGATGGGTCACTGTGAAAACTGTTTGAATATGGAAAAATTAAGGTTGGCAGGTAGGCGAAGCTTACATCATGTACATAAATGAAGAGATAAATGAAAAATGAACAAATTGATACCTGATTTATATAATTCCAAAGCCGTTAGATGGCACCTGAAGCAATGAAGCAGTGCATCTATTTTGGATGGTCAAATATCCACTTTTTGATATAGGACGAGCTCTGACGTCCCACGGCCCAAGCTTGTCTGACAAAACAGCCGTTGCACCTCAGAGTAATCTTGGACTAAGCTATTGGGTGAAAAATTTTGATGCTACATGTATACATGTATATATATATATATATATATATATCTACTGCATGGAGTATTCAGTTTATTAGAATTTAATAGGTTGGTCATCCTCCATTCAGTTGTACAGGAATGGTAGATTCACATACCTTCAGAGCATACATTTGTAAATACTTTCTAAATTGCCCTGTAGAAAGATGATCCTGAAAATTACTGAAACTTAAAATGTGTAGGGATACTATATAATATAAAAAAGAAGATTTGGTATGATTGCCAATGAGACAACTATCCACAAAAGACCAAAATGGCACAGACACCGTACGGCCTTCAACAATGAGCAAAGCCCATACCGCATAGTCAGCTATAAAAGGATAAGACAATGTAAAGCAATTCAAACGAGAAAACTAACGGCCTTATTTATGTAAAAAAAAAAATGAACGAAAAACAAATGTGTAACACATAAACAAACGACAACCACTGAATTACAGGCTCCTGACTTGGGACAGGCACATACACAAATAATGTGGCGGGGTTAAACATGTTATATAGATATGGATACAGGCGTTGAAACTACAAAAGTGAAGGGATACTATTGATACAGGTGTAAATGATGCCATTAAGGTATTGCCTAATTGATGAACATGTACATGATGTACATGTAGACTAGTTCATGCAAGGTACTCAATGTACATGTACTTACTTTTATGTATTGAATTTTCCAACTGAGAAATATGTGCAGATACAGACAGACTATCCTTAAGCAGTTTTGGCTTTGTTCATTGTTGAAGGCTGTAGAGTGACCTATGGGTGATAGTTTCTGTGTCATTTGGTCTCTTGAGAGAGTTGTATCATTGACAATCATACCACATCTTCTTTGCTATATCCTTTAAGAAAGTATGCTTATACATTATAGTAACTGGAATTTGTAATTTGTTTCAGTTCAAAGAAGCAGTTTCAGATTTACTATGTTCAGAACAAGATGATTTCTACCTGCTGAGATGGCTAAGAGGTATATAATATTTAATTAAGGAGTGAGTGTAATATTTTTTTCTGTCTATGAAGAAATAACATAAAAAATTTGGTGCACACTGAATAATGCGCGTAGCGGGTTATTTAACAGTGTGCACCACATTTTTAGCTCACCAAGTGAGCTTTTCCCATCACTTGGCGTCCGGCATCGTTAACTTTTACAAAAATCTTCTCCTCTGAAACTACTGGGCCAAATTTAACCAAACTTGGTCACAATCATCATTGGGGTATCTAGTTTAAAAAACGTGTTCGGTTACCCGGCCAACCAACCAAGATGGCTGCGATGGCTAAAAATAGAACATAGGGGTCAAATGCAGTTTTTGGCTTATAACTCTGAAACCGAAGCATTTAGAGCAAATCTGACAGGGATTAAATTGTTTATCAAGTTAAGATCTATCTGCCCTGAAATTTTCAGACGAATCGGACAACCGGTTGTTGGGTTGCTGCCCCTGAATTGGCAATTTTAAGGAAATTTTGCCGTTATATGGTTATTATCTTGAATATTATTATAGATAGAGATAAACTGTAAACAACAATAATGTTCAGCAAAGTAAGATTTACAAATAAGTCAACATGACCGAAATGTTCAGTTGACCCATATAGGAGTTATTGCCCTTTATAGTCAATTTTTAACCATTTTTCGTAAATCTTAGTAATCTTTTACAAAAATCTTCTCCTCTGAAACTACATTTTTTGTACTAGGCCAAATTAATCCAAATGTATCCACAATCATCTTTGGGGTATCTAGTTTTAAAAATGTGTCCGATGACCCGGCCATCCAACCAAGATGGCTGCCATGGCTAAAAATAGAACATAGGTGTAAAATGCAGTTTTTGGCTTATAACTCAAAAACCAAAGCGTTTAGAGCAAATCTGACATCGGGTTAAATTGTTTATCAGGTCAAGATCTATCTGCCCTGAAATTTTCAGATGAATCGGACAACCTGTTGTTGGGTTCCTGCCCCTGAATTGGTAATTTTAAGGAAATTTTACTGTTTTTGGTTATTATCTTGAAAATTATTATAGATAGAAATAAACTGTAAAAAGCAATAATGTTCAGCAAAGTAAGATTTACAAATAAGTCAACATGACCGAAATGGTCAGTTGACCCATATAGGAGTTATTGCCCTTTATAGTCAATTTTTAACCATTTTTCGTAAATCTTAGTAATCTTTTACAAAAATCTTCTCCTCTGAAACTACAGGGCCAAATTAATCCAAACTTATCCACAATCATCTTTGGGGTATCTAGTTTAAAAAATGTGTCCGATGACCCGGCCATCCAACCAAGATGGCCGCCATGGCTAAAAATAGAACATAGGGGTAAAATGCAGTTTTTGGCTTATAACTCAAAACCCAAAGCATTTAGAGCAAATCTTACCGGGTTAAATTGTTTATCAGGTCAAGATCTATCTGCCTCAAAATTTTCAGATGAATCGGACAACCCGTTGTTGGGTTGCTGCCCCTGAATTGGTAATTTTAAGGAAATTTTGCTGTTTTTGGTTATTGTCTTGAATATTATTATAGATAGAGATAAACTGTAAACAGCAATAATGTTCAGCAAAGTAAGATTTACAAATAAGTCAACATGACCGAAATAGTCAGTTGACCCATATAGGAGTTATTGCCCTTTATAGTCAATTTTTAACCATTTTTCGTAAATCTTAGTAATCTTTTACAAAAATCTTCTCCTCTGAAACTACAGGGCCAAATTGATCCAAACTTATCCACAATCATCTTTGGGGTATTTAGTTTAAAAAATGTGTCCGATGACCCGGCCATCCAACCAAGATGGCCACCATGGCTAAAAATAGAACATAGGGGTAAAATGCAGTTTTTGGCTTATAACTCAAAAACCAAAGCGTTTAGAGCAAATCTGACATGGGGTTAAATTGTTTATCAGGTCAAGATCTATCTGCCCCGAAATTTTCAGATGAATCGGACAACCTGTTGTTGGGTAGCTGCCCCTGAATTGGTAATTTTAAGGAAATTTTGCTGTTTTTGGTTATTGTCTTGAATATTATTATAGATAGAGATAAACTAAACAGCAATAATGTTCAGCAAAGTAAGATTTACAAATAAGTCAACATGACTGAAATGGTCAATTGACCCCCTAAGGAGTTATTGTCCTTTATAGTCAATTTTCATCAATTTTTATAAAATTTGTAAATTTTTACTAACATTTTCCACTGAAACTACTGGGCCAAGTTCATTATAGATAGAGATAATTGTAAGCAGCAAGGATGGTCAGTAAAGTAAGATGTACAAACACATCACCATCACCAAAATACAATTTTGTCATGAATCCATCTGCTTCCTTTGTTTAATAGTCACATAGACCAAGGTGAGCGACACAGGCTCTTTAGAGCCTCTAGTTTTATGTTATTTCGAATAGACAGAAAAATTTACAGTTATTTCTTATAATTTAATTCTAAATTCCATTTTAAACTGTAGAAAACCATGAAAAAACGTTGATGACGTCACGGTCACATGTAAATTATGTCTATGGGCTCATAACAAAATAACGTCAGCCAATCAGAAGACGTGTTACATCCAAAATTAAATTATAAAAAAATAGAACAGATACAGATACTTTTTATTCTAGTTTTTTTCCTTGATTGATATCTCATAAACCTTTTTTTATCACAAAGAAAAAAAGATACTGTATGATCATTAAGGATTTGATGATTCAGTTGGTACACTTGCTTTATTTGTAACCAGATCGGTTTTAGAATGAAAAATGTATATTGTGATTAATGCTGGAAGCATCAGATTTAGAATAAATTTTAATGCATACAGTGTTAATAGATTGTTAATAAAATTTCCATAATTAATTTTATTAATTTAATGTATTATTAATATTTCAGCCAGAAATTTTGATTTGAAGAAGTCTGAACTCATGTTTAGAAATGTAAGTAACCTTTTTAATTGTCAAAAACTCTTCAATTTGTAATCCTTTTGGGCATAGTAAAATATTTTTTTCAGAAATTTGTTACTGTAAGTACATTTATTATTATTGTTATTGTTTAACTATGTACAATAAATACTAACAGGAATTGCTGCATATAGATTATGCTATCAAACATGTCAAATTGGAAAATGTTTTTATTTTAATTTTACAGTAATAAAAACACATAACAGAATTTACAGCATTTTATGAATTTATGTGTAAGTTGTTGATATATTTAGTAGGTCCAATACTTTATAACTTCAATGATAGTAATTATATCATATTATATATTTATTATTACATATTATATATTTATTATTACATACTTTATATTTATTATTACATATTATATATTTATTATTACATATTATATATTTATTATTACATATTATATATTTATTATTACATATTATATATTTATTATTACATATTACATATATATATTTATTATTACATATTATATATTATATATTTATTATTACATGTTATATATTATATATTTATTATTACATATTATATATTTATTATTACATATTATATATTATATATTTATAATTACATATTATATATTATATATTTATTATTACATATTATATGTTATATATTTATTATTACATATTATATATTACATGTATATATTTATTATTACTAATTATATATATTTTAGCACATTGAATGGAGGAAGAAAGTGTCAGCAGATAAGATTTTACAGGATTACACAGAACCTGAAGTCTTAAAGAAATACTTCACAGGAGGTCTGCATGGGTTTAGTAAAGATGGCTCTCCAATCTGGATCGATCCATTTGGAAATATTGATTTAAAAGGTAATACCAGGTTGAGTCTCATTGTCTGGTTATAATAAATTGGCTATTAGATATTTCAAGTTTTTAATCGCCCAGATAATTATTAAAAAAAGTTTTTTTTATAAAGAAAATAAAAAATCTGAAGTCAGCAACAAATTTTAAAAATATTTTGATACTGTATAGTGGGTTATTTTCACGGGATGTAAATTTTCGCTCATTTTCAAGGACAACATAATTGCCAAAATAAATTCAGCCAATTTCAAAGTGTACCTTGAAAGGTATTGATAAAAGTTTTGTATCCGCCAAAATATTTTGTATACCATGTATACCTTATTCAAGGTAAATGGCGAAATTTTACACCCGCGAAAATAACCCGCTGTACGCAGGGATTTCCATGGATGAAAATTGAACCATGGAGGAAATTTCACCATCACAAACCGTGCGTACGCCGTACATAGTCCGAGATTACTCTGACGTCCAACAGCTGTTTTGTCAGACAAGCTGGGGCCGTGGGACGTCAGAGCTCGTCCCATATCAAAAAGTGGATATTTGCCCACCCAAAATAGATGCGCTGCTTCGTCGCTTCTGGTGCCGACTGACGGCCTTGGAATTATATAAATCGGGCATCAATCTGTTCATTTTTCATCTATCTTTTCATTTATGTAAGTTTCACCTACCTGCCAACTTTTATTTTTCCATATTTTAACAGTTTTCACAGAGACCCATCGATTTCTGCATTTTGACTTTCACTTTCAAATGGACGTCAAGTTACGAGAGAGTTCGTGGCCTCGAGACTCAAATATGCAAATTTTGTAGGAGATCGATGTATAACATTTAGTAGCCAACCACGATTTTTCACCTCCTTTACAGGAGATCGGTATTAAGCATTTAGTTCCGACCACGAGAACAATCGGAAGCTCTCGGACATTTAGATAACTTGCATCGTAAATGAAGGAGGTGTTCATTATGGTCATTTGCATAAATCATCACTGTTTTCTCGTGGTCACGTGATAATCTTTGAAAATGAAAGGCAAAATGCAGAAATCGATGGGTCTCTGTGAAAACTGTTAAAATATGGAAAAATAAAGGTTGGCAGGTAGGTGAATCTTACATAAATGAAAAGATAAATGAAAAATGAACAGATTGATGCCCGATTTATATAATTCCAAGGCCGTCAGTCGGCACCAGAAGCGACGAAGCAGCGCATCTATTTTGGGTGGGCAAATATCCACTTTTTGATATGGGACGAGCTCTGACGTCCCACGGCCCCAGCTTGTCTGGCAAAACAGCCGTTGGACGTCAGAGTAATCTCGGACTACGCCGTACAGTGAAGCGTGATCGAAAGTATACCATCCCTCCACATAAGGATTGGTGAACATGCTAACTCATTGCTTATTTAAATTATATTTATTTGAATTGTCATTGTAAATAGAAGTATAACTTCAAAGGCCAAGCCTTCATGCCCCCCACTTTAGTCGAGAATGACCAAAAGCTGTCAAGAAGGTCCACATGTAGTTTTCTTGCTATTTTGGTAATTGTTATGGGGGTTAAAAATCATGTAGAGCTTATTTTTCGTACGGGTTATGTAAAATGTTAAAGAGATTTGTAAAGCAAACGTTGACAAATGAAAAGGTTTTTAAGGATTTTATCCATGTTATCTAGCAAATTGATGCTATGCAACATGCATCTTTCGAGTCTGAATAGAAACCGGAAATGCGGATGTATCAATTTGATTGTAAACTACGAAATGAATTCAGAATTACGATACAACATTTTTTTACAGGAAATAAAGTTTTTATTTTTTAACTTTTAAAGTTATTCTATATTATCGTTCCAATACAGCAGTTTTCGAGTTATTTGCGATGAAATAATAATAACTGTTTTTCGTCTTATTTTGTACTTCTCAAAAAAGGGGGGTGTCGATTGCGTAAGTCAAAAAAAAGCATCTGTGTGACTTTTTAAACTTTTTTCTTTGTAACTGGGATTATTAATTTATTTATTTAATCTAAATTATCATAGAATTTGCGGAAACTTAGTTAAACAATTCGACAAATGAATCGTTTATCTTCAGATTGCATTCTCCTGTCTGGTTTGTTGATCTACCTGTACAAGCTCAGGTACAAGTGATTAGCGATCTTAATCCGGATATCCCTCAGGTGTTAGAACTGTATTGGATTATAATATAAAAAAAGCCTGAGGGTTATGCAATTACATGCATTTGATTATAATTGCTAAAAAAATGGTGTCGGGCTATTAAAACAATAACAGTTTTGAACGATGGCGGAAGACAATTTAACGATGGCGCAGGTCATTTGACGATGGCGCAAGACATTTGAACAATGGCGCAAGACATTTGAACGATGGCGGGGCGCCATCAATAAACAGGCCATGGAGATCCCTGTGTACGGTCATAATAACAAACATCAAATACTGACTATTAAAGTTTGAGACTAGAGACAGTCATATGAATGTGTGGCTGGGTTAATAAAGTATTTTTTAAACATCTCAGCCCTCCCTCTTTTTAACCTTATATATGTCATTTGTTACTGTATGTATAGAATGCCTTCTTTATTTTCAGGTTTATTGAGATCAGCCAAAAAATCTGATGCTGTTTTGAGTAAAGTTTATATACTGGAGAAGTTATACAGTGTGATGTTCAAAGAACAAACACAAAAGGTAACAAAATACATTAAATATAAAAATAAGAAGATGAGGTATGATTGTCAATTAGACAACTCTCCTCCAACATTGTCCAAAGACTAAATGGGATAGAAGTTTATAACTGTAGTTCACAGTACTGCCTTCAACTATGAGCAAAACACATACTGTATAGTCAGCTATAAAAGGCCCAAAAATGACAGTGTAAAAATTATTACCTCAATCAATTACATGCAGAAGCAGTATAATAGACAACTTTCGAGTTCGATGCATTTCCGTCAAAAACTCTGGTTTTAGTGAACGTCAGTTGTGCGTTTAGGGGCGTCGTCACTTCCATTCCAATGTTGAGCGAGTGGTTGGAAAACTATAATTCTATATTGTACGAATTATTCGGCAAATTGAATTCTCAAAATTGACAATCAACACTTCTGTCATTAGGGAATTGCCATTAAGTACCTACAGAACAATCATTATTTCTAGTTTATCCTGCACAATGACGATCACTAAGACGCTTGATGAACGATAATAGTGCAGGGATACAGGCGCCCCCCTCTATCTGGTAAATGACGTCATAAAGGCGCGTATAATTGACGAGTTTGTTCCGGTGACCGACGAACTCGAAAGTGGTCTATTGGTCTTGTTGAGAAATAATACAAGATGTCCAGTGACAAATGTTTGACTATGTATTAGTAAGGTGTATATTTTGTAGGTGGGTTCTAGAGTAGACCAAGTGGTAGTTATATATGATTTAGAGAACTGTAGCAGGAGACATCTATGGAAACCTGGTGAGTATATGCTAAAAGACAGAAAATTGTATGTTCAAGCTGTATAAATATACTTTGGGAAAGATGGAGAAATACTTAAAATTAATATAATTTCCATTGGAAATATTTATAACAGTCTCCAAAAAAGATTTTAAAATTATTTGACTTATGACCACTGATCTTTTCTTTGAAACCTGTAATCATTAGTAATTAATTCTTAAGTGAGTAATACTTGATCATACTTGTAAACAGAAAAAATAGTATTAAAATTGGCAAATGTGTGATTAGTTTGGTTTTAATCTACTAAGGCTCTAGCTTTATTTTCCTATTTTTAGGTCTTGATTGTTTCTGTGAAATAGTTGCCATGGTTGAAGATAATTATCCTGAAACTCTTAAAATAGCTTTTGTTATTAATGGTAAGTAAAATGCATTGTTTTATTAGTTATAATATAGGTAGACAATTGAGTGGTCTAAAATCTCATGAAGATTTTGACCCCAACTATTTTGTATTGTTATAGGTAGAAAACTGATGTTTAAAAAGCTCCTTGTGAATATATCTAATGAACAAAAATTTTAAACTAAAATAGATATCACCAAGCATGCGATTAAAAAGCTTATGTGATACTTATAGATTATCGTTAGTCATCTCAATGAGATTGATTTTCCTGCTTGAATCGGTGTTGTTTATTGATATTTTACATATGGAGACATTGTTAATTTCATTGACAACCAGTCAACCACACATACGCCCTTAGTTTCTAGCAATAATATTTAAGAACACTCTAATGTGCTGATAAAGGAAATTATCAGTCAGTAAGATCAAAGGAAAATTTCGAAAAATAGCGATATACTACGAATATATGTAAAAGCAGAAGTAAATAACAAAAAATACAAAACTTCAAAGGTTGCCAATAATTGCTTGGATTCACTTCATTTGAACTTTTGTGGATAGTTATATCATACTCAATCCCTTTATTTTTGTATAAGATAAACTTCCACTTCCTTTGGTTTCTGGTGGACAGTTGTAATACAGCATCATCTTATTTTTTTACAATTAAGATAATGAGCAATACATTATGGTACCCATCAAGTGTTTGATAAACTCTGCTAAGATACAAGTACTCAAATTTTGTATGTCAGACAGGTATTTCGCCTTCAAAAGACTCATCAGTGACATTTTAATCAAAAAAGTTTATAAAGGCCAAATAAAGTACAAAGATGAAGAGTATTGAGCAAAGATAAAGTTAATATAAAATTGAGAATTAAAATGGGGAATATGTCAAAGAAACAACAACCTGACCAAAGAGTAAACAACAGTGTAATATAAAAAAGAAGATGTGGTATGATTGCCAATGAGACAACTATCCACAAAAGACCAAAATGACACAGACATTAACAACTATAGGTCACCGTACGGCCTTCAACAATGAGCAAAGCCCATACCGCATAGTCAGCTATAATAGGCCCCGATAAGACAATGTAAAACAATTCAAACGAGAAAACTAACGGCCTTATTTATGTTAAAAAATTGAACGAAAAACAAATATGTAACACATAAACAGACTAAGGCAACCAATGGATCTTCAACACAGTGAGAAAATCCCCCACCCCGAGGTAGTCCTCAGCTGGGCCCTACTGTATTTTTTACTACATGTATGATATTGATTACTTTTATATTATTAGCTCCAAGAATATTTCCTGTGATATTTCATCTAGTCAAACCATTCCTTGCTGAAGAAACTGCCAAAAAAATACATATCTTTGGAAGTAAGTCTTTTCATATTTCAAAACAAAAGAAGTAAGGATTTAAGTCCTCAAGAACCTGCTTCATGAAAAACACCTGCCATGATGTCAAAAGTCTGGAAAATTATTTGCTGTTACTGGTAACGTTGTTCACTACTCTGTTTCAAAATAACAAGCTTTTGAAAAGAGAGTTATGATAGTTTATAATGAATAATGGAGCTAAAAATACATAAAACTAGATTAGGATCTGGATTCCAAATATTTAACAAAAAGTCAAAAACAAGTGTAGCAAACATCCTTAAAATAATTTATGTTGAAGACAATGACTACCTCAGTACTTTTATGTAGATACTTTAAGTGTTGATCAATATGACAGAAACTAAACAAGTTAACCGAAAGGTTGCTTTCACCTAGTTCAGAGATTACATACACTGAAATCAGAGGTTGGGTAATCCAAGTTTAGAGTTAACTTATACTTTTTTGAGACTTGTGTGTATTGTTTATTTAAGGTCCTGAACATCAATGAAATAAATGCCACTGGATATTAAGCAACTAACAATCAATCAATCAATTATTAAGGATTCTAATGCAACAACGTTTGTAACGTTTATTTTGATTGGATAACGTCACTTTCTTACATGGCATCAATTGACAATTGATGCTATGGGACGTACGCGCAAGCGCAGAAGGCATATGACAGATTTTAAATACATGTTTTAACGTTGTTTTCTGTCAGTTTCATTAGAATGGAGATAACAATATTGTATTTTAAGCTCCGACGGCATCAATTTGTGATTTGATGGTCGCAAATACCCGTTTACTGTCTCTGCTAACGCGTCGCCAGTTAACTTAATTTGCGACCATCAAATCCCCAATTGATGCCGTCGGAGCTTAAAATACAATAAAGTTATCTCCTAAATGACTGTAATATTGTTTCTGTCAATGAAGAAATAATGTAAAAAATGTAGTGCACATAGAATAACATGACTTTGTATAGTTGAAAAAAATATTACAGTCCTTCCTTATAATTTAATTCTAAATTGCATTTTAAACTGGAGTAAATCATTAAAATTGTTGATGACATCACGGTCATATGACAAAATTAGGTCTATGAGCTGATAAACATAACACTGTCAGCCAATAGAAGACATGTTAACATCTAAAATTAAATTATTATTAGAAAGAGTACCAATGACTTATGTTCAATTGTAGGGAGAATGTCTTCCTTTGAACTAGTTTAAAACAAGGTAAAGATATACCTTATACAACCCATTCATTATAAAATGCAACACCATCATGCTTGTTAGATTTTTATTCAAAGAATATCTTTTATTACCATATCAGATATATCAATTGATGCTAAAGGGAAATAACTCAAAATAACCTAAGTTATTCAAATTTTCTCAAATGAAGGAGTCACTTTTAAAAAAATGGTTATTTATTATAGAGACATTAAAAATTGAAATCTATGCTTATTGTTAAGGAATTAATGTGAGGTTAAACATGAACTGAACCTGTGTTCCTTATTCAAATTTCTATTTCAAAATGAAATGTATTGTAGAGTTTAAAATTGTGAATTACTTCCCTTTGGTCACAATTTTCTATTAAACTTCAGAAATTGCTCATTTTCTACTTCATCTAACAAACTGTAAGTTAAGCATAAACTTATTGATTAAGATAATTATCAAAATGATATTGAGGAATTATATGAAAAATTAGAATTTTAGTTTCTGACAATATACCTAAAGTGTAGCAATCATTTTTTCTGCATGCCTACTTCAGCATTGCCACACATTAATAAAACAACCAGAGGTAGCAATACTCTGTTGTTTTGAGGGATATTTTATCAAGAAAAGAATGATAATGCTTCCCTAAATCATATTTTTTATGGCTAAGAAAAGTGCATCTTTTTTTAGGGTAGCTTTATTTCTACAAGCAAGCAGCTTTTTGTTTGTACACTGAATTTTGCTTCTTACTTGGTATTGATGGCTTGACCATCCAAAATATACTAGTATAGCTGAAATTAGTAACACTTTCCAGTATACCTCAAGAATTTAAAGTATAGTAAACTGGATTCTCATTATTTTATTTTACTGTAGTTGTGAACTGACATTAGGAATCAGTTTACATCAGTGTATAGGGAATTTGAATTGAACAGGCAGTAAAAGCAAAGTTTTATTTACTTTCATTAAGGTGGTATCCAACACCTTTCCAACACCTTAACTAAAATTAATTTGGCTTGTTTAATTTTCATAAAATTTTAACAAAGTATTTACTTTGACCCTTTGACAAAAATATAAAAATTTCAAAAATTTTGAACCAACCGTTTTATCAGAAAAATTACACTGGTTATATAGCAGTTTGAGAAACACTTATTTTGATCATTGAGAAGCTTAATATTCCCTTAACTACACAACGTTATTAAAACGTTTAGATGATTTTACAGAGTTATCTCCCTGTAGTGTTAGGTACCACCTTAACACCTGGTTTTCTTTTTCCTCCTACTGTGGATTCATTATTTTTTTTTCAATTCAATTCAAATCTTTATTGCTATAAAACTACATATTTATAGTATGTGACACAACATAACAAAATGAAAATGAAAAATAACAACAAGATCATTAATATACACAATAAAAGTAAATAGTTTTAAGAGTCCTCTGTCCTCAGTTCAATAGACTGTTTTAAAAAGGATCCTAGCTTATTTACCTGAATGTGTGAAATTGGATTGAGTATATATGTTATTTTAATTTATAAAGTGGATATTCTCATTTATCAAAAAATCAAAATAAACTTTTCTATTATTATGGTTTCTATTACAATATAAAAAGAAATGAAATTCATCTTCAATTTGTTTACAGTTTTTGCATAACCTTTCTTCTCTTGGTATTTTAAGGTATCTTCCCTTTTCTATCAACGGATTATGGTCACTTAATCTAAATTTTGTTATCAGTTTTCTGAATTCAAGTTTTGAGCAAGTTAAATATTCATTGGATACTAATTTAAGTTGATTTCGTGGTTACCCTAGAATCACATTTTTCTAATGTCTACAAATTTTCTATAGGAATGTATGCAGACTTTGGCAAAACCACAAATAGATTGCTTCTGATTTAAAAAAAAATATATAAAAAAGATAGCAAAATTGAATGTGTTTGTAACTTTGTGTTAGTTTTCTTAAAACTAAATATTAGTTTGAAAGACATAATAAAATGTTTTTATCCATGGATTTGAAATGTTCCATCCAAAACATGCAATAATACTCATTTTGATAAGATATATTATTGTTTCTTTTTTGAAGGTAATTATAAAGATGAATTATATAAGTATATAGACAAAGACCAGTTACCTAGTCACTGGGGTGGAACTTGTGTAGATCCTGATGGTGACCCTAAGTGTAGTTCAAAGGTAAGGTCATTTTAAGGAGAAAACTTCATTTCGATGGAACTTAAGTAAATGACCTTAACAAAAGTTTAGGTCAAAGGTTAGTTTTGTTTTAGTTTATATGTTTCTGTTGACTCATTAATATTCGTTGGATCCCAATTTGTGGTGGTTTCATTGGTTCAGGTGAACCACAAATTTAAAATGTTTAATTAGTTACAAATATACTATAACCTTAATTGTATTCAGACATTGGTAAAACCTCAAAATCAAGAATTCAAGAAAATGCAAGTTTTTCTGAATCAGCAAAAATTAATATCCACTAAAATAAATGAATTTGCAGTATTACCCAATGAGATGGAAGTGGAGTCAAAAAGCAACACATAGGTATGCTGTTTCCGGCGTTGGCAGCATCAACAATGTTTTAGTTTGTGATTATGTCTAGTTTATGGTGAACGACAAGTTGTAGGTCAATAATATTTGGTAAACAGTTGTATAAGCATTGGCACATCTCATTTCCATGCAGATTATTTGGCCCTGCCCCCTCAGTTAAATTCTATTGACTTTGAAACTTTTGCTTATTTTACATGTATTAGTTTGTGATAAGGTCAGATTATGGGGAACCACAAGTGGTAGGTCAATGATATTTGGTATGCAGTTGTATAAGCATTGGCATATCTCGTTTCCATGGAGATAATTTGGCTCGGTCCCCTTAGTCATGGTCTTTTGACCTTGAAAAATTTTCTAAGTTATCATGTATTAGTTTGTGATTAGGTCAGTTCAAGGGGAACCATTAGTGGTAGGCCAATGGTAATTGGTATTCAGTTGTATAAGCTTTGGCACATTTTATTCCCATGGAGAATATTTGGCCTTGCCCCTCGATTCACAGTCTAATGGCTTTGAAACTTATCTTAGTTTACATGTACTGTGGATTTATTTATTTTCGTGGGTACCAACTTTCGTGGATTAAGGAAAACTTGCATATTAGTGGATATTTAATTTCGTGGTCTTGCCAAAGTCTGTATACAAGCCTATATAAAATGTGGTATTCGTTGAACATTTAAATTTGTGATTCTCCTGTACCTACGAAAACCACGAAAATTGGTATCCAACGAATAATAATGAATCCACAGTATTAGTTTGTGATTAGATCAGTTTAAGATGTACTGCTTATAGATATAGGAAGATGTGGTGTAAGTGCTTATGTTTAGTTAATGATATTTGGTATGCAAATTTATTGGCATTTGCAAGTATTGTTTCCATGGAGATTAAATAGTCCCACCCCCTCTTCATTGACTTTGAAACTTTTACATAGTTTACAAGTTAATGTTTGTATTTAGATTTGGAAACGACTTATAATAAGTCAATGGTATTTGGTATGCAATTATATTAGCATTGGCACATTTCATTTACATGGAGATTGTTTAGCCATATAACTCAGTCATGGTTCATTGACTTTGAATATTTACATAACTTGTGTAAGATGTTAGAGTATTGCTATTTGGATTTCAACATTTGCATAATCAAAATTGCAAAAAGGCGAGACATATCTCTGTGATAACAGTTTATTATTATTTTGTAGATCTGTCCCGGAGGAGTTGTGCCAAAAGAGTATTATAGGAAATATGATTTAGAGGCTGAGAATTTAACCTCAGTAGAGGTGGGAAGAGGTTCTTCATTACAATTAGATTATACTGTCAAAGTTCCTAATTGTATTATACGGTAAAGTTTGTTAAAACTATTTTCTTTTATTAACTTCCGAAAATGTTAATTTAACCATGTGTCAGATACTTAAATGTTTTTAACTGATTTGATACATTATCAAAGTTAAATTAACCCATTTGGTAGAACTTGAAAATAAAGGATTAAACCACCTATGCTTATTGTCAGCCGGTCAAATTCTTACACACAGATATAGGTCAAGTGGTATATGTTTGAATAACTTGGGAACTTCATATAGCGCTGATGTAATTTATAAGGATGAAGCTTAGGAGCAGATAAATGAAAAGCTCTGAAATTAATGTTACTATAGTGATGAAATTTACTTGTTAAGTAATTGCATGATGGCACTAATAAAATACCTTTTTTTAAACAAAAATAAAATGCACTGCACATAGTTGAAGGATATATTGATTCGATATATATTAAAAAAAAAATTTCCATTTTTAGATGGCAGTTTTCCACTGAAGGGTTTGATATAGGATTTGGTATATATAGAAGGACCAAAGATTCCCGTCAGAAGGCGGGCGACATGGAGGAAATATTCCCCTCCCAGAGAGTCAATAGTCATCTAATACTAGAGGATGGTAGTATAGTTTGTAGTAAGGCAGGCACTTGTAAGTTTTAAGATTGATAAAGTATTGTAAATAATCTTATTTCACAAATACTTTTTTATGCCACACATAGGGGCATTATGTTTTTTATTCTGTTGGTCCATTTGTTTGTTTCTTTCTTCGTATTTCCCCAATTTCAGTTTTGACACTTATTTCATTGTCCACTTAACAAAGAAAGTGATAGTGAGAGTGGGGCATCTGTGTACTATGGACACATTCTTGTTTTTGCTTTATGACAAATATCATTGTACCTGGGAAACTTGAATTTAATATATATAACATTAATTTTCTAACACACTGATTGTCTAGTACCTGCTCCTCTCCATCTGTTATTAGTCCCCTACTGACGAAGTCTAAGGGGACTTTATTCTGTCTTAAAAAACCTTTTCTACAAAATTTTTTTTTGGCTTGTACCAAAGAGGGTGATTTTATATTTGATCTACAGCTTGATTGTGAATTGTAGGGGTAAGCAATTTTCAGATGCTTTTTTTTGCCAATACATGTAGTTTCAAATTTGAATCAATTATACAGTCTTGTAAGCTTCAATTTAATGAAGGTTCAGACTTGTTTTAAGTCTACGATGTAGTACAATCATAATATTTTAGCCATGTGATTACTTAATCTATGCATTCTCAGATTTTCCCTCCAGATTGAAATCTTGTTATCTTTTATTTCAGATATAATTAGGTTTGACAATACGTACAGTTGGACCAGGAGTAAAACAATCCGATATTTAATAGAAGTTCTAGAACCTGAGGATGGTTATAGTATACCAGGGTCATCTAGTAGTCAGTCTTTATCAAGCCAGAATTAGTGGACTGTAACTTATTTCACAAAAAATCTTACAATTACAATTCTTAAGGATGTACTTAGGTGAGGTTTTGGAATTCATGTCAAATTTTCGGACTCCTTGGTATTTTTCCATACAAAACAAGGTAAACTATTTTGCCTCATAACACCCATTTATTTTTTCATATTAGACTAAATAGCTCATGAAAGGTCATTTACCAAATTTTTAGAAGATTCTTAATTTTCTTTCTTTTATTTTGGGACCCAAATAATACCAATGCAAAAAAAAAAAAAAAAAATTGCACAATACTTCTGATAACCTTAAGAGTATCTTTTGATTTATATTTTATCATAATTGCATCATATCTTTGACATTTTGGCTATGATATTAAGAGAAATCCTCTGAATTGTATTGTTCGAAAGTTTCTTTGTGAATAATCATATGACATGATGTTAGTTATAAGCTTGATGAAGTGTTCCAGACAATTATCAATGTTAGTACTAAAATTATAATAAATCACAAATCCAAATGTTAAACAAAGTGAAAATTTTCACAATGCAGGCATGTATGTAAGAAATATTTGTTAAGAAAACCTCAAAATCAAACCAACATGAAAATGCACTTTTTCCTCAATCAATAAAAATTTAACTAAATAGATGTTCATACTTTTTAAATTAAAATATGGTTACATCAAAAATGGTGATGGAATCATTTTCAAAATAATTCATTGTCTCGTATTATCAGTATTATTGTGTAGACAGGCTGCCGAGCTGTAGTGACACATTGTTATTTTTTTATATAGTTTTCTTGTATTGTTGTTGTCTGCATCACACTTGCACAAATTTTCAAAAAGGTCATTGACTTGTGCCCTGCTATTTTAATTTTTTATTAGTGTGATTTTAGGTTTTCCGACCTAAAACATGGACATTGCCATTTCTGCTTAAATTATTTTGAGAATGCCGGCAAAACATTTTGTCCAAGGAATACTCTGACACACATTTTGTGATTATATTTGAAAGAGGTTGACAAATTCCCCAACAATATTTGTAATGACATTATTGTGAAATTACATTTATAAAAATATTATCTTAAGACTTTGACTCGAAAACTTGAAAAAAATTGACAAAGATTTCATTTTAACTGAGGGTTCATAATACAACTTGATAATCTTAATTACTTTTCATTAGTTCTGAACTTTAAAATGCAATAAATCAAAAATCCATGACATTTTTAATTATTATTTTATTAATATTATAGGGTTATTGCATGAATATTGGGGAATATTGTCCCGAGTAGAATTTTATATTGCACGAGCTTGCGAGTGCAATATATGTTCTACGAGGGACAATATTCCCCATTATTCCATATTGGTATTATTTTAGTAGGTTTCTCTATATGAATTGGATTTTGAATAAAAAAGCATATTCACCTGAGAAAGTGTTATTCACCGCGCTAAACGTCACGCGCTTTTACATGCAACGTTATGGTAAAATGTTTCATGTAAAAAAAAAAATTGGTATATGTTTGTCATTAGATACATTTTCTTCTCTCGGACTAAGGAATAAAACAAATACTGTCTTTTGTTTCGGTAAATATGGGGTTTTATTGACTTTTGAAAAACTGATATTCACTTCGGCCGTCGGCCTCAGTGAATATCATTTTTTCAAAAGTCAATAAAACCGCATATTTACCTCATCAAAAGACAGTAATTGTATAATATTCATGCAATAACCCTTTTATTGTATAGCAATATAATATTTAAAAGTAAACATTGGTTTAAACTAAGATTTTGTTGTTGATGACGTCATGAATTTTGAAGATTTATTGCACTAGTTCAATATTAGAATTTATTGCACGCTAACTTTTGGTTACTTTCTGTGGGAAATATCATATTGCTATACAATAATTTGTATTCTTTATATTATATATTCCTTCAACAATTTTGTGATATTTATGTTTTATGTTTTGAATAGTTGATTCAATCAAAACAATTTATTGTAATGTTTTGTTGTGTATCATGTTGATTGTTAATGTCTATAGTC
The DNA here is from genome assembly GCF_965363235.1 of Mytilus galloprovincialis. Lineage (NCBI taxonomy): Eukaryota > Metazoa > Mollusca > Bivalvia > Mytilida > Mytilidae > Mytilus > Mytilus galloprovincialis. The sequence goes on along the minus strand of NC_134842.1, from coordinate 80,808,281 downwards.
TAGAGCTTTTTATTTAAGGGCTATTCCAGAAAAAAATGTATGGAGGGTTGGAAGGCAGTTTTTGTCAGCACCCGCCACCCAGACAATTGTAATTTAGAATTAAAAACCAATTGTTCAGAGAACAATTGAAGGTCTTTCCACAAGTAAAGATCTATTTTGATATTGAAATATGAAAAATCAGTTTAAAATGTTAGTTCCTATGGCTTTATGATGTATTAATATCAATTAAAATCAAAGGTCAAAATCTAGACCGTCCTATTAACCTATGACCTTGACCTCAATTTCAAGGTCACAAACCAAGGATCTTAAATCTAAAGACCCTAGGTCTTTAATATGTTTGGTTGAAGAGTAATATCACTTTACGGGTAAACCTAAATATAAGATGGGCAAAAACTCCCATTTATTGTTTGCGCACCCTTTCACCCAAAATATACAAGTAAGGACATGTCGCAACTAACAATTTATGAAAAATTATTTGTCGATATGTCATACGGTATTTGAAAATCAGTGAAAATAAGCAAAAATCTAATTTAGAACATGACCTTGACCTTTGACCTTGACCTCATTTTCATTTTTTTGGACCAAGGACCTCAAATCTGAAGACCCTAGGTCTTTATCACTTATGGTTTACCAGTTAGAAATGCATAATACTTATATCATTTACATAAGGGGAAATAACTCTCATATGGAGTCTCTGGAAAGCTTCGGTCCAAATGAATTGCCTAATCCTGAAGATGTAACGAGCAATTTGGTAAAATAAATTTGTCGTAATCTTTTACGGTTGCGAAGGAGTAGTGGCCACAAGAAAAACAGTGTTTGGGGAGATAACTCTTACACTGTAAAGTATTTTGTTACGCGGTTGAACATTTTTAAAGCGTATAAACTATACGATATCATATACCAAATATCTAAGCGACATCTTTTGAAACATCAACAATACGCAAGAAAAAATTTAGGCAGAAGAAAAAAAAAAATAATAATAATTAAAAACCAATTGTTCAGAGAACAATTGAAGGTCTTTCCACTAGTAAAGATCTATTTTGATATTAAAATTTGAAAAATCAGTTTAAAATGTTAGTTCCTATGGCTTTATGATGTATTTATATGAATTTAAAGCAAAGGTCAAAATCTAGAACGTCCTTTTAACCTATGACCTTGACCTCAATTTCAAGGTCACAAACCAAGGATCTTAAATCATAAGACCCTATGTCTTTAATATGTTTGGTGAATGAGTAATACCACTTTACGCGTAATTCTAAATGTAAGATGGACAAAAACTCCCATTTATTGTATGCACACCCTTTCAACCAAAATATACAAGTAAGGACATGTCGCAACTAACAATTTTGGAAAAAATATTTGTCGATATGTCATACGGTATTTGAAAATAAGTGAAAATTAGCCAAAATCAAATTTTAGAATCTGACCTTGACCTTTGACCTTGACCTTATTTTCATTTTTTTGGACTAAGGATCTCAAATCAAGATACCCTAGGTCTCTATCACTTATGGTTTACCAGTTAGAAACGCATATCACCTATATCAAATACATAAGGGGGAATAACTCTCATATGGAGTCTCTGGATAGCTTCGGTCAAAATTAAAATCCTAATCCTGAAGATGTAACGAGCAATTTGGTAAAATAATTTTGTCGTAATCTTTTACGGTTGCGAAGGAGTAGTGGCCACAAGAAAAACAGTGTTTGGGGAGATAACTCTTACAACGTAAAGTATTTGGTTACAATGTTGTCAGTATTTAAAGCGTATAAACTATATGATATCATATTCCAAATATCTAAGCGACATCTTTTGAAACATCAATATTACGCAAGAAAAAAATTAGGCGGAAGAAAAAAAAAAAAAATAATAATAATTAAAAACCAATTGTTCAGAGAACAATTGTAGGTCTTTCCACTAGTAAAGATCTATTTTGATATTGAAATATGAAAAATCAGTTTAAAATGTTAGTTTCTATGGCTTTATGATGTATTTATATGAATTTAAAGCAAAGGTCAAAATCTAGAACGTCATACTAACCTATGACCTTGACCTCAATTTCAAGGTCACAAACCAAGGACCTTAAATCAAAAGACCCTAGGTCTTTAATATGTTTGGTTAATGAGTAATATCACTTTACGCGTAATTCTAAATGTAAGATGGGCAAAAACTCCCATTTATTGTCTGCGCACCCTTATAACCAAAATATACAAGTAAGGACATGTCGCAACTAACAACTTATGAAAAATTATTTGTCGAAATGTCATACAGTATTTGAAAATAAGTGAAAATAAGCCAAAATCAAAAATTAGAATATGACCTTGACCTTTGACCTAGACCTCATTTTCATTTTTTGGGACCAAGGACCTCAAATCTGAAGACCCTAGGTCTCTATCACTTATGGTTTACCAGTTGAAAATGCATATCACTTGAATCAAATAAAAAAGGGGGAATAACTCTCATATGGAGTCTCCGTATAGCTTCGGTCCAAATGAATATTCTTATCCTAAAGATGTAACGAGCAATTTGGGAAAATAAATTTGTCGTAATCTTTTACTGTTGCGAAGGAGTAGTGGCCACAAGAAAAACAGTGTTCGGGGAGATAACTCATACAACGTAAAGTATTTTGTTACGCGGTTGTAAATTTTTGAAGCGTATAAACTATACGATATTATATTCCAAACATCTAAGCGACAAGTTATTAAACAACAATACTACGCAAGAAAAAAAATTAGGCGGAAGAAGAAAAAAAAATAATAATTAAAAACCAATTGTTCAGAGAACTATTGAAGGTCTTTCCACTAGTAAAGATCTATTTTGATATTGAAATATGAAAAATCAGTTTAAAATGTTAGTTCCTATGGCTTTATGATGTATTTATATGAATTTAAAGCAAAGGTCAAAATCTAGAACGTCCTTTTAACCTATGACCTTGACCTCAATTTCAAGGTCACAAACCAAGGACCTTAAATCATAAGACTCTAGGTCTTTAATATGTTTGGTTAATGAGTAATACCACTTTACGCATAATTCTAAATGTAAGATGGACAAAAACTCCCATTTATTGTATGCGCACCCTTTCAACCAAAATATCCAAGTAAGGACATGTCGCAACTAACAATTTAGGAAAAAATATTTGTCGATATGTCATATGGTATTTGAAAATAAGTGAAAATAAGCCAAAATCAAATTTTAGAATATGACCTTGACCTTTGACCTTACTTTCCTTTTTTTGGACCAAGGATCTCAAATCAAGAGACCCTAGGTCTCTATCACTTATGGTTTACCAGTTAGAAACGCATATCACCTATATCAAATACATAAGGGGGAATAACTCTCATATGGAGTCTCTGGATATCTTCGGTCAAAATTAAAATCCTAATCCTGAAGATATAACGAGCAATTTGGTAAAATAGTTTTGTCATTATATTTACGGTTGCGAAGGAGTAGTGGCCACAGGAAAAACAGTGTTTGGGGAGATAACTCTTATAACGTAAAGTATTTGGTTACGCCGTTGTCAGTATTTAAAGCGTATAAACTATATGATATCATATTCCAAATATCTAAGCGACATCTTTTGAAACATCAATATTACGCAAGAAAAAAATTAGGCGGAAGAAAAAAAAAAAAAATAATAATAATAATTAAAAACCAATTGTTCAGAGAACAATTGAAGGTCTTTCCACAAGTAAAGATCTTTTTTATTATCAAAATATGAAAAATCAATCTAAAATGTCAGTTCCTATGACTTTATAATGTATAAATATGAATTTAAAGCAAAGGTCAAAATCTAGAACGTCCTATTAACCTGTGACCTTGACCTCAATTTCAAGGTCACCAACAAAGGACCTCAAATAAAAAGACCCTAAGTCTGTAATTTGTATGATTAATGAGTTATATTACTTTAGGCATGATTTTAAATATAAGATGGGCGAAAACTCTCATTTATTGTTTACGCACCCTTCCAACCAAAATTTATAAGATACAACATGTCGCAACTCACAATTCAGTAAAAATAATTTTTCAATATCTTTCACGGTTGTTGAAAATAAGAGAAAATAAGCCAAAATCAAAATTTAGAATATGACCTTGACCTTTGACCTTGACCTTATTTTCAGTTTTTTGGACCAAGGAACTTAAATCCAAAGACCCTAGGCCTATATCACTGATGGTTTACCAGTTAGAAACGCATATCACTTATATCAAATGCATAAGGGGAAATAACTCTCATATGGAGTCTCCAGATAGCTTCAGTTCAAATGAATATCCTAATCCTGAAGAAGTAACGAGCAATTTGGTAAAATAAATTTGTCGTAATCTTTTACGGTTGCGAAGGAGTAGTGGCCACAAGAAAAACAGTGTTTGGGGAGATAACTCTTACAACATAAAGTATTTTGTTACGCAGTTGTCAATTTTTAAAGCGTATAAACTATACGACATCATATTCCAAATATCTAAGCGACAACTTATTAAACAACAATACTACGCAAGAAAAAAAATTAGGCGGAAGAAAAAAAAAAAAAATAATAATAATAATAATAATAATAATAATTAAAAACCAATTGTTCAGAGAACAATTGAAGGTCTTTCCAAAGTAAAGGTCTATTTTGATATTGAAATATGAAAAATCAGTTTAAAATGTTAGTTCCTATGGCTTTATGATGTATTTATATGAATTTAAAGCAAAGGTCAAAATCTAGAACGTCCTTTTAACCTATGACCTTGACCTAAATTTCAAGGTCACAAATCAAGGACCTTAAATCATAAGACCCTAGGTCTTTAATATGTTTGGTTAATGAGTAATACCACTTTACGCGTAATTCTAAATGTAAGATGGACAAAAACTCCAATTTATTGTATGCGCACCCTTTTAACCAAAATATACAAGTAAGGACATGTCGCAACTAACAATTTAGGAAAAAATATTTGTCAATATGTCATACAGTATTTGAAAATAAGTGAAAATAAGCCAAAATCAAATTTTAGAATATGACCTTGACCTTTGACCTTGACCTTATTTTATTTTTTTGGACCAAGGATCTCAAATCAAGAGACCCTAGGTCTCTATCACTTATGGTTTACCAGTTAGAAACACATATCACTTATATCAAATGCATAAGGGGAAATAACTTTCATATGGAGTCTCCAGATAGCTTCGGTCCAAATGAATATCCTAATCCTGAAGAAGTAACGAGCAATTTGGTAAAATAAATTTGTCGTAATCTTTTACGGTTGCGAAGGAGTAGTGGCCACAAGAAAAACAGTGTTTGGGGAGATAACTCTTACAACGTAAAGTATTTTGTTACGCAGTTGTAAATTTTAAAAGCGTATAAACTATACGACATCATATTCCAAATATCTAAGCGACATCTTTTGAAACATCAATACTACGCAAGAAAAAAATTTAGGCGGAAGAAAAAAAAAAAAAAAATAATAATAATCAGAACAAATACAATAGGTCTTTCCACGGAAAAGTGGAAAGACCTAATAATCAGAACAAAACCTACAGGTCTTTCCACGGAAAAGTGGAAAGACCTAATAATCAGAACAAATTCAATAGGTCTTTCCACGGAAAGGTGGAAAGACCTAATAATCAGAACAAAACCTATAGGTCTTTCCACGGAAAGGTGGAAAGACCTAATAATAATCAGAACAAAAGCAATAGGTCTTTCCACGGAAAGGTGGAAAGACCTAATTATAGTGCATTATAGTGTGAAAAGTTGCTCTGATACCCATCACCCATGTATTATTAATATAACTTTTCATATATATTACTGTTATTCATATTTTAATACAATACTCTTAAATATTCATAATAAAAAATACCTCAAACATTAACTTCATTTGCACCATGTTATTACAAATAATTGGACCATCGATGATGGAATTGGCAGAAATATAGATAAGATTTAAAATTTTACTCACAGTGCAATTTTATCAAATAAGTTATCTTTTGATTGAATCTAATTTACATGAACCCCACTCATCTTTTTTTATTCATATGATCAGATGCACATATTTTTACCACAATCACTTATCAAAGTAATTATTCCCCTTGTTCATCAATCAGCAGTCCAGTGGTCTATGTAGTTTATCTGCGGTAGCACTAGCCTTTCAACACTGATGTTAAAAATACTTTAAAATAATTATTGGTGAAAACTTAACCACTAGAAACGTTTTGTTTTCTTTGGTTGTGAACTCTTTGTTGGTTTTATTTGCCTGGTCAAAAAAATCAGTGCCTGTTTTGTTAATTTTTAAAATTCACTAAAGGTGGCTCGCGGGTACAAAAATTTCAGCAAAAAATTAAACATTTGTTTTTTTCATTACAAATTTAATTTATTACACTTATGTTATTACTTTATGAAATGGTTACAAAAATCAACCAAAAAAATCGATTTGGTTTTGCCCCATATGACTTTTAAAATATTTATATCATTGAAAAAGCTCCAAATTATCTCCCTTTGGTGCAAAAATGCCATTTTTTGGCATTAAAATTGAAATATTTTTTTTAACACATCGGTGACCTATATTTTTTTATTATCGTTTTCAAATAAGCTGTACATAAACTAAATAATTGTAAAATTTAAGCGATTTCTGTAATTAAGATTATTTTTTTATTTCAATAATACCTCTATTTCTCCTATTGGTTCAACAGAAAAACACGACATTAAAAAAAATGTATGCTTGTTTCGGAGGCAGATTGTGAGCTTAAATGAACGTTGACCCCATTTTTAGCTCACCTGGCCCGAAGGGCCAAGTGAGCTTTTCCCATCACTTTGCGTCCGTCGTCCGTCGTCGTCCGTCGTCGTCGTCCGTCGTCGTTAACTTTTACAAAAATCTTCTCCTCTGAAACTACTGGGCCAAATTAAACCAAACTTGGCCACAATCATCATTGGGGTATCTAGTTTAAAAAATGTGTGGCGTGACCCGGCCAACCAACCAAGATGGCCGCCATGGCTAAAAATAGAACATAGGGGTAAAATGCAGTTTTTGGCTTATAACTCAAAAATCAAAGCATTTAGAGCAAATCTGACAGGGGTAAAATTGTTTATCAGGTCAAGATCTATCTGCCCTGAAATTTTCAGGTGAATCGGACATTCCGTTGTTGGGTTGCTGCCCCTGAAATGGTAATTTTAAGGAAATTTTGCTGTTTTTGGTTATTATCTTGAATATTATTATAGATAGAGATAAACTGTAAACAGCAATAATGTTCAGCAAAGTAAGATTTACAAATAAGTCAACATGACCAAAATGGTCAGTTGACCCCTTTAGGAGTTGTTGCCCTTTATAGTCAATTTTTAACCATTTTTCGTAAATCTTTGTAATCTTTTACAAAAATCTTCTTCTCTGAAACTACTGGTCCAAATTAAACCAAACTTGGCCACAATCACAATTGGGGTATCTAGTTTAAAAAATGTGTGGCGTGACCCGGCCAACTAACCAAGATGGCCTCCACAGCTAAAAATAGAACATAGGGGTAAAATTCAGTTTTTGCCTTATAACTCAAAAACCAAAGCATTTAGAGCAAATCTGACATGTAGTAAAATTGATTATCAGGTCAAGATCTATCTGCCCTGAAATTTACAGATGAATCGGACAACCTGTTGTTGGGTTGCTGCCCCTGAATTGGTAATTTTAAGGAAATTTTGCTGTTTTTGGTTATTTATCTTGAATATTATTATAGATAGAGATAAACTGTAAACAGCAATAATGTTCAGAAAAGTAAGATTTACAAATAAGTCAGCATGACTGAAATGGTCAGTTGACCCCTTTAAGAGTTATTGCCCTTTATAGTCAATTTTTAACCATTTTTCATAAATCTTAGTTATCTTTTACAAAAATCTTTTTCTCTGAAACTACTGGGCCAAATTAATCCAAACTTGGCCAAAATCATCATTGGGGTATCTAGTTTAAAAAATGTGTGGCATGACCCTGCCAACCAACCAAAATGGCTGCCATGGCTAAAAATAGAACATAGGGGTAAAATGTAGATTTTGGCTTATATCTCTGAAACCAAAGTATTTAGAGCAAATCTGACAAGGGATAAATTGTTTATCAGGTCAAGATCTATCTGCCCTGAAATTTTCAGACAAAACAGACACCCTGTTGTTGGGTTGCTGCCCCAGAATTAGTAATTTTAAGGAAATTTTGCAGTTTTTGGTTATTATCTTGAATATTATAATAGATAGAGATAAACTGTAAACAGCAATAATGTTCAGCAAAGTAAGATCTACAAATAAGTCAACATGACCAAAATTGTCAAGTTACCCCTTATGGAGTTATTGCCCTTTATAGTCATTTTTTAACAATTTTCATTAATTTTTGTAAATTTTTGTAAATTTGTAGAATATATTTTCCACTGTAATTACTGGGCCAAGTTCATTATAGATAAAGATAACTGTAGCAAGAAGAATGTCCAGTAAAGTAAGATCTACAAACACATCATGATCACCAAAACACAATTTTGTCATGAATTTATCTGTGTCCATTGTTTAATATGCACATAGACTAAGGTGAGCGACACAGGCTCTTGAGAGCCTCTAGTTCGTAAATCTTAGAAATCTTTTACAAAAATCTTCTCCTCTGAAACTACTGGGCCAAATTAATCCAAACTTGGCCACGATCATCTTTTGGGTATCTAGTTTAAAAAATGTGTGGCGTGACCCGGCCAACCAACCAAGATGGCCGCCATGGCTAAAAATAGAACATAGGGGTAAAATGCAGTTTTTGGCTTATAACTCAAAAACCAAAGCATTTAGAGCAAATCTGACATGGGGTAAAATTGTTTATCAGGTCAAGATCTATCTGCCCTGAAATTTTCAGGTGAATCGGACATTCCGTTGTTGGGTTGCTGCCCCTGAAATGGTAATTTTAAGGAAATTTTGCTGTTTTTGGTTATTATCTTGAATATTATTATAGATAGAGATAAACTGTAAACAGCAATAATGTTCAGCAAAGTAAGATTTACAAATAAGTCAACATGACCAAAATGGTCAGTTGACCCCTTTAGGAGTTGTTGCCCTTTATAGTCAATTTTTAACCATTTTTCGTAAATCTTTGTAATCTTTTACAAAAATCTTCTTCTCTGAAACTACTGGTCCAAATTAAACCAAACTTGGCCACAATCACAATTGGGGTATCTAGTTTAAAAAATGTGTGGCGTGACCCGGCCAACTAACCAAGATGGCCTCCACAGCTAAAAATAGAACATAGGGGTAAAATTCAGTTTTTGCCTTATAACTCAAAAACCAAAGCATTTAGAGCAAATCTGACATGTAGTAAAATTGATTATCAGGTCAAGATCTATCTGCCCTGAAATTTACAGATGAATCGGACAACCTGTTGTTGGGTTGCTGCCCCTGAATTGGTAATTTTAAGGAAATTTTGCTGTTTTTGGTTATTTATCTTGAATATTATTATAGATAGAGATAAACTGTAAACAGCAATAATGTTCAGAAAAGTAGGATTTACAAATAAGTCAGCATGACTGAAATGGTCAGTTGACCCCTTTAAGAGTTATTGCCCTTTATAGTCAATTTTTAACCATTTTTCATAAATCTTAGTTATCTTTTACAAAAATCTTTTTCTCTGAAACTACTGGGCCAAATTAATCCAAACTTGGCCAAAATCATCATTGGGGTATCTAGTTTAAAAAATGTGTGGCATGACCCTGCCAACCAACCAAAATGGCTGCCATGGCTAAAAATAGAACATAGGGGTAAAATGTAGATTTTGGCTTATATCTCTGAAACCAAAGTATTTAGAGCAAATCTGACAGGGATAAATTGTTTATCAGGTCAAGATCTATCTGCCCTGAAATTTTCAGACAAAACAGACACCCTGTTGTTGGGTTGCTGCCCCAGAATTAGTAATTTTAAGGAAATTTTGCAGTTTTTGGTTATTATCTTGAATATTATAATAGATAGAGATAAACTGTAAACAGCAATAATGTTCAGCAAAGTAAGATCTACAAATAAGTCAACATGACCAAAATTGTCAAGTTACCCCTTATGGAGTTATTGCCCTTTATAGTCATTTTTTAACAATTTTCATTAATTTTTGTAAATTTTTGTAAATTTGTAGAATATATTTTCCACTGTAATTACTGGGCCAAGTTCATTATAGATAAAGATAACTGTAGCAAGAAGAATGTCCAGTAAAGTAAGATCTACAAACACATCATGATCACCAAAACACAATTTTGTCATGAATTTATCTGTGTCCATTGTTTAATATGCACATAGACCAAGGTGAGCGACACAGGCTCTTGAGAGCCTCTAGTTCGTAAATCTTAGAAATCTTTTACAAAAATCTTCTCCTCTGAAACTACTGGGCCAAATTAATCCAAACTTGGCCACGATCATCTTTTGGGTATCTAGTTTAAAAAATGTGTGGCGTGACCCGGCCAACCAACCAAGATGGCCGCCATGGCTAAAAATAGAACATAGGGGTAAAATGCAGTTTTTGGCTTATAACTCAAAAACCAAAGCATTTAGAGCAAATCTGACATGGTTAAAAGTGTTTATCAGGTCAAGATCTATCCGTCCTGAAATTTTCAGATGAATCGGACAAACTGTTGTTGGGTTGCTGCCCCTGAATTGGTATTTTTAAGGAAATTTTGCTGTTTTTGGTTATTATCTTGAATATTATTATAGATAGAGATAAACTGGAAACAGCAATAATGTTCAGCAAAGTAAGATCTACAAATACCTCACCATGAACGAAATGGTCAGTTGACCCCTTTAGGAGTTATTGCCCTTTATAGTCAAATTTTAACCATTTTTAGCTCACCTGACCTGAAAGGTCAAGTGAGCTTTTCTCATCACTTGGCGTCCGTCGTCCGTCGTCCTGCGTCCGTCGTCTGTCGTCCGTCGTCCGTAAACTTTTACAAAAATCTTCTCCTCTGAAACTACTGGGCCAAATTCTACCAAACTTGGCCACAATCATCCTTGGGGTATCTAGTTTAAAAAATGTGTGGCGTGACCCGTCAAACCAACCAAGATGGCCGCCATGGCTAAAAATAGAACATAGGGGTAAAATGCAGTTTTTGGCTAATAACTCAAAAACCAAAGCATTTAGAGCAAATCTGACATAGGGTAAAATGGTTGATCAGGTCAAGATCTATCTGCCTTGAAATTTTCAGACGAATAGGACAACCTGTTGTTGGGTTGCTGCCTGTGAAATGGTTATTTTAAGGAAATTTTGCAGTTTTTGGTTATTATCTTGAATACTATTATAGATAGAGATAAACTGTAAACAGCAATAATGTTCAGCAAAGTAAGACCTACAAATAAGTCAACATGACCAAAATTGTCAGTTGACCCCTTAAGGAGTCATTGCCCTTTATAGTCAATTTTTAACAACTTTTCGTCATTTTTTGTAACTTTTCTAAAAATCTTCTTCTCCAAAACTACTTTGCCAAATTTAATCAAACTTGGCCACAATTATCATTGTGGTTTATAGTTTAAAAAATGTGTCCGATGACCCAGCCTGCCGAACAAAATGGCCGACATGGCTGAAATTAGAACATAGTGGTAAAATGCAGTTTTTGCTTTATATCTTTGAAACTAAGACATTTAGGGCAAATCTTTCAAGATTTAAATGTCCATCAGAATAAGATATATCCCCTCACAAATTTTGAGTTGAATCCGACAACCTGTTGTTGGGTTGCTGCCCTAAAATTGGTGATTTTAAGGAAATTTTGCAGTTTTTGGTTATTATCTTGAATACTATTATAGATAGAGATAAACTGTTAAAAGCAATAATGTTCAGCAAAGTAAGATCTACAAATAAGTCAGCATGATCAAAATTGTTAGAGGACCCCTTAAGGAGTTATTGCCCTTTATAGTCAATATTGAACAACTTTTCGTCATTTTTGTAACTTGTATAAAAATCTTTTCTAAAACGACTTGGCCAAATTTAACCAAACTTGGCCACAATCATAATACTAGGGTATCTATTTTAAAAAAAAGTGTCTAATGACCCCGCCTACCAACGAAGATGGCCGACATCAGTAAACACATTAACAGGTGAGCGACACAGGCTCTTGAGAGCCTCTAGTTTCGTAAATCTTAGTAATCTTTTACAAAAATCTTCTCCTCTGAACCTACTGGGCCAAATTAAACCAAACTTGGCCACAATCATCAATGGGGGGTCTAGTTTAAAAAATGTGTGGCGTGACCTGGCCAACCAACCAAGATGGCCGCCATGGCTAAAAATAGAACATAGGGGTAAAATGCAGTTTTTGGCTTATAACTCAAAAACCAAAGCATTTAGAGCAAATTTGACATGGGGTAAAATTGTTTATCAGGTGAAAATCTTTCTGCCCTCGAATTTTCAGATGAATCTGACAACCCGTTGTTGGGTTGCTGCCCCTGAATTGGTAATTTTAGGGAATTTTTGCTGTTTTTGGTTATTATCTTGAATATTATTATAGATAGAGATAAACTGTAAACAGCAATAATGTTCAGCAAAGTTAGATTTAAAATAAGTCAACATGACCAAAATGGTCAGTTGACCTCTTTAGGAGTTATTGACCTTTATAGTCAATTTTTAACCATTTTTCGTAAATCTTAGAAATCTTTTACAAAAATCTTGTCCTATGAAACTACTGGGCCAAATTAATCCAAACTTGGCCACAATCATCTTTGGGGTATCTAATTGAAAAAAATGTGTCCCGTGACCCGGCCTTCCAACCAAAATGGCTGCCACGGCTAAAAATAGAACATAGGGGTAAAATGCAGTTTTTGGCTTATAACTCAAAAACCGAAGCATTTAGAGAAAATCTGACAGGGTTAAATTGTCTATCAGGTCAAGATCTATCTGCCCTGATATTTTCAGACAAAACAGACACCCTGTTGTTGGGTTGCTGCCCCAGAATTAGTAATTTTAAGGATATTTTGCAGTTTTTGGTTATTATCTTGAATATTATAATAGATAGAGATAAACTGTAAACAGCAATAATGTTCAGCAAAGTAAGATCTACAAATAAGTCAAATGACGAAAATTGTCCATTGACCCCTTAAGGAGTTATTGCCCTTTATAGTTAATTTTTAGCATTTTTCATAAATTTTTGTAAATTTTTAGAAAATATTTTCCACTGTAATTACTGGGCCAAGTTCATTATAAATAGAGATAATTGTAGCAACAAGAATGTTCAGTAAAGTAAGATCTACAAACACATCACCATCACCAAAACACAATTATGTCATGAATTTATCTGTGTCCATTGTTTAATATGCACATAGACCAAGGTGAGCGACACAGGCTCTTGAGAGCCTCTAGTTTTATTTCATTTTTCTATTAAGTATATGATAAAGTTCATTTACAAAAAAATATAGCGAAATCCTATATTAAAAAAAATATTTGATTAATACCCACGAGCCCCCTTAAGGTTGGTTTCCCCGCTTTTGATAGGTAAATTGTTTTTTTGTATTAAATTGTGTAAGCATGTATAAGTTATTTTAAAACATTGTGTTGTGTTTTTTTGTCAATACACCTCTTTGCTGTGGGCCTCAGTGGCAGATTGGTCCAAGAAGTTCATCTAGTTTTTAACACTGAGGTTGTGAGTTTAAATCTTAGTTGTTGTGAGATGGGCTTGACTCATATTTTATTGACTAGGATTGCAAGCTTTCTTTTTTTTGGGTACTCAGGCTTTCTACAACAATAAATACTGGCCACCATCATATATGCCAAGTGTGTTGAAAATGGTGTTAAATATACCACCAATCAATCAATCTAAGTCAAGATATTAAAAGATATTATTATATACCACTATTATATGTATTATTTCTAATTTCCATGAATAATTATCTGTTTTAAGAATGATAAAATTCTGACAAGTTTTCATAATAGTTTTTCTTTTCAAAATTAATCATTAATGTCTCAAAGTGATATTTGAGTATTTGATGTTTACTGTTTTATAAAAAAAAAATGTATTGAAGTTCGTTTTTGCACAGATGGTTTCAAGGTATACACAAGACCAACAGGACAGGAACTAGATAACTCAAAGAAATGTGTAAAATATGGTTGATTTTTATGCAGTTAAGCTGCATTATGCGATCACCCTAGATTTGTGTTCTACCCAATAAATGCTGAAATACTTGCCATTGTTATTATCTAGCTCGCTACTATGTTATATATAACTAATTGAACACTTTTTTAATACTTTTTATTCTGGATTACAAAAAATATGACCAGAAAAACCTTAAATGATCGTTGATTTATCCAAAAGTTTTGAAGTTACACATAGGAAGTAGTGCTTATTAAGAATCCTTGTGTAGTTCATTATGACTTGTGCTTTTAGCTAAGATGTCAAAGAACAATTGTATGAAATATTTAATCGCCGAAAATCTCTTAAGACAAGTAGTTTAGATTTCCCAAATGGCAAAAGTCGTAGGGATATTGTTTGTCATCAATACGTAGTACAACTACGTCAGTAGTCTATTATATAATAGGTTCAACTGTTCATGCTGTTGGCGGCAATTTCAAATTAGAAAAAGAAATTTTCGTAGCTTTATTTGGAGGCAGGTGTGCAAATTAGCGGTGGTCCGAGGTCCGCGACCTTCCACTTTTGCAAGCGGAATTTCGACCAGGATAGTTGGTTTCTAGCTACGCCCGACGTAGTCACCTTCCACTTGAAAGAAAATAAGAAATTACTTTGCAAACCTTCCATGCAAGTCACCAAAGTCTCCAATTAAACGAGCTAAAAACTTATTTTTATCATTATTATTCATGACAACGATGTTCATTTTGTTCAACCGCTAGCTTTACACAGAAAATCGCCGACAAATGTTGTATAAATTCGAGTAAAATCGTATCTGATTGACAAAAACAACATTGTAAACACATAACAATGGCGGCCGTGAAGACAAAATTTTACAATATCGGATCCGATTCCGGAAGCGGATAAGGATAATTCCGGGTTTGGCGTTCAATTACAAAATAAATCAAAGCAGGTGAAAAAATAAATCTATGCATGGTAAATGAATATAAACACTAGAATTGTAAACCAAAAGATATATGTAAAAGAAAGAAAATGCAGAAAAATATTTTATTCAGAAACTCAAAATTACTTTTTGACAAATTTTAATTTAAAAATCCAATACAACGTGACAGCTGGGAACAGTATATCTAACAATATACATGTTCATGGTCACAGTCTAAATTTTCTTTATCAGTGATAAATGATGATAATGCATGTGAGATGCTTTTAAAGTGTAAACATATTACTGCAATTTCGAAGGGTTATTTGTTTTTCTCAATTTTGAAGGGTCAATTAAATTAGCTGAAAGTTTCTTTCTTTATTTTCACAAATAATGCAACTATATTATATATACCTAAATGTAAGTAAATCATATGATATATAGGTGGCACTCTTTGGGCCACTCTACCCCCTCCTGTTTGATAACTTGGAAACGGTCGAGCTCCCCACCCCTAAACCATATGAGGGGCAGATCCAGGATTTTAGGTTAGGAGGGGTGCAAACTTAAATTTTCGCTGAGCAGAGCGAGGCTAAAAAAAATTGAGGTAAAATTATCGGAATATTCTTTATTAAGCTGAGAACAACCCATGCTTTGCAAATTTAAGGGGGGTGCAAGCCCCCAACCCCCCGCCTGAATCCGCCCCTGCATATATTCAAGTATAGGACAATATTATAAATAAAATGAAATATAGGGGGAGTCCCTGGAGTTACCCCACCCCCTCCTGTTTGAGAACTTAGAAACGGTCGAGATCCACACCCCTTAACCATATATATTCATGTTTGTGACTATATGAAAAATCAAATGAAATATAGGAAGAGTCGCTGGGGGTCACCCCACCCTTCCTGTTTTAGAATTTGAAAATGGTCCAGATCCCAACCCTAAACCATATATATTCATGTATGGGACAATATAACAAATCAGATGAAATATAGGGGGAGTCCCTTGTGTCACCCCACCCCCTCCTGTTTGAGAATTTGACACCCGTTGAGATTGCCACCTCTTAACCATATATTCATGTACGGGACAATATAACAATTCAAATGAAAGATAAGGGGAGTCCCTGAGGTCACTGTACACCCTTCTGTTTGAGAACTTGGAAATGGTCAAGATCCTTACCCCTAAACCATATATACTCATGTATGGGACAATATAACAAATAAAATAAAATATAGGGGAAGTTCCTGTGGTCAACCCAACCCTCCTGTTTGAGAACTTGGAAACGGTTGAGATCCCCACACCAAAACAATATATATTCATGTACAGTATGGGCCAATATAACTAATTAAATGAAATATAGGTGGAGTCCCTGGGGTCAACCTACCCCTCCTGTTTGAGAACTTGGAAACCAATGAGATCCCCCACCCCTAAACCATATATATTCATGTATGGGACAATATAACAAATAAAATGAAATGTAGGGGAAGTCCCTAGGGTTACCCTACCCCCAGTAGCGGATCCAGAAATTTTCATAAGTGGGGGCCCGCTGATTGACCTAAGAGGGGGCCCGCTCAAGTCACGCTTCAGTGATTCCCTATATAAGCAACCAATTTTTTTCCCAAAAAGAGGGGCGGGCCCCCCTGCCCCCTTAAATCCTCGGCTTACCCCTACCTGTTTGAGAACTTGAAAACCGTTGAGATCCCCCCCCCCCTAAATTATATATATTCATATGTATGGGACAAAATAACAAATCATTTACATTTACTATGGGCAGGTCAGTCAGACCTCACCTTTGATCCCTGTTGTAGTGAACATTTGTCTGATTCGTGTCTCATAACTTTTGTACTATAGAACACAAACTCAGTTTTCTTTCCAGGGAAACCAGTTCATTCATACTATTACATCTTCATACTAAGTCAACTTGAACTTCTAGCAGTCAAATAAAACCAAGGTTAACAACCAAGTAGAACAACTGCAATCATTGGGAACTTGTACCACTGCAGACTCACCATAAACAAATATACATTGATATATGCATTGCTTTTGAAACCTTGATAACATATAAATTATTTGCCTTAATAAATAAATCATTAGATAAACATGAATGTGCTATATATGAATGTTTAATGTTGAGGCAACATTGCCACAGTTTTCATAATTACGGTTGCCTTGGTTTTTGGTTAACTGCCTTCAGCGCTTACAGCGCTTTGATTATTATTTTATTACTGTAAATTCAGAAATTATCGCATGCATTTATTATTGTGATTTTGTCATTTTAGACTTAAATACGATTATTAAATTTGTACGATTTTGGGAAAACTCCTTCTTAATTCATATAATTTAGAATGCAATTTTAAATTATTCCGTTTACAACTCTGTCGCAATTTCGCAATAATAAAAACCTCGCAATAATTTCTGAATTTTCAGTATGTAGATAAATATAAATTTTATGTGATAGATTTTCAGTGAGTATTCTTTTTTTCAAAAAATTACAGAGTTATAAGTTGCTCATATTTATTTTGTTACGACGCTGATTATATTTTATTGCTCTGTTATACGAGATTTTATTTGTACACATATTTATCTTTTTTCTGATTATATGTCTTCTCACATATTTTACATTAACTTTAATAAACATTTCAAATTAAAGTTGTTTTGTTTGGCAGGAAATCAAAGTATGGGAATTATATAGAGGATATCAATAAAAGGAATTGTGGGTAAAACTTGAAGAGACAGCAACCCAATGACAAATTAACCTAAAGATATATGCTTAACCTGGTGAATTACATGAACCGGTACTAGTATATAAATTTAAGAAGAAGTACAGTAGACATATGGCTTATATTACTTGAAAAACAAACCAAAACACAAAAACTTAACATTAACCAATGATCCATGAAAAGGAGGTCAAGGTCAGATAAAACCTGGATGAATGATATTTACCCCTTGCAATTTTTTCCTACACCACATATAGTTGACCTTATAGTATATGAAAAACAGACCTACTGGTAATCATGTAACTATATTTAACCTTGATCACTGAAATTAGGTAGAGGTCATGTGAACGAGGCGTACAACATTTGTTCCAATAAAAAAAAGTTTTGATCTTTCATTTGCGCTGCTTGTGAACAGGTGAATTACAGGGATGTTAATTTTTTATTAATCAATATAATCCTCTTCTGTTAGCCAGTTGTACATGTGTTATGAATTGTCAATTATAACATGTATATAACTGTGCTTGTTGTTGCCTGCAAATAGCTTGTTGTAGTTTTCATCTGGCTTGGAACTGGTGGAGGACAATCCAGTCTGTTGGGCTAAGTACAGAGTATAAATACAAATCAAGTGACACTTGTGAATGGCTATTGGGTTTCCATTCCTGCCCCCCCCCCCCCCCCCCCCTGAAATTTGCTTTCATCTTAAAAATCATTAAAATGCCAGAATACAATAAACAAAATTTTCAATTATATACTTTTATTCTCTTTTTTTTAGATAATAATAAATGATTAACGATAAATAACAATAAATTTTTCTAAAAAAAAATAAATATTTTGTTTATCAATTACATAAAACAGTAAAACTATAAATTTAACATACTGGTAAATAATATATTAGTACTCAGTCTCAGTCTGGATTTTAAATGCAAATATCAAAAATAAATTATTTTAAGTAAGCATACAATTAGTAATAGTTTTATCCGAAGAGAAATATTAATTAAAGTTATACAGAAATTACTTAAATTTCTATAACATTTTGGTAAAAAAAACAAAAATAAGCAGACTATCAGTATAAAATAAAGAGGTAACATGACTGTCGATGAGAACGCTATCCAACAGAGTCCAAATGAAGTGGCTGTAAGCAATTATAAGTCACCATACAGCATTTATATATGAACCAAAATTTGTATACATGTATATGCTACCTAGCTTCAAATTTCCTATAATTCCTATTTAAAAATGGTCAGAATTAGATGAATTTTAAAAAGAACAATATTGAGGACAAATGCAATATGTTACCACAGTGATTGTCAATAAAAGCAGCACCCTTCATAATGTTTTTATATACACTCAATAGTTCCCCCTCAAAAATTAATTCTAAGCAAATATGTAAAACATTTTACCATTAGCATCTTTTGAATTGTAAATCTTGATTAATGATATATAAAAAAAACTTAAAATTTAAGACTTTTCATTTAATACTTCAAATTTTTTATAACGCAAAAATACTTGATTTTTAGGCAAAATGTCATGATGTTTTATGAAACTTAAAAATTAAAAAAAAATATATATATATATATATATATACAGTCGACTCTCGTTATGTCGAAGTCAGTCGGACCAGAGAAATATTTCGAGATACACGTAGTTCGACTCAAACGAACACCGGAAGTTCGACAATCTAAGGGACACAACTCTTGCTTAGCTTGGTAAAGCTAAAATAAATCCGGGTGAATATGGCAAGGGGATCGATATTCTAGTATCAGATCGATGTATTTGTATGTCACAGTCTTTTATTATTATAATGACTTTTATTTTTACTTATTTAATTGTTTCAATTAAAAAAAAAATCCTATGGCTTTTTCAAGAGGGTAATTTCCAATCGATAGTTTCGTAATTCAGGTCGTTAATAGCTGACAAAATTGTTTATTCTCGGATACAAGAGATTTAAGAAAATTTTGATTTCTATTCATTTTGTTTTATCTCACTTTTTCTTTTCAAAAGAATATATAACAAGATTAAAGACGCCGTTTGAGTAGTTTTTAGGTGATCATCAACGGAAGCCATAATCCTAACTTTATACACACCCAAGCTCATTAGTGTAAATCACAATCTAATTGTTTTGTAAACAATTTAAATACTTTTTCATACTTTTTCATACTTTTTCATGAACATTAACAATGTATCACTAATTATTTATAAAAATTCTATAAAAGATAATCTTAGGTAAACACTCATGGAAATAGCACGTCATAAATCAATACAGTGGTCAGTGACCGGAAATTTAATTACACGTGTATTGCATGTCAGATTAACTCTTCAATCCATTTAAATCCCGGAGGTCATGTTTTGACATATGTGTATTAGTTCGAGATAAAAAATAAATTTTGTATGCTTTTGTTAACCTTGGGACCGTAAATTTAGTTCGACTCAACCGAAATTTCGACTCATCCAATTTCGACTCATCAGGAGTCGAATTACATACTTTTGTATGGAATAAAGTTCGGGACCAGGTGAAAACTTCGACTCATCCGAAATTTCGAGTCAACCGAGTTCGAGACAACGAGAGTTAACTGTATATATATATATATACAATATAACATTTATTTTAACATCTTTGAAATGTAAACTGTTGGCAAGAATAAAATAAATCAATTGAATTGACATTAGTTTCTTATCTGACAAACTATCTAAATATTACACTAGCCCTGGCATACAATACAATGTATTAACAAAATATATGTTGTTGTTGAACATAGAATTAAGTCCCCTGAATACATCATAAATATAATATAAAATAGTACAATGTATAATCATTTATACGACTAGCATATATATCAAAGTGTATTGAACCATGTAAATACCATGACTATAAAAATTAATATTCTGTCTTATAGTGCTTTTTCTTTATACCTTTATTTGGTAATTCTAGTTTATACATAATGTGCAGTAAATGTACCTAGGAAATTGTGAACCAATCAACAGAACCATTACAATATCTTGGAATACTTTTTGGTTGTTGATAAATATTTTCCTGCTTCAAAGACATATTCTTTGGTTTACTTAGCAACAAAAAAACAAAATACAGAAAAAAATAAAGTAAACAAAATTCCATAATTTAGTGAGACCATCTTAAATTGTAACTTGGTGAAGACATAAAATGGTACAAAAAAAAATATATTGATCCTATGTTTGGATATTTTTTCTTTGAAATAATACAATATTGCAAGACAAGTTTGTTTTCCATGAAATCCACATAATTTGTAATCACCTTATTTATAATTGGATTGATAAGAAAACATGGTTTGAATAATTTGTACATATTATAAATAAACATTAGTACTTGGTTAGTTTAAATTTTTTGTTTATTTTTTTTTAAATAAATTAAACAATAAAGAAAATCTGAAATGTACTTGAAGGGAAGCATGTCAGCTGTTTAACAGAAAATTTATTGTGAATGGCCAATAACAAATAATATCCTAATAATTTTCTCCAATTTCCCCCTTGGGAACCTTTCACATATCAGTAGAATGTCCGTCTGCTCCCTTTGTCTCAGGGTCACCTTCACCTACATCTAAGGTACTGTCGATACATAAATCTGACTTATCTCCCTTGGCATTGGTTTTATCGTAGGTGTGTGCGTTGACCTCTTCTACCTCTGGTTCTAGGACCTCTATTAGATAACTGATAGTTTTACTTCTTATGTAGCTGTACGTGTTGTCAAAACGTACCACGTCTGTAAAATGAGGTGAAAATATAGCTTAAACTGGTGTAAATTAAAAAAGAAGTTTCATAAAAAAGAAAAGACATAAAATTTATGACTTTTGTAAGATGGACGGGTGGCTATTTAACATCAAGTGGCAAATTAAATACATATTCAGAATAAGAACATGACAATGCAATATGAATAAAAACCCTGCTGGGCCTGAATTTAAACATGCTTATTGACAAGGTACCAGTCAGTAGGAAGACATGGTATCTTACACATCTTTCTTCCCTAAGTTAAGTTTTAGTAAAGTTAGAGAGGGTGAAATGTGTTTGTAAAAACTTACAAGCCCCAGCTTCTTTAACAGCCACACTACCATCTTCAGGAACAAGATGGCTGTCGACTCTCTCTGAATGGACTACAGGTATCATCTTACTAGCATGCTGTTTCTCATCCTTTGTTTTCTTATACACTCCAAATCCTAAATCATACCCTTCTGTCGTAAACTGCCATCTGGTGTATCAAATAAATATAAGATTTCAAGATTATGTTATAATGGCTTCATTATTTTAAAATCAGTTATACTTTATTTCATGATTTGGTTGCTAAAGGTAGACCCCAAATATCTTTTTTTTAAATGTATCAATTTTCCTGGAGCTTGGTTGTGGCTAATGTTAGGAATAAATGATCAATAGTATTCAATGTCCTGTTGTATTTTCTCTTGGAGAAAAAGATTGAAACAAAAGACACGAAATAGTCAGAAAATTTCCTATCTCGCATGTCAGTGTTCGAGAATAATGATTTGTTAAATTCATAATCTGGCTAAGATCAACATGAAATTGTCACTAAGCTAAAAGCTGTGTATAACTTTACAGAGAAATAAATAAGGGACAAAAAAAAACTGAACAGTATTATAATAATAAAATAAAATTGAGAATGGAAATGAAGAATGTGTCAAAGAGACAACAACCTGACCAAAGAGCAGATAAAAGACCATTACATAGAGGTACATAGATCTTAGACCAGAATATTGATCTCCTTGACATTTTCATAATATACATATTTTAACCAAAACAAGCAAAGCAAGAGTTGTATCCCTTGTTCTGACAAACATCCAGTATAAGTTTAAGTCGAACTATGATTTTTTCAAAATATTTCTCTGGTCCAACTGACTTTGATATAAAGTGAGTTGACTGTATTATTCTTATTACATTATAATTGTTCAAAAAGTTAACCTTGGCTGCTAAATGTAATATTATTGTAACCGGAGAGCACGTATCTACTCTACAAATCCATATCGTCACCACCGGGGATTCGAACCCCGGTCGTCTGCGTGACAGTCAGTGCGTTAACCAGGGTTTAAGCTAGGATTTTGAGGGCTTTAGTCACTTTTGCGCGCTATTAAAATCAACCTTATTTTGTGTAAAAGCAATGGACCAATGATTATATTACTAGCTTAGTCAGATTTTAAGGGATTGAGGCACCAGCATGATTGGCAGTTATTGTATGATTTGACTGTATTGGCCATTATGAAAGATTCTGACATGGAATCCAGAAATTTAGTTCACAATTTCTCTTCAGTTTGTTCCAGAGGTCATTCCTGATGCAACAAAAGTTGGATTCTATTTTTTTTAAACAAGGAATCACAGCAGAAATTAATTTGCAATGATTATTTCACTGCATAATCATTATCCTTATAAAACGTCTAAGTCGATATTTGGAAATCATTTCTATCAAGTTGGAAATGTATAAAATCCTTTTTGGAACGATTATAATGACTGAAAGGAGGTTGTAAACAAATCAACAATAGATCACGTTTACTACTTTCGGTTTTAAAATGAAACGAAAACGGGAAGTGACACGTGGATAATAAATTCAAAACGAGTCCGGATTCATCAGAAAATTATCATTTTTCGATTTAAATTCCTTTAGTAAGAGATATATATTTGTCTCTCTCGTTTAATTGATTCTAAATGATTTCATATTTTACGTTTACTTTTTAATGTCTATAAATAGTCAAAAGAATACTTTCACGCATGCGTAGAACACAGTACAGGAAGCACCTGTTTAACATCGTGAACTTTTTGAATAAACACATTAAAGTTCTTTATTTTAAATGGAAATTGTCGAAAGCTTTTGATGAAAAATTTAAATCAAATATGACGAAAATGCCTTTGAATGACGAATCTACGACAAACTAACTTCAGATTGTGATCGTTTGGGAAATATTGAAATTCAAATGCGAACTGTCCGGGTTGTTACATTTTTTATTAAATGACGAAATTATACTCCTGGTTGTTGAAATGCCGACTGACAGATTTTCCTGGGGAAATAAATATGATGGTCATTCAATGATGGGGTTAATTAATAAATTACGGATAAGTGACCCATCTGATGGCGATAAGCGGATTAGTTGTAATCACAACTTGTAACACCTGTTGAAAATGTTAATTACCTGGAGGTCATAAACTTGTCAAAAACATGAAGACAGGTAGATTTATGGTTTTTATTGCGAAATTTTTTTTACACTTTCAAAATTAAAGTGACGAAATTGATTTGAAATACTTTCGTCAATGAGAAAACCCTTTCGTAAAATACGAAAGTGACGAGCGCTAGCAAAATCACTGCGTTAACCCACTGAGCCAAAGAATCGATTCCCTAGCTCAGTTGATTACGACTGGCTTTATATGTTCTACCTGTACTAAGGGGAAGCAACCCCGCTACATTATATTTTTACCTTATACAGCTTCCTGCTGTTTTCACATCAACATCCACCTGTAGAGAAGACCCTCGTTTAACATTAACTGTAGTAAAGTTCTCCATTTCCTCTGAGGCTATCTTTAAATAATATTCCTTAGGTATCTCTCCTCCAAGAGTTATCTGTAAACAAACTAATTTATTACTTCAATTCTCCAAAGTTAGAGATAAAGCATTTATCTTATATAATATTTATAAACTTTTTCTTTTATTTTTCCTTCTGAAGCTACCACCTTGTCTGGGATGGCTTTTTGTAGGTGGAGTAGAGTGAGAACCAGATGATATCATAAGCTACCATCATTGAAATCGTTTAGAAAAATAGTGATGAACTCATAGTGCATGTTCACTCAAACTGGAAGATTACCCCCCTTTGATGAGATTGTAGCAACAACAAAAAATCATCTTACCTATTATGTATGGATAATCTAAAAGTAATGGAGTAAATTATATAATGTACATATATGAATGTTTGTCCCTAATATTTTATTAACTGTGCATTTGCATTCAGATATCGCAGATCAAATTTATTCGTTCATAGTGTATTAATGTACGTTTTTTGATTGAGTTAAGCCTGCCAATTGATATTTTATCGTGTGTTCTATGTTGTGATGTTATGCTATTGTTTCAGAAAAAGGGAGAAGGTTTGGATCCATTAAACCGTTTAATCCCGCTGCAAATGTTTGCACCTGTCCTAAGTCAGGAATCTGATGTACAATAGTTGTCGTTTGTTTATGTAATTTATATGTGTTTCTCATTTTTTTATTTTATATAGATTAGAACGTTGGTTTTCCTGTTTGAATGGTTTTACACTAGTAATTTTGGGGCCCTTTATAGCTTGTTGTTCAGTGTGAGCCAAGGCTCCGTGTTGAAGGCAGTACATTGACCTATAATGGTTTACCTTTTTTTAAATTGTTATTTGGATGGAGAGTTGTCTCATTGCAGAGCTCTAGATAAGCTGTGTATTTGCGTGATCACGCAATACAAATAATTAAAAACCCAATACAATTGCCCATTGCAGGGTTCAATAACCCAATTAATTCAACAGAAAACCCAATTATATGCCAAAACCATGAGTTTTCAACACTTTTATTCTCTATCGTTTGCATTATTTACCCTTATCAGTTTATAGTCTTCGCGTAATTCTATTTTTATAATATTTATAATTGGAAATGTCCTTTCGTATTAAAATAGAGCCCTGCATCAAGTAGCTGAAATGGGTCACCGTTGGAATTTTCTGTTGCTCAAAAGGTACACATGTTTATGAAACATTTCGATCTTCTCAGCGTTTATCCAATTAGCGTGTATCATGCTGTCATATTTTTTTCAAATTTCTCGGGATTAATTATCATTACATACAATGAATTAAAACCAAAGTTAATGTCCGGTAAAAATATTGAATAGAAGCATTTTTTCAGCTTCTTTTGAATAGCTGAGGGAAAGTTATGATGATAAAAAGACTCAGCTAGTGTTTTTAGGAAGGGTCCATCGAATTCACGGGCGTACGTGTTTGCGTACCTTAACGAGAACATTGCTAATAACGTCCCGGAAAAAAATAAAATAGCCTTGCCAGACGTCATAATTATTTGGACTAATAATAATAATGGGGTTTCGTCAAAAACGAAATCAGTTGGAAAAAGTGAAAAGCCAAATCAATTAAGACATGATATGTAGTTGGAAAACATTTCTAATAAGGGACAACTTAACCCAGATTTATGTAAATTGAATTAAACAAAAACATTCAAGTATAATTTTAGTTTATATACTATTTTTTCATTTTAGTTGAGTGAATACCCATATCTGTTTTTTACAGTTTATATAAGTTGTGAGAAAATACAAAACTGCCTGGCAGAACGTTTGAAACGGGACACAAATTAAACGTACAATTGCTCGTCGGTGAATAAAACAGCTACATGTAGCACATATACAAAGAAAGACACATATATATTTTAAGATGGAAAAATATTCAATATTGTGTTGATGAAAAAACCCAGCACACTAAGGAGCTTGGTGGTGAAAAACCCAATTTGATATTTGCTTGAGGGGTGAATTAAAATTGATAATGCAATTCAAAAACTTTGTCACCCAATTAAATAAGAAAATGGTGGGTAAAAACCCCAATTTGTGAATTCTTATCTGGAGCTCTGTCATTGGCACTCACACCACATCTTCCTATATCTATATCAGACAGGCTGTCATGTTTTTGAATGCCATCCATACTTGAAGGAAAGTTTGACCTCTGTCTAATAAGTTCTATTTTAAAGAATATTCAAAGGTTGAATATTCATAGGTAGCCCAAGATGGCTTTTGTGTGCTTGGGTTGATGTCTCGTTGAAGTAATCCCCAAAGCTCCTGTTAATTGCATGGCAAGGTAAAAAAAAAGTAAAATGTTAAATCATTCAGCAAGACTCTTTTATATTACTATGAATTTATTATTATTCAATTGATACCAATTTTCGTGAGTTTTGTGGAGACGGATGAATCAAGAATTCTTATGCTCAAGAATTTACAAATTTGGCTTTTTATATATGTATATATCAGGGTTCTCGCTAAGGATTTTTGAAGGCGAGTCCAGGGACTCGTCATTTTTTGCCATGGTGAGTCCAATAGCAAGTAGAAGATATTTTATTACAATATAATGTAATATTTTAGTCTCCAGGGCCTAACAGATCAATGAAATGACATTAAATTAAGATTACTTTGAAACTTTTGCTATAAAATGATGATATTTATGTTTATTTGTGTTCAGTTTATACAAAATATTTCAATCTTAATGTATCTGTGGACTCACCAGTTTTGAAAATGGTGAGTCCAGACAGATTTTGATGAGTCCAGGACTCATGGACTCGCCATAGCGATATGCAGAGATAGGCAAAAAAAAAATCAAATATCAATGAAAATGCAAGTTTTCCTCAAACTATGAAAATTGATAACCAAAAAAGTAAATGAATCTCTAATTACAATGTAAAACATTCCATTGTATCAATGAGAAAACTGACCTTAGAAGAACATTTAGGATCTCCACCTTTATCGGTCAACGATCCACCCCAGTAAACAGGCAACTGGTCAGCATCTATACACTTTAATAACTCACTTTTGTAGTTAGCTGTAGTCAAAAAAATAGGTGAAATATCAATGAGACACCCCAATAAAAAGATTATAAAATCATGATTCAAAATATGACATAAAACGTGCTCTAAGCACCGAAACCTGTCAATCTCATTAAATTACTGCAGCAATCCCTAAAATGTCGATATTACTGCTTTTACATTTTGTGTTTTTTATTGTAACAAGCCTGCATACCAGAGGTGTCCACTTTTGGGATTCTATTGTACTGAAGATTTACCAGGAATTGGTTCAATGTCATTTGTAAAATATGATAAAGTGTAAGAATAATTTTAGCTCACAACAAAAGACAACTTTTAAAATATCTGTATCCTTTCAGAATGCTAAGTAGTAAATTCTGTATGTATGTGCCTTCCACAAGTAAGTAGCCTGTAATTCAGTGGTTGTCATTTGTTGCTGTGCCACATATTTTTTTTTTTGTTCATTTTGTTTGGACATTACTAGGCCTTTAGTTTTCTTGAATGAATTGTTATACATTTGTGATTTCCGAGCCTTTTTTAGCTGACTATGCAGTATGGACTTTGCATATTGTTGAAGGTTGTACTGCAACCTATAGCTGTTAATTTCTGTGTCAGTTTGGCTCTTGTGAAGAGTTGTTTCATTGACAATCATATCACATCTTCTTTTTCATATCTATATATATGTATATATATTGTTCCATTAAAACTTTCCACTTTTTTTTTATCTTTAAGCAAAAGTTTAAAATTCTTTTCAGAGTAAATATTTTGTACCAGAAAGTAGACATTGATAAAACTTTATGAAAAGCATTATATTATCAAG
Organism: Mytilus galloprovincialis; assembly: GCF_965363235.1. NCBI lineage: Eukaryota > Metazoa > Mollusca > Bivalvia > Mytilida > Mytilidae > Mytilus > Mytilus galloprovincialis. Next base: position 80,780,285 of record NC_134842.1, on the reverse strand, counting down.
TACAAACCAGATGCTCCGCAGGGCGCAGATTTATACGACCGCATAGGTTGAACCCTGAACGGTGGGGGCAAGTATGGACACAACATTCAAGCTGGATTCAGCTCTAAATTTGGATTGTGATTAAATAGTTGACACAGCATAGGTTTTGGACACAGAATGAATGTGGTCTAATGAACTTAAAATAATTTTTTTGTCTTTGAGCAATCACTATGCTGTTGAATATTAATCCTCTCAAAAAAATGTTTGAAGAAATTTTCTTTTTATTTATGAAATCTGAAATGAGAAAAATTAATCCCCCCCCCCCCACCATTTTTTTTTTCACATCCCCCTTTCCCTTTTTTCAAAACTGATCTCAATTCAAATTTCTAATGGAGTTTGCAACAATAACTACTCATTTAAATACATCATAAAATATTAAAATGTAACAAAAAGTGCTTGTTATCACTGAATGGTAAAGAGTGTTTTAATTTATCAGTTGGTAGTAAAAGTGAATATACATTGTGCATTGTATAAAACAATGATTTAAGTTGATTCAACTACTATTCTGGACAAAGAAAGATAACTCCAATCAATTGAAAATTTCTTGCTATTGCACAATATTGTGCAATTAGATATTTCTTGCTATTGTGCAATACTGTGCAATTGAAAATATTTGCTATTGCACAATACTGTGCAATTGAAGATTTCTTGCTATTGCACAATACTGTGCAATTGAACATTTTTTGCTATTGCACAATACTGTGCAATTGAAGATTTCTTGCTATTGCTGAATACTGTGCAATTGAAAATTTCTTGCTATTGCACAATACTTAATATAATAATTTTGGATCCTGATTTGAACCAACTTGAAAACTGGGCCCATAATCAAAAATCTAAGTACATGATTAACTTCAGCATATCAAAAAAGCCCAAGAATTCAATTTTTATTAAAATCAAACTTAGTTTAATTTTGGACCCTTTGGTATTTAATGTAGACCAATTTGAAAACGGGACTAAAAATTAAGAATCTACATACACAGTTAGATTTGGCATATCAAAGAACCCCAATTATTCAATTTTTGATGAAATCAAACAAAGTTTAATTTTGGACCCCGATTTGGACCAACTTGAAAACTGGGCCAATAATCAAAAATCTAAGTACATTTTTAGATTCAGCATATCAAAGAACCCCAAGGATTCAATTTTTGTTAAAATCAAACTAAGTTTAATTTTGGACCCTTTGGACCTTAATGTAGACCAATTGGAAAACGGGACCAAAAATTAAGAATCTACATACACAGTTAGATCCAGCATATCAAAGAACCCCAATTATTCAATTTTTGTTGAAATCAAACAAAGTTCAATTTCGGACCCTTTGGGCCCCTTATTCCTAAAAACCTGTTGGGACCCAAAACTCCCAAAATCAAACCCAACCTTCCTTTTATGATCATAAATCTTGTGTTTAAATTTCAAAGATTTCTATTTACTTATACTAAAGTTATGGTGCGAAAACCAAGAATAATGCTTACTTGGGCCACTTTTTGGCCCCTAATTCCTAAACTGTTCAGACCTCAACTCCCAAAATCAATCCCAACCTTCCTTTTGTGGTCATAAACCTTGTGTTTAAATTTCATTGATTTCTATTTACTTATACTAAAGTTATTGTGCGAAAACCAAGAATAATGCTTATTTGGGCCCTTTTTTGACTCTTAATTCCTAAACTGTTTGAACTAAAACTCCCAAAATCAATCCCAACCTTCTTTTTGTGGTCATAAACCTTGTGTCAAAATTTCATAGATTTCTGTTTACTTAAACTAAAGTTATAGTGCGAAAACCAAGAAAATGCTTATTTGGGCCCTTTTTGGCCCCTAATTCCTAAAATTTTGAGACCAAAACTCCCAAAATCAATCCCAACCTTCCTTTTGTGGTTATAAACCTTGTGTTAAAATTTCATAGATTTCTATTCACTTTTACTAAAGTTAGAGTGCGAAAACTAAAAGTATTCGGACGACAACGACGCAAGACGCAAGACGACGCAGGACGACGACGACGCCAACGTGATAGCAATATACGACGAAAAATTAAAATTTTTGCGGTCGTATAAAAATAAAAGTGGTTCTCTAATTCTTCGTGAATTTATCCCTTTCTGCACCCATTGTATAAAAAAATTTAATCAACGTGTGGTTAGTTTGATCTCAGTTCATCATTGGTTAAAATCCGATTATGACGTCCAATTTTCTTGATTTCCTCTGAATTTCCTATTATGACGGCATGAAAAAAGGCGACCATGCCTGATGACGTCACATAGAAAGAACACATCTTTTTGCAGATCATTCGAAAAGAAGGAATACGTTTGCCTGCATGTTGTTTGAAAATCATTAGAGAAACAGATTCTACCACCAAATCTTGTGTAATACGATATTTATCCACTCTCGACAGTTAAATTTTAAATATTTAAAACGTTCGGCGAGCCTCAAATTTTAAATTTGAAAATTTAACTGTCTCGAGTGGATAAATATCATATCACACTTGATGCAGTGGTAGAATCTATATTTACCATGATTATGTATCTTTTTTGAGTTTGTAAATGATAATGCTACTTACTGCCAAATATTCTAATCTTGTTAACAGTATCCTCCGAGAGGATTGGTCGTATCAATTTATAAACAACAGGAAAAAATCTTGGCGCTGAAAGAAAGTCAAAGATAGTGATACTGTAACAGAAAACAAAAATAATTTATAAAACAGCAAAACAGTTTATCCCTTAGAGACGATATACAATTTTTTTTATTACAAATCTATACAAGATATCTATCTTTCTATATTCCAGAAATTGTTATTTTTGGCTCCTGTAGTTGATATTAATACAGGAGGTGGTATGAATAGAGTAGTTATAAGTGTTCTTATGTATCTTGTTAACTTTTTTTTTATTAAATATGAATATAAATTTTGATACAAAATAAATATGAAAAAAAAGCTTGCTAACTTCATTACACAAAATCACTATTTTATTATGATATATAAAGCACTGTTTAACTTTATATTTGACCAAGATTAATCATTTATGCTTAATTAAATCACTTTTTAAAAGAGTCTTACTAATAATGAAAATTGTATAACCCTAGCCTAAACATATATGAATAGGGATTTGCAAAATGTGTGAAATATAGCCACTGTGCAAGCATGTGGATAATAGCCACTGCCTAGTGTGTGGATAATAGACACTGTGTAGTGTGTGGATAATAGACACTGTGTAGTGTGTGGATAATACACACTGTGTAGTGTGTGGATAATAGACACTGTGTAATGTGTGGATAATAGCTACTGTGTAGTGTGTGGATAATACACACTGTGCAAGCGTGTGGATAATAGACACTGCCTAGTGTGTGGATAATAGACACTGTGTAGTGTGTGGATAATAGACACTGTGTAGTGTGTGGATAATAGACACTGTGTAGTGTGTGGATAATACACACTGTGTAGTGTGTGGATAATAGACACTGTGTAATGTGTGGATAATAGCTACTGTGTAGTGTGTGGATAATAGACACTGCGTAGTGTGTGGATAATACACACTGTGCAAGTGTGTGGATAATAGACACTGTGTAATGTGTGGATAATAGCTACTGTGTAGTGTGTGGATAATAGACACTGTGTAGTGTGTGGATAATACACACTGTGCAAGTGTGTGGATAATAGACACTGCCTAGTGTGTGGATAATAGACACTGTGTAGTGTGTGGATAATAGACACTGTGTAGTGTGTGGATAATAGACACTGTGTAATGTGTGGATAATAGCTACTGTGTAGTGTGTGGATAATAGACACTGTGTAATGTGTGGATAATAGCTACTGTGTAGTGTGTGGATAATAGACACTGTGTAGTGTGTGGATAATAGACACTGTGTAATGTGTGGATAATAGCTACTGTGTAGTGTGTGGATAATAGACACTGTGTAGTGTGTGGATAATAGTTACTGTGTAGTTTGTGGATAATAGACACTGGATAGTGTGTGGATAATAGACACTGTGTAGTGTGTGGATAATAGACACTGGGTAGTTTGTGGATAATAGACACTGTAAAGTGTGTGGATAATAGACACTGTGTAGTGTGTGGATAATAGACAGTGTAGTGTGTGGATAATAGCTACTGTGCAAGAGTGTGAAATGTAGCTACCCAAGAAAAACTATTATATTCATTTAATTTGCTGTTTCAAATAATTTCTTATTGTTTGAAGTTGTTAGCCAAGCCTGGTGTTGTTTTTGTACGATTTTGAAAATATTACCCAGATTGCATCGGATTCTGAAACAGTGAAGTGATCACACATAGTAATACTAGCAACTAATTGCAACTGGAATCATTGCCTAATAGGAGCAAACAGGGAAAACATTTTTTTGTCTCACCATTGATTACAAAGCAAGTCTTCAGGTGTTCTGGGAAATTATCCTCAAATATTAGTAGAAATTGGATCACAGCATCAAGTCCTTGAAAAATTCAATGCAAAACAGAATAAAGTTATAATCAACTAAAAAAATTAAAACAATGTTGTATCTTACCATTTATAATAAAGGCAATCTTCAGTGCTTCTGGATAATTGTCTTCAAACATTTCTAGAAATTTAACCACTGTGTCCATTCCTTGAAAATTGCAATTCAAAATTTAACAATTAGAAAATAAGCATAATAAAACTAAAGTTCGTCAAATATTGTATTCTCATACATCATTTTGTTTAGTCCTTGATAAAAATGTGTAACCAATTCTGTATGATGTAAAGTTTGACTAAAGATATCAAGTACCAAAAGTTATTATCAATTTCCTTATGCTTAAACTTTGCTATATCAAGATTGACTCAACATGCTAATCTCAAAGAACTACATTTTGATCATGAAAAACGTTTATTTTAATACAAAGGAATACTCTAAAGGATTCTTAGTATTTTTCTGGCTATAGATATGAAATATAACATTTTATTAATTTCGTTCCTTTTTTAAAACTTTTTTGTGAATTAAGAAGACTTTAGGGAAAGTTACATAGGATTAAACACATTTTTTCTAGAGGTTATTGATGTGTAAACCGGGGCTCTTACTCACAAACTCAACATAAAAGTCCTTCGGACTTTTATTCAGTTTGTGAGTTAATCGCCCCGGTTTACACATCAATAACCTCTAGAAAAAATGTGTTTAATCCTTATAATTCTTCAGCCAAACATTTTTTTTGTTGATGGCTACTATATATATTTACCATCAAAAGCACAATGGCAAGTCGTAACAAAGGAGTACGCCGCCATCTTGACTTTCTAAAAAACTATAAATGTCCGATAAATACAAAGGAATCTTAAATGAAATAGCACCTTCCTCAAAAACTTCATTTTAATTAAATTTTATCCGAATTTGAAGCGTACACGTAACGAAATAATCTTTCCCTTGAAAATTTCCATTCGTATGACGTCGTGTTTTGCCATGACGTAAATTCGCCAAATCCTTCATGAAATTTCGCGGAATTTTATTAAATTTAATTTTTGTACATTTTCGAAGCTTTAGTGCAATAAATGTATTTCTTTTTTTTTGTGTTATATATGCACTAGAATAGTCACAACTGTTATGCAATTGTTTTTTAATCTCAATTTTCTGAAAATCCCGGGATCACTGCAAGCTTGTGTATCGCGCATGAATAGATTACAAAAGTAGTTTCGGAAACATGGTTTATCGAAGTGTAAACTTAGAGAAAAATTCTAATTGACCAATCCAATTCAAGTATTTATAGATATGCAAATCATATAAGAATTATTGCAGAATAATTGTATAAATTATCATTATTGCCTTATATTACCAGGTTTCCACAGATGTTTCATGCCAAAGTTTTCAAGGTCATATATTATAATTATCTGGTCAACTCTCTTCCCAAGCTGCAAAATAAAAGAAAGATATGAGCTGCATTGAATAGAAATCGACAGCATGCAAACAAAAATATCAATACATCTCTTAACCTATTTAGCATGTTTACGCTAATTAAATATCTATAGAAAGACCATAACTGTTTGAAAAATGGAGTAATTATACAAAAAAACCCTACAAAACAGACCACAGTTGATCTTTAAGTTCATATTTAAATGTTCCAAAATTAATCAAAGGCTTATACATATACATTTAAACATGCACTTGCATAAGGCCGATTTCTATCCAACTCAGCTCATATACTTGTATTATCATTCCTAAATATATGAAAAGGGAGAGATCAAAATTCTACTGGAATGGGGAGTTGTCATTTTTATATTGAAAGTGATTGATAAGCGACATCACATCGTTTGTATTTTTTTTTACCTTTTTAGTCTGAAGTTTCATAAGCTGCTGCACATATTCTGCATTTTTTATTTCTTTATAGATGACATCTTTCTTCTTAGCTGACCTCAATAATCCTGTTACAATAAACATCAGGTTGTCATTAATAGAAAAAAATATCACATTAGTTTGTATCTTTATATTTTATATTCTACTTTTAAGGTGGTACCTAAGTCTACAGGAAGATAACTCTGTAAAATCAGCAGAATGTTTTAATGGAGTTGTGTTCATAAGGGAATATTAAGCTTCTCAATGATCAAAATAAGTGTTTGTCAAACTGCTATATAACCAGTGTAATTTTTCTGAAAAAAACGGTTGGTTCAATTTTTTAAAAATTTTTATATTTTTGTCAAAGGGTCAAAGTAAATAATTTGTCAAAATTTTAAGAAAATTAAACGAGCCAAATCAATTTTAGTTAAAGTGTTAGGTACCACCTTAAGTCAAAACTTGAGGTTAAAAATAATGAAAAACAATAGCTGTAGAGTGGGTGGCGCATATTCGCCATGGACACATTTTGGACGTTTTGCTTTTTTTTTTCTGTTAAATTTGTGTGCGTTTGCCCAGTACTTGCCTAAATAGATGGTAAAGGCTGATTGTTATGTTTGAACTGTGGATATTCCTCTTGACCCCATTTCCAAGGTTATTCGCAAATATAATGAAATATACAGGTGTTTTCAACAATTTTTGGCTATTATGTAAGGTTTATATGGCAATCATGCACAGTCTTAAAGAACATATTTATGAGAAAATTTGTATAGAAATGATCTCTCAAGCTTATTCATGTAATTACATACATTCGCTTTTATAATTTACCAGGATAATGAGGATGGTCATATCATACGTTGCTGCAAAAATGTGTCCCCCAATGGTCCATGAAAAACTTTATTTCCACTTGAGTTTGCGTTCTTTTACAAAAATAAACCAATGTTTTGAAGATAATTCCTTTATCAAACATTTTTTTCATATAGTAAAATTATTAAAACCTACATAAAAAGTTCTAAATTTTCGAATGTAGGTTGGATGTTAGTGGAAATGAACCAATTATGCGGCGAATATGTGTCACTCATTCTATCAAATTTTTTACCAAAGCTTCGATGGCATCATTAAGTGGTGTAAGTAGTTGATCTACAGTAATCACTAGCTAGCTATTAACTCTATGTTGTTCTTTTGAAACCTTGCTGGTGAGGTATTTTTGATGCAAATAGTAATTTACAAGGGTCAACTGGTTTCTTTCTTTTTTTTTATACATGTACATTTTATGTGTAATTTTGGTCTCTTGTGGAGTGTTGTCTCATTGGCAATCATACCACATCTTCTTTTTTAGATCTAAATGAGATTGGAAATAGAACATTTTGTTTCCTTGTGTTAATAGCATGCAAATCAACAAACCATTGTATATAGGTACCATGATCCATCTTTTCTAATTGTCATTAATTTAGCATGTAAAATTTTCCTTTTGGTAGTAACAAAATACCTCTTCTTCAATATTACCTTTTGGGTCTATATTTCCAATGGGGTCTATCCAAACTGGGCTACCATCTTTGTCAAATCCACAATGGCCCCCTGGGTAATAATTCTCGATAACATCAGGAGTTTTTTGTCTCAATATATTGTCTATATCTTCTTCCTTCCTCCATATCAGGTGCTGTAAAATATTGGAGGGAACATCTCAACAGCAAAATATGGAAAATTATACATTTTGTGGTTGGAAAGTAATTTTGGAGGGAACATCTCAAAGAGCAAAATATGGAAAATTGTACATTTTGTGGTTGGATGGAAATATTGGAACACCCCTTTCTGATAATGACTAAATATTTAGAGAGGGTGGTAAAGTGTTATTTTCATGCAACGTGTTTTGCCATTTTTATTTTACGTGCAGCCGTGAAAAAGATGAATTATTCACTATGTTTGTGAAATCGGTAAAAAGATTAACATGTAAGACCTTTTTAATTGTTCTTCTGACTTCATCCTCAAATTTTATTTCATGTTCTTCTGTGCAGAGACCCCCTTTACGCCCCTCTTTATAAAAGAAGTGGCTGAAGTAAAAATGTTGACTAAAAGACAATGATATAATGTAAAAGTAATTATCGCAGATACTTTATTATGCTTTTAGCATGTTTAGTCTTCTTTACAATGATTTAATTTTACAAGTTTCTAACTTACTTGATGCCGGTAATAAGGAAAGATCCAATTTTACAAATTCCCGATAATTCATATTCGTTATTTTTCCTAGCTAAAGTTGCGAAAATAATTTGGTTTACAGTATTATAAGTACTTTCACCAAGCAAAATTGGGGTCAATAAGTTTTTGCAAAAACTTGAAAGTAATGAAATATGACAGTTGTTATCCATTTGTTTGATGTGTTTGAGCTTTTGATTTTGCCATTTGATTAGGGACTTTCCGTTTTGAATTTTCCTCGGAGTTCAGCATTTTTGTGATTTTATGAGAAAACAAAATTAACACACATCAAATTATTTATAATACCTTTCTGAGCATATCTTCTGATTTCTTGAGGTCAAAATTTCTGGCTGAAAATAAAAATTCAGTTTTAAAAGACTTTAAAGACTAAGGTTGTATGTTGAACATAGATATAATCACAAGTAAGACAATATTTTAATGATGAACATGATTAAGATATGAAGATTGGTATTTTGGAAAATTATAAACATGATACAAATTAAATTCATGGACCCTTCCATGGATTGAGATTGCAAAAAAAAAAAACTGTTATGTTGCAGGTCTTTTTTTTCAATTATGAAAGAAGTATAACATAAAAGTTTCAGTTCTATCTAAGAATTTTGAACACCAGCATTATTGTAATATAAAATTTTAAGGTCAGAGATTTTTTATATAACTTCCTTTATTAAAATTGGCAGGCAACAATTACAGTCATTATGACATTGTTTTCAAATGATATTTTATGTCCAAATAAAATGCAACATCTTTGAGAGAGTGTGGTCTCCTTGTCATAATGTTACAATTAAACCCGGTACCGTATGCCGGGTTATTTTCGCAATTTTCATTGAAATAGATATAAGAAAAAAATTTGGTGGTTATTATTTCGGCGGATTTAAAGCTTAATATATCAATAGCTTTGCATGTGCTCTATTAAATTGGCAGAATTTATTTTGGCTATTTTGTTCTATCCATGAAAATAAGCGAAAACTTCCACCCGTGAAAATAACCGCGGTACTATTCAAATTAAAACAAATGAAAAACTTGAAAAATTCCTTCTTAGAAAAATGTAGTTTCATAGGTTACATAGTATTTAAAAAGATTTGGCCAAATTATTTTTTAAAAGAGGCTAGGAATGTTTTTTGGTTAATGCTGTCAGTTATACATTGTAGATTAGACCAAAGATAATTCAGACTTTGCAGGGAAGGATCCAGCCATTTGAAAAAGAGGGGTTCCAACAATAAGTCCCCATTCAAATGCATTGATCTGCTGTTGTTTTTTATTTGGGCGGGTTGTTGTCTCTTTGACACATTCCCCATTTCCATTCTCAATTTTATTTTTTACAGAGTTTGTCTTTAGTGCCGTGTGGAGGCAGTAGAGTGCCTCCCCGTGCTTCAGGTTTATGCTCTTATAATATACTAGATTATGGAGTGTGTGTCCGAGCGAGAACTGCTCTAATTCATTACTTTAGGAATATTTATCAAAAAGTAGTATTTCAATATTCAGCCCCATTCTACTATTTAATACTGATAGCGTTTGACATTTTTAGCCAAACAAATTTATCAATTTTATATACTTCAATTATTGTATGCTGGTTCATATTCTGGACGCCAATCTTTGCTCCTTTATTATATAATTCACTAACAAAACAATTATGAAGCTTAGAAATGGAAAATTACTAAATACTAAACTTGTTCAAAGGGTATCCACACGTCTCAATCTTCAAAATCGGTTATCTAAAAATACTACCATCGCTAACATTTTTAACAATAAAAAACGTGGTTACCCTTCTATCGATAAGTGTCATGCCAAAAAATGACTTACATGTCCCCGTCTTTCCACCAACAATACGGTAAGGTCCACGTTTAATGGTCGCACATTTTCTTTAAATTTTGAAACTGATATAACTTGAAAAACAAACAGTATTATTTATTTACTCACATGAAACAAACCGGGGTGTGGTATTCAGTACGTAGGAGAAACTGGACGATATTTATCTAAACGCACTCAAGAACATCTGTATCGTTTTAAAAGACCCAATAAATTCAAAAGTATCATTTACCAACACCTTAAGAAGCACAACCATCCTTTTAAATATTTAGCAGTTCAACCTTTAGAAGTAGTAAATAAGCAGCCTGGTGAATCGCATTCAAAGTTTGTACGATCACGGAAAATAATTGAATTAAATTGGATTAAAAAATTACAGACAGTTTACCCTCTCGGTCTAAATGATAATATCATGGGAATTGGTAATATATCTAGAACCAATTCCGTTAACATTTTGGATATAGTTTCTAAAACTGTTCGTAAAAAACGTTCGCACGGTCGTAGAACAAATCGCAATCAAAGAAAATTTCGGGCCAATCATACCAATATTTCGGACCTAATTTCTATTTCAAAAAACAACGGCAGACATTATCTGTTAACAAAACTCTGTTCGTTACCGGTTAATAAGTTAAATAAAATTTTGGAGGATTGCAACACAATTTCATATAGCAGTCCTAAGTATGAAATTGTTCAAATTATTATGGCATATTGTTATTCTAAATTATTTCCCAAAATTGATCGCCCTGAAGATCATAAAAAACATTTTATTAAAATTAAGTATGTCAATAAAGGCTTTGATTTTGTAAATATTGCCGGTATATTTAACGACCATTCTGTTAAAGAACAAATTCCTGGATATTTTGACAATACTGAGCTACCTCTTATTTGTTATATTTACAAGAAATCTACCCGTAAATTTGTGTTTAATTATGGTCAATTGTGTAAAGATGTTAATATCAGTGAAAATACACCTACTTCATGTAATTGCAGTAATTCCGAATATATTTATGGCCCCATTTCCCATGTTATAACAGGAGATCTTAACATCGTTCAAAACCGAGAGTTAAAATCATTCCTCAGTAAAGGACCTAAATATCGTCCCCCGTCAATTATTAATTGGAATGAGTGTCGTAATATCATCCACGACTCACTCCATACTTACTGTATGAAATGGATAAAACGGGAAAAAGCTGACAAAAAATCTTTGGACTCTTTTTTTAATTCAGTAATGAAGATAGTTGATATACGTATTCAACATTTTAAAGAACATTTTACTATAAACCATTACAACAATAAACCTATTTCTCGTATCAAACATAAACTAAAAGAACTAGCCAAGGAATTTGTTTTTGTCCCGGCAGATAAAGCTGCTAATAATATTATTATTGTTTGACGTAAATTTTACATTGAGGTTCTGAAAAAGGAAATCACCAATTCACCAACATTCCAACTGACTCCATTTTCAGAAAACGAAATCTGTAACAAACATAAACTTTTAGGCACCGCTTTACAAGCAGAGCCAAATACAATGAAAGTCCCAACTATGTATTGGCTTCCGAAGCTACACAAAACCCCTTACAAATATAGATTTATTTCGTCTTCAAGCCATTGTTCAACTACTAAATTGTCTATTCTTCTTACCAGCACACTTGGTACAATTAAAAACCTGATAATAAATTGTTCAAATAAGGCCTTCGAAAATAGTGGAATAAATTACTTTTGGAGTGTCAAGAACTCGTTGGAAGTACTTGATAAATTGCATGCTTATATTGGTGATTTTGAATCTGTTCAAAGTTTTGATTTTTCTACCCTGTATACCACATTACCTCACATTCTCATTAAGAAAAAATTCACACACCTAATTAAATGGGCATTCAAAAAATCAGAATGTGAATATATATGTTCAAACTCTTTTAGGTCATTTTTTAGTAGCAATAAACAAAAAAACTATGTTAATTGGACATGCTTTGATACTATATATGCCCTTGAATTTTTACTAGATAACATTTTTGTTCGCTTTGGGGATTCCGTATATTGTCAGATTATCGGAATTCCGATGGGGACTAACTGTGCACCACTTATTGCGGACCTGTTTTTGTATTGTTATGAGTTACAATTTATGACAAAAATAAGCAAAGACCCATCGAAACAACATCTGATAAACAAATTTAATAATACTTTTAGATATTTGGATGATATTTTGGCTCTCAATAATGACGACTTCAGTATGTATATTAATGAAATTTATCCTGTTGAACTTACTTTAAATAAAGCTAATACTAACAATGACCACTGCCCTTTTCTCGATCTTGATATCTATATCACTAATGGAAAGCTGAATACTAAAATTTATGATAAAAGGGATGATTTTTCATTTCCTATCGTTAATTATCCGTTTTTAGATGGTGACGTTCCCTTGTCACCATCTTACGGTGTTTATATATCTCAACTTGTACGATTCGCTCGTGTATGTAACAATGTTTTAGATTTTAAACGAGAGAAATTTATGTATTACTGAAAAATTATTACACCAGGGTTTTCGATATCACAAACTAGTCAAAACATTTACTAAATTTTATCATCGGTATAAAGACATTATTCGTAAATATAGCTCAACATGCAGACTTTTAATACGTTCAGGTATTTCACATCCAATTTTTTATGGTAATATTCTTTATAAAGCACAAAGGTGTCAGTATTCACCTCAGAAACTTACAAAACCTTTGAATAGACTTATTAAGAAGGGATATAATTACGATACTGTTGTCAAGTCATTAAAGATTGCATATTTTGGCGTTAATATTGAGTCACTGATAAGGTCTTTGCATCGGAACTAAACACATTTATTCTAAAAACAGTTGTTGGCATGACACGGGTTATGTTCTTCTCATATATGTTATGATGGTATGATACTAAACCCCTAACGGGAAGGATTGTGCCTGATGTTCATATGATGAAATCATAATCTTTCAGTCAGTTTAGTTGAAGTCTGGAGCTGGCATGTCAGTTAACTGCTAGTAGTCTGTTGTTATTTATGTATTATTGTCATTTTGTTTATTTTCTTCGGTTACATCTTCTGACATCAGACTCGGATTTCTCTTGAACTGAATTTTAATGTGCGTATTGTTATGCGTTTACTTTACTACATTGGTTAGAGGTATAGGGGGAGGGTTGAGATCTCACAAACATGTTTAACCCCGCCGCATTTTTGCGCCTGTCCCAAGTCAGGAGCCTCTGGCCTTTTTTAGTCTTGTATTATTTTAATTTTAGTTTCTTGTGTACAATTTGGAAATTAGTATGGCGTTCATTATCACTGGACTAGTATATATTTGTTTAGGGGCCAGCTGAAGGACGCCTCCGGGTGCGGGAATTTCTCGCTACATTGAAGACCTGTTGGTGACCCTCTGCTGTTGTTTTTTATTTGGGCGGGTTGTTGTCTCTTTGACACATTCCCCATTTCCATTCTCAATTTTATCAACCAAAAAAAAGGGGGGTTCCAATCCCCAGACCCCCCTGGATCCGCCCCTGCTTTGACATATATACATCTTATCGCTATTTGTCTGCAATGCAATTACCAGAATAAATCATGGAGAAAGTGTCTTTAATCACAATGCTAAGGTATTGTTATGAGGTCAATAGTTTAAGAGGTGTAAAATCTTGGTTAAAGTGTTGCAGATTCCTTGGTAACTCAGAATTGTAGAAGAACATTTACAATTTCTTTTTAACTTACCACGAAGCCATCGTAAGAGGTAGTGGTCGTCATGCTCAGGTTCTTTTTAACTTACCACGAAGCCATCGTAAGAGGTAGTGGTCGTCATGCTCAGGTTACTTACCACAAAGCCATCGTAAGAGGTAGTGGTCGTCATGCTCAGGTTACTTACCCCGAAGCCATCGTAAGAGGTAGTGGTCGTCATGCTCAGGTTCCAGTACGTCTTTCACATTTTCTCTGAACTGTAAAATACAATCAGTATAATCGGCAATGTTAAAATGGTAACCAGTTGTCTGATAACACAAATTAGTCGAGTACATCTTTATGAAATTTCCAACAATACAAATTACAATGTTAATGTTATTTTTACATATACATGTATGTATGATCCATCCAATGAGACTATAAATTTTTTTTAGATATTTAATTTCCAGGATGACAAAACAGGATGCTGTTTTTAGAATCATCTAAATAATCAGTAGGTTGAAACATGATGATCACAAAGTCAAAGTACACTATATGTTAAGCACTCTCCAGTTCTGTGGTTATTTCCTTGCAATTCTGTATTTTAAATGAATCAAAATGTATCTGTGTTATATTTTTTGAACTAAGATGATATGTATTAAAGATTTAATGATATAACTCCAAAATCAAAACTTCCAAGTTTTTCATTAACGCTATTTTTGAAATATGCTCAAACTATAATCTGGTAACATTTATCTTATATCTGCAATTAGTTTTTAGCAATGATACATTGTATTTTAACACAGTGACACACACGATTCATTCAACAATTGTCATAAAAAATGCCATTTCAAACCACTTACGTCAAGCATTAATTGTCAAGAGATAATTAAGTGGGAATATTTAACATATCTGCATTTACTTTTAAACTGAAATATATACTGACATGAGGAAATATTAAATTTAAACCTATATAAGGAAGTAAGGTCAATTAAATAGAAAAATATGTTGCTAAACAATTTTTTTTTCAGAAGAAATTGAACTTTCCCCTGTGCTTTTTGAAAAGTTTTAAGGCCTGTCATCCACTAGATGTATAAAAGATAAATGCATTTTGTGTTTCTGAAAGATAAAATCTTTTGTAGAATTTTCTGGGCATTTTTAGCGCAACTTAAGTTTGTTTTAGTCACCTTACGCTGGTACAAAAACAAAATTCCCATCAAAATCCCCAAAAAGATTTTCTTTTTCTGAAACACAAGATGCATTTAACTTTAATATATCTAGCGGATGCCAGGCCTTAAAACTTACCAAACAGCACAGGGAAAAGTTCAATTTCTTCTGAAAAAATTTGTTTAGCAACATTTTTTTTATTTAGCCTTAATATTTTCCTATTTAGGTATTGATTTATCCAAACTGCACAGGTTGGTCTGTACACAAAGTAGTTTTTGTGCAAACTTCATACAATGTTATTGTATGGGTCATACAAAAGAAGCAAAATATTGTGTCACAACTTTTTTAGAGTTTGGTTTTTGAGGTGTAAATACAGCCATATTTTTTTCAAATTGTTATAATGAGATCTTGACTTCATGCAATGATTCATAAATATACAAAACAACTTGAAAAAATCAAACTGAGCCTATTTTTTTCTAAGGTAAAAACTTTATTAGATGCGGATGTTAAACTATTTTAAAGGGGTTTTGTATACCAAGGGCAAATTATCATGATCACTTTGACATAAATTTTGCTGTGTGTCAATTTATAATAACCTTTTGAAGTGCTGTACTTTGCTTTTCACTTAGATCACCCACAAAACCACTCATAATTTCCTGTTATAAAATATAACATTGAACTTTAAACATTGACCTGTTTGTTGTGGTGTAAAGTTGAAAGTGAAAGTAGGTGGCTTGTCTCCCCTTTATATATTAACCAACCAGTGGCTGCGTAACAACAATGTTCGGTGTGAACTTAGATACAAGGACGCCACCATCGTAATTCACTACGATCCTTGATGTATTTTGACCACAGGTATTATCATTTTATCTTTAAAACTTAAGATATGAATGTGCATATAATAGAATAGAATAGCATATTTTTATTTCTAAAATTACAGGGCCCGTAAACATCACAATGTAAATGTAATAAAATAATAATATTGTGCTTATAAATTTATATAAAATATCACATCATATTTATTCTCTTTCAAGCCCCCTCTACCATGTCTATACTCATTAGTCTATAGTAATAGACCTGTTAATGAGATGTGCTCAGGACTCATGCATGAGGGGATTAATTGGAGGGGGTACCTTCATGACTATTAACGAGGATAAAAATTCTTGCCAAACGTTGTTAACAGTAATTTTTGTTCCACGATGATAAAATTTTCACTTTCTTTTAGCTGTTAAAAAAAATAGACATATTGTCACAATAGTCAATTTTTTTCCAAAAATAATGGTAACGATTTGAGTCCTCTTACAGTAAAACCTTTATCGATTTTACGCTAATGGTAGCAGAAAATGATTGTTTGACGCATGACATTTAAGGGCATTCATACCCTCATGCATTTTCAGTGATGTTGATCTGTCCATCACGTGTATAGCTCTAGATAGCTAAAAATTAAGTGTTTATAAAACATGAATAAATTTGAACACCTATCCTGTCCACCTCAGAAAGTTTGTTTTACAGCAATAGGTTCTGGAAATGCTAAAGGCCCTAGACGTTCAGAGATTATTAGGACAAAATTTGCACTTTAACTAATAGTAATAGTTATACAATTACTAGTGAAAACAAAATCTTGACTTTGAACAAAGATCATTAATTTTCTATTGAATATTATCATTATTTCCTTCAACATGTTCAATTGAGGTATACATTTAGACCTCAATTGAACATAACATAGTGGCTTCAATTGAACATGTTGAAAGAAATGTTGTTACACAACACACCTATCTTTTGAAATTTGCACCACTTATCCAGAGAATATGTGCTGCTGGAACACTGTTGAACTATTGACGACATACAGCAATCACTTATCCATTGTGGCATCAGATATTGTACATTAAAAAAAGTCAGGGATGCTACTTAAACAAGTGATTCAGTTTTCACCTATTTCAGTGATTTTTTGTATTCAGTTATCACCTATTTAAGTGATTTTGGTGGGTTTTTTTTATCTTCAAATGTTAACTTTTCCATAATTTTCCTACATAAATCAATTATCCCTTTATCTTTGGATATCAATTTCACCAGTGCGCTAAAGCTTTTAAAAGTACCCTTGGAAATTGTTCTGTAATCAAATATTCATTAACTACTCTTACTATCAGACAAAGGTCAACACTATTAGGTGACCTGATTGGTTTTCTTTAGAATTAGAATGATTTATTTTAAGGTTTATTTGTCCTGATCTGCAAATTATTCCAGTTTTTGCATATTCTAATAAACTGTAAAAACTGGCAGGCTTATCAAGCAACTGACAATTTCTGCATGTACATAGTTGTTTTTTCAATGGAATTCTGGTCTTTTTACCAATAAAAAAATCATGTTTGTGGGAAAAATATCCAAAAAATGTTATAAACACTTATTGAAGTGATTAAATTTTAACTTCTCAAATTACTTGTTTCAGTGATTTTGAAAAGTCTGTGCGAAAATTTTAAATATTTCACAGCCAAAATCACTCAAAGAAGTGATTTTGAAATCACTTGTTTAAGTACCACCCCTGACTGATTAAAATTAAAATGTAATGTCAAAATTTTCCAGCAACCTTTGTGATGTCCAGATATAGTAGACAAATAGTGATTTTTGAAAACAAAACAATATGTATGTAACTCACTTCCATGTCTTAGGCATGCATATAAAAACAAATTATAAAAAAAAATATTTAAAATTAGTACACATATATATCCCAATTTCAACAATTTAATGTCTCATTTCAATGATGTTAGGAATCTAAACGTTATTTGAAAGGTCGTATAATTTACCTTAATTTAGGATAGACTTGAAGAGTCGAAATGAGGAATGTGTTAAAGAGACAACAACTGTAACATTAAGAGCAGATGTATTACACAAAACATTTTGTATAGCATGTATAGTACATGTACATGTCGGGAGCCTGTAATTCAGTGGTTGTCGTTTGTTTATGTGTATTTGTTTTTCTATCATTTTTTTTACATAAATAAGGTCTTTAGATTTCTCGTTTGAATTGTTTTACTTTGTCTTATCGGGGTCTTTTATAGCTGACTATGCGGTATGGGCTTTGCTCATTGTTGAAGGCTGTATCTTCTTTTTTATATGTATATCTTGAGTGTGTTATTTTTTGTTTAGCCCCATACCAAAAATCTGTTCATGCCATAGTTCTCCCAGTGTCAATAAAAGTCAGTAAAACATACACAAGAACATGTGTTAGACAACATGTACATGTATAAACCCAGCAAACTATTTTACAACCAAATCATTTTTGAAAAGCCATAAAACAAGATAGCATGTTAGTTGTTAACCTTTTTATTCAGCCGTGTATTTCAGGGTCACAGAACTTTAAATTTAATTACCTTTTTCGTAAACAACGCCTTGTCAATATTAATAAACAAATTTAAAATCCATAAATATCCCCAGGATTTAAATCGGTTCTTTGTTCACTGACATACTGGGAGTGAATTTGGACTGAATAGTCTACTGTTATTTATGTCGTAGAAAAATTCACTTCTTACATGAAGGTGTTAATGTAATCGTTCAAGCTCAAATTTATTTATTAGGAAAAGTTAGCATTATTATTTGGTAAGTTTGACATTTTTTTCCTCTTAGATTTAAATTTGAAGTTCAGATTGTTAAAAAAAAATTTCAATGGGTTATTTTTACTGTTAAATATAGTTGACATATTCCAGATGAATTCCATATAAGTGTTGTTTTCATTTTTGGCTTTAATCTGTTTTGAAAATAAAAAGATGCAGACATGATAAGCATAATAAATATACATGTATGTCTGCTCCAAGCCTATATAATACAGTGTTTATAATTTATTTCTTTTTGCCTGTCAAAAAAAATTATGAATTATTTAGTATAAATCAGGTTAGGAGCCTCTTGCATAATTTTTTAGTCTTGTATGATTTTTAATTTTAGTTTCTTGTGTTTAATTCGGAGTTAAGCAGTCAGGGGACTTACTTAAATGAGTGATTTTCTAAATCACTGGTTTAAGTAACATTATTTCCATAAAAGTTGGGAGTAAGAGTTGTCTTTCTTTAATAATCACCTATTTAAGTAGTACAAATTAATCACTAGAAGAATGATTTAATCTTATTGTAGCTTTAAATATAGAATACAAATGATCCAGGGACTAATTATGTTTCTAAACTTATCTGAACCAACATCTGTGTTGTCTAGGATGACCAGGTCATTTGATGACCTTGTACTGAATCTAGGATAATGACATTAAAATCACTTGTTTAAGTATCATACCTCAATTACCTTCCCAAAAATCACTTATTTAAGTATCATTATTTTAATAACCCCCACTAATTTCAACCCCCCTCCAGGTTCGGGAGTTTCTTCCTACATTGAAGACCCATTGGTAAAATTCTGTTGTTGTCTGCTCTGTGGTTGGGTTGTTGTCTCTTTGACACATTCCCCATTTCCATTCTCAATTTTATTGGTTATATTATTTTAATAGTTTCAACCAGGGCCTTTATAAAGCGAATAATATAATTTTGGGTTTGCTCATTGTTGAAGGCTGTACATTAACCTGTAGCAGTTTAACTCCTTTATATTATAGTTTAAAGCTTGTCATTGGTTTTGAAGGATGGTGGTTTCATGTAATCATAGCACATCTCCTTTATTTAAATTTGAGATTCTTATGTCTAATGAGAAATAGAACTATGCAGCAAAGATCCAGGATATTTGCCCTACATAAGTGTGAACATTTCTTTTCCTATGAGAATAAAGCAAGACTTTCTG
This sequence comes from Mytilus galloprovincialis, assembly GCF_965363235.1. Lineage (NCBI taxonomy): Eukaryota > Metazoa > Mollusca > Bivalvia > Mytilida > Mytilidae > Mytilus > Mytilus galloprovincialis. The sequence continues at coordinate 80,760,358 of NC_134842.1, read as the reverse complement.
TTTAAATGGGTCTAAACATATATGTACATAATACAGTTATTACAACTAAAAAAAATCTATACTTCAATGGTCATACAAAGGTTTAAGTGTTTCTTTACACCTTCAAAGTTTCCTATACATATAAAGTTCTTCACACTATGAGTGATATATTTTATCTACAAGACGATAAAACTTTCAGAATATTTGCCAATATTGTACATTGAACTGTAATATCAGATTTTTCTGTATGAAGTCAGATTGTATATATAAGGATTAAAAGGCTTATTATTATCTTTCTCCACAAAATACCTGTAAACTGGTACCTTAGTACTATTTTTTATTTTATCTTTCTCCATTACAGACATGTAAACTGGTACCTACTTTTTATATTGTATAAAATACCACAAGATTTTTAATATTGAATTTTTTATCAAATATATTTCCTGACCTGAACATTTGGCTAATATAAGTTGTTTGATAATATGTTTTCAGCTATTGTTACCATGATAGTAACTATTGAGACCCTATATGTTTTGTATATCAAAGAATTTAATTAACCCTTCTTTTTACTTTTATTAAAAATTATGGATTGCATTGGAAATGATATAAATTTCTATTTTAAATCTCTCACTTAGAGAAGGTTAGGTGCTCACGTACACAGTCATAACAGTATGAGAAATTCATTGGAAAGTTTGTGATTATTTTCAAAGTGTGTAGTTTACTTTTTGATGTACTTTAGTTTGATCTTTCTTACTCCTGCTTATTCCTTGACCGCCATGGAATAGTACAATATTACTGAAAGTGGCTTAAACACCAATTTATCAATTAACCAATTTAGACTGGTCATTTTAAATTGGAACATTTTTAATTTAGGCTGGGACTAAGACTGGTAATTTTAAATTGGAACAGTTTTAATTTAGGCTGGGACTAAGACTGGTCATTTTAAATTGGAACAGTTTTAATTTAGGCTGGGATTAAGACTGCTTTAATTTAGGCTGGGACTAAGACTGGTTATTTAAGTTTGGAACAGTTTTAATTTAGGCTGGGACTAAGACTGGTCATTTTAAATTGGAACAGTTTTAATTTAGGCTGGGACTAAGACTGGTCATTTTAAATTGGAACCGTTTTAATTTAGGCTGGGATTAAGACTGGTCATTTTAAATTGGAACAGTTTTAATTTAGGCTGGGACTAAGACTGGTCATTTTAAATTGGAACAGTTTTAATTTAGGCTGGAATTAAGACTGGTCATTTTAAATTGGAACAGTTTTAATTTAGGCTGGGACTAAGACTGGTCATTTTAAATTGGAACAGTTTTAATTTAGGCTGGGACTAAGACTGGTCATTTTGAATTGGAACAGTTTTAATTTAGGCTGGGACTTAGACTGGTCATTTTGAATTGGAACAGTTTTAATTTAGGCTGGGACTAAGACTGGTCATTTTAAATTGGAACAGTTTTAATTTTGGCTGGGACTAAGACTGGTCATTTTGAATTGGAACAGTTTTAATTTAGGCTGGGACTAAGACTGATCATTTTGAATTGGAACAGTTTTAATTTAGGCTGGGACTTAGACTGGTCATTTTGAATTGGAACAGTTTTAATTTAGGCTGGGACTAAGACTGGTCATTTTAAATTGGAACAGTTTTAATTTTGGCTGGGACTAAGACTGGTCATTTTGAATTGGAACAGTTTTAATTTAGGCTGGGACTAAGACTGGTCATTTTGAATTGGAACAGTTTTAATTTAGGCTGGGACTAAGACTGGTCATTTTGAATTGGAACAGTTTTAATTTAGGCTGGGACTAAGACTGGTCATTTTAAATTGGAACAGTTTTAATTTAGGCTGGGACTAAGACTGGTCATTTTTAAATTGGAACAGTTTTAATTTAGGCTGGGACTAAGACTGGTCATTTTAAATTGGAACAGTTTTAATTTAGGCTGGGACTAAGACTGGTCATTTTAAATTGGAACAGTTTTAATTCAGACTTGAACTAAGACTGGTCATTTTAAATTGGAACAGTTTTAATTTAGGCTGGGACTAAGACAAGGAGTTATATATATTGGTCTCAGTGTAGGGTTAAGTTATATATATTGGTCTCAGGGTAGGGTTAACATTAGAGTGAGTAGATCCATAGTTAAATAAGTTACAGATAGATATTTAATTTGATTCTAGTTGATTATAACAGGGGGAGGGATTTTGTGGAATGGGATAAGAAGTTTGATCATAGTGATGCGAGTTATCTCCCTTTTCTATACAGAGCTCATGTGTATGCAATGGTATTATATAACCCTTATTTAGAACAAACTTTTATTTGTACTGTTTTATTGCGTTGGGTGTAACTTTTTATTTTGTTATCTTTTTAATACATGATCTAGTACTAATTCACATGGTACATTGAAATTGATTTAAACTTTGTTCTGAACGTTTGACCTCATTGACAAATGTAACATGAATACTGATTTAATTATGCTCATTTATTAGGTAAACAATTTTATACAATTTTATATTTGCAAAACTTTAAATCAATGCTAATGGAATTATCATACTGTTATAAATAATTTAGTTTGTATTGGTCTTTATCTATTTATTAAATATTTTCAAATTGTATAAATGATGTTTAAATGGGAAGAGATTGAATTATATCAATTAACTGAATTTTATTGGGTACTTATGTGTTTAAAGTTCATAATTGTGATTTAGAAAAAAAATATTTAAAAGAGGGTTTGCAGAAAGGGGTGTTATCCTGAATTATAAAAATAGAGCGCTTTTCCAGATTTTCAAAAAATATTATTCATTAGTTAGAAACTAATGGACAAAATTTTGTTGTTATTGTATATGTGTACCCATCGTATAAATTAAATTTTAATAAAAAAAGATAAATTGAAAGAAGTTTTAAAACTGTTCTATTTGTTTGTCTGCAATATAGGTACATTTGTTGTACATGTTATGATGTACTAATATTATATATATATCACTTGAATTTACATTTAGAAATTCAGATGCTATAAATTTATTTTTACTTTAAGTTAACTTAAATTAGCATACAAGATTAAAATTTATAGTAAAGACAGTTTGTTTGAACTTTTACAATGAGATTTTATTGTTTAAGTGTTCGCTTTTAAAGCAAGTTTACATTGGACGTTTTGTTAAATTTTCAATAAAACTTGGTTGAAAACTTATTACTTAACTTTTATTGTCATGTTGAGTTAAAAGGCCCAGTATTGTGTCGCTATCATTACCAACCCACACTTATTATACTACTGTATTATTAGAAGGTTTGAAATTTTGATAATTATTATGTGAGTATACATGCATCTAGACTAGCCATATTTTGTCAAATTTAGATCCATTTGTCTGATCTGTGTGGTGAAATTTTGTTTAATATATTGATAGAAATAAGTTTATTTATAATGTAAATTTTAACTGTTTGATATTTGAAAATTCAATTTAGAATTGTGAAAAGATTTCAAATGGTATTGTCTTACATGTCTGAGTTCTAATTCAGATCTTTACTTTTTTGTTAGAATTTTAAATATGTCTTCTTTCATGGACATTTTATTTATTTTTGTATTAGGATTTTCCCTCAGCATGATCAATGCAGGACTGCAGGTGTCAAAGTTGTGGTACACATTTTTATACTGAATAAAACAGAATAAAAACTTCAATTGGACAACAACCCAACAACTTCAGTTAGAAAAGAGTTATCATAGGCAGATCTAGGGGCTCCAGGCTTCATAGTCCCCCTCTTAGGGCAGTCATTGCCCCTCCCCCTATAACTATTATACCACAATGTTTATTGAAATTATAAAATCTCAAGTTTAAATAACTTTTTTGTGATGATAAACCTTAATTACTTTGATATAAAGTTATTGTAAAGCCATTTAAGTATTCAGCAGTGTTCATCCAGAATTTGTTAAAAAAAATGGTCACTTTTATCAAGATATCACAGTAGAAAATTCATAAGAAACTGGAAAGCAAGAAAATTTTACATCATAACTGAATTTCAAGAATTGAGATCAATCTAACCACAAGTTGATCATAAAAAAATAATCAATACCCATCCCGGGATGAATGGTCTATGTTTCTAAGTATATCTTGGGAATAATGTCTGAACCAGTACCCTAAATCTACTTTTCTCAAGTTTACATTCATAGTTAATATTGTCTAATCAGGTGGCAACATACATGAGTCTGAAATTCAAGTTAGAATAAGAAACAGTATCACACTGTTCATACTGTATTTATAGATTCTTCAAATTCCAGTCATCTTTTGTTAATGGTATTAATTTTATTACAGCAAATTCAATGAAATCACAACTTGATTTTTTTTTCTCAAGGAACCCATACTGACTGATACAGTTTTAGTATTAATATAATCTCTAAATAAAAGCAAGAGTGAATTAGCTGGATCATGCGTAGAAACATTAATAACCTATCTATAGCTAACTGTTTTAGAGTTCAATTTTTATGGTTTTAATTTGTCTTTAGAATAATAAGTGTTCATTGTTGTTAGTTATAATTTCATGGAGGGCTACTACAAGATCAATGCAGAAAATAAACAAAACAATAGACCAGAAAAAGTTCTGCATTTACTGATTGATTGATTGTTGGTTGCTTAATGTCCAGTGGCAAATATTTCATGTATATTCAGGATGAGAACAAGTTCACAATAAATACAATAGGTAGATTGATACAATAGAGGCCATCAGGGATGATGGTCGGGGAAATTTGGACTGCCACTGGAAAATGAGGGTATATTGGATAGGGACAGAAATTTTGCCTTGCAACAGGCCACCTAAGGACCCCTCAAAGAGTTGTTTCAAGGGTTCTTAACGTGCAAAGAGCGTTCTGCATTTACAGTACAATAAATAAATACATACAATAATATATACCTGAAACTTCTTCGCTTCAAGATAGATTGAGTAGTGTGAGATTAATGTGAAGTAATATTATATAAGTTCATGGCATTCAAGAACAGACATACAGGTGTAAACTTCAATTGGCAATGCAGTATTATGTACATGTAGTGCATGTTATAAGGAAAAGGAAAAAATCAACCATAATTGCATTCTATTAACTTTTCAAAGAGTTGTTGTGTAAGCTCTTTAATGTTCAAAGCACATTATTACAGGCTCCCATCACGAAGCTTTATAAACATAAAGTTGAGATGGTTTAAATGTATTATAATTGATGCACTAATCCTGGATTTTTAAATGTCTGACTGTTTTTTCTAAGTTGACGTAATATGTTGATCTATGTACTAACGAAATATTGACACTAATTCTTACTTTGCATATAAATTGAAAATTAAAACAAAAATGAATTTCAATTATTTTAATGAAAAGCAAATTGTAATTGATATAAAATGATAAATATTATATATATTTGTGTGAGAAATTTCATGAAAATCAATTTATTGATAAAGGAAAAAAATAACTTTTTCCAATAATATTCTCTCTTTATTTGTAGATGTTGAATAGAAGACTGGTGAAAGGAAATAAAATGGTGTGAAAAGTCATCAAGTGAAACATCTACATAATATATATTTAATTGACTAAAGTAACAACGATTTTCAATCAGTTCTTAGAAAATTGAAAATTCAAACTCCGGACATTAAGGTTTTACTAATCATGACTTAATGATGCTTACATTTTAGTATGTTTTATCAAAAGAATTTAAATTTGATCTTAAATTGAATTTTTGTGAACCTTTATGTAAAACAGTGTAAATTTTTATTTTTGTACGGGATAACTCAGGAAGTATGGCTACTAAAACTACACGAAATGTGAGCGGGAGAGGAGGTGTGCGTCCCCTCGGCTCTATTAAACACAATACAGGAAATGACCGAATACCCAAACTTCCATCTTTTACCAAATCTGCAGAGAAAAGTAAAATGGAGAACGTTGGAATTCATGGGAATGCTATGAATGTGCCGCCACCTAAAGCTAAAGAGGATGTTAAGCCAAAAACACAATCAGCAAAGTCAGATTCAAGTTCTAGTACAAAATCTGTGGAAAATATGGTAGATAAAAAAGAACTGCAAGACGCAAAGGTTTGTGTAGTTATATGATATATAGTATGAATCACTTCCATACTTCAGAAATAAAATACACATTATTGTTTTTTCTTGATTTTACAATTAATTAATGAGAGGGGGTAGGAGGGGTCCTCAGATCCTGAAATCCCGGGCTAAAAAAACACCTGATCCAGAAATCCCGGGCTTAAAAACATGAAATCCCGAGGTCCTGAAATTCAAAAAAAAGAATTCCCGGATCCCGAAAGGATCAATCCCGAAATTCCGAGCTTAAAGACACCCGATCCCGGAGTCCCAATAAAGGTCATATCCCCCCTCATTAATGTTTTGTCTGTTCATCTTTTAGCATTGTAAAATCACATGTTACATATAAATACAATGGCAGAAATAGAAATTCATATTTAAAAGATTGATAGACATTATGTAAAAGATAAAAAAGCTAGCAATAAGTCACAAAATGCAGAGAAACTATGAGAATATTAACATGATTTAGTACCTGACTTTACTGAGTCAAATTTTGTTTTGATTTTGGGGCTTCCCACTTTTTAAAAAGATTAAATCAAAGACATTATGATTAAGGCAGATGATGAAGACTGAGACATCAATTAAGTTAAAATTCAATGGATTTAAAGATAATGTCTCCATCGTTTTATCTGCAAGTTATACAGTCAGGGGTACTACTTGTACAAGTGTATTTTATTTACTTGAAGAAGTAAAAAAAAATATACACATATCAGTAAATAAATAATGTTTGAATAATCTCCCCTTAATTTTCTAAAAAATTTACTTGTATAAGTAAATTTTTCTTACAATCCCACAAAAATCCTCAAGTTTTGAAATGTAAAATCATGCCTTTAAGCAGGTTTGCTCAAATTTTTTCATTAAAGTTCAATGTTTCATCTCATTAATTCATCAAAGAAACTGATTGAGCAAAGATCTTGTCTATTTGTGCAAGGCAATCAAAAATTGCTCCTTTGGGGCTTGTAAATGAGCAGTGTTATGAAGATAACAGACAAATGGGATTGTCATGGTCCATGAAATTACACTTAAATGATTAGTAAAGACATCTGTAAAGGGTACACAATTTAAAATTCTATTAGAGCAAAGAAATCTTAAGAATTCAAGAAAAGAAGAAAGGATGATTTTTTTACTTATACAAGTAAAAAATTCTGAATGCCTAAGGGACATAACTAAGCCAATTTTTTTTTACCTATACAAGTAAATAAAATTCACTTGTATAAGTATCCTACAAATTTACTTATATGTGTATATTTTTTTTTACTTCTTCAAGTAAATAAAATACACTTGTACAAGTAGTACCCCTGACTGTTATAGTTCTGGTACAGTTCTCCTTAGGGCTTTTTAGTGTCATGGTAATGTAATGCTATAGTTTCTAGAAATTTCCAAGGACAACACTTTTGGGACATCTGTTATAACTTATACATGTTATATGACAATGTATGAGTCCAAACTATATTTAGAAATTTGTTTTATTAAAATAGCCATTTAGACTCTTACATGTCTAAGTACTTAGGACTCTTATAATGAAATTAAAACTAAGTGGTGAAGGGTTTGTTTCACTTTTATTGGGCTATTTTATGTTTTGTTGATAATTTTTCATGAGGTTTCATCAGATTGTCATTTGCCTTGTATAAAGTTGGTTTAAATTTTGATTTTGACAAGAAAGTTAATAATGCTCTTCCGTCCAAATCATGCAATTAACCCCTAGTGAACCTCTTTCAATCAGAATATTATTTTAATTAGATTAAAGAGGGTGTACAAATAAATAAATAAGATCAGTGTAAACATGTTCTTTATACAAAAGGAGTATTAACTTAAATACTTAATTATACAATAGAATTCTAAATCTGTTGGTGTTCTAAATATTAACCTGTAAACCCCCAGTCACTGATCAGGGTCTGTTAAAGTATTATGTGGTAATGTATTGGATCACAACCCGCCTTAGAGGGGCTAATTTTGGATCAATTATAAGTAAAAAACATAATTCCAGTTCTCATTGTTTACATAACAGAAAAAAACTTCTGTTTGTAAATGTTGTAGACTTGACCATTAATGTATTATGAACAACTTTAATCATTTTAAAATTGAGAATGGAAATACATGGGTAATGTGTCAAAGTAAATACAACATTTTGACCAAAGAGCAAAATACAACAGGAGGCCACCAATGCCAATGGGTCTTCAAAACAGCAAGAAAATCCTGCACTCTAAGATGTTCTTCAGCTAGCCCCTAAACAAAAATGTGCAATTACTGATCATGATAGACATGATACTAAATATTATATAGATACCAAAGTTTTGGAAGCAAAAGATAAATCAACACCTTCAAGTGAGTTATTTGATCAAAATGAACATCAATCCATTCCTAGATGTACACAGAAACACATGATGAGCTCCCGAATGATATCCCCCACCCCATCCTAATTCCCCACCAAAGTCAAATAGAGATGAAAAAATGCCAAGTCCATGCTTTTGTAAGAGAAACCCATTTTTACATTCTAATTAACATAAACTGAAATCAAGGTGCACAATTCTTAACAAGATTGAAAGATTTTAAAATTCTTTTTTAAGTTTTCATAAATCATTGACCTGTTTTGAGTCTTTCAATTTTTGTCCTCTATTATTAAAGATTTGGTAGAAATCTATGAAATATTTATTTCTCATAAAAAAAAACTCAAATTGGGAAAAAGATTTTGCTGATATTTCTTTGTTAACATCCTTCACTCTGTCAGTAAATTATATGAAATGGATCTATACCAAATTTTATTCATACATATTTGACTTTCATAAAAGTTTCTACATGACTTTCAGACAAATAGGTGATCTATAAATTTGAATAATGCACGATTTATTTTTGGAAAAAATTTACCATAAATGTCACATCACCATAAATCGAAATAAAAACGGTAAACAAACTTAGTGAAAAGAAGATAAAAGGAAAATGTCTAGGAGACATTTAAATGGCACTCAAGATGAAATACCAAATAAACCTTTTCACAGGAGATTGATTTACAAATATTGGCAGATAGATGAGTAAACAAACTTATTATAGAAACCTGATCGAGATACATGTAAATGATTTTAATCTTTTAACTTGTTTAAATCTTGCGTAAGATGATTGCTTGTGAAACTAATGCAATACAAAATTTATGACATGCGTTTGTTTGGTTTTGCCCAAATTTTTACAGCAAATGTTTCAAAATTTAATGGTTAATTGATTTTGACAGTTTTTTTTTAAGATGGTTGCTCTTCTGTAGAGAAAAATCTATACTCCAAATAATAAGTTCATTCAACGTAAGAATGTGAAGAACCTAACAGTTTCATTGATTGTACCTTGGCTTGAAACTTAACAACAATGTTTACTTGATTAAAAGTTTGAGATCATTGGAACTGCCTACAATAAAGGCAGGAAATGACGTGACTATTTCATTAGCACCAAATTGCAATCAATGGGTTTTTGTTGGTGGAAAATTTCCAAAATTTCAAGATTCAATTTTCAATGATTTTACGTTTACGCAAGTCATTCTAGTTTGTACTGACCTTTGTCTTTTTAAGAAGGCAAACAATCAATAGGGTTAAATTCATTGTGAAAATCTCTTTACACTCTTTACAAAAAAATGTTAACACTCCTTTTACTGCTGTTCTTCATCTCAAAATACCAAACACATTGTAAGTTGTAACAGTGAGGCTTTCAAGGGAGCTACTCCCAAGGATGAATGAAGAATAGAAATGTGGTCACTTTTGGTTTAGCTGGTTTGTTGCAAGGCTTGATTTCTGTCCCTATTTGGTAGACCCCTCATTTTCTAGTGGTAGTCCAAATGTGTCCTCCCTTAATCTGTTAACCCCTAATATAGGACCTACTATTTGTAAGTTTATTTTGTCTTGAACTTGCATGAAATATTTGCTACTGGAATTTTAGTTTTCTTCCAGGTTTCATTTGGTTTTATTTTGGCTCTTTTAGACTATGATTGCTGGATGCAGTCCTGGAAAGTCTATATATAAATCTTCATGAAGGTTACATGGGAATAATAAAATGTGGTTACATTATGCAAATTTTAAACAGCTTTGTAATATTGTGATTGGTTTAGTTTTCATGATTGTCTTTAATTAATGGTTTTAACTTTTAGGCAAGAGAGAAAGATTTGTTAAAGAAAATAGCTGAACTACAAAAAATTATAGAAGAACTGAAAGAACAGATTATAGAAAAAGATCAAACTATTAATGGTCTAGAAAATCAATTAAGAGAACAGGTATGTGGACTCTTTTTTGAATGGTTTTACACTAGTAATTTTTTGGAGCCCTAAGTTATAGCTTGCGGTGTGAGCCAAGGCTCTGTGTTGAAGACTGTACCTTGACCTATAATGGATTACTTTTATAAATTGTGACTTAGATGGAAAGTTGTCTCATCATGATTGGCACTCATACCACATCTTCTTATATCTATCTACCTGAAAGTATAAAAAAAAAGATGTGGTTTGATTGCCAATTATAAATCTCTCCACAATAAAACAAATGACAAAGAAGTTATCAGGTAGAGGTCACTGTACATGTGTACGTCCTTCGACAATGAGTAAAACCCATACTGCATAGTCAGCTATAAAGGACACTGAAATAACAAATTTTAAACAATTGAAACGAGAAAACTAACGATACAAAACTAAAAACGAAAAGCAAATATGATAAACAGCAGCAAACGGCAAACACTGAATTATATAATTCCAGGCCCCTGACTTGGGGACAGGCAAAACTCTTTTCTTCACAGCTATAAAATAATTTCAAAAAATACATGTTTCTTATAGCAGCATATATTAGTCTTATTTAGTTATGACTGAAATGATTGATGTATGTGTATTGCATATTTGTATTAGCCATTCAAATAAATCATAAAATTTAAAAACCAACTTAGTAATTTTTAAATAAAAAGACATTAATTTAGGTGAATCATGCCATAATCCTTTTACTACGAACCTCTATATATGTAAAAAGTTAAAATTTAAAAAAAAAGTTATTTAAACATGTAGATAAAGTGTTGGACTCGTAAAGTTATAACTGAAAATGATATGCCTTCCTGACAATTTACAATTTGTATTTTATTTATTCAGGTTTTTATATTTATATTTATTTCATTTCTTTGTATATTGTTGATTTATTAAGATATTTCAGACAGAAATTAGAGAAAGTTACATCACCAAAAACTACACAAAACAGGCTATTATCTAAACTTGGAATTATTTTTCATTATGGAATTTGCATAATTTCTTGTGTTTGAAATTTTTAATAAATTCCATGTTTATTATGTATTATAATGTTTTGAGCAGTGCATACCACTTTCCATACAATGTATTTTGTATAGATAGTGTTGTGCGCGGCACAGTGCATTCTATTGAAAAAGTGCTATATTTTTTGTAATAGAAAGTGTTGTGCGCAGCATAGAACATTATAATACAGAATAAACATGGAATTTATTAAAAATTTCAATTACAAGAAATAATGCAAATTCCATAATTAAAAATAATTCCAAGTTTAAATAATAGCCTGTTTCAAGGACATTTACATTTTATGAATTTCAATACAGAGTAAAAATGCAGCTTAATGGCGCATGATAAAAATTACATCGCAGGAGAAGTTTGCAATAGGAAATTGATTGATGGATCAATGTGCATTCAGTAAACATCATGTTATTACAGTACTCAATTGTTTTATGATGCATATTCAATCCATGCAAGTAACCTAAAAAATCAGGATAAATGTTTTTTACTTTTTAATAAATAAAATGAATACATGAAATAATTGTAGGTTAAAACAATAAATTCTTATTTTCTCTTAGGAACAAACTTATAAAGACAAATTAGATGAAGAAAAACAACTACACAGCAATACAAAGAACAGTCTAGAGAGTTTACGAAAGGAATTAGAGGCCAGTAAGGAGGAGAATAAACGCATAGCAAAACGCAATGAGGAACTATTGAACAAATTCAAAAATGAGGTAAAACAGGAAGTAACATTTACAAATGCACTATTTACATACGTTGAATTCAATTTGAAATTAATCTGAGTTTTTTTTAATGTGAAAAATGTGACACCACTCACTCTCTGATACTGTGGATTCATTATTATTCGTGGGATACCAATTTTTGTGGATTTCGTGGGTAAAGTTGAACTACGAATTTAAATGTTCAACAAATTACAAACTATCCGTATATCTATCTGTATACAGACTTTGGCAATATCACAAAATCATATATCCACTAACATACAATATTTTCTCAAACCACGAAAATTGGAATCCATGAAAATAAATTAATCCACAGTATCAGATACACCTGCAGAAAATATTTCTTTGTTAGTCATGTAAAAATCGCAATTTTAAATCTTAAGAATAATTTCCGAATTCATAATGATTTAAGCATTCTAATCAGAGCTGTGTATATGAAAGGACATCGGAGTTCCCCTACATAAATATCTTATGTTGCATGTATCAATGCAAATTTACGATATTCCAATTTTACAGATGGATGAAAAATTAAAAGATATTACAGATTTGAAGGACAAGGAATTAGCGTTACGAGACGAAAAGCTCAACAGACTGAAAAAACAAATGGCTGACGCATTAAAAGGAAACTCATGGTAACAATTATAAGTTTAGTCACTGAAATAGAACATTTTTTCACCATTTTATGTTGTATCTTTTATGGAATTACATACAGAATAGAACAGATATAGGTCAATATATTGGCTTCACATTAGTGACCATCAAATCACCAAATAATGGCAACAACTCTTCAAATACAGTTCTGTTATTCCAGATTCTAATGCAACATTGTTTGTAACTTTAGTTATGATTGGGTAAAGTCACCAATTTTCATGGCAGCAATTCACAATTGATGCTATAACTATGTCTGTGCAATCTCAGACAAAGTATGCCACATTTTTAGTGTGTGATTTGACAATGTTTTCTGTCAGTTTCATTAGAATTGAGATAACAATATTGCATTTTTAGCTGCACCTGCATCAATTTGTGATTTGATGGTTGCATGTACCAGTTTATTTGCTCCGCTAACTAAAACTTAAAACCAGAAAACTTAATTTGTGACCATCAAATCACCAATTGATGCTGTGGGAGCTTAAAGTACAATACAGTTGTCTCCTAAGTAGAGGTTTTAAATCAAAAACAAAAATCTGTGATTTGAATAGCAGCTATGTGCTTTTTAATTTGCAGTCATCAACTCTTTTTGAAGTAAATTTTAGAATAATTTTATTTACAGGGAAAGACAACAGCAATTAGAGGAATTAACAAAAGAGTTGGCACGGTTACAAGAGGAATGTGACACACTTAGGATGAAACTAAAATCTTTTAAATCGAAGGTGAGTTCAGAGGTCATATGAAAATTTGCTGAGTATACAAACTTCTTTACATAAAAACTGAAATTATTTCAATAATGTGTCCTCAATGTAAATGAAATACTTGTCATTAGAATTTCAGCAAACAACAGTAACTTCATCATTAAAAATCATAGGAAAGTTTGAAGGTCACAGAAGCTTTCATATTGACATGAGTTAAACTTTCAAATTACAATTAAGTAAGTTTACTTGTCAGACCAAAAAATTACCACTTCAAAATTTTTAAAGTTAGCTATTCTAGAAAAAGAAACCAAGGTAAAGGTATAGGGTGACATCACATCAATGATTTAAATGGTATAATTGTTTAAAACTAACAGTTAAAGTAGAACTCATTATAAAGGTACTAAGTATTTATTTAAAGAAACAAAATAAAATAACACATATGACACTAGACAGATAATTTTTATTATAATAAATCAACATTCATTGTTGTATATGGTTACAGATGTTCATCTTTCTTCATGGATTTCTTCTACTGATCTGTTCTATCGATGTTATTTGACTCTGTCATTTGGCATTTCGGATATAAGCATACTCCGCTTTATTGCATAGTTTTGTCTGATAAATAGGCTATGCAAATAACCGGAATCTACTGTACTTATCAATACTAATTTTAAAAATTTTTGAAAATAAAGAAAAAGTTACTGTAACAATTTTTTGAAGTCCATATTTTAATGTGTCTATTACATTCAAATAAATTCAGTATCTTGAAAAATTAAAGGATTGAATAGGTATAGGAAGATGTGGTGTGAGTGCCAATAAGACAACATTCCATCCAAGTAACAATTTATAAAAGTAAATCATTATAGGTCAAGGTATGGCCTTCAACACAGAGCCTTGGCTCACACCAAACAGCAACCTATAAAGGGCCCCAAAATTACTAGTGTAAAACCACTCAAACAGGAAAATTAAAAAAATTATATGTAATGGGAGATAACTCTAGAGATTTATTTTTTTATAAATTTGTATTTAATTCTCTAGGCAAAATTAAAAACTTTATATTGAACATACAAACAATTAAGGACTTTGTGCCATAATTGAACAAATAAAAAAAAAAGGTCTAGGAATTTTAATGCTAAATTTATTACCGGATTTTTTAAATGAATAGAAAATGAAAAACAATTATGTACAGTAAGAATATGATACAAATGTATAAGCCATACAAAAAAAAGAGCATAAATTAATTTTAAAATTGAACATACGTTTTTTTTTTGGTTCAATTTATATTTCAACCGTTTAAGATTGATAATAAATGATTTTTCTAGGGATCTTGCAGTAATTGTAGCAAATTGTCATTAAAAAACGAGGAACTTCAGAAAGATAATAAAGAGAAAGAAAAATTAGTAAAAGACTTAAAAGGATTATTGACAAAATTTGAATCTCAATTAAAACAACAAGAGCAGTTGATGCTATTGGTAGAAGATTCTAAAGGGATCAAGTCAACAAAATTAAAATAAAACAAAGGTATATGTTTGGAGTGGCTTACCATACATATTTATATCAGTATACCATTTTCTTCTAATATTCTAGACTTTTTAATAAATCTGTCATTTTATGGCACATTTTCACATACATTTTGGTGTTTTTTGGTATCCTTGGGTTGCTGTCTCAATGATGTATACCCCACATTTCCTATTATCTGTACCATCAACAGTTATTCTCCTTTTCACCATTTTGTATAAAACAGAGTTGTCTTTCTTTAGGGAATACACTTTTTGTGCACATGTTTTCTTTTTGATAGCAAGAAAGAATGATAAAAAAATATTTATAAGTTTTGGTAGTTTAATTTGTATTGAGTGTCTGGTCCTTAATATATTTTTGATAACAGATGATGTGTACATTAGTTTTATCTATATTAGTTTATCTCTTAAGTCAAAATATAACAATTTAGACATTAGATTATATTTATCTTAAAATTGATTTAGCGTTCATAAACTTTACAGATTTTTGCAATTTCTATCTGCACATTTTCATTCTATTCTAATAATATTTTTCTTTATATAATATAGTTTTGCATGACCTACAGTGTTCTCCCCAGGATTTTTGGATAGCGCTGTGGTAAGCGCGTGATTTTCGACAATTCTCAGTAACTTTGTCGCGGCGCACGGTTGGTTTGTAATTGATTTGTTATGTGTTTTTCTTATATAATGCTATTGATGTTTTCTCTTGTAATGATGTCCTCATCATGCTCATGGATGTTACCCCTTTGTTTGCTAATGTTATTGTCTGGATATAGACATGATAGAAGAAAAGTCTTTTTGTCTCCATTGTAAATACATATAATCCTCATATCATCTGTCTATAAAACCCAAGGAGAAGTCTTTTCCATGGTGGGTCTATACCAGACTGCCTAGATGTGAAGATTTCTTATCACTAACAGGTGATGTTGCAGAACATGTAGGACCAACAATAAAGTCATTGTCAGCTTCTGTGAGAAAGTTTTCAATGACAAGATTGGTAATTTTTACATTTACTTTTAGTAACATTTCTAGCAAAGTACAACTTTTCAATAAAAATGAGTATAGTATTTCAAAGGAAAAAATGAAATTGCCCTTTTAATAATATTCAAATCTTATCAAAGACTTGCTTAAAAAAAAGGCTAAAATATTCCAATTATGAATATGAAAGAAATCCTTTAAAAATATTTTAAAGAGATTTTTTTATTTCAAAGGTGAATTACCAATCAAATACATTATGTATGCCAATTGAAACAACTACCACCTTTAAAGATTTTGTTTGATAATTTTATAAACATTTGAATACATGCCACCAGATAAGTTTGTCAAGATTTGACAATACTTCTTTTAGGTCTTTCCCTCCCAAATTATCTCCCTTACTGGCTGACATAACTTCCTGTTTACACCTGTGTCTTTTTTTAGCATTAAATACTATTCCTTATCCAAGCCATCCTCTGTTTACATTAAATTTAAAGCAATATTTAATTAAGATATATTGATGATTGGTTGACAAATATCGATATTTTATATATATTTATACAAAATTTTCGTTTTGTTTTATTGCCTTATCCATTTGAAAAAGAGCAATGTATGGTCAAGTAATCGTAAAATACGGGCTTATAATGAATCCCTTGATAACAGGGGTGCTTCTTTCAAGCAATACAGGTTCGACAGTTCGGTTGTAAACGCAAAAAAAGTAATGATATAATCGTAGATGGTTCAAAAAATGGTCGAGACAACGTTGTCAGAGAAGGGGGTAAAACTTCCCTTATATAATTTAGAAATGAACTTTTCAGCACCCGAGACATGTATTATATGTCTCTGTTAGCACTGTCCATTCCTTTCATACGTTTCGGCATCTTTATAAAGCGAAAAAATGTAGCAGTGTTCTGTTAACCTTACGACGTTTAACTTTGCTTCACCCAAGCTGGACATCGAGAAAGTGAATTTCTCAAGTCTAGTATCAGCTTGGGGTTTGTTTTTCTAATCATATCCTCTTAATTGTTTTCAAAGGGTAAAATTCATTACTGTAGAATTGCTGATTAAACAGGTATTAGTTCGATTGGGTGATAATTATTAAATACTTCAAAGACTAGCTCATTGAAGCCAATTTGATCGTTGTTAAAATCTGTTTGTTCAAAGTTCGTTAAACAAGTTTGTGAATGTCGTTGGGAAATGCGGTCAATTTATTTCTTCTCATTTCATTCATATATGCCTCTATATATTCATTAAATAGATGTCAATGTTGAAATCTTTGTTTATTTTGATCTCTCAACGACGCCATTTTGTAAAATTTATTAGACTGGTCCCGCGGAGTTACTGTAATACAACGGAAATAATTCTTTCAAAAATCGTTAACCAGTCAATCACGTGATCCGAAAAGAAAAATAAGCGGGAAATTTTAAAAAATACGAAAAAATATAGCGACGCGGTTGAACGGGATAGCGACGCGGTCAGTGCAATAGGACAGCGGGAAATTGAAATAGCGCTGAAAATCGCGGCGCTAAAACGGCCTGGGGAGAACACTGACCTAATAAGTATGTAAGCAATGACTGGAATATTTTTTATTGTATTCTTAAAAGGTAGGAAATCACTTTGTTTTTAAATTTTCATCATGATCTACTTTTAAAATATTTTAAAAAAAATGTGCTTTTAAGAAAATGGAGAAATTACTTATTACCAATCAGGCATGATTTTTTGGGGTTATTTACTTTAACTTTTAAAAGTTCTTTTATGCTGACATGATTTTTTGCTCACCTGGCCCAAAGGTCCTAGTGAGCATTTCTCATCATTTCGTGGCCGGCGTCCAGTGTCGTCTGTTAACTTTTACAAAAATCTTCTCTTTAGAAACTGCAGGGCCTAATTCAACCATACTTGGCCACAATCATCATTGGGGTATCTAGTGTAAAAATGTGTTTGATGACCTGGCCTGCCCACCAAAATGGCCACCTTTTCTAAAAATTGAACATAGGGGTAAAATGTAGATTTTGGCTTATATCTTAAAAACCAAAGCATTTAGAGCAAATCTGACTGGGTTAAAAGTTATCATCAGGCCAAGATCTATCTGCCCTGAAATTTTCAAAAGTATCAAACAACCCGTTGTTGAGTTGCTGCCCCTTAATTGGTAATTTGAGGAAATTTGCACAATTTTTCATAATTTTTTTGTAATCTTTTACAAAAGTCTTCTGAAACAATTGCATTATTTTATGTATGAATGAAGAATTGTATATAAAATATCAGATGAGTGACACAGGCTCCTTGAAGTCTCTAGTTATAAAGATACTTTTTGTCTTTTTTATTAAATTTTTGACACATTGACATTTCTGAAGAAAAAAAATGTTCTTGTAGTAAACAGTAAATTACTGAAACACATCTGATCTAGTTTCATATTTGAACAGCATATTCTGAATATAAATGTACAAGTTGATTTGAAATTCGATATGCAATATTTCCAGAACAGGCAAATATACATAGGGGTGCCCACTTCACCCCTTTTAAATAGGATTAATCCCAATCCAGGGTATTTGAAAATTTGTTAATACTATTTGTGCATATTTATAGAAATTGTGCTCTTAAAAAGTTTAAATTGTGGCATTGCATAATTATGCTGTTGTGTGTGGGTAAATCTTTAACACAATTTCATATTATTTAACACAGCTATTCCCAATTTCCTGTTAGCAATGACTCCTAGCTCTTTGTTCCAATTAATCTAGCTTCTTAACCTATATATGTTCTGCTAGTGTGAATTATTAACAGCTGTATATAAGTTAATGTAGCACACTTTTAGTGTCTATTTAAGGTGGTACCCAACACTTTCACTAAAACTAATTCGGCTCGTTTAATTTTGATAAAATTGGTCAAAGTTTTTTACTTTGACCCTTTAACAAAAATATAAAAATTTCAAAAGTTTTGAACCAACCGTTTTGTCAGAAAAATTACACTGGTTATATAGCAGTTTGACAAACACCAATTTTGATCATTGAGAAGCTTAAAATTCCCTTAACAACACAACGTAATTAAAACGTTTAGCTGATTTTACAGAGTTATCTCCCAGAGTTTTCACCAAAAAGTATACAGATCATTTGACCATCATAAGAAACAACTACATAAAGTTTCATGAAATTTGGATAAGTCGTTCTCAAGTTACGGTGCGACATGTTTACGCCGGACAGACGGACAGACGGACGGACACCGGACATTTGTATACCATAATACGTCCCGTCAAAATTTTGACGGGCGTATAAAAATCAAAAGAAAAATGGTGTCATTATAATGACTAATATTTGTTCTATTTACGACTACACCAAATCTGAACAACAAATAGTACATCTCATAACCATACTGAGAAAGATTCTGATCACATGTTAAATTCATTCTTCTTATAATAACTAATATACAGCAACACAATTCCTTTTTCTGACAACCTATCCAAAATAAAGAGCAATTATAATTGTTATTAAGGTGGTACCCAACACTTTCCCTAAAATTAATTTGGCTCGTTTAATTTTCATAAAATTTTGACAAGGTATTTACTTTGACCCTTTGACAAAAATATAAAAAATTCAAAAATTTTGAACCAACCATTTTATCAGAAAAATTACACTGGTTATATAGCAGTTTGACAAACACCAATTTTGATCATTGAGAAGCTTAAAATTCCCTTAACAACACAACGTAATTAAAACGTTTAGCTGATTTTACAGAGTTATCTCCCTGTAGTGTTAGGTACCACCTTAAAGAGAGGCAAAAGATACTAACGGAACATTCAAACTCTGTATTCAAAAATAAACTGACAAGGCCATATGCATGGATAAATAAAAAAAAATCAACAGACAAACAAACAAACAAACAACAGTACACAAAACACAACATAGAAAACTAAAGACTGAGTAACTTGAACCCTCCCAAGTCTTTGGGTGATCCCTGGTTCTCCAGAGGGGTAAGTAGATCCTGCTTCACATGTAGTACCTGTCACAAATTGTCAGAGACAAACCTTTTGGCTTAATCTTATTTTAATAAAAATGACCTATAGTTGTTAATGTCTGTGTCATTTTTGTCTTTTGTGGATATTTGTCTCATTGGCAGTCATACCACATCTTCTTTTTTATAATTCTAAAATACTGTGGATTTTTCAGATTTCAGTTAAATGTAATTTAATATTATTATGTAGAATTTATATTAAAATGACCTTGTTTTTTTGTATTTCTATTTCTAGGGATCCTGTCCAAATTGCAGTGACTCCAATGGTAAACTTGAAAGACTTTTTATTGAGTGCAAAGACAAAGACAAAACAATTAAAGATCTGAAAATTCTAGTGACTAAATTTGAAAAACAACTTAATCAGCAAGATGTTTTACTGAAAAACTTGGGTGAAAGCAAAGGTCATAAGGTCAACTATAAACCATAGTTAATAGCTGTTATATATATTTTTGAATTATTGTATGTGATACAATGTGCATGCAATGAACAGTTTGTGAAAGGTTTAATTGAAGGAAGAAGTACTTGTTATGTTTGTATGCAGTATTATATAATGAGCAAAGATATTAGCAAAATGTTCAGGAAATATTATAAGAATATTTAATACTATCATTGTAATTCATTATCATTCATTGATCAAAATAATAAAATGTGTTCTTGGTCTTTGACAGATCAAGAAATGCGAAGGGAAGTCTTTATCATTGACACCTATCATTATTTTTATAAATATTATATAAAAAGTTGATGAAATAAGCCTTATTTCTGAATCTGATTTTGATGATGAAATTGAACAGGTTTCTGTTATCTGCATTTTATTATCAAATATTTAATTGAACAACTTGTTATTGAGATACAATTTTTATTTGATGTTTTTTTGTGGATGTTGGAAAAATTGTATTTTACATGGATATTTGATTTCCTGGTTTTGCTAAATAGATAAAGGAAGATGTGGTATGAGTGCCAATGAGACAACTCTCCATCCAAATGACAATTTATAAAAGTAAACCATTATAGGTAAAGGTACGGTCTTCAACACGGAGCCTTGGCTCACACCGAACAAAAAGCTATAAAGGGCCCCAAAATTACTAGCTATATATATATAGTGTAAAACCATTCAAACTGGAAAACCAACGGTCTGGTTTTGCTAAAGTCTGCATAAATATAAAAAATTATAGAAAATTAGTAATCTGTGAATATTTTAATTGGTCTTTTTTCTATACACAAGTAAATTGTCATCTTGGGAATTCAAAACTTCAGTCAATCTAGTACTGGCAATTGAAACTTTTAGTTGTACATATATTGTTAAATGCAGTGTACAGTGTACATGACAGAAGGATAACAGATTTACAGATAGAGAATAGAGGGGTTAATTTTTTGTATTTCATATTTTCATATTTTAGAATTATGCATATAATGCATTCATAGCCAATTAGTTTGTAGAAATGTTTTCTGTATGTTAATATCAGAATGAATCAAGAACAAAGATTTAGTACAGTTATTTGGTTGTCATTAGTACATGTAATATCATTTATTATTTTACTTTGTCAGTCTTGTGCTTTTTTATGAGTATGTAACAATGATATTTTCTACGCCTACAATAGTAGAGTGCAATTTTGTTCTCTGGTCTCTTTCATCCCTCTGTCCTATATCAGGTAAAAGTTGTGAGCTTTTTTAATTACATGTCTAATTATAGTTTTGGTCCCAAGTTTACTGTTCACTGAACAAGGAAAATTGATTTATAAAGCAGGGCATTTGAGATCTATGAATACAAAATACCTGTTCATTTTAATATTAAAAAGAGTTATGGAACTTGTTAAAAAAAAGCATAATAGAGTTTTCCATGGTTAAATTAAATTGCACTCTTTAGATTTTCAGTTAAGAATCAGATTGTTGAGTTTAGTTATCTATTTCATTTAGGGTTGCTAGGCATTAATGTGTCAAATTGAGTAATGTATAATGTCACAATTGCCTTTAAAAGTGCCTGTGCCATCTATTTCTTTGTACATCTCTGATAAACTCATGTGCCAAAATTTGTGCCTCAAAATTTCTCATATTAGTACACTCAGATATACCAAAGGCTACTCGGTTGGCCATAGCTGAAAAATATCACAGAATGTTAGCAAAACTGTATTTGTGTGTTTTTGCTGTAGTTAAGACACAGTTAACATTTCATTTATAGAATTCTTAGTTGAATTTTTTTTCTACTGAATCAATGTACACAAAATTTATGATAGAATTGCATGTTCTATGTGTATGATGTATGTAAGGAAAATAAAGAATGTTTGTCATATATACATTAAAAAAGAATGTAAGCTCTTATAATTGCGATAATTATATTTCTAAAATGCATTATTCGTCATAAATATAACCTCATAATAATTTCAAAATTTACAGTAAACTTAACTTGTGAAGTTCTGATAATAATATGTCTCAAATTGTAGTGCTTTAGAAATGTGTAATACATAGTGCTTATTAAAGTATTTAATAACAATTATAATTGCTCTATATTTTGGATAGAGTGTCAGAAAAAGGAATTATGTTGCTGCATATATTAGTTATTGTAAGAAGAATGAATTTAACATGTGATCAGAATCTTTCTCAGTATGGTTATGAGATGTACTATTTGTTGTTCAGATTCCGTGTAGTCGTAAATAGAACAAATATTAGTCATTATAATGACACCATTGCTCTTTTGATTTTATCTCAAAAAGAAGCATTAAACAATTTGTCTGCTACATTAATTCCATATTTGATTTAAGTTGTCATAATTTTAACACGATCATAAATTTTTCATTCCTTAATTTACTCTGCTAATTTAATTATTTTAATTTGTTGGTTTAGATATGATGCTTTAAATTCAAATAATTGATTAAGAAAATCATCGTTTATAGTATTATAATAAAACTGAATAGAATCTATAAAATATAATATGCAGATGATTTTCATATTGCTACAGTGCTTGAGAAATTACTTCAAAAGCTTTTTCTTAAAGCCACCATTTTACTATAGGAAGCGATATCACGATGTTCATGATGTTTTAATGTACTACAATGTATGTACTATATAAGTAATTTTGTTACTGTATTTGTTTTATACCTGTGATATTTTCAACCTAGACTGTGATTAATTAGTTTAATTTTTTAGTTTAATTTATTCAATTGTGATTTTACATGAAAAATAAAAAATATTGTTTAGTTTCTTGTGTTTTAATTTTCTTATAATCTATGACAAAGGTAAACAAAGTTGGGCTTAAAATAAATGAAATGAATTATGATCATTTTGACATGGGTAGGCATTACATTTGTTAATATCTTTTTATGCCCAACCTACGATAGTAGAGGGGCATTATGTTTTCTGGTCTGTGCGTCCGTCCGTTCAGGTTAAAGTTTTTGGTCAAGGTAGTTTTTGATGAAGCTGAAGTCCAATCAACTTGAAACTTAGTACACATGTTCCATATGATATGATCTTTATAATTTAAATGCCAAATTAGATTTTTTTACCCAATTTCATGGTCCATTGAACATGAAAAATGATAGTGCGAGTGGTGCATCCGTGTACTTTGGACACATTCTTGATACTCAGGGTAATTGAAATAAATTATTGAAAAATGTCAATGCTTACCCATGTTAAAATTTTCTTAAAGCATGGCATGATGAATTATTTCCCTCTGATAGGAATATTTAGAACTTTTGTCCTCGATATGGACCTATAATACACATTCAAAAGGCAGCCATTTTAATTTGATGAACCAAAACCTTTATAAAAATCAACAGTAAAACAATGAAAAATTAACATATATATGTAAACATACTTTTAGAATGATTTTATTTTATTACCTAGCAAGCAACACCAACAAAACTGTTCATTTGACGTCAATCATGAGCAGCCCATGTTTTATTGTAATAAGAACATGTCTTTGTTTCCAAACCATAAAAAAAAGGACCTCATATTAAGAGTTGCCTGACAGCATACAGCTGTAAGAAAGTGATTGTCTCCCTTTTTAGAACTGCATTATTGAATAATAGTAGGGGAACGGTATGGTTTTACAGTTATAGATGTTCCACATTTTAGTTGAAACTCAGGCATTTTGAAAAAAGTCTCCTGTTTAATGTCAGCATAGGATTAATTTTTAGAAAATACTTGGAATGAAAGGTTATGCAAGAACAAATATAAAGAACGCTATTACATGTTATTAAATTGACATAGAAAATGCCAGTTCCTAAGATCTTAACTTCAAGACCATCACATTATTTGTGAAGTGTTGGTATATTCCTATGATTTGTTTTTTAAAAAGGATAAGACATCCTTTGATATAACCCTCTGATCTTCAACTTTCTGCTCAGACACTGGTGACATTTTATAAGTTGGAATAGCAGCTGCAAGCTCTTGAATTGTGAATAAGTTTGATCCCATATGCAGTTGTATTTAGTATATTGCTGTTAAAGTGGGGTAAATTTATGATTTCAAAATTAAAAGTTGGTCTAGTGTTGCTCGTCATAGTCAACATGTTGAGGATGAGACACGTTTAACTTCTCATAATTTCTTGATTTATCACCATGAACCTACCTGCCTTTACTGCTAAATTATGAGTTACTAGCAGAGAAGTTAATATTGATATTGAAGTCTTTGGTTTCACCAACCATGGATGTAACCTGTGATTTCCAGCCAATTAGGGAACACTGTGATGAGTTCCAGGTGAAAATAGTCATAAAGGTTATTCTTAGTCAAAGCATAAATACTCACTCATTGACTCATCACTGAAGAAGTAAAATTGAGAATGGAAATGGTGAATGTATCAAAAGTCTAATGATTGCATATGCACTATTTATAAAAATTACTTCAAAATCATAGATTTTACCAACACTTAAAGAAATGTTTTGGGTGTGCAAGAATTTGTCGTAAAGGGTGTATGCCATTATAATAATTTTGATTGTCATGACCTGACCAATGAAAAAGGGTTTAAATAATGGCAATACCTCTGGAACATACTGTGCTTCTCTTCTTGCCAACTTAATCATCTATTCATATGAGGTTGATTCATACAGTGATAGGTGATGTCATCTCCCTTAATAATTCACAGTTCCATGTCAATCTTTCCCATTGTAATTGAAATAAAGGATACAACAAAAAGGTTGACAGTTAACATAATTTAAACCGACAAAATTAAAAGAGATGATTTCAGTTTTCCAAATGGGAATTTTCCATTTTTATGTTGCGACATTCAAGCAGTGCCTGTATATGGGATATATATGTCTCAGATGATGTGATATTCCTACTTAATCCAGAGTTCAAATTGGTGCAGTTGAAATTATCTCTTTGAAATTATACAGATGAATTGGATGACAGTTATAGAATATTCGTATCGCAAATTACTCTAACAGATATGTTTAGGTTGTCATAACCACAATTCCATGGTCTTTTCCTTGAATGTGACCTACATTAGATGTTTGCCACAAGTGGAGCAGGATCTGCTATCCTTCCAGAGAACCTGAGATCACCCCTGTTGTTGCTCAATTTTTACTTGATTATGTTGTGTTTTATTTATTTCCATCTTTTCTTCAGTTTTTCTGCAGTTTTTTGTTATGTAGTTGTAAGTTTATTTTTTATGATGAGTTTGAATGTCCCTTAGGTTTCATTCACCTTTCTTTTATGACAACAAAATACATTAATGCAAACTTTTCCCAAAACATAATTCCATGGTGATAAAACAATGAGTGTTTTACTTTACTAGCATATGATCCAAACCACTGCTAGAAATTGACTCAAATTTCTAAGATTATCACCGACTCAGTAGTCAGACCTTCCAAACAGTATGCTTACATTATATTTCCAGTTACCTATGTAAACAAGTTATGGAAATGGATATGGGTTGACAGCAGAAACCTTTAACTGATAAGTAACCAGTCCTAAAGCAGAAACAAGTTTTTAAAGGAAACAGTGTACATGGTGTAAGGCTAGGTTAGTTTACTACGATAACAGTTCACATGTCTTTGTGATTTTAGATAAGGCACCAGATAAGCATCACTATTTTTATAAATAAGCAAGATAAAGCAGCATATAAATTATTTTTATCACAGTTTTACTTGGTTATGATTTATGAAATATCAACAATGACATAATAAATAGTTTTCTCTTTATAACAAAAAATATAACAATAAATCTATAAAATTCTGGATTTCAAAATCCTAACAAATACATACATGCAACAATAGAAAGGTTAAAAAATTACCAGGTTCACCACATCAGTTTATTTTTTCATAACGTTACAATACCCCCCTGTTATAGAAATAATGTCCTGTTCGAGATTATACAAATGTGTTGGAAAATTATGTCATATATGAGCTGTTAGAGCTGGTCATTATAAATTAATAATGAAACGTTTTATTCATTATTAAACACAGAAAATTACTATGAAAGCTCGAAATATTTTCGAATAGTTTAATGTATGACATGCAAATAAAATATTTATCTATACTTGTAATTTGTAGTAAATGAATTATCATTGTTTTGCAGTAATATTCGATGAGTTTTGAGTTTTCCCATATTTGTTGTAAGTGAAGATTTGTATATCTTCTCATCTATCTTTTGCTCAATGGTGAGGTCAAATGTAAAAAGTAGTGTTCTTTGCTATGATAAATTCATTCATAATCAGAGGATAAGTTTTATTTCAACCCAAAATGTGTAGCAGTAATAAAATCATCTATATATTACATATTTCAGAAACTATAATATATCTCCTCTTCATAAATTATTTATGAAATACTTGTTATGCAATAAAAAAAAATGTTAATCATGCTTACTTGACCTTGCATTCGAAAAGACTTGTAATGAACACTCTTCATTTCTTATAATTACAGGTAAAAGGGACGGCATTTCTGATATATAAAATTGACCTTTTAAAATGGACAATTTAAAATGAACGGATTACAATGCAAAATGTATTAAGTTACGAAATTTCCTTCTTTTTACAAATAAATACAAAACAATACAAGATTTTTTGAAAGACAAATTCAAAGATATATGTATATAAAAATTACAATAACAGAACTATTGAGGGAACTGAATGAAAAATGTTCCTTCATCTTACTTGTCGTAGTCCCTTGTGGTAATAGAAATGTAGAATTTACCATCTTGCATCATCAATACACATAATTATGGTACAGGAAAAACAATATGTCTGATAATATGTTAATGGATTTCAATTTTGGAGTTGGTGATAAATAATTAGTGGGTGGATTTTTTTATAATGGCTTCAAACTTAGTAATCATAAAGGATTGGCAAATATGCATTTGATTGGGTAATATTTGGTTTTCATTAACAGATCAAGGAGAAAATCTTTAATTTTCTTAATAAGAAGACAAACTCAAAATTACAGTATAACATATATAATTGTTTTGGGGTCTGACAATCAGTTAAACTTTTTTCTTTTTATCAAACATTAAACACTAAACATATTTACTTCAAAATGATAAACATACAAAAGAAAATTACTTAAATAAATAGCAGAACAGTAATAAAAAAACAAAATATTTTTCATACATTCACACAATTTCCATCTTTGTGCTCTCATCAGTAGAGAAGCTAAAACTGAATCTTTCTATTTATAAACAAAGCACTTAGAACTCACAGGGTGGCAACCTATCTCCAAATTCTTATCACATTGTTTAATCCATGATAATGTTTTTGAAAAATATCACACGGCTGGCACAATATCCAATTGTATTTCAGATAAGTATAAAATGCAAAAGTACTGTCAGAAAATTGTGCCAATTTTTCCTGTATATTTCTGTGAATAATTTGCATAGAACATCCAGTTCAGTATTTAATCAAATCTTCACTTTTTATCACATGATTATTTTTATACATCCAATGAACTTCTTTGGACTATATCACCTGACAAGTGTAATATCCAATCAATTGACTGAAATCCTGTCACATGATTACACCGAGTTTATGATTGCTGTAATGTGATTGGTTAATATCACAGTTGTGGTCATCGGTGTACAGAACGCATGGATGTCTGTGAGCCATATATTGACCTTGTCCGAGTATTCACAAGGTGATGGTGGTTGATTTGTCCCTCTATATCATAAAGTTCTTGTTTTAATTTTTCGTTAATACTTTTTATAGTGTCTGAAAAAGAAAGAAAAATGAAGATTTAAATCACTCAATGTACCAATATATTCTTATTCTTAACAATAGACTCAAATATATAAATTGTAGACTTTCTAGAATTCACTGTAAAACATAGCCCAAAAAATTGAATCCTATTTTATTCACACCCAAATTCATAAATTATTAAACATTTACTAGATTGAAAACTTTTATATATTATTCAGTTAATGTTATGGAAAATTAAACTCCTAAATTTGGCCCTAAAAATATTAATTTGACTCTGATAAACATTTTAAATTAACAAAGTATATTCTAAAATAGACAATTGTTTCCAACTCTGTTTGAATTTTAAAATTCAGTAATTAATACTGTCTCAGTAGAATAAATCCTCTCTTTTTTGGACTTTCAATGCATTTGAATGGGGACATATAGTTGGCTGAATCTGCCCCTGAATGTAAGAATCTCTATTTCCATACCTGCTGTAGATGATTGGGAAGATCGTCGACTATCTGTCAGCCTCATTGGGGATTCTAAAATAAAAACAATAATATTTAGGTTCAGTGAAAACTTATTATAAAAATAGTTTCAGATATAATTCTCTACATTATTTCTAAATCATTTTTTTTTTACATGTGTAAACATTTATGCTGGTAATTCCTTTGAAACTGAAGATAATACATGTATACATGTAGTCTTCAATTTTCTTTTGCACTTAACAGCATATTAAAATCCATAAGTATGAAACTCATATTAAGTCTAAGTTCTGTTGATTCATTGATACTATGAGTGCCATTTTAAGGGGGACATACACTATGAATTTATATTCTAAAAGCTTGTGTGCTGCATTGGTCACAAATACTCAAATAAACTATAGTATATTTTGATACATTCAATTCAGCACTATCTACAATGTGTTCAGGCTTATACTACTGTGAATGAATATATTGTATGGTGCATCATCCAAAGAGTACCTCCCTTACCACCTATCTAAATGTACATATACACACATATCATTCAATATCAAGCAATTTCCTTTTTGTCCTTGATTTTATAATCCACCCTGACCTTTGAACTGGTGTGCACTTACAAAAGGTGCAAACCCATTACCAAGATTCAAAAGATGACCATTTATTCATACCAAAAAGTTTTTCTTGTTCCCGGTACATAAAAAATCTTATTAATGAATTACTATGATTATTTTTATAACTTTAAAAAAGTCATTTTAATTCACGATTGAAATGTACCATTTTGTCAATCAATTTTCTTCAAAATCTTTTTGTATAAGCAATCAGAACAGAATTCTGTATATTTTCTCAAAATTTTTTAATTCACTTAAACATTTTACCACATATATTCTTTTAAAAAAAAGATACTAGTACTATTACAAGTATTTATCAAAATCATACATTCAAGTGATCAAATAATCTAAATTGACATTGTGTGCAGATATTACAATTTTACGCCAAAACCTAATATGTGTTATGCTATTAAATCTTTACAAAACACAGTTACCTCCCCTGTTGGTTTTCTCTGTTTGTCTGATCCTGAGGTATAAATTTGTAAAGTGTGTCAAAATTTGTTTGTGATCCAAATTCAATTTTTTTTTTTTTTAAATTTGACTTATTCTTATATTTCTTATTTATGTTCTTTTTTGTTTTATGTTACAAAATGTTTCACACATCTATTTTATCTAGAAAAAAACGGTCAAATTTTGTGAAATCTGGAAAGATATTACATACTGAAGAAAAAATCCATTTTGATTCGACTATTTAACATGGAATGTACTATATATAAACAGTTCAAACATATCCACTAAACTGAAGCAATCAAACTCACAAATATACACTAGCTACAGATCTCAATCAGTCAAAAAAATCATACATAATTGAAAAAAAAATATGCAAAACTAGAAATAATGCACAAAAGAGCCCAGCAACAAAGAATAAGTTTTATAGCCAACATTAAAACAATGTCTATGGGATTTTTTTTTTTATCTTAAAACAATTTTCTTCACACTTAAATTTACATGTCATACAATCACAAAACCTTAGAATAAATGATTTCAAAAGTAATGCATAATTTACCATTTTCTTAAATTCTAGAAATATCTTGTTAAAAAAAATGTAAGTAGAATTTCCCTATCACATATAATTGAAAAAATGTATTCACTTAATATTTAATGACACAGAAGGCTGCTATACCCTACAGATCTAAACATCCGTCTAAAAAGCCAAATCTAACAATACACATGCTCCATTCCAACTCACACAGATACGAATACGATGAGAACGAAGTAGCCGCTCGCAAATCACCAACGCTATTATATTTCTGTCGCTTCAATCTATGTAAATACTGCCTTCGTGAGTGTATTAGTACATAGGTCTGATCGACTGTCGGAATGGCAGGCAGACTAACATTGGTCAGAGAATCTAATACAAGTAGGAAATTCATATTATAAACAGACCTGTTTTAGTCCATCTAATTAATTGAAAGTTCTGTTTGTATAGATTTTTTCATAATGAAAATGTAGCTGTTATACTGTTGTTTTAAAATGCCTTTTCATCATTTTCATGTTTTACCAAACAGACAATTTTCCCTGTATATCAAAAAATCGTATTAACTGTTGAGTGTATTCTTTTCTTTGCCTAGCTAACAATTATTCTTCTCTCTATTATGAATGTACCAAATCTGTTAACGCCTTTTAGTAATGAAAACAAAACCTAAGATTGCAATGTTTTAAATCTTTTTAGCAATAGTTAAAAGCACTGAGTATAATTTTAGAAAGCAATTCAGTCCCCATCTAATTATTTTGTTCTTTGAGACAGTCTGGCAACATGAGAGTTACAGAATCATTCCCCTTACCTTGTCTCATTCCACCATTTTGTATTGGAGGTCGTCCCCTAGGAGACATATAACCTTCTTCTACATAGCCATTCTGTAAATGTTCTGGAGGTCTGAAAAAATAAATAAAGAACTCAATAATGTGAATTTGAGATTGACCATTTTATTATTTGAAATGAGATGATAGTATTTTGAAACTTTAACAACAATTTCAAACAAGGTTGGAAAATATGCAAAAAATGAGTCAGGTTGTCAATGATCAACTTAGACATATAAAATGGTTACTGCTTGTCAGCTGGTCACGGTCATATTAACAATTCAGATAGTCTATTGGTTAGGTTTTTCATGAGTCGGACCAGTCTGCACCAAAAACTTTTCTAACTACTAGTCGAAGACCAATCTTCCACCATTCTTCTTATGTGCCTAAACAAAGTTTTGCAAATAATTGCTAGTCCAAGTAAAATTGTACTAGTCTGGGGCATCGGACTAATGGCTAACGGTGCAGATTGCATGACTATGTCATATATCTTTAGAATGAAGATTCAGTGTAACCTGTGTTACCAGACACACTGGGGGACAAGACGAAAATGATAGATTAAGCAGGATATAGGAATATAATCATGCTTTTTCTACAAGAATAGGCATTTTTTGGTACCATGAAAATGTGTCTTTTAAAGCAAAATGTTGGCATAATCAGGCCTTGAAGGCATTAAACTTTGCTCAGTGCTTGGAGCACAAAAATCATGCTCGTAACATGAAATCCAGCAATTTGATTGGTTTATTTTCGAGTCTGAGTACAAAAATCATGCTCAAAAGTTTTATGACCGTTAGGCCAGGTGTCAAATTTGGAAAGTTATACTGTATTTTTGTTTGAGTGGTTTAGACAGCCTATGATAGACTGTTAGAAGAATGCAAAAGTTGAGACTACTTACAGTTGAGCCGGTCTCATCAATGGTTCAGAGAGGCGATGAGGTGGTCGTTTAGGTTGTCCATGACTAGGAGGAGGTTTCCCTCGTCCTGCAGTAGGACTCACATATCCTTGATTCTGATTATTAGGCTAAAATATACAGAACAATAAAATAGTTTATTATAATAGTTATAAATATTCATTTTAACACAAACCATGTAATTTACTTTACTTATTTTTTTTCACATTTGCACAAAAAAGTAATAAAAGTCTCAGTTCACCACATATGCTCATCAATATAATCTGAAGTCTTTTTGTTGTTGGAGGTAGTTATACAAATTGCTTGAAAAACGTTAATGCTATTTAAATGTAATGCAAAATGAGATGGCAGATTTTCAGGTTTGCTTTATACAATTTTATTTTTTTCTGTAAAAAATATTTAACTTCAGTTAGCATACTTTACTATTAAAGACAAGATACTGAATCAAAAAACAAAAAATCTTTATTATTGATATTTTATAAAAGGAACAAGACTTACCGGAAGACGTTGAGGAGGAGGGTTGTAAGGAGGTTTACTGCTGTTCTGAGGAGATCTATAGGATTCACCATTGTTGTGCCGAACCTTGTCCATTCTGTAATTAGAGAAATAATTATTGAGGAAGAAATAAAATAATGCAAACATGGATTTTGTGTCATGGATGGATAACCAATTCCTTTGTTTTTCTACTGTATTGTAATATTGTTATGATCTTTAATTAAAGTAAAATATTACCATCAGAATCAAAACTATTAGGCTTAGCCGATATATTATAAAAATATAGACAGAAAAACACTTTAAACAATACACATCTGCATCAATTCTTTAAAATCATTCATTTTACAATATTTAATACAATATGCAAGTGTTCTGTTCAAACAGAAATCATCTTTACTTCAAAATAATCTTCAAGTACAATTTACCTTTGCAGTTTTTCGATATCTACTTGAAGTCTCTCGTTATGTTTGGACAAGGATTGATGATCTCTGTGAAGCTGATCTTTGTTTCTGTGCAACTCAGAATTCTCATTTCTAAAATATAATGCACTAAATATAAGCATTTATTACATTGGTTGCAATGAATTACATTGATTTCCTAGTTAAATAAAAACCAATAATTAATAAACGGGGTTATTTCACTCTCTGACGTCACACAACAATAGGCGTTGCCAAGACGTCGATAACGGCAGATCAAAACAAATTGGGAATGCGTAGAAAAAAGATATAGTTTCTTACATGTTTTACATTAATTTCTTTTAAAAAATCCATTTGCCAATGAAATAAAAAGAATAACTAATTAAAGAATTCAAATATCGAAAAATATTCAACACATGACCGAACAACACTGATAATTAACTCATGCGCTACACGCATTCGTGAATTAATGTGTCGTTTGGTCACGCGTTGAATATTTTTCTCTATCTGAATTCTTCGATTAGTTATTCTATAATTAAATAATGTTGATGCAACACTAATAAACTTGTGTACTGGAACTTTGTAACAACTGATCCCAATAAAATATTTTGGGTTACCATCAATTATTAATTTGGAGTGGACAATGTAAAAATTTCTGAAAACCTGTACTCATTATTGATGTCATTAATAAATCTCATTCTCTTCCTAAACACCTTATCAATTTCACAAATGAATATACCATCAAAGCAATTTCACTGCCCAAATAGCACAGTTGCTATTAAATAAAATAATAATTTAATTCTCTTTGTCTGTCTTAATTAATAAAAATTTAGATACATTGTAGAATATTTTGTCACATCAATGAACTTTTGACCTACCTTAATGCTTCATTTTCTATCATATATTCTTGTAACATGGCATACAGATCTTTGTCGCCAGGACTAGCTGTAAGAATTAAAGAAATAATTCATTAGTAAAGACTTTAAGTTTATATTTATTAAACGACTAATGAATAATCATGGTAAGTTCTGACACATGAGTTTTAACCTAAGCCTGACAACTTGTTCTACAGGGTTCATTTTAACCAGCATAACTGGTTACAAATATAAAAATACTGTAAGTTCAAAAATTAATGCGAGGTTTTTATTATCGCGAAAAATGTGACTGAGTTGTAAACGCAATAATTTAAACTCGCATTTTGAAATATTTTATATGAATTTAACAGGATTTTTCTCAAAATCGTAAAAATTAAAATGGCATTTAAGTCTAAAATGACAAAATCACAATAATAAATGCACGCAATAATTTGTGAATTTACAGTACCGGTATATCAAACAGGTATCATTTACTTCTTATATAGAGAAGCTAGATATGATTTTCTTTAACCATCCATTTTTGTGTTTCTTATTTTCTTGATGCTCTTTGAAACATTTTAAGGACTTTTTTTGTTATTTTCATTTCATGTTGTTTTTTTTTTTTTCATCTGAAGGCTTTTACAACAGCTTGTTCACTCATTTTTTTCTTCAAATAATTTCTCTTAAATATTTAAATATTTATGGACTAAAGGACTATTGTTTGTCATTTCATGTTGTTGGGGTTTTTTTTTCTTCATCTGATGGCTTTCAGCTTGTGAACTCAATATTTTCTTCTTTTTTTTTTCTAAGTTTTATCAATATTTTTTTTTTATTTTTTCTTAAATAATTTTTATGAATATTTTAAAAGTCAGATAACTTTACCTTTAGACTGCATATCTTTTACCATCTTCATGAATTTTTCATCATTGTTCTTTTGTAAATCACCTTTGGGTTTTGCAGGAAATTCTAATTGTTCTCGTAAATAATGATTTTCATTTCGTAAAATCTTAATTTCTCTTTTTAAACTCAATATTAATTTTTCTCTAGGGTCCTGAAAACATAATAAAACATAATTAATAATTGATAATTTAGTCTTAGTTGCATGATTTCTTATATAAGTTTTAATAAGATTAGAACTCTCACTAACTGCAAGTACTCTCAGATCTGTAATGAGTGACTTTTTGTTGCTGGGATGTAAAAATACCTTGTCCCATCCACGTGTTATAATTTGTATATGCATTTCTATTTGTATCCTTCTGATGAGTCAAACCTTTCTCTACTGATTTTGATAATTTGTTTTATGTTGTACTGTTATACCACTGTCCCAGGTTAGGGGAGTGTTGGGTTCACGCTAACATGTTAACCCTGCCACATTCTGTATGTATGTATGTATGTATGTATGTACGTTTGTGACTTGTTCACATATTTGTTTTTTGTTCATTTTATTTTTTTGGTACATAATTATTTTCTTTTTTTTATATAATATATATTTCAACATAACAATAAAAATACATTTCATAAAAAATATAAGTTGTCTATATAGTGTTTTTTTCTCATGTATTTGCATTTTGCATTTTGCATTTAGTCGTCAGCTTCTAACTAGCTTATACATTATTATATTTTTGAAAATACTAAATGAAAATGCTAACCTGATATATGAACTAATATTTCAGCATGAATCAATAGTTTAAGGTGGTACCTAACACTACAGGGATATAACTCTGTAAAGTCAGCTAAACGTTTTAATTTCCTTGTGTTGTAAAGGGAATAATAAGCTTCTCAAAGATCAAAATTGGTGTTTGTCAAACTGCTATATAACCAGTGTAATTTTTCTGACAAAATGGTTGGTTCAAAATTTTTGAAATTTTTATATTTCTGTTAAAGGTTCAAAGTAAATACTTTGTCAAAATTTTATCAAAATTAAACAAGCCAAATTAATTTTAGTGAAAGTGTTAGGTACCACCTTAAACAATAGAACGCTTGTTTGTAATCTGAATTGACTCAGTCATTAGTATCTATAAATCATATCAACTATAAATTATATCTAAAACTCCAATTCAACTAATTTATGCTTAAATCTAAATCACTAGTTTTAAAATGAAATGTGAACTACATAGTTTTATATGGAAATAATATGTCTGAAATTTTTCAAAATCTCACACAACTGATTTTTTTTTACTACTAGATCACTCTATTTACCCTCTGTTCCAAGTAGGCGATTCAAATAGTAACAATTCCTTTGTGTATACTTTCATAAATTTGTTTTTAAAGAATCTAATTTCAAACTTTTAAATTATTAATATGTTCATGTTCATTAAGGTGGTACCTAACACTACAGGGAGATAACTCTGTAAAGTCAGCTAAACGTTTTAATTACATTGTGTTGTAAAAGGAATATTAAGCTTCTCAATGATCAAAACTGGTGTTAGTCAAACTACTATATAACCATTGTAATTTTTCTGACAAAATGGTTGGTTCAAAATTTTTGAATTTTTTATATTTTTGTTAAAGGGTCAAAGTAAATACCTCGACAAAATTTTATGAGAATTAAACGAGCCAAATTGATTTTAGTGAAAGTGTTGGGTACCACCTTAAGTTTCTTTTTTTATTGGTAATAATTACTAGCTCTCCTGGTAAAGGTTAATCCAGAGAAGCACTTGAAAAGTATAACATTTATAAAGTTCTATTTTCTTTTTTTGAATTTTTCATAGAAATATGAATCTGGATAGATGTGCTATTGAAAGAATATTCTAAAATCATAATCAATAAGGCTTTGTGAGAGTTTAATGAACTTATAAGTTGATACATTATCAGACCACACCCTAATCAGTAAATATATTGAGATGATGCATTGCCATTCTGGTATACAATATGATACATGTACAGAAATTTAGAATTACATTGGCTGTACAATGGTAGCAAAAAATAATTAATGTGCTTTTATCTGATTTGGAAAAACCATGCTGAATATTTCATTTAAGCTCAACTTCTCAAACATTTAGTAAGATTTTTGACAAAAATGTAATTTCTATTTAGATTCTGATAATAGACAAAAACATTTAGTAATTTAATTCCCTCTTCATCAAAAGTATTCTATGTTTCTATGAATAGGTCTGTATTTTTATCATTTGTCCAGATTCGTACCAACGTTAGTTTTATCTTTCGTCAGTTCTACTGGACATTTGCCCTAAAAGTATCTTTTAGTATCTCTAGAAAAACTCTTGCAAATTGGAGGAAACCGATTCAACTTCTCATAAAGATATGATGTTCAAATGATTATGTGCACAGCATTCTGGGTAAAAATAATACATACCATTTTAATAACTGGTTTACTTTTAATTCTCTTAGCTCTGCTAGCGTATCGGAGTGTGTTTGTTGTTTCATGTACATGGTAAGCAGACGGCGTCACACAAGCAATCTGAAAACAAACAAAAAAATACATATATAACAACTACATTAAATTGAGAAGGGAAACGGTACTAGGGATTATAACTACATTAAATTGAGAATGGAAACGGTACTAGGGATTATAACTACATTGAATTGAGAATGGAAACGATACCAGGGATTATAACTACATTAAATTGAGAATGGAAACGGTACTAGGGATTATAACTACATTAAATTGAGAATGGAAACGGTACT
The DNA here is from genome assembly GCF_965363235.1 of Mytilus galloprovincialis. Classification (NCBI taxonomy): domain Eukaryota; kingdom Metazoa; phylum Mollusca; class Bivalvia; order Mytilida; family Mytilidae; genus Mytilus; species Mytilus galloprovincialis. The sequence continues at coordinate 80,723,178 of NC_134842.1, read as the reverse complement.
AGGGATTATAACTACATTAAATTGAGAATGAAAACGGTACTGTGGATTTATTTATTTTCGTAGGTATCAATTTTCATGGATTGAGGAAATGTTGCATTTTTTAGGATATTTGATTTCGTGGTTTTGTCGAAGTTTGTATACAACCCAAAAGTAAATTTGTGATTTCTTGAAATTTGTGGTTCACATGTTCCAACTTAAAAATCATGAAAATTTGTATCCCACAAATAATAATGAATCCACAGTATATATCAAAGTGACAACAAACCAACAAAACAGCAGAAAACAGTCTAAGGCCACAAATACATACCTCAATAAACCAGTTCAAAATATTACATTCAATCTATGCAGGTAAACACTGACCTGTACATGTACCTTACCTTGTCATAAAAAAACTTTTTTGAATAAGTTTTAATGAACTTTTCATCTTAATCTTTTGGCAAGGAATACATAAATTTAGAAATTTAATGCAGACACACAAAGACATTTGGCCAGTCTTTGCACTGTACACGTATATAAGCATATATTGAAAATTTTATCATGCAGTTACAGTGTTAAACTATTCTTTTATACGTAATTGAATTTTTTAAATTTTACTGACTTTGAAAAATATGATCAACAGATAAGACTAAGTATGTCTCCCTAGATTTGATTTTTTTTTAAATATTTATTTATTAAGATTTTACTACAACTAATTATAACAATCTACAACCAAACTCAAATACCAAAAAAACTTACCGGAATTGGAATTTTGGTTAGTTTACGCTCCATAAACTTGGCAAATTCTAATAATATTCCATAAATAACTTAACTATCCCAAATTCTCAAGTCTTCATAAAATGTTAAAATAACTTTTAAACTGATGGACCACAATACTCCTTTATACAATAGATGTGAGTGCCAATGAGACCACTCTTCATCCAAGTATATAATACTCCTCAGCAACAACACAAATAAATATGAGTCTAAATCTAAAAAATCCTGTCAATTTTTTAAATATTTTAACAAAATAACAATCTAATAACAGATTAATACATAATTCATCGTCTGTTTCATATCAGTAGTTAAACTGTTTAGAATATATTCAGTTTGAAAGCAAAGTTATGTTTTTTCATTGGGAATCAATATATAAAGGTGATAAAGATTGCAACTTAAATGTCAACTGACGAACTGTTACAATGATCAATTAAAATTAAATGATAACTGGTCATGATCTTAGTTACAGTAATTCAGTCAGTTATTTACGTTTTACATAATGTAAAAAGTCAATTTTTAAATCCTTTTACAGATATGGTGATTGGTGGTTGTTGCAGAGAAGGGTAGGACCTCATAATAACAGCTAACTTAGATATATATGTACTAAATATACATAACATTAAAAGTCAATTTTTTTTAAATCCATATACAGATGGTGATGATAGGGGTAATTGGGTAGGAGGGTCACTAATAGTTAATTTTAGATATACATTTACTAGAAACCCTGGATTCATACTTGACTTTGTTGGAATATTTAATGCTTTTGTTCTTCAGGGAATTGGTGTTAATCTTTATTTAATAATTTCAGAATTCAGAATATTGACATTGTATACAGATATTGACTATTGTGAAGAACGTTAATGGTCTTCAGCGAGGGATCCAGGTGGAGGGTTCTGTCCTTTTTTATGATCAATACAACTGAATGGGGACATATAGTTGGAACACCAACTTTATCCTTGGGTTGGGAACCCCCCTTTTAAAAATTGCAGGATGCCCCCCCATGGACTTTGTGGTGTCTTGGATTTCTGTCTTATTGAGGTACATGTACCATCAACATATCTCCTTTTATTAAAGATACATTAAGTATTGTTCTCTATGCAAAATTTAATGGATTACATTGGAAAACTGGAAATTCTATTTGATTGTTAATTCAATGTCCAGTGACAAATATTTCATACACATTTAAAATTATTGTACTTTAGAATCCAGTATTGTAGACATCTCTTTGATATCACTTTGTTTCCTTTTTTTATTGTATAGTTAGTATTTATAACATACCAACTACTCATGGCATCACTGACATCCAATAGTATGTGACCCACCCTGGGGTTCACTAAGGTCATATTAGAATGACCCCCATACTTTAGCCTTTTTACCCTGTCTTTGTGGGAGAACTTTTGGAAGATTATCATTTCATTAAGTTAGAGATCATATCAAAATATAGTTTATGTAGACTAAACAAATATAGATATCCATTACCATATTTGTTCAGGCTAAAACTATTTTATATATTAACTAGAACACACCCGCGAAATCACGGGGAAATAGAGAGTATGTAAACTGTAAAAAAAATATACTGACTGGAGAATTTCAGGAGAGATATCAAAAGTCAAAGGTACTTAGGGACTGGGCACATTTTTTTGCCCTCCCCCTATTTTCCAAATACCGATTTTTATACCTTCTGTTTTTCTGTACTCTATGAACATGCATATATACTTTAATTACTATACAGAGAATTTCAGGAGAGGTATCAAAAGTCAAGGGTACTAAGGGACTGGGCACATTTTTTTGCCCTCCCCCTATTTTCCAAATACCGATTTTTATACCTTCTGTTTTTCTGTACTCTATGAACATGCATATATACTTTAATTACTATACAGAGAATTTCAGGAGAGGTATCAAAAGTCAAGGGTACTTAGGGACTGGGCACATTTTTTTGCCCTCCCCCTATTTTCCAAATACCGATTTTTATACCTTCTGTTTTTCTGTACTCTATGAACCCCCCCCCCCCCCCCCAAGATAACCATTGGAATTTATAGTAAATTATAACAAATACAGTTATTCATAGTAAATTTATGTATACAGAAATATATCCGCAGTGAACGCCGTTGATAATAAACCATAGGAGGATCCCAGGGGGGGACCCGTTGAAAAAAAATTGTTGATTATAGGGGGAATCACTGAAATATGAGAGGAAGGCCCCCCTCCCTTATGAAAAGTTCTGGATCCGACACTGTGAACTAAATGATAGTAAATAACAAATATTATTCATTTTCGTTTTCCTCCCAAAATAACCCAAACTGAAACACGTTAAGCAAGTATGATAAATGCTAGAACTCAAAATGATAGCAGAAAGCAAATTTATATACTTTATTCATAGTCTTTGTATGTTCAAGGTACAGAAAAGAAATTTATAGTAAATTATAACAAATACAGTTATTCATAGTAAATGTATGTAAGTATGTACAGAAATATATCCGCAGTGACCGCCGTTGATTATAAACCATAGGCGGATCCCAAAAGGGGGGGGGGGCTAGGGGCCATGCCCCCCATTTCGTTGAAAAAATTTGTTGATTATATGGGGAATCGCTGAATGTTGAGAGGAACCCTCCCTCCCTTTTAGGTCAGTCAGTGCCCCCCTCCCTTTATATGAAAAGTTCTGGATCCGCCACTGTAAACTAATTGATAGTAAATAGCAAATATTATTCATTTTAGTTTTCCTCCCAAAATAGCCCAAACTGAAACACGTTAAGCAAGGATGATACATGCTAGAACTCAAAATGACAGCAGAAAGCAAATTCATATACTTTATTCATAGTCTTTGTATGTCCAAAGTACAGAAAAACACAAACCGGAAGTCTAATCTGACTTAAAGTTTTGTCCATGACGGGAAAATATCCGGACGCATTCTTTTTCGTTTTGATCCCAAAATAACCCAAACTGAATGATAATAAGAATGGATGACAAATGCGACTATACATGTTACCTATAGGACACAGAGGCATGATGATTAATTTATTGTGGAAGGAGGAGAAGCGACACCCAAAATGAGGTCTTCTCGTTTAATAGTATAGATATTGTTTTAGCTTTTATTAAACTGGATGTTATTTTAATAAAAAAAAATCACACCTACAGTTTAGAAGTTACATGTGTGCATTTTCCAATTTTCATTTGGTCAAAGAAAAGGTCTGTCAGTGGTCAAAGAAATTTAAATTAGACTTTATATTCAGTTGAAAAATAAAGACAAATTTTGACCATCAAGAATATTGAAAATGATTAATTGATTGTTCAATAATGTCCTGCAGAAAATATTACATGCATATTCAGGAGAACAATAATATTAAATATTGACTTTCCTTTGATGAAAACTGAAGTTGATCTGTGATCTAGTTTTGTTGTTTGGTTGCTGTCTTATTGATGAATGCATTTACATTCCATTACAAAAGTTAACAAGGCAGTTGGGGGGACATTTTCATTCATAAATAGTTTTAAAAAACAAATTAAAATAATATAAAAACAAAGAATTTGGAATATTTCCCAATATTCATACTGGTTTTATAATACTTTTAAAATTTTACTATCATTATCACAAAGTTGTTGCTATTTGATATAGAATCAATTCGTATGATGAAAAACAACTTTGCACAGGAATTCTCATTATTTTCTATACCAAGTATCCCGGATTTCTGATTCTGATAAAATATGCATTAAAAACCTTTCACTTCATTATGCACTGATTATAGATTGCAGTACAATCAGAAATTGTTCTGTTATTAAAAAGAGATGAAATTCACCCTAACAATGTAAAACTTATCACTTTGCTCAATTTCATCTGAACAACAACACCTCCTTTATCCTATATAATAGAAAACTGCAATACAAATGCAGTTTTATTTTCACGAGGATGTGAATGAGTTTTACCATTGAACAACTTTATTCACAGTAAAAGCAGGTAAACGTTTGTCAAACTATTTAGTTTTTGAATTTGAATTTGTATTCATTTTTTTCCCCATTATTTTAGACAAAAAAAGTATTGTTCATCATCATTTATTCCCATAACATCCCCATTACCACCCTCGCATTAAATAAATGCTGATCAATCGACTTATGTTTTATAATTCTATGTATAAATCATTTATGAACACAAATGTCAGTTTTGTTTTGCATTGTACACCGCAGAACTTTCTAAATAAAAAGCCTTCTAATTAAAATATAATGCACCATATACCAGTATTAAGTTACCAAGTAAATTGTAAAAATGCATGCTTACAAAAGGTGGCCAAAAAATCATGTGCATTGCTATGACTACAGTGAATTCAGAGGCAGACAATCATTTAATCTGAGAGTAGCAAGTAACTCAATATTCTTTAGAGAGGGGGACATGTTTCAGTAATTCCCAACAGAACCAACCACATTTTATTTTTCCATCCTGGGACCCCCCCTCTAAATCTGACACTGTCACCTGTTTGTGAAGTACTACAATTTTCATCTGACTTTTGTAAAATCTGAGCCAATTTTGATAAAAGTTAGCACTGGTTGCTTTATGGTTAATCTGTAATTGATTCAATTATTGTCCAATCATTTTTTGAGTTGGAGACTGGAGTTGGACACTCCCTCCTCCTTCCATTAAAAAAATCCTTTGCTTCTGAAATGTTTTTAAACCTATACCAATTTAATCCTATAATGGTTTTCCTATTCCATTTTTAAATCCAAAGTTTTTCTATATAAAGAATTCCTCACTATGGTGATTTCTTCTTTCATAAAAATATTCTTTTGAAAAAATTCTTATCTTGAATATTCTATCTTCTTTGATTTTGAAAAAGAAATTTCCCTTTTATATGATCACTACTTTATAAAATCAATATTAGACAATTTATTTTTATACTTAATTTTAAACTTTTTATCTCATTTTCTTAGTAAGAGAATAAATTATTTGTAACAGTTACAAAATTAATGCAAATCTTCGAATAGCCCGCTGTTTTGTGTCAAGATATTTCATAAAGAACAACATGCTATTTCCTCATAATGTTTTTTTTTTTCCCTGGAATATCTTATCAGGATAATTGAAATCTTGAGTAATCAATAGTCCATCAGCATAATCAGGTCTCCACATATCAAAGTTGCATACATACCATCAATATGAAAATGGACTTAAAAGTCTGTCATAAAAACCTTATTAAATTTTGTAACTGACCAATTTCAACAAACTATGTGACCACCCAACCCATATTTGAATAACCAAAAACAGACCTAGAAAAACAAAACCTAAAAAACAATTACTTCAATTGGTATAAAAACACACCAACTTACAAAACCTGTTACTACTATAAGTTAATTGGTTGTCCTAAAAGTTTCCCTCATTTTTACCAAAACTAACCTAGGCAAATAACTAGAAGTTTTATCAACCTGTTATTGATGTAAAGTTAATTGTTAAAAGTCCTGCCCAACCTAACATCCCCCCCCCCCCAAGGTCCCACCCTAACTTACCATCAATGTTACACCATTTCCCCCTAAACTGTCCGCCAGAAGTTTTGTTAGTTTGCTGTCTCTGTATGGTATATGACCTTGACGTTTCTTTGGATCTCCTAAGGATGATATACAGTTACCTGAAATAAACAGATAAAGAAATTGATAATTATTTTACCAATGTAGCGTGGCAAATTAGCTTCTCATTATATCGAAAACAAGACTTAACTTAGATTTAGACTTACAAGGAAAGTTATTTGTGTTCAGTTTACTTTAAGCTTGCTACAAATTTTTTACTGGTTATAAGGAAATTTCTTTTTATATAAAGTAACTCCCAGGCAAAAACTGGACAGGACAGAAATGTTATGGCATATCCTATATCAACACTCTTGAGCATCAAAATTAAATTGCAGCCTCATAGAAAACTACATTTTTTCTAATAAAAATTGTACTTAGAAAAAATTGATTTCGAAAATGTTATGTTCTTTTATATGGGACAGAATTTCAACAAAGTACTTTTCTCTCTCTCAAATGAATTGTTATCAAATTTATTTCTTTATTTCTCAAAAATTATCTCCCCTTAATAAGAAATGCCTACACACAACCTCAATTTAAAACATAATAGAGACATCAAATGTAATAACACGAACTAACAATTATACATGTTTAAACTTAATACTCCATCATTTCATTTGTACCTTTGAAGATATAATTACGATATTTAAATGATTAAGAAAACCAATAACACATAACATGAATAATTCACATCTTTATTAACATTTAAAACTTGACTAATCACACATGCAGTGCACAAATATAAAGACAAGCACTTAGGGATATTAGGACTACATATTAAATGAAAAGTTTATTGGTTTACGCAATATTTGTCTAATTTGGTCCAGATATTGTCTTAGAAAAGCATCCCAAGATTTCTAGACTAGCAACTGTTTTAATAAATAAAAAAATGTTCTAAATGGGTAATTTCTAAATTGCTTTTAACAATCTAAAGCCCTTGATTAGATTCAGGGACATCCCTGTCCTGTAAATGATACCAACTTTAACTCCATAAGCAATTTGTAGTAAACAGATTCTGATGAAACCAGTTTTTATATTTTTCTTTCAAAAACCCAGATGGCAATGTTGGATGGACATAAGTCTAATGGTAAAATGCAATGAAATGTTTGTCTAACCAAATAATGAGATCTTAGCTCTTTTCCTCAATCTTATGTTTTGAATGTTATGTAATCCTTTATCTTTATATAGTCCAGTAAAATTTTTATCACACAAGTTTTATCATAATCGGTCACTTAATTAATTGTCCAGTTTAAGATAACAACAAGCAACTTTATGAACTCTGTGAAGGAGCTTTTAAAAATATTATACAAATTATCTCCCTTCTTTTCACCTAAGACGAGATCTACTTAAGAGTACAATGCTTCAGAATTTTTCAGGAGAGCAGTGCGATCTATGAAAAGAAGAATGTGTCCTCTAACCTAATGTCTAGATTATAAACCAGGGGATTTTAATACATGTACTGACTTTGTAAAGATTACAGAGATTATTATTAATGCCAACGCACATTAATTTACGTCACATCACTGTTGGAACATCTTCCCAAGGAAAGTAATGTACTTTTGAGCTTACATGTGTATTCTGACATCAGACTGAGACTTCTCTTGAACTGAATTTTAATGTGCATATTGTTTACTTTTCTACATTGGCTAGAGGTATAGGGGGAGGGTTGAGATCTAATAAACATGTTTAACCCTGCCACATTTTTGCACCTATTCCAAGTCAGGAGCCTCTGGCCTTTGTTAGTCTTGTATTTTTTAATTTTAGTTTCTTGTGTACAACTTGGAAATTAGTATGGCGTTCTTTATCACTGAACTAGTATATATTTGTTTAGGGGCTAGCTGAAGGACACCTCCAGGTGTTGTGGGAATTCTCGCTACATTGAAGACCTGTTGGTGACCTTCTTCTGTTGTTTTTTCTATGATCGGGTTGTTGTCTCTTTGACACATTCCCCATTTCCATTCTCAATTTTATTTAATGAACAAACATGTGTACTTTAATGAACAAACATGTGTAATTTGATGTCTGGTTATCTGTACTTTTATATTGTGATCTATAGACTTCAGAAGCTACCAATATAATGCAGTTTTATTTGTATGTTATATTTTGGTCCTGTCAATGCCATTATAGAAGCATTTTTTGAAATAAGATTACATTCAAGTCAGGAACCTGTTGTTCATGAGAAGTTTTGTCTTTGTTGATGTGGTTCATAAGTGTTTCTTGTTTCTCCTTTTTTACATAGATTAGACCATTGGCCGTCCTGAATGAATTAATTTACACTAGTCATGTTGGGGCCCTTTATAGCTTGCTGGTTTGATCCATATCTTGACCGAGTGCATATCTCGACAAAAAACTTGAACCTGATACGAGACAGATTGACTACAGAAAGACAAACAGACCACAAAACAAATGACCCATACTATTGTAGGCATATAAACTGCAACCACTAAGCCATGGCACATTGAAAACAATTTAGACTAAAGACCTGATAACTATTTAAACACCAAATTCTTAACACTTTTCTGAAAACCCAGCATCTGTGATAAAAGTGTGCCAAACCAATTTTAACAGTGTGGGTTTTGCTCATTGTTGAAGACATAACACTGGCATATAGTTGCTTTGCCTATTGGTTTAAGTTCAAAGCCTGCCTGACATGGGCAATAATATCATATCTATCGTAGCCTTTAATCATTTATGCTCAATATAAGTGCAGCCATAGGGCTCCCTTCTAACTTATGAAATTTCACACAGAGATGCTCGTCACCAAATACAAATGTTTCATTTCAGTGCATGAAGGCTGGAACACCCCCTTTGTTTGGATGATCAATGCATTTGAAAAGGGACATATAGTTGGAACCCCCTCCCCCTTTTTATCCTTGTTGGATACCAAACTTTTGAAAATGGCAGGATTTCAGCAGCCTTAGCATTTTATATGTAGAGATTGAAATTTTTATCAACTTTATAAAGAAACTGAAAATGAGTAAAACAAAAAAACTTACAGATATATCGCTTATTTACTGTTTCTTACCTGAATTTGTATAGAAAGTTACACATAACTATTATGAAATAATCCATTTTATGTAAATTTCACAAAATTCCAAATTAAATAAACTTGTCTCTGAGGTAAAAAATCTTCAAATTTAAATAAAGTCAATGAATATATACATAGAATTAACTATCCAAATGGTAAACTATTGGATTTTCTTATCAATGTACATGTACAGTTGTAACAATATTCCTCAGTATTTAAAAAGATAAATGACTTTCCCTGACTTGATTGGAATGTCACTACACGTAAATGAACGGGCTGATAAAAATGATTTAATAATACTTATCCGCACTGTTGAATGTTAAAAACCTATACTTGTACAAGCCCCGTATCAAAGTGAAAAATAATTAAATGATTTTGAACACGTTGACACCTCTCACTTTATGCATTATTTATAGCATCTCAAATACTTAATCGGCAATATTTATCCATAAGAAATTTGATCCACACAGTCGTAATATTGAAATCACCTATTAGAACTTGACTACAAATGTTAACCTCAATAAAGTTCTTATTTACTTACATTAAATTTTTTAAATGTATTACTTAAATTATAAAAATATTGAAAGATTAGATAAGAATAAAAAGTGTGATATTTAGACAAGTTAAAGGCTAATTGCAGTGATTTCAATTTTGAATAACAATGAACAGTTGATCGAAAATTTAAAAATTAGGTTAGAAATGACATGTTCAGTCATGAACAACAAAATTATGTTTCAAAATATGAGACAACTTGATGAGTGATGAAATAGAATAATAAAAGAAAATATGGTTTGAATGCCAATGAGACAACTCTCTACAATAGGCCAAATGACACAGACATTAACAACTATAGGTCACCATAGATATAGGAAGATGTGGTGTGAGTGCCAATGAGACAACTCTCCATCCAAATAACAATTTAAAAAAAAAAGTAAACCATTATAGGTCAATGTACGGCCTTCAACACGGAGCCTTGGCTCACACCGAACAACAAGCTTTAAAGGGCCCCAAAATTATACATACTTTAATAATGAGCAAAGACCATACCACAAAATCAGTTATAAATATTTGTCTTTACCTAGAACCAGTAAACTCCTGTTGATGTTATTGGATTCTATCAACATCTCAGCACTAGAACCAGAATCTTTAACTTTTTCGCTACCTGTAAAATAAAACATATAAAAATAACTTTCTCTATACATGGTAGGTATTATACTGAAAATTTTCAAGGTTAAAAGAGTTTGGGTGTCAATTTTGGTTAAAATTCACCAATTTTTCACCAATTCTTTTGTTACCTGAATTAAAGGGACAACAAATGGTAAGGGTGAACCAAGGATGATGAACTGAGGAAAATGAAAACATCGGAAAAGGTAATAAAAAAAGTAGATTTGGGAAAATGTTCCAAAAACAAGCAAGACTTACCCCTCCCCCCCCCCCCCCCACCCCACAAGAAAGAAAAAGAAAATTTGTAGTTTATGGGGGGACAATGAACCAGTACCACTGAGCTCTTCCGGATGTAAGAAATATAATGTGTTATGGCAGCTTAGGTAAACCAATGTGATGAACTCAGAATTGGTGATCATATTCAGTTAAGTCATAAGGAGAAAATTATGACCTTTACTAAGGAAATAAGAAAAGCTGATGTTGTAATATCAAACCTACCTGCCAGATCTACGAATGTTAATTTTCCTCGTTTCGTCAGGTATAAATTTTCATCGTCTGGATCAACCTGCTCTGTGTCCACTGTTAACGTTAACATACTATGACTACGACTAGAAAATTCATTTAGACCATGGGAACCTGTTTGACGATTTCTCATACCTGAAAATAGAAAGTTTTAAAATATAAGAATTATTTTTTTTATGTTTTCTTTGCCCATTAATCAAAAGATCAAAGCAGATTCCTTTGTTCATGTGTCATACTGAAATGTCATTTTCAAGAAAATATCAGCTCCCAAGAAAGATGACTCTTGCAAATCCTAGAAAGTATCAAACTTAAAATGAATTTCTCGTCTGAATTGTTTTACAGTGTCTTATCGGGGCCTTTTATAGCTGACTATGCGGTATGGGCTTTGCTCATTGTTGAAGGCTGTACGGTGACCCATAGTTGTTAATTTCTGTGTCATTTTGGTCTTTTGTGGATAGTTGTCTCATTGGCAATCATACCACATCTTCTTTTTTATATTCTCAAGGTTCAGGAGATTGGAAAGTTAAGATAGTCACCTAGTGAAAATATACTAAAACTTTTGGGGGCTAAAATATACATAAAATATTTTACAGATATGTTATTTTTCTTTATCATTTGTCAATGTGTTCATTTAAGAATTGAATGCACTTTTTTGTAAATTTATTGGGGTGTAAAAGCGTTGACCGAAGTACATTTTGTATGAAGCGCGGAAGCACTTTATACTAAAAATGTGCGCACGGTCAACGCTTTTACAACCCTATAAAGTTACAAAAAAAAGCATTCAATACTTATAATTACATTTTTACCTATAGGATCATGAAAACACGCCTTTTATCAAGTTTTTATTTCATTTACCAGTGCACTTTATTGTGGGACCTCGTGTCATCATGAATGAAAAGTTGCATTGTGTAATGCAATTGATTAAGGAATATCACGAGATTGCTAGTTAGCCAATCAGAATAACGTATTATAATGAAACATACATCTAATGTAATTATATATAAATGCATTATATGTGTAGCAAATAATTTTTATAGATTAAAGGGTGAGTTCATGCACAAGAATAGCCAGACAACTGCTTATTTGATCATCCAGTAATCTATGACATTACAACTACTTCTCAATAAAATATTCATACCAACAAATCCCAAACCTAAACAAACTTCAGATCAATTGATAGTTGTTATATTACTTTCTATTGTTAACCTTGTGGACAATTTGTTTACATATAGGTATAAACTGGACGTCAATCCAATATCATTAAATCTATGAAGATTTATGTACACAATATTACAGAATTGGTGAACTACAACAAAAGTAAACATCGTCAAGTTATTATGAACAGTCTGACGATAGTCAATATTGAACTTTTGTTTACAGAGGTCACTAATTAAGATGCCTCTGTTTGACTTTCGTTCAGAAAGAATTCTAAATGTCAATCATAATGAAGTTTTTTTAGCAGACTTAAAGTAAAGGTGCCTTAATTTTAAATTTACAACAATTAAGATTCTATCATCTTTATAAGGTCAACAAAATAAAACCTCAGTTTCCCTTACATGTTGAACATACTCTTTTCACTAATACTCGACCAACACAATATTCTAATTGTAAGTTTAATTGTAGTGAAATATGCTTTCCAATTAAATATACATGTAATACCGACACCCTTTATGTATCCCATCCATGCAAGAATTTAATATAAATTTCTATTCTTTATAAGATCAATTTCTAAATATTTCATTTAACCTTATAATGGTATCCAATTTGTATCTACCCTGTTAAAGTGAGAGCTTTTTAGTCTGTACAAATACAAAGTAACTTTATATTATCAATTTGCATTCAATTACCAATTTTACATCTTCACGGAAGAACGAACAAATTTAATGCAGTGTTTTAAAAACTGCAATATAATAACATTAGGTTTATTGATCTAATATAAGTAGCATCCCTTTACATTTGTATAAAACTCATTGTATCTCATGAAAAATCAATAGAAATAAAGAACTTTATATCCTGCCTATACAACCTTGTGGTTAACTTCATTAGAAACTTTCTATTTATCAAATCTTCTAGCTGTTACAATACTACAATGGTTAAAAAAACTTCAGTATAACTTTCTTTGTCTTATTATTTTTATGAATACAAGTAGGTGTATGGACCATACAATGAGCAGTAACCAAGCACAATAAAGAACCAAAAGACCTTCAGCCCAACACAAGTAGATGTATGGACTATACAATAAGCAGTAACCAAGCAAAATAAAGAACCAAAAGACCTTCAGCCCAACACAAGTAGATGTATGGACTATACAATAAGCAGTAACCAAGCACAATAAAGAACCAAAAGACCTTCAGCCCAACACAAGTAGATGTATGGACCATACAATAAGCAGTAACCAAGCACAATAAAGAACCAAAAGACCTTCAGCCCAACACAAGTAGATGTATGGACTATACAATAAGCAGTAACCAAGCACAATAAAGAACCAAAAGACCTTCAGCCCAACACAAGTAGATGTAAGGACCATACAATAAGCAGTAACCAAGCACAATAAAGAACTAAAAGACCTTCAGCCCAACACAAGTAGATGTATGGACCAAACAATAAGCAGTAACCAAGCACAATAAAGAACCAAAAGACCTTCAGCCCAACACAAGTAGATGTATGGACTATACAATAAGCAGTAACCAAGCACAATAAAGAACCAAAAGACCTTCAGCCCAACACAAGTAGATGTAGGGACTATACAATAAGCAGTAACCAAGCAAAATAAAGAACCAAAAGACCTTCAGCCCAACACAAGTAGATTATGGACTATACAATTAGCAGTAACCAAGCAAAATAAAGAACCAAAAGACCTTCAGCCCAACACAGGTAGATGTAAGGACTATACAATAAGCAGTAACCAAGCAAAATAAAGAACCAAAAGACCTTCAGCCCAACACAAGTAGATGTATGGACTATACAATAAGCAGTAACCAAGCACAATAAAGAACCAAAAGACCTTCAGCCCAACACAAGTAGATGTATGGACCATACAATAAGCAGTAACCAAGCACAATAAAGAACCAAAAGACCTTCAGCCCAACACAAGTAGATGTATGGACTATACAATAAGCAGTAACCAAGCACAATAAAGAACCAAAAGACCTTCAGCCCAACACAAGTAGATGTAAGGACCATACAATAAGCAGTGACCAAGCACAATAAAGAACTAAAAGACCTTCAGCCCAACACAAGTAGATGTATGGACCAAACAATAAGCAGTAACCAAGCACAATAAAGAACCAAAAGACCTTCAGCCCAACACAAGTAGATGTATGGACTATACAATAAGCAGTAACCAAGCACAATAAAGAACCAAAAGACCTTCAGCCCAACACAAGTAGATGTATGGACTATACAATAAGCAGTAACCAAGCAAAATAAAGAACCAAAAGACCTTCAGCCCAACACAAGTAGATGTAGGGACTATACAATAAGCAGTAACCAAGCAAAATAAAGAACCAAAAGACCTTCAGCCCAACACAAGTAGATTATGGACTATACAATAAGCAGTAACCAAGCAAAATAAAGAACCAAAAGACCTTCAGCCCAACACAAGTAGATGTAAGGACTATACAATAAGCAGTAACCAAGCAAAATAAAGAACCAAAAGACCTTCAGCCCAACACAAGTAGATTATGGACTATACAATAAGCAGTAACCAAGCAAAATAAAGAACCAAAAGACCTTCAGCCCAACACAAGTAGATGTATGGACTATACAATAAGCAGTAACCAAGCAAAATAAAGAACCAAAACACCTTCAGCCCAACACAAGTAGATTATGGACTATACAATAAGCAGTAACCAAGCACAATAAAGAACCAAAACACCTTCAGCCCAACACAAGTAGATTATGAACTATACAATAAGCAGTAACCAAGCAAAATAAAGAACAAATAGACATCTAGAACAAACAAATTCAGTCTTCAACAACAGACAGCCAGGTGATATAAAATAAGTGGGAGTAAAATAACATTGACTAACCAAGCTCTACAACAAAATTCTCCAAACAAAAAGTAAGTGTCCATAGTACACGAATGCCCCAATCACACTGCCATTTTCAATGTTCAATGTACCCTGAAATAGGGGTCAAACTCTAATTTGGCATTAAAATTAGAAAGATCATATCATAGAGATCATGTGTAGTAAGTTCAAGACTTCTTTATCAAAAGCTACCATGACAAAAATCTTTAACCTGAAGAGGAACAGACAGTTGAACAAATGAATGAGCAGACATGCAGACTGAAAAACACAATGCCCCTATGTGGGGCATAAAAATGACAATAAACATATTTACACTTTTGGTATTTAGCTGTATCTTGCCTCCGAATGACCTTAGATCTACTCCTAATCACCTTTTGACGTCAAGCAACAATCACTTTTAAATTGTGACGTCAAATATTTTAAATTATGATGTCAAAGTTTACGGGAACCTGTGTGATTTTATGTAATGGCGGACAAATTTGCATAATACGTCGATTGAAACCCCTTCAACAGAAAAGGTACATGTCAATTCACTTCTCATTGATCTCTCTAACAAAAGTTAAAGTTCTGCTGTAAACTTCGTTATAAACAATACTAAGATATCTCTTCCTGTTAGGACATTTTCTCTACCTTTTATTATGTAAGGAAAAAAATACTGTACTATATGTTCCAGTTGAACTAATATCGCAAAATATTTCTTCCTTTTGGAACTTATATTATGAAGGACCTTCTATTTCAAAAACAAGGTTCTTACTCAGGAAAGACACATTTTGATCAGGACTTTGTTTTCTGTAGAAAACAGTTTTACAGAAAACAGTTTGTCAGTCATTATTTAATGTCTCTATAAAAACTTGTTAATGGGTTTGATTTTATCAAAAAGATCATAACCTTATAGGATTAAACACATTTTTTCTAGAGGTTATTGATGTGTAAACTGGGGCGATTAACTCACAAACTGAATAAAAGTCCGAAGGACTTTTATGTTGAGTTTGTGAGTAAGAGCCCCGGTTTACACATCAATAACCTCTAGAAAAAATGTGTTTAATCCTTATAATTCTTCAGCCAAACATTTTTTTTGTTGATG
Organism: Mytilus galloprovincialis; assembly: GCF_965363235.1. NCBI lineage: Eukaryota > Metazoa > Mollusca > Bivalvia > Mytilida > Mytilidae > Mytilus > Mytilus galloprovincialis. The sequence continues at coordinate 80,707,055 of NC_134842.1, read as the reverse complement.
GCTACTATATATATTTACAATCAAAAGCACAATGGCAAGTCGTAACTAAGGAGTACGCCGCCATCTTGACTTTCTAAAAACCATAAATGTCCGATAAATACAACAGAATCTTAAATGAAATAGCACCTACATCAAAAACTTCATTTTAATTAAATGTTATCCGAATTTGAAGCGTACACGTAACGAAATAATCTTTCCCTTGAAAATTTCCATTCGTATGACGTCGTGTTTTGCCATGACGTAAATTCGCCAAATCCTTCATGAAATTTCGCGGAGTTTTATTAAATTTATTTTTTGTACATTTTCGAAGCTTTAGTGCAATAAATTTATTTCTTTTTTTTTGTTATATATGCACTAGAATAGTCACAACTGTTATGCAATTGTTTTTTAATCTCAATTTGCTGAAAATCCCGGGATCACTGCAAGCTTGTGTATCGCGCATGAATAGATTACAAAAGTAGTTTCGGAAACATGTTTTATCGAAGTGTAAACTTAGAGAAAAATTCTAATTGACCAATCCAATTCAAGTATTTATAGATATGCAAATCATATAAGAATTATTTATAAATAAATTTAATTATAGATAAAAGACACTCCATTGATTAAACAATCATATTGACTTTTTACTTTAGAGATGCACTTGACCTACTTCTTCAGAAGAATTAAGACATTTTCTAAAAGTTTTAAATTACCCTATTTGAATCTGATATTTATCAACATTGTTTTGACACCATAGAAAATTAGTGATCTGCTCACTTTAACAAGGGCCAAATTAAATTTCTCAAGTGTCAACACGATCGTTACATGAGGGCACGGAGACCCGATATTTTTTTTTTAAAGTTGACATTCACCTCATTTGTCACTTATTAAACATATACAATAAAAAAGAGACAACCTGTTAAACAAATACAATAGGAAGAATCAAACAGACCCTTTGATTTAAGACTCCAACGCTCCCACGAATGTCAAATTGACAGACAACTAACTGATAACCTGTCATAAAACTAATTGTCAAAACTATGTCTTTCCTTTTTGACCACACTCACTTCCCTATCTAAACCCAATTCTTTGGTATGGATTAAACTTTACTCATTGTTCAAGGCCTTAAGGTAACTTATAGTTGTTAATTTTTGTGTCATCTGATCTTTTGTGGAGAGTTGTCTCATCACCAATCATACCACATCTTCCTTTTTTTAGAGCTCTAACAATTTGGATTCATTATTTAATGAAGGGTACATGTGTATTTTGGATTTCCTGGGTATATCCTAAATAAAAAATTTCCATGCATTTTAAAAAAAAAAAACAACATAAAATTAAGTATCCAAGTCTATTATAAGCGTAACACGGGATTGCCGATTTTTTGTAAGCGTGACACGTGAAAATCAAATTATTGTATCGGGAAAACGGGAAATGAGGTCTAGCGGGACCTGGGAAATGACAAGAAAATGAGAATTGCTTACGTACATAGTGTAAGCAGGATACGGGAATCTGACAAAACAGTAAGCGGGATCCGGGGTTGGAACTCCCCAATGAGACCCCCTCCAAGAAATAACAAATTTCCCTTAATCCACAAAAATATGAAAGTCATTGAAATAAGTGAACCCATAAAAGTATAAAAGTAAGTGAACCCATTAAACAATGTGAATCTAGGCCATAGTACAAATGGAAATATTAGTTTAGGGAAGTGCAAAAATGTCAGACATTCAGTGATTATAAGGTCTTACCCATTAATCACATGATTAATTGTAGGTGGGTCTACGATCAGTTTATGTACAAATGAATTTAATTTAGTATGATATTCATCTTCCAACTAAAAAAAAGATAAAGTGGTAAAACGTTCTTCTTTTCAAAACATGTACCCTAGAGTAAATGCCAATGTGTCAATCCAACATAATAAAATTACTAAAACAAAATTAGACATTGCAGAGGTCAAACATGATAGACAATAGATATAAGATAAATGCTAATGAGACAACTCTCCATCCAAGTGACAATTTGTAAAAGAAAAACCATTCTAGGTCAAAGTACGGTCTTCAACACAGTGTGAATTTTATATACCGGTAACATATATAGGGAAATCATGGTGACTGTGTCAAATTTTTTCCTTTTTTTCATGATAAACATTAATCAAGAAATGAACCTATGAGAACATTCACTGTCAATTCAAATGTATTGTATAAGGCCATGAAACATGATTAATTAACACTGTGAATATTAAAGGCCCAATCCAAGGTCCAAACTGCCAAAACATTCTTTAAAATACCAAGAAATACAGTACATGTATCAAGCTTTAAATTGCCGAAGTCTAGACAAGCTAAGATTAATATAAAAAATCTTCTCTAATTCATCTTACAAATCTAGAAAAAAAACTATTTTCCTATAAAGTCAATTGTTTTAAAGGGGGTCTGCCAATGTAATAATTAAATCATGAACTCAGGTACCCTAGTAAGAGCAAACTATGACCAGAACGGTACATCAAGTTAACATTTCTCAAACAATGAAAATAAAATCCATAATACTGTTTAACCTTTTTTTGTTAAACAAATGCAACTCCAAATGTAGCTTAAATTCAGATCTTAAAAAAATCATATTGGTGCAAAGCTAGAATTTTTTTGCTGGATCATTTCAGTTTACTTCACATATGGAAGGACAAGCATGATTATTTTACCTGAGTCCTGATTTTGATCCTTTTGATCCTGATTTTGTTCTGTTTTTTCCTGATCGAATTTAGGGAGTCCTAATTGTACATCCTCAATATCTAATCTTAAAGGACCAATCACATCTCCTGCATCAGTTTTAAGATAACACATATAAACGTCATTCCCTTCGTACTCAGAACCAACGTCATCCATACTGAAGTCGTCAACGTCTGCAACTTCAGGAAAATCGTATCCTTTAGAATTTATTTTAGGTTCCTGTATATTTTTAACCTCAGGTTTATGATTTTTGTTTACACTTTCATTGTTTTGACTGATTCTACTTCGTTGTGATTCCTGTATTTGTTCCTCCCGGTCGGACATTTTAGATGGATTACGAATTACATATTGCACTTTATTATCCTTCGTTTTTATTTCGACTCTTTCCTGATTAGGATCAGACGGAGGATTCCGACGTTTTCTTGGACTAGGAGGACTTCTGTCTGTTTCACTATTCTGTCTGTCATTTGACCTTACACTTGAAGTCCCTTGGCTTGATCTATCATTGTTTCTATAATTTGAATTATTAGTTCTATAAGTATCTTGACTAGCTTGTTGTCTATTTTTAGGTGACCTCGGAACTGGAGGTTGCATGGCACGGCGATCATGATATTCTCCGTATTCCTGTTTTGTATGGTGTTGAGCACCTTGTTGTATACTGGGTTCCTGCTGAACACCATTTCCTGCCCTTGGATCATAAAAAGAAGCTTTTTGAGCATACACTTCATTCTGAGCATGCTCAGGAACTTGATTATGGTTCCTGTTAGGTTGACCTGGCCCACGTGCAACATGTGATTCTGGGTATGTACCAACAAAAGGTTTCATATAGTCATACTGCTTGTTAGAGCTTTGATAATTATGTTGGTCTCTTTGTATATCCCCATTTGGAATTCCTCTAGAGTTTACATTATCATTTTGATCAAACCTTACATTCCTATTATTTCTGTTATCCCCATTTGGAGGATGTACAAATTGGTTGGAATGTCCATTTTCCATAGCTCTTACATCCCGATATGATTGACTAGTATGATTCAACGTAGGTGATCTGGTTTCCTGTCTAACATTCTCATGACTCATCACACGTCTCGATGGCTCTGGTGAAACTTTAGGTTTGTAACTCGTTACACTTCCTCTCCCAGAATTCCTACTTGATTGATTATCAGTTCTGGATTGTATTGCCGGACCATTTTTAACTCTAGGATTATTATGGCTTTTCTTTAACTCTGGAAGTGTAGTACTCTCACTTGGAAATGAAGACGGTCTGCCTTTACCTATAACAGTTACACTGACATTCTCGTTAGATTTAACCTTAGCACTCTGTAGAGCATCACGTCTCGTGGCTTTGTAACGAGCGCTATACGTTGTGTCTCTACCAGGACTACCGGTCTGTTTGCTGCTGTTTGTTCGATTATTGGCAGTTTTATTCATAGCAGTATTTTATGTTTACCTGGGATTTTAAAATCTCAGGTTATATCCGTACTATTGACTTTTCTACCCGAGACAATTTTTATGATCACTCAATAATACCAGTATTTGTCTGTCAAAGTCTATCATTAAGATTTAAAGACATAATACAAAAGTATCAATTGCCCTTTTCAAACAGTCTTTTACACGCTTTTATCTGTAAATCTCCTTTTGTACCGTTACATGTAAAGACTGAGCAATTATTTGTTTAAATTTTCATTTACAAATCCATTTTGTAATACTTCATTGTCAGAAATTTAATTAAATCCAATGTTCAATGCTCATATATTTTTTCACTACAATCAATCCATATATATATCTTTTAAAATTTTAAAAACTTTCTTCCCATTTCTTCTTTACATGATGTTTTAAAAGAATGATCCAAAAACCGTCAAATCATTGTCAAATTTACATACATTTGTTCGTAATACAGAAAAATATTATTTTTGATCTCCATGTTGAATTCTTGAATTATGGGAACAAAGGAAGAGAAGAAAAATTTGATTACAGGTGAATAATAATATGGGGTCACCTGTAATAATTCTTACTTATTTAATTTAAACGACTTAACTCGGTCATTTTACATTCTTTTGTTTAAGATCACCATTCAATAGCTTAATTTAAAGCTTAAATTCCATTTAAACAAGATATGCCTTTAAACGTTTACTTTCTTTTATTGTAGCGATACGAAAATTTTAAACTGTTACCAAACAATTCAGTAAGGATATAAATCATTTAAGAATTAATTTAAAGGCTTGTACCTTCTGTGCATGTTTCAAGTTTATGTATGCATGATGTGCATCAATAAATTAAGTAAAATATTTATAAATGATTAAAATAATCATTCTACCAATTTTTCTTCCATAAGGTGAAAAGAATTTCTACAGTACAGACGAATAATTATATACTGACTACTTCGACACATTTTCTGTTCAATAGTGCATTGTACATATTATGTTCATTAAAGAATATTTTCTCTCTCTGACAATTTCAAAAAAAAAAAATTTTTCACAGTAGCAATTAAATCATTTTTAAAATGACAAAATTTTACCATTTTGCATTTTTTCATGTTTTTTAACTTAAATTGCAAGTATAAATGTACTCATATCATAGTTAAACTTTATATATTTTGTTCAATAAGCATGATCACAAATAGGAAATTCGCTTTCAAAAAGAATAACAAGAAACAGAAATTAACCGTCAGACCATGGCAACGATTGCCATTCCAAAGATCCTAACCCACTGACAATACATCTTTGCCATTATAAACAGGACGTTATTAAAGACCTCTCACACAAACTTATTGATTCATTAATTACGTATAATTCAAAATACCTGTACGCACGTAACAATGTCAATCAAGTAAAATTTCATAGATCATCAATAACTCGTAGAATTTAAACAAAACCAGATCCCAGGGGAAGATCTTCCTGCGGTTTTGAGAAGATTTATTGTTTTTTTATTGATAAACACATTGTTTATCTATTAGTTTTTCATGAGAAAATGCACATTATAGTTATAAGGCATGGGGCAATTTTAGTTTGAAGTTGATTATGTCTTTAAAGAAATAGAGTTATCTCCCATAGATTGTATGTATGCTCTATCTTAAAATTTCAATCAACTGCATAAAGATTTTTTGCATTTTTTGAATGACTGGCATAACAATCCCTGTGTTAAACAGTATATAATCAAGGTATATTGAGAACCCTGAGTTTAATTGTAGAACCCAAATGTATTGGACCAAAATTAACTTTGTTCTAGGGCTTAATTCTAACTTTGTTCCAACTAGCTCCAGGCAGAAAAATTAAGGCCATTTTAAACAATGACCACACTTTTAAGTTTTATACAGAAATAAAACTTCTTCTGTATATCAATACCATTGATAGTAGCTGTTTTATTACTTCTGTGCTGTTTAATTGCTTCTGTTGAGATTTTCACAACTTTTGTGCACTCACAATGTATGTCATCTAGACATTATATACCAGCAGTTAATTTCATTTTTATTGGCGTTTCATTCAACATTGACTAATTCTTGATATCTCCTTTAGCGCATTCTTGTTACCTTTTGTATATAAAAATAAGAAGATGTGGTATGATTCAGCCAATGAAGCAACAAGTTACAAGCAAACAACCCATAACTGTACAATATATTAAAGGGCACCACTAGTACAGGGACATTATAACTTAAAATATAACCAGTTAGGCTTTAGTCAAAATACACTGTTACAAGATAGAAATGATTTGAAAGCTAACATTTATCACAGTCCATACAAACATTAATTGTTCTTGATAGCATAATTTTTCCAGGATTGTTTTATAGTTACAGTTTCTTTGTAGGTGTATACTTTAAGATGGTACCTAACACTACAGGTAGATAACTCTGTAAAATCAGCTAAAGGTTTTACTTACGTTGTGTTGTAAGGGGAATATTAAGCTTCTCAATGATCAAAATTGGTGTTTGTCAAACTACTATGTAACCAGTGTAATTTTTCTGACAAAAACTGTTGGTTCAAAATTTTTGAAATTTTTATATTTTTGTTAAAGAGTCAAAGTAAATACTTTGTCAAAATTTAATGAAAATTAAACAAGCCAAATTTATTCTAGTGAAAGTGTTGGGTACCACCTTAAATGGACATTGACTTTGAAAAAATCCCATGGTGGCAAAACAGAGAGACCATAGGAAAAGAGAAAGATAAAGAGCCCAAAACAGTCCATGAAAAAATAACTGAGAATGCAGAGTGATTTAAAAGATACTAACATAACTTTGGAAAGAAATCAGTTGATATTTCTGAATTACTGCAGTTTAGAAGAATCAAATATTTTTTTTTTTATTTTCGATTTAAATTAACTATATAACTTTTGTCAAGCAGTTGGACATCCCATAATAATATGATATGTAAACACACCAGAAACTCACTATATCAATTTGAAGGATCAAAGAATTCAGTTAAGGGAGTTTAAAAAGTTCTTATGAAAAGGCAAGCTTAAAAGAAGAATGACAGTTGCTCTTGTTGATATTCTGATTGTTGCAATACCAATGTGTCCATACATCCTTCTAAATTTACAAGTACAGCTTTATTCCTCGAACCATCAGAGACTGGAATAAACTACCAGACGAGCTATTAGAGATTGAGAGCAGTGAGGAGTTCAAGACCTAACTCACCAAGCTCCTCTGACTGTAGTGGCTAATTAACACACTCAAAAGATAGATGTTTTTAACCAGCACCTGTACGTCAATTATGAGCACAATTTGGAACTATTTTTATTAAATGTTATTTACAATGTTTTTGTCATGTTGGAAGACATCAAAGTAAAATCTTATACTTGAGTGATTGGTCGAAGTACCCTTTTGGAATGACAACATATCTTCGCTATGTCCTAGATGTAGATGTAAATAACATATCATACTTAAACTATCATTTTATTTGGTAGGTAAATGAAATAGAGTTATTTCCCTTATCCCAATATATTTTTTTTTTAAACCTGTAAATTTAATGTCTTTTAACAAAACAAAGGCTTTTAAAAACTTGAAAAAATGGACCTATTGATTCTCCTTTTCTTTGCTTCATATATCAAAAGTTACAGCTATGTGTAGGAATGTTTTGTTTTCATTATGTTCTACCCCCTACTTTTCTGCATGTTTTCCTGACTATGCCTTGGATTAATGGGTCCATACCTATCTATCAAAAACAGAGTTCACGAAAATGGTCGGTCCTGTCGGTCCTATCGGTCAAAATGAGGCTGGGACCAGTATTTTGAAAGCTAGTGCCGGTCCTTATGACTGATGTAAAAACGGCCGTTGCAGTGCTTTTTTTATCGGTAATTAGTTGTACCGCAGCTAATTCCAATATGTGTTAACATCAGTCTTAAGATGTACCTGCTACTAATTTCTGGTACTGGTTTCCTGTTATAAACAAACTGAAACCTATGGAAACCAAAGTGCCGATCTACACGTGGCCTGCTAAATTTGTTCATGGCAAACAATCGGCAATTGAAATCTTAGATGGAGATAACAAATACTGAAAAAATGATTCAGATGATGAAATGGATAGAGAAAATGACTTTAATTAAGAACAATCAGAAGATCAGAACGGGTCCTTCATTATTAATTTGTCCGTGGCTGTGAAAAATAAAAAGAATAATAATAAAGTTACTTTTGGATAAAAGATGTTATTATTTTTATTTTAGGATCAAATTGACAGATTTTTTAGGACTAGCTAAAATTTTGTAGGACTGACAAATAATCTTTCTTTGTCGGTCCCATGACCAATAGGTCAAACAAAGCTTTCACGAACTCTGCAAAAAGATGTGGTATGATTGCCAATCTTCACAAGAGACAAAATGGCAAAGAAATTAACAACTATATGTCAGCTACAGCCTTCAACAGCCTTCAACAATGAGCAAATCCAATAACCCATTTCTCATGAAACAGCTTTGGCTGTATATCGTAGACTCTAATGTAATTCAATATTGTTTAACATTTAAACTAAGATTTTGCAAAAATTTTGACCTATTGATATCATACAACATTTTCTATAAGCTTGCATGTACATTTCCTGATGGAATATTTTATAACAACAAGAATGTGTCCATAGTACATGGATGCCCTACTCATACTATCATTTTCTATGTTCAGTGGACAGTGAAATATGGTCAGTCAGAACTCTAACTTGGCATTAAAATTAGACAGATCATATCATAAGGAACATGTGTACTAATGTTCAAGTTGATTGGACTTCAAGAATGGAGGAACAGACTAACTGACAAACAGTCACACAGATTGAAAAACATAATGCCCCATAGTGGGGCATAAAATCAAGGCACCAATATCCTACCTTCTTCCAAGACAGCCATGAGATCATCCACCGTCTCACATTCTACTATAAACAGATTCTCTACGTAGAAACCTTTATTTTTGGACCATCGGACATTCAAGTATCTTCTGTGGTTGGTGTTCAACAGATCTATCACCTAACAATAAAAGTATTTATAACATTACATATCTCTTTATATGTTTTTACATAACATAGTAATTCACCATAAAAATAAGAAAGCCCTTCTGATGCAGGAAATATCTTATGTGCTATTTTCATTTACTTGTAGAATGAAATTCAAAACAGTGTAGCTGTGGCCATTGATTGACACATTAAAATCATCCACTGACTGGGACAATTTACGTGAACGTTTGTCTGTAACGACCACTGTTCACGACGTACCTACGATAGACATTTAAACTGTGGGGTCACCAAAGGCTTCTTAACGCCTTTAATTATAAAATAATTCGAAAAATTAATCAGGAATAACTTTTGTGTTTTGATTTATATAATTGATATAAATCAAAATATCGTGTTATTTCTGATTAATTTTTCGAATTACTTTATTTAGGTGTTGAGAACCTTTGGTGACCCCATAGTTTAAGTGTCTTTAAAAAGTACATAGTGAGCATTGGTCGTTACATACAAACGTTCACCTAAATTGTCCCTGTCAATGGATGATTTTAATGTGTCAATCAATGGCCACAGCTACACTGTTTTGAATTTCATCTATTTCTGTAGATTCATTTATTTTCATGGGTACTAATTTTGATATTTGAGGAAAACTTGCATTTTCATGAAAATTTGATTTTGTGGTTTTTCCAAAATTCCTCTACAAAACTTGTAATTTGTGGACATCTGAATTCATGGTTCCCCTGTTCCCACGATATCCAACATTATTTTAAACCATACAGAATAATAATTCCATAGATTCCACATGCATGGAATAATATATACCAATTAATGACACAGGAGCACATAAAAAAAATCATCAAATATTATAGATCATTTAGGGTTTTAAACAAAGGATTGAAATTCTTTGAGCCAATCTCATCAAAAGGGCAATCACTCGAACTCAGAAACTTCTTCAAGTTTGATAGACTAACACTAATCTGTTTATTGTTATTATTCTACTAAGGCAACATCAATGATGTTAACTTATGACATCATCACATTCTCAATATTTGACACAACCAAGAAAAACTCCTCTCAGTTGAAAAGCTTGAGATTGCAATTAAATTAAAAATTTGTCTCCCTGGTAAAAGTATCATATCTCTACATCTCTGCAATTTTTTCCCTTTGATTACCTATAAATTCACCAATTTAAGTTTATTTATTTCTTTTTTTGTGATATTTTTAGTACATAAAAGACAACAGAAAAATTTGGGCCACATTTTTTACCTAATTCTAATGTCTGAGTAGGAATGTGAAACATATATCTCAACAAAAGTGCTTCACTTTCAGACGAACAAAAAACCCAGGTTTCGATATCTTAATCTTTAGACAAACACTTGTAAAAAACTTGTTATATTAAAGAAAAAGCCTAAAATTGACAGATAAATATTGAACTGTGAAAGAACCCCAAAGTATTTACAAAGCAGAAATAGCATAAATTACAATAGTCGTCGAATTTCAATTTGATCACGTCAATTTCAAGTTGAAACTTACAAGGTTTTATACTCTGGGGTTATGTAGACTCGGATTTCAAGGGCTTCCTTGTTTGTGGATCGAGATAAAGAAAACTGTCAGCGTTGTTTAACAAAGATATTGAGACGTTGTTTGAACAAAATTTAATGTCAACAAAATATTCAAGCAGCGTTTATGAAACTATTATTAAAATTTGAAATGGGGTTATAATTATAACACGTTAGTTAATTTGTATCAAACATTAGTCTTTGTATTGATCAATAACATATGATTCATTAGAAATGTACATTTGGAGAAGAAAATCTCAGTATACGTTATATGTAACAATTAACTTATTAAATATTTATATTACAATTTTATACGTCATAAATTTCTTTACACAAAAGGGAAGAAAATATTATTATAAAAGAATGGTCTTTTTTGTCTTATCTTTTTAAATTCTAAAGATATTTCTCATGATCTATACACTAACCATTGATATTTTTAAAGAGGGCTATGGTTCAGAGCAGTTTAGTGCTGAGGCTAATCAATAGTGGGATGAGTTTGAAGATAACAATCTTTTAGAGATAAATCACATTTTTTAATGAGGTGCATATTAGGACATAATCGCATTTGTAATGAACAAAACTTTCAAAAACGTATTTTACTTCACCTTCAGGTCAGTAAAATAAGAGATTATGAACAAAGTTTTAACCACCTACCAAACATTTCTCCTTTGTCCTAGCCCTTAGTTTTTTTTAATTATCTTGTATGAGAACTGTTCAATAGACGTATTTACACTTGTATGCAAATTTGTCCGCCATTACGTAAAATCACACAGGTTCCCGTAAACTTTGACATCATAATTTAAAATATTTGACGTCACAATTTAAAAGTGACTGTTGCTTGCATCAAAAGGTGATTCGGAGTCTATCTAAAGTCATTCGGAGGCAAGATACAGCTAAATACCAAAAGTGTAAATACGTTTATTGATTTCTGTGTTTGCTCCTCTTTATAATACACTGTCAATGCATTTATTTTCTTGGGTACCAATTTTCTTTTATTGAGGGAAAAATTGTATTTTCGTAAACGTTTGGTTTCATGGTTTTGCCAAGGTTTGCATACAATCCTATAGACAAGAGGTTGTCACAACGACAGCAAACCGGATTTATTAATATTTATTTGTGTCCTGGCAATATCACAAGAACCATTACTGATGAATGGTGAAAGTGAAAATCGTTAATATCAAATTTGACCACCATTTTGTCATCAGTATCAACATATTAAAATTTGAAAAGCTTAGATTGAATGGTTCATGAGTAAATGCAACAACGTGAATGGAAACGCCATTTTACAATCTTTCAAGAACCATAACGCCTGAACGGTAAAAGTCAAAATCGTCATTATTGAACTTGACCTCTATTTTGTCATCAGTAACAACATATAAAAATTTCAAAAGCTTTGGTTGAATGGTTCATGAGAAAATGCACGGACACGACTGGAAACACCATTTTTCAATCTTTCAAGAACCATAACTCCTGAACGGTAGAAGTCAAAATCGTCATTATTTAACTTGACCTCTATTTTGTCATCAGTTACAACATAGTAAAATTTGGGAAGCTTTGGTAGAACAGTTCATGCGTAAATGCACGGACACAACTGGAAACTCCATTTTTCAATCTTTAAAGAACCATAACTCCTGAACGGTAAAAGTCAAAATCGTCATTATTGAACTTGACCTCCATTTTGTCATCAGTAACAACATATTAAAATTTGGGAAGCTTTGGTAAAACAGTTCATGCGTAAATGCACGGACACGACTGAAAACTCCATTTTTCAATCTTCCAAGAACCATAACTCCTGAACGGTAAAAGTCAAAATCGCCATTATTGAACTTGACCTTCATTTAGTTGTCAGTAACAACATATTAAAATTTTAAAAGCTTTGGCTGAACGGTTCATGAGTTAATGCACGGACAACATTTGATTGCCGCCCGCCCTGCCGCCCGACTGCCCGGCCACCCGACCGTCCAGCCGCCCGCCGTACATCCCCAAATCAATAACCGACATTTTTGTCACAAAAATCCGGTTAAAAACTGGTACATTGTTGAACATTTTAATTCATGGTTCACTTTTACCCTTGAAAGCAAAGAGATTTGGTATCCAATCGATAATAATGAATCTACAGTACTTCAGTTTCATCTTTTTTTTTATCTACAAAAGGGAGATAACTATGGAGAACAGATTCAGAGGACCTTTCCTCTTTAAACTGGACACTTGGTCTACTAACAACAAACAAAACAACAAAATAAATATTGAACCTTTGATAAGGTCAGACAAAATTTTAAAATGCACAAGGGCAAAAAGTTCATTTCATAACAAGAAATGCTTACAGGGCTTGACAGTAGCCAGGATTATTCCTCTATCCAAGGGAGATAATTTGAATATTACTAATCCATCAGACAGGAGATAATGATGATTTTATACCTGTTCATTGTATATCTCCAGATAAGAAGCTTTAATTGTTTTATTTCCTGTGACCTGTCCTAATTGTTGTACCAGGTATCTGAATGACCTCTGGATCACCCCTTGCATGTCTGATTCTGGATGGTTGCCACCTTCAAACTGAAATACACAAAAATATAATTCCAGAATTTATTAAATTTGTTACATGTATTGTTAAAACTTTAAATAATACAAATTGCTGATTCATTACTATTCATTTATTCTGTCAGTCTGCTCATTTCATTTTATTTTAAGGAAATGAACAGACTAACTGAAAATATGAAATTAAGGAACTTGCAATTTATCTACCCTGATTTGGCTTTCATTGGACAAATCATATTAAAACAAATCATTTCCTTGTAGCAAATCCACAAAAATGTCTCTTCAAATTAAGGTTGAATGCAGCCTCTAGAAAAGAAAAAAAGCAAAACAGTGCAAGCAGTTGTACTATTATCAAATTGAAAACAAATGACCTTGTATGATGTAAATGTAAATTATAAATAAAATTATCTAGCTTCATTCTATTTCAAATTAACAAAATTATAGCCATTAATGTAATTAATAAATGAAGAAAGCTTAACTTTTTGCAAGTAAAATCTGGAAGAAATTCTGATGATTATTACTTAAGTGAAAACCAGTGAAGTGTGACAAAATTTCAATTACAAAAGATTTAAAATGGAAGTCTCAACTTCTAAGATACTTTGGTCATGCAATGTTATATCATTTCGTTCATTTGACTCATACACGTGATGCCTGTACCAAGTACTAATCATAATGGGACAACTATCCAACAGATTCCAGATGAAACAAGTTTAAGGTGGTACCAAACACTTTCACTAAAATCAATTTAGCTCGTTTAATTTTCATAAAATTTTCACAAAGTATTTACTTTGACCCTTTTACAAAAATATAAAAATTTCAAAAATTTTGAACCAACCATTTTATCAGAAAAATTACACTGGTTATATAGCAGTTTGACAAACACCAATTTTGATCACTGAGAAGCTTAATATTCCCTTTACCACACAACGTAATTAAAACGTTTAGCTGACTTTACAGAGTTATCTCCCTGTAGTGTTAGGTACCACCTTAAGAACCTATAGGATAGATACCCTGTCTTCAACACTAAGCAAAACCTTGTACTTAACACATTTTTTAACAGAATTGTTAAAGACCATACTTTTGACTTAAAATCGTTTACTTTTACAAATTATAACTAATGAATGGAGAGTTGTCTCATTGGCACTCATACCACATCTTCTTAAATCTATTTCTTCAATTCTCATGATGAAAGAAATGACTCTTCATGTCCTACAACTGTATGTACAAATAATTAACTAAGAATACCTTCACCTCTGTACCAACTCCATAGGGCGGGTAGAAATGACCAAATCAACAAGAGCTTTAGCGTATACATATAAACAAATCTTACACAAGACAAAAGATAAATGACATTTGGCATTTTAATAAACTGATTTCTAACCCATAAAAAAACAGGGCCAACTTAAGCTACCTAGCTACCTACATTGTGCAAGTTTATGATCTATGTTGAGGACCATCAGGTAAGATTTACATGTTTGTTTTGACTCTATATATTGTGCATATTGCCTTAAGTATGTCTTCCCATGTATCTTTTTGGTTTTTATAAACTATTTTTTCGACCACCAGGAACGTGAAGTTATAAATCAAATGCAGCATTGTTAAGTGCTCAGGTTAAAAATAATGAAGTCAAAACTTCTGTCTAAGGTAAATGTAAATGGTGTCTCTTCTTGAGTTTTATTTCCAAATGCAATCCAGTAAATGTTAAAATCTTGCAAGGAGCCAGGATTTTATTGCAATTTTGAAAATCAATTGCATCTTTAACAAAATAATTTCAGATATAGCATCACATTCAAGCAATATAACTAAACTTACACATTTTTTTTTAACATCATTAAACAAGTAACACCATTTTTTACCTGCAGAGATTTTGAAGGTTAGCATTAGAATCAATATATAGGGTTGAAAACTCAGCTGAAATAAAAACAGTAACAAGACCATTCCACCATTTTAAATCTGGATTATCACCTTTACAAGAATTATCTCCCATTGAAGAAACAAGCTATTTCTTAATATAACAGACAAAATATTGACCCACATAATTGCCTTTACATTTTCATGATCTAAATGTCATCTTCAGAGAATATGACCACAAATTTATGGTGCATAATCACTGTATATAATTGCAGCCACTTCGGTTTATCCTACCTTGATTTATATATACATGAATAAATAAGTCAAAACTGTAAATGAAAGGTGGCAAGATGCCACAATTTCGCATTTTTGATTTATAAAATACAAAATGCAAAATCAAAGCAATGCACAAAGGTGGCAGTGGGCTACCATTGAAATTTCATGTAAGGCATATACATATATATTAAAATAAACTGTTTACAATGGGAGATAACTCCACAAATGTGAGGAAGAATGTTAAAATATCTTTATGGAACCCATTACCAGAGTTTTAGGACTTTAACATGTTAATTCGTTATTGTTACTAGAAACTTGTAGTTAGTCCACACAAAATAAAGAATTTGAAGGACTTTGAATGATATAATTCAAATGAAATTTGCAGGGAATTTTATCAAACGTACTACTAGAGAATATCCTTTTCTTTTGATAATTTGCAAAATACTGCAACAGTCTGATTTATAAATTATACAATGATTAATTGAAAAGTATTAAAATGAATTGAATTAAAAGAATTCTTGCATTAATCCAAAGAAAAGCATGTGTTTAATTCACACTGGTGCCAAATATAAATGTTACAAATGATAATCAGAATTTGTAAAAAAAAAAATCATAAAAAAAAATAAAAAATACAAGCATCCACTCATTTTAAGTTTACCATATAGATACAATTAGATATATTAAGGCTTCAACAGTATTTTTAAAAATGAATAAGTTTTAAAACACAACTTCTTCTCAACTGAAATTGTTGTATCATTGTCATTAGTAATTTTTGAAATTGTTTTATTTGTAATTTTCAAGCAGCATTATTTCACTTACAATCTTCCAAAATATAGTTTTACACAATTCTAAAATTCCATTTTCAAAACTTATAAATCTTTGTTATAAGGGGAGATAATCATTTAAATGCAAGTTACATTTACTTTAATCAACAGAAATATTACAGATAAACATAAAATGAGTGTATAAATAAAAAGATTCCCCTTTGGATAATTTCATGAGAATCTGCAAAGAAAGTAACATGTAACAATAACAGGAAATTGGTTTGAGGAAATCAAGGGAAATAACTCAGGACAGACCTCTTCTCCATTCTCTGTAGCTGGAAGCTGAAAATTAAGACAAATTAAGAAATCGAAAAAACATGAGATCATTAAATAGCAATAAATGACCACTTCCTGTGAATTTCAGTCTCCGAAGTACATTGTATCACAGAACATCAGCCACATAACACTTCTATGGTTACAGTCTTGTAATTGACTGTTCAATTAGCTAATACATGCAGAGCAGCTGATACAAGGTATTTAAACATTTTCTGCTTCACAGAATTTTTTCTAGAATTCAACAGAAAGAACAAACAAAATTTAAGAACCAGTAGTTAGAGCATAAACTTCAAGTGCCATTTGTCAGAATCCTGTGTTGAAATTATATAATAATAATTGATATGTTCATGTAACATAAAACTGTTAAGGAACTATTCAATTATTTAAAACACTTAGATTTTCTAACCCAAGGCTTTATTCTTATTTGGCAAAACTTTTCAGAATTGTTTTGTATTCAATACCATCTTCAATATACAATTTGAGTTCATCTACTAATGAATTGTATGTTGACAAAACCGGCATCTTGAGTACCAAATTATGTAAATAATTGTTTTAAAACATACTCATAACATTAACATGGCAGTGGCAGATCCAGCCATTTTAAAAAGGGGGGGTTCCCACTATATGCTCCCATTCAAATGCATTGATCGGCCAAAAAAAAGGGGGGTTTGCAACTCTCCCCCCCCCCTTGATCCGCCACTGCATGGTTTAACTTATTTGGTGCATGGGCACTCTAACTTTCATTGTGATCATTGGCAGATAAAAAGATAGATTTTAAAAACATTAGGAACCTCTTTACAATGGTCTAATCAACCAATTAACTTATAATCATGTCAATCTAACAAATTACGACATTAAATTAGATTTCCTTTTTAACAGATTACAGTAAACCTGTTCAATCAAGCTCTGTTTTCCTGTTTCTTACATCATAATGCCGTCAGTCTGTCCTTTGGTAGAAATCACAGGAAAAATGGATAAAAAAGATCGAATTATGTTTAATTATTGTATTGAATTCATAATATTGTCTGACCGAGATTTTTCTAATAAAATGTGTAAAATAATAACTTCCTTTTATTTTAGTAAACACTCCAATTATAGTTAATAGCTGAAACATTTAACTTAGCAGGAGTACAAATTAGTCACAGAATTTCATTGAGAAAAATATAAATTTTCATAAATATGTGCTGAATTCTAGCATTCTCTAGCTTATCTTTATTTGACATTTAGTTTTCTTTCTTTTCTCTCTCAGTTTTGAAGAGTTAGAGGCTTAATTGAAGCTTTTCTTTATTTGTTTTATCCCTTTTCAGTTATGAGTTTAAGAATGACAAGCTTAATTGGACTATTGCACAAATTTCTTATTTATACTTTCACTCAGAAGCATTTGGTTTAGGTATCAATCATTAGATATCTTTTCTGACGGTTATAAAGAAAATAGAGATTGGGATATATGTCAAAGAGACAACAACACAACCAAAGAGCAGAAACAGCTCAAGGTCATCTATATGGGTCTTCAATATGCATGCATGTAAGCATGTGTGCATGAATGTATACATGTATGCATGTTTATTTCAGAAGTACATTTTCAAGATCAAATTCAAAATACTGATATAATTGACAATATATAGACAAACAGATTTGACTGTCTGTACAGATATAAATTCTTTTGTGTACCCTTCTTGTTTAAAGTCCTATGAGGTATATCAATGTACATATTTACACATAATTAGATGATTATATGTAATAGTATAAATCTATTGTTACCTACTTAATAATTTTAAATCAGACAAAAACATTTAAATAGTAGCACGGTGTTGACATGTAAACAAATTGTTTTGGCAGTGGTAGATCAAGTACTCTTGTTTCTTAATTCTATATCCTATTATACAATGCTGTAAACATTTTACACTACTTAGAAAGTACCCATTGAAAGTTGCATATTTATTGCCAATAATAGTTTGGTACCAAATTTCAAACTTAAATTAAGTGCAGTATATTTTTGAATGTTTATTAACCTAAGTTGACAGGGTATCATAGAAAATAAAATTTACGAAATGTTTTGGCAGTGGTTTATTAAGTCCTCTTGTTTTTTTAATCCTATATCCTATTATATAATGCTGTAAATAGCAGACACAGAATTTAACACTTATTTAAGAAGTGCATTTTTAAATAAGAAAGTATCCATTGACAGTTGTTATTTACGCATATTAGTACTTGCCAATTTAACAGTTATGGTACAAATATTCAAACTTAAATTAGGTCCATTAAAGTATATTTTTGAAAGTCTTTTAAAAAAGATAAATGAAATGTTTCTGATAGAATCTGTCAAAGCTTTCAATAAAATCCCTTCTAATGAGCAGATGTTTTTTTAGCAATGATGGGAAAATTAAGTTCAACAGTTCAGTCCCAACTAAACCCAAAGCAAACTCATCCATTTGTCCAAGAAATTTAAGTATTGTACTCAGAAAAAGCAATGGAAAATGTATGGCACATTTCATACATAGACTTATAGAGGCAAGCTATTTTTTATCAATAAGCTAAAAGATCATTAACCACATGGACCTGCATAACCTGAAAACATTTAGTAAATTATAAAACATACAAATCTTAACACTTGCTGTACAAAGAGTTATGCAAATATACATGCAGATCATATTCTTATTCCCCAGTCCAATAAACATTCCGACGGACTTTCATGCAAAATTGTGTGATTTCTTAACAACATTCCAACGTGAATAAACAAAATATTGTGTTTGGACTTACCGGTATATATATTTTCCCATCTTTCTTTAGTGATAAAAAAGGAAAAATAATCAAATGTGGCCAAAGTTTTTATACATGTTTTCACAAATTTATTATGTAGTGTCATTTTCTATTTTTAAGGAGACTAATTTTGTATTCATCTTTAAAAAAAGAAACTTTTGATAAAAGTGGCAGATCCATTTGATTTTGTAGTTATCTATTTTCGTGGGTCCAGGAATAGTTGTGTTTTTGTGAATTTTGTGTTTCATCATTATAATTCCTGGAAAGGGATGAAATCCACAAAAACTAGCAACCCAAATTGAATAATGAATTCCAAGTTACTTTTTGAAGGAAAGTTAGGAAACATTTTGTAAAAAAAATAGTGCAGTAAAATCCTATCTAAACTGGGACTGAAAGACCCAAGATATATTTTCATATTGCAAGATTGTAGGTTACTAAATTTAGAAATCATGTTTCTTCTTTTTCCTGTAATACAGTGTATGCTTAGCCAGGTTCTGTTTTACTAAAGGATCAATTTCAACTGTTCCCCTTCATGACACAACCTCAATAATCTATATTACCTGTTGTGGGGGACCAGTCATTGTGTGAGTTTTACCAGATCCTGTTTGTCCAAAGGCAAAGGCTGTACATGCATACCTGTAGAAAAAGGAAAAAAATAAAACATAAAATAACCATCTACCACAGTACTTGTTTTTTTATATACTGTAATTTCAGAAATTATTGAGAACAATGTGAGAAGGTTATAATAGCAAAAATTCAAACTTGCATTTAGAAATATTTTAAATGAATTTAACAAGATTTTTCTCAACATCGCAAACTTTAAAATCACATTTTAGTCTAAAATGACAAAATCGCGATAATAAATGCATAAAATAGAGCTTTACTTTGACTTATAAAGTTGTCAATTGTTTTAGAACGAACAGCCTTGAAATAGTTTTTTTAGTGCATGTTGGTGGGTCCCATTTGTTTAAATTTTTTGTCTCCTTGATTTTGTAGTCTACACCCTTCAAATTATTATAGTTCTCAATATTTCTTTATGAATGATAGTATCTAATTCATTGTGTCAAATTTTATATGAAAAGATTTAACCAAGTTATTTTATGTGGGTGGATAATAAATCGGTGTTTCTTTTATCTGATCTTTTTGATACTTGCAATTAAACACAACATGAATTATTAACAACAATATATTTATGATGTAATTTAAAGCATATCAGAATAATTATCAATTCTGTCGAGTACCAGAAAAAGACCTTTTTATTTCTTTAGGGATCAACTTGAATGATACAATAAATAGGTTAGGTTGTAAGGTATACAGTTGTCATATTACTTTTTAAATTAACTTCTTTGCAGTGGCGGATCCAGAACTTTTCATAAGGGGGGCCCGCTGACTGACCTAAGGGGGGCTCACTCCAGTCATGCTTCAGTGATTCCCTATATAATCAACCAAATTTTTCCCACGAAAGGAGGGGCCCGGGCCCCCAGGGCCCCCCCTGGATCCACCTATGCTTTCTGCCCCGATATTTAGTTACCAAGCCCAAAATTTATATAGAATGCAGGGAAAATAAGTGAACCTCTAAATAAACTTATTCTAAAAGACATCTAGAAACTGACAATGAAGGTCAGCTGGAAACAAAAGTTTACAACAGAAGAGATGATTTCAACTTCCTAATTTTGCCTCAATTGTAAATTCCAGTTTATATTGTCATTAAATTTTCATTCTGATTTAGCATTAATTAATCATACATGAGGAAACAGGTTCAGATTTGTAAATTAAAGTTGATAAACTTCGGTAAAAATCAACAAAGTTAAAAGTTCAACTGAGATACATTTGCAGTCCGTATGTCAACAAACAATAAAACAAAAGATTTTTTAAATCTTTACAATTTAAAGACGTTTGTCATGGATGGGGATCTAAATGCCAGCTGGCAGGTGATCAAATGCTAGACAAAAAATGTACAGCTTAAAGTCCATTGAGTCTATATAAGTGGGTTAATAACACATTGATTCTAATGAGAGATTAATTACAAATAGTTTTATAAATTATCTTTAAAGTAATCAAATGCTGTATTATTCATTTATTATTATGAGTATTGTGATCCTATAGTCATAGGGCAGGGTTTACAATAATATGAGGCAGGCATTACCTGTGAATGGGGACGAACTTTGTTTAAATTATTTTTTTTGTATTTTAAATATTTGTTAAAAAAAAGATACGGAAATACCGTAACGTTTCCGATTTTGGTTCTGTTGTTAGGGATTTTACTTGTGACGTTATTTAAGTTATGACGTCATGTTCAATGTAAACAAAGAAACGCAATGCATCAGGTAGGCCTAACGTTTATTCATACCAAAGACAAAGAATGATTAAAAATGAAATATTGGTATTGTGTTCCTTGAGTTCCTATATTTTACTAGACTAATCAAAGTCTCACGACAACAAGACCGGAAGAAGGAAGTAGAGTTATGTGTTCTGCGCAGATCCGGAATTTAAAAAACACGACAAAAAAAAATTGAACGATTTTGAGTTCATTAGTACAATGAAAAATTCGGGAAATTTTCCCGATTTTTTTTTTTTTTTTTTTAATTGAATTTTCTACTGTAATAGGGGACTTCGTCCCCTTATTACTTTGCTTTTACATTTGTTGGTTTTACAGTTTTGAACTTTTAAACAGAAAGATAAGACATGATAGGGGCAGATCCAGCCATTTTAAAAAAGGGGTGTTCTAACCCAGGACAAAGAGGGGGGTTCCAACTACATGTCCCCATTCGAATGCATTGATCAGCTAAAAAAAGGGAGGTTCCAACCCCCTAAACATCCCCCCCCCCTCTGGATCCACGCCTGAATGATGAATGAGATGTCTGCTGCTGGTGAGATTCTAAATAAATGAAATCTGTATTGTGATCCTAGTCATAGTAATTTTGGGGCCCTTTATAGCTTGTTGTTCGGTGTGAGCCAAGGCTCCGTGTTGAAGGCCGTACTTTAACCTATAATGGTTTACTTTTTAAATTGTTATTTGTATGGAGAGTTGTCTCATTGGCACTCACACCACATCTTCCTATATCTATTGTGTAGGGCAGGGTTACAATATTAATATTGCTCTGCTTTTACAAAATTTGAATGAGAAAAGGGTATTGTATTTAAATAGTTACTTTTATTGGTAGTTTAACAGCAATAAAAATGTTTATAGAGTGTTAAATATGCTTTTTTATTGAGGTAATGCCAGAGGTTTCTATAGTAAATTTAAAAATTCTTGTTTAAAGGGAGTTTGTGATGTTTAAAGTCATATATTCTATTTAGTTTGATTTATGGTTATATACCCGTGTTACGATCCCATGGTCATAACAGAAAATATTGAACCTATAAAAGACTGATTATATATATTCTGAATATATCTACCAATCTTATTATCACACAATTTTTTTAAACATATGTCTACAGACATTGCATGACTATTATTATGTAAACTTAATTTTTGCCTTTTATCTGTTTAAAAGTTCAAAACATAAAAAAAAAAAATGAAAAAAAAGTGAGTTCAAGATTTCAAGATGTATGCATGCATGAACTAAGTGAAATTTGTGTTCAAATTGTAAATAAGGTATAACAGTACTGTAATTTAAAGAGTTGCCACCATCAAATGCAGTCTTACTGGTGACATGTACGTGTATGTAAAATTCAGATTTGGATAAAAATCTCATATAAACATGGTATTTGCGATTGGTTAGGGTTAATTCTGGATTATTATTTTTATATATCTTATTCATCGAACATTTGAGATTTTCAGCCAATCAAAATGGCAGTCATAGACATTTATGGATTTAACAATACATTTTAGCCAATGAAAAATGATGTTACATAAGATTGCAATAGAATACTTGTACTTACCCATTGATAGACATATCAATTAACTTTTTAACCCCAGAGTGGTCAAACACATCTTCCTGCAAAGCTTCTGGTTCAAACACAACATTGTATACAAACGATCTGTTCACGGACACATGATCAACCTGAAATACACAGTTCAGAGGTCTACAGTTGTACGCAAAGTCTTCAACATCAGTATTCTTCCCAGAATTTTCAAAAAGTACCAAAGCAAATGAGACAAGGTTTCATAAACATTCTATTATAATATCATCCAAAAATTTCACCAGGGTAAAAAATAGTGCTTAAGGCCGTTTTGATTCAATCAGTTTTCCTATGGTATTGATATTAAAGGTAATTTGGATTTCTTATCCCATCAGCAGTTAAACCCAAGGATGTTAAAGAGAGAACTTTGTCAGTTTTGCTTTCTTGGATGAAAAAAAATGTCTTCTCTGATCTAGTATAAATATTAAATGGAGATGTCTGCGGCTGCTGAGATTCAAAATAAATGAAATCTTTAAAAACTAAACATTTTTATTTTAAGACAAAAGTATGAAAAACACAGTATTAAAGTGTTTTTGATATAAATTTACAAACATTTGAAAAACATAGTAAATTATTAAGCAGGAAAAGAAAATTGTTTTCTAACTTGCATTAAATGTAAAGTATATAGGTAGAAGTTGTAGAAGGTTTTGTAGAACCATAAGAGCCATCTTGCACGTAAAAAAAAACCTGGGAATTTTGAAAAGTTGGTAGGTATGTGATAGTTTTTCAAATTTTTTATATCAGTATATTATTTTTTAATTGTTGATGAGCATTTTTTCCTTCAACATGTTCAAGGCTAGAGAAATAGCCAAACTCAAGTAATAGAAATGTGTGTTTACTGATTCCAATATCAAATTAAATGAACATGAAAACTGCAAAATAAGAAACATAAATTTACCTCCACTCTGCCCTCTCCATGGAATTTTGTTACTAACTGATCTTTTCTATCCCTCTCCTGGCCATTTGCAGGTCTAACTCTGAAATGGATAGAGATTATTACATCTAGACATTACTTATATAATTAGTCAGCATACATGTGGTTCAAAGAAGTAAAGCTTTTGGACGCACTACGTTTGCACGCATTTGGGGATTAAAATATTTTACGTTTGCGCGCAGCTTTTGATTACATTTGCGCACATTCATTTTACAGGTAATCTCAGGTAAAAATAATAATTCATAGATATTAAATTATAAATGACTATACTTTATTGGTATTTTCATAATAGATATGACTATCAATTATTAATTTTGAAAATAGTTTGTTAATTCAAATTATATATTGTTCATATTGAATTCTAAAACCCCGTTATATCTTAAGTTCACGTTATGATAAATGGGCTATGTCACAGATTTCTTAGACTTTTTTCTACACCTTAGACTTGTTGAAATGTATTGCTGAAAATCGAACAAAAATATGCGGCTTTATCTCCTTTTTTCCCTGCCTAAGAAGAGACTTAGACTAATGGAAGGGGTACTGATAATTGCAAATAATTGAACAAATTGATAAATAAATAAGTATTATGACCTGTATTTTCCCTAAAATATTATTGATTGAATTCTTTCAAAATAGGTGCCTTAGGAGACTTAGACTAATGGAAGGGGTACTGATACTTGTAAATAATTGAACAAATTAATAAATAATAAAGTATTATGACCTGTATTTTACCTGAGTTTACCTGTCAAAAAAATGCGCGCAAATGTAATGGTAATGCATGCAAACGTAATGCACCGAAACTTTTTTAAATCCATGTGCTATTATTGTTTTGTCGATTTCTGGGGGAAGGGATGTTTGCTTTCCAGAGGCACATTTTGGGGGGCTGGGCCCCCTTTTCAGGGAAAAATTTGGTTGTTTATATAGGGAATCACTGAAGCGTGACCGGAGCTGACCCCCTCTTAGGCAGTCAGTGAGCCCCACTTTTGAAAATTTCTGGATTCACCACTGCTTTCTGAAGTCCATTACATGTGGGCTGAAGGTCTGATGCTTTTTCATAAAGGGTAGATAAAAATGAAAGGTTTACTAGCTCTGACCAGACATATATTCATATTATGCTACTGTTGTAACCTATCATATCCACAGCCAAGGGTCCGCAGTTTGTGCATTTTCACATCTTCAGAAGAAATCTGAGGATAATTCCTTCACAAGTGCACTACGAAAATGACTTCTTTGGATTAAATGAATATTTGAAATACAAGAAGATCTGTCAATTTTGTTATTGTGGTCAGACTCACTTTTATTTGTGAGAAAATCCTGAACGCCACCTTCTTCTTCTTTATTCTTTCCTCCACTATCTGGAGTACCACTACTTTTGTAGTGTAGCACGGATTAGCAACTGATTTACTGTAAGCAACTGTGTGCATGTGCAGGAATATTATACAGTGTATATGATCGGTGCATATAATACCAGTATTATTTCGCCTAAATATATTGTTCTAGATACTGGTGTATTGGATGTCAACACAGCCTGGCGTACCCACCACCAATTTACAACGCAACGGCAGTTGGTCTTATCCAAATTGAGCTAAGGCTGCGATCCCAGCTAGGAGCTCAATTCAAACATAAACTTTAAAATAACTTAATGTCAAATCACTTTTGTAAACGTGCAGGAAACTGTTCCATCACCATACTATATACATTTGAACTCCATATAAATCACATACGTTATATCAATTATACACTAATCAATGTCTATTACTTTAAAAGTTCATGCACTGTGGCATATATATACTAAAATCTAAAATTACTTCATGTACCACCAAATTATCAATGTTACTGTGGCAATTTGTCACCAAAATTATAACAGGAAGTCATTAAACTATGAGCCAACACAAACGCGGGTTTAATATTCCGGAAATATTTTATATATAGTCTGAGAGTACTGTGCCAGTTATATAGTAGTCTCAGATATATTAATGGACTTAAAAAAGCAAACACTTCTCCCCAGTTATCGACAAAACAATAATAGCACATGGATTGAATAAAGCCTTACTCAAAGTCTTCTTTGTACCGTGAATTATCGGAGATTTTACATCTATCATTATTTTTAAAGAATACAAATAATGTTGTGAATAATATATGACGGTCACGCCGAATCACGAGATTTGTTAGTGCTACTGTCAATGTACTTATTGACTCGGCAGAAACTTATATGCACACGGGAGGTGTAACGACCTAAAGAAATGCGTAGTTTTTTAATACATCAGAATTGTGAACAATCCGTTTGTAAATAGAATCTTATCCTAAACGTGTAATTCAGCCGATCGTAAAATAAAGTTTTTGCTCATCAAAGACTGAACTTGTCTGATAAAAAGATTTCCGCTACTTTTCTTGTCAAAATAAAGACATCGCAATCACATTATTTTTACTGAAACATTCAGTATTTGACGGTTTCGATGATACAATAAATATTGCAAGCATGGGTCATTTAAACAAATCTTTCCAAATGTTTAAACTTTGTTTGATAAAACGACTTAAAGATATAACCCAAATCATTGTTTCAAATACACTTGAAACTATTTTTACAGCTATAAGATACGGTTTTAAGGATTTGTACTCAAAGATTAAAGGCAAATTTTGGATAAGAGATTATTGAACAAACTGACCTTCCTTGAAGGAGGGAAACACACAAACTTTGTACTGGGAGACCTAATGTGGTTGGGGCCTAAAACGTTTTTTATTGTAGCCATGGAATGATAAAACATATCCGAGAACATTTGCTTAATATTTGAATCCTGGTTTGTCATTAAAGTTTTATTCCATTCAGGTCAAATCGAACATGTTTGTTCCATGTAACAGTACACCTTTTGGACATACACATAAGAATTAGCATGTGAAAATTTCTTCCCCTCGAATAAATAACAAGAACTAAAACTCCTCATACAAAATATGCAATAATTCAATTTGTAGATGACAACCCACAAAAAAGTGCTATCACCGACGCAGTTGTTAGAAAGCTGAAGAAAATTAATAATGAGCCTAGCACGCAATCACTGTGAAATCTTGAACGGTTATCCAAACAGTGACTTCTTTCGAGTTTGCATCGTATACTATGTAACCATAACTATAGTATAACTGAGACCAGCGGTCGACTGTTTCCGAATAGTTTACTCTCGTTATCCATAAACAATGACAGTATATATAACCAATGGCGGATAAAGAAATTTTATAAAGGGGGCCCGCTGACTGGCATAAGATGCTCCAGTCATGCTTCAATGATTCCCTATGTAATCAACCATATTTTTCCACAATAATTTGTATTGCCATGCATTAAGAACTAACCTAAGAACAACGTTGATGTGATCATCCAGATCATCTCCTGAGTTTTCTGTAGGCGCTGTCGACGACAAAGTGGTGGAACTCCTGCAAGTAAAATAGAAAAATAATTAGAGGTGATCTATATATACACCCAGCAATATAGACTCTAGTGACAATCATACCTACTCTGTTCAGACGTTGACCTATATTTTAAGGTCATTTTGACTCTGGTGGTTGTCATACCAGATTGTATCAGACGGTGACCTATATACATCTAGGTCATTGGGGCTCTGGTGACAACCATACCATATCTCTTGTCAGCCCGTGATTTAAATCAACGGCTAACGACATTGTCTTCTCCAAATAATATCGACGATGTTTTCGATTACAACGAAGGATTCGCAATAAATGAAATCGATTAATCGAATAATCATCGACGGTCGGGACATTTTAAAAGTAAAACACGACCAAAACGAAATGCGGCACTAAGTATGATTTAATATTGTTAGTTAAATTTCATTGAAAAGTAAAGAAAACATGAACCTACCAAGTGTCCGTGTTCAAGCTAAATTTAAACGTAAAGAAGACATGAACCTACCAAGCATCCGTGTTCAAGCTAAATTTAACATGTTTTGAACTCTTTTTTCCTCCTGTCGGAGTAATACTCGGATTCCTGCTAGAATCATCCCTAGCACTATGTTTATTTGAGAGTATTCCCTCGTGATCATCAAAACTTTCTATGGATAACCTCGAAAGATATCCTTCATTAGTGTCATCCGGGATCTCCAAGTGATTGTCATCGCCGAGCATCGGCTTTCCCTCATTTATAACATATAAATTTGATGGTGTCGGGACCGCTGATCGGGTTGTAGAACTATCATTGGAAGGTGTCGGTCCCGCTGAATCGTTAGACAATTCCATTTGTACAGGTGTATCCCTTGGTGTGGAAGAATTTGAATCTGCACCTGACGCATTTTTATGCGATTTTCGTTTTCCAGCAGTTTTTGATTTAGAATTCTGTTGTTTGAAGTTCGTCCGTGCCGACATGTTTTCGACCAACTGTATCAATATTATTATTTATTTCTCATAAAACGGAACAATTTCTGAATGCACTAAATATATAATTGTCCTCTACTTGGAATAGTTTATTATCTTAAAATAAAACTCCATTTTTATCATTTCGTTTTTTTACGTTTGTAAAACAACATTTTCATTTATAATTCCTCATAATGAAATAAAATAAATCGCGTTAATCGTCAAACAAAGCCTGTGTTTTTGAATCAGTGGATAATTTGAATGAATAAAAATCTGGATTAGAAGATTATAAAAAAGAGTAATACATTTATGTTATTAATATAGAAATATTAATGGTAGGCCACTTAGAATTCCATACTTGAACAATTGAACAATGGAATGCGTTTGACCTATTCGAATTTATACAAAGACAGAAAACGGAGCACTTCAAGTCTTTTGTGCACTGTGATAATCTTTGACTCTAGTAATCAGAAAGCCGTACGAGCGAGCGAGAGAGAGAGAGTGATCGCGCCCTCATTCGCAGATACATGTTTGATAACGTGTATGTTGTTCTTGTATAACAAACTCTATAAAGATTGTTTACTACAGTCATGAACATATATATACTGATCCGAGCTACAGATAAGCTTCATTCGGCTTAGTTACAGTTCATCTGGTCATGGCTACTTTCACTAAATTCAATCAAAAGGCAACGCAAGAAAAAATCAGATAACGAGACATCTTGAGCAAAAATATAATTTTAGATTAACGTTACGAAAGCAGATTTTCTCAGACCGATGAAATTAATTACCTTATCTACATAAAACAGCATATCGAACACAAATATTTATCTCTACAAGAGATCCATTAGGTTTCATCTGGGATTGAAGTCGTAAAACTTTGCTCAGGGCTCGGAGCACAAAAATCATCCTCGAAACATGAAATCCATCATTTTGATTGGTTGATTTTGGAGTATGAGTACAAAAAACTGACTCAAAAGTTTTATGACTTCAAGGCCTAGACTCGTTACTTTATTCCATAGTAAAAGAGCATGATACGTTATGTTGCATCTTCATGTTTTTAGACATCAACTCAGTTCAACTCATGACTAAAAGTGCTTTGATACTATCTCTTCATTGATGACACCGGAACTTGTTCCTGTATACAATTCATCATAAACAGACGAAAACAATGCATCTCGACTTCGTCTCGTAAGACAACAATACAAAATATATTAAATACAAAAAAGTCTTTTAATAAATTCACAATGTTATTATTGACGAGAATTTTATGTTAATTAAAAACTAAAGAACTTATCAAAATGTGTTTTATACTGCTTCAGGACACCCTGCGATGTTTGGTAAACATGTGTCTTAGAGGTTTAATTATTTCAAGTCGTTAATATAATGGATAGCTTAAGGACTTGCAAATCATTAAACATTTAACGTTTAGATCGATCGACTATAGATTTTCAATATCTAATAATGGAATGACTTGAATAGGAAATGGATACACTTTAGATTGTTTTGCCTTAGCAGCGCTGGGCGATAAAATCTAGAATAAAAAGAATTATTTATGAATTAACCAATTAGTGAACGAGAATTCTAAAACAATCTGTAAGACAAATTTCATTAAGGAGAATGACACATCCCGTCCTGTCTTTTATCTATAGAAGAAATTTACAGATAAATCTATGTTGATTAATGTTTTTTTTGCTTTGTTTTTGGTCATGGTGGTTGCTTGCTTTCAATCTTTGGATATTGCTCGTTGTGGAAGGTCGTTTGATGACCTATAAAGTTGTTAACTTCTACGTCTTGGTCTCTGATGGAGAGATGTCTCATTGGCAATCTTACCACATCTTCTTATTTTTATATTGAACAATTTTCCAATAGATCGTCGAGTCCATTTATTTTTCATTCATGTCTTTGAAGATATGTCACACTATGAATCTTTTCTTCGCATACCTTTTACATGTCAGATTCTATGTTGGTTAGATATATTGTTATAAAACTGGACACCGGGCAGATAGCTACCACTTTCAGTGTTTACTATTTTATTTAATTGTTCTTAGTACATTTTCACTGAACATATATATATATATAATAAGTACGTCTGAGTCAGTGACAACTCTACAACAGATTTATCCATCGGATCACCAGCAATGATGGTGATACATGGCTGTGTACATTATGTATATACAACTCGTCTAAACATCAACCCAACAATGTTAGATCTGTAAATTTGCTTTCGCAAAAATTTGCGAAAGCAAATTTACAGATCCAACATTTTTGGGTTGATGTTTAGACGAGTTGTATATATATATATATATATATATATATATATATATATATACCAAAGCATAAACACTTCGAGGCAAACACGATGACGCCCGAATGAAGTTTCAAAGGAAAACAATAATTATGACACCATATATACATTGTTGTAATTTAAACTAATTGTCTGATGTTATGAGTTATAGCAATTTGAAAGTATGTATAGAGTGGGGTGCTCATTTTCGCCATATCTTTCCATGTTTTCTACAGTTTATGTTCAGGTCTATATGTTTTTGAAGTATACTGATATTTCTATATGAAGATAACTTCAAATGCAAAACATTCCTAAGCTTGAAAATATGTTTGTTTGAAAATAATCATCTGTAAAGTTAGATTAAAGGGTGTTTGACATTTCCTGATGTTTTGTCAATGGGGGACACATATTCGCCGTTTTTACACATCTATTTAAAACCAAATAACTGCAGCTTTATATAATATTTATCAAATAAATTTCATTATAGATGAACAGCAGACATTTCAAAGGTGTAAAAACAGAAATTCAGGCCAATCAGTGAAAAAATTACTAAAAAAAAACTTCCTTGAAAATCGTGTTTTTCATTCAGAAAATTGGCCGAAAATCGTTGTCCGTTTTTCGGTCCTTTGCAGTAAGTGCCGCAATTTTGTTTAAGTTTAAAAAATAATCATATTTGTTATAAAAATATGATTTATCGGCATATTTCTTCCATTTCAGCCATTCTTTGAAGTTTTTCACCTCAATGTCATAAAACGGCGAAATTGTGTCCCCGCCGAATATGTGCGCCCCACTCTAGATCAAAGAGAAACATTATTTTTTTTATTTTTTTTAATAACAAAGAGTTGGATGGGTAGAGGAATGGGTCTCATTTCTATAGAAGGAAGACTTAAATGTTAAATCATGATTGTATTTCGGGAAACATATCATTATTTTGGGAATTCCTTTTAATATATACATAATTGAAAGTTTTTGAAATGTAGAAAAATAACTTTTGAGTGCAAATTCTTTGACACTTTTACATGTTTTATGTCGAACAAAAGCGAGTGGCAGTTTACATTTTGTTTAAATTCACAAACGTTAATCAGAGAGATCTGAGAAGTTGAAATTCCTCACCCAAGTTGTACTATATTGCACTGCAAGACTCTGAGTAAAGAAAAAGAAATTTAACTTCAATAACCCCAGTCTTTTTGATTATTTACTTGTAATTGAAAGTGTAACTTGTTGACCTTCGAGACCAAACTATCATCTCAGAAAATCGGAATTGGATACACGTCTTATTTAAAAACTTTTAGGGGTCAAATTTAGTGATTAAAAGGATATTGTGAGATCGACCTTCGTAATTCATTTTGACCACCGTAAGTGTACCTTGCCATTGTCAGCCCATTCGATATTTCATTTGTAAAAAAGTAACTGATTTTTTTAGTGAATTGCAACCTTTAATTACACCATTTACAATTTTAAAAATTGATAACATCTCGTCTTTTAAATTGTATGTATTGAAATTAACATGAAATTGAGTCGAGGTGTGCCGTTCCAAAATGAACAATTCTTTTCGCCAGTTGAGTTTAATAACTGTTATTTTTTCTTTCTTATTATAAAAAATGACTTGTTCTTTATATAATTTAACATAGTAATAATGAATGATTATAGCGACGAAAACGGGTTAATTTGACATTGGCAAACCTATGCTATCTTTTCATCTAGATTTTCAAATATTCACAATGGATTATGATATATATTTTACGACAACTTTTAGCATTCTCAATTCATAAATTATATATGTTGATTTAAATTAAAAGTATATTTACTTATGCATTCTCGTCTTCTGTATGGCAATTTATTCTGTACAACATCGGAACGTCTAAACATTATAAACACTGCCTTAGTGCACTAAACTTCTAAAATGCACTAAGTAAGGAGAAGCACCGCGCTACGGTGCTTCCCCTTATCTAGTAGATGCAACCACCCTCTACTTAGCTGTGCAAGCGGAGTACCCTTTAAGCTAAGGATAGAGTGGTGGCTAATGTCAGGGGGTCGGGGATGATTCTAAACTGGTATGTATATACAGTAATGATTTTTGGAAGGTAAATCATGCTCTCTGGTTACATAAGCACCAAGGTCATTCAGTACGATAAAGTTTTGAATGTAAAAGATATTGAGATGATACTATCCTTAAAAATAAACAATTATTAACTCTAACAGAAAAGAAATAAAGAAGAATTAAGAGCAATACTAGAAACTATAACCACGAACGATTTTAACAATAAACTCAACAAAAAACTCTTAAAAAACAGAAAATATAAGAATTGATCAAATTTTTCCACCTAAAATTCTTTTAATATCAAGAGAAGAAAAAAAGATATGAATCTGTAGTATAACTAAACATTATTCGCACTACATAATGTACTGCAGCATCCCTGTTTTAATGATCTAACTATATGTTTTGGTTCCGACAATTCTGTCTAGATGATGCCACACATAAAATCATAACATGCGGAACTATTTCCGTATTTAAAGTCAACATATCCAAGTTTTGAAACAAAAACATTTTCTGTGTTATGATTGACAATAACACAGTATTGTTGACAAAATATTTTTCTTCTGTGCTGATGTCCCTGGTTACACACAACGGGTGTCACGTTAGTAAATAACTCGGGTTTTTGCAGCGCATTAAATTATATTAAAAATATTTAGATCATTACGCATTCAGTTTCGAGTTTGAAACCACTGTTGCAATGGGTACGTTGATTCAAGATGACATACTTGATGGCATATCGTTGCCCTAAGATGTCCAGGGGCGGATCCAGCAATTTTAAAAAGGCCGGGGGTGGTTCCCAACACAGGACAAAAAGGGGAGGTTCCAACCACATCCCCCATTCAAATGCATTGATCGTCCAAAGAAAGGGGGTTCCAACCCCCGGAATCCCCCTGGATCCGCCACTGGATGTCGGTAAGGTTTTTGTTGGTTTTACGAGGTTGTTGAATCATTGTTGTTCATGTAAATACCCACATCACTTTATAATTCTCATTCCATAAATACTTCGAAATGAAGAAAATACCCGCGGTTCTTATATAGAATGATATTTTTCAAATATAGGTGGAATATTGATAAAACCATTAACTCCGAGAGCAAGATATCACCGGAAGATGCTATTATTGAAATCACGTGTTTTCTACTAGTTTCAAACTAGATAACCAAATTGCGGATATTGAAAATTGTTTCTGCCATAGATTTTCTGCATAAACGTCTTGCTAACAACATGATCAACAATTTAGCAAAAACGTTTTAAAAATGAAAAAAAAAGTTTTATGTAGTCACGTAGCCATCATTATACAAACTAATGCTTACTCAAAAGTCTTGTTATGATATAGAACAGACCGCGCAAGTGAAAAGAATTAAGACGGATACGATCTTACATCGCTGTTATAAAGCTCAAGGATGGAGTGTTTGCATTCCCATTTTTATCATGTCACTTCTTGGATGAAAAGGCTGTTAATTGGTTCAGATGATGAACATCATCGAAATAGCTTAACATACTTAATGATCAATAAAATAGAGAATGGGAAGGGGTGATTCAAAGACACAACAACCCGACAAACAGAGCAGAAAAAGGTCAAAGCCACCAACACAGAGAGAAAACAACGCACCAGATGTCTGCTTATACCGTTTGTTTCAAGTTTTAAAGAAAGTGTCTAGATCTATGTCTATCTATTTTTATATCTAAAAAATAAAGAATTCCGCGATTGGGTGTCAAGCTTATATTAAGAAAACATTTTCTAGGTGTCAGCTTAATATGATATGTTGACATGTTGCTATTTATGTATACAAGTTCTTATACAAATGTATAACAAAATCATAGATTTATATTACAATAGAATATACGTCCTTGGTCCAATCTAAGAGTTTAAGACTATTACATAATGTAAAAGTATTGTTAAATATATATAAGTTGATCCGCTTATATTTATAACTGTTTATTTTATTTTTGTTTATTAATTATTTAACAGTTTAAAAGTTTATGAAGTGTATTTAGATTTTGTATTATTTTTTTTTTCTTCCAGTTTGCTATATTTCTTTTAGAAGAAAATGTGATATATAGTATACACTGATGAGGCAGCAACCAAACAATAAGAAAAGAACCAATTATCTGTCTGCATTGTGGATAACGATGGTTGTATGTTTGTCTGGCCCTCATATTTCATCATGGATTAAAAATTAATTTCACAGAGATTGAAGAAAAACAACTAAATTTTGTTTTTGAGCGTCTAAATGTCTGTTGGAGACAGCTGGTTGGAGATTTTTTTTTGCCATCTTTCAGTTTTTTTAAAAGAAAAATATATTTTACACCATTGCCGATTTTGGTTCACTCGTACTCAATGGAAATGTTTTCTCGTTGCCTGGGAACTGGTTGCTGAAAGTTTCTTATTTTAGTAACGTCGAAATAAATATTAGGAAGGATTAAAAAAAACTTAGTACAGATGACCGATGTAGTGGTCATCCTGTTTTAAAAATTAATATTTGCATTCTAAGGTTTTTTAAAGTTCACCCCATGTACTTATACATCCTCTGTTTGTTTTGGAAACAACAACTCAATTCATTAAAGGAAGCAGGTCTTTAATATATTTACCATCGTGTTAATGTAAAAAAAAAAAGATAATAATGAATCCTGCAACATAATTTAAACCTATCCGAGGCATTATTTTGAAGTGATGAAGTATGTATTAACAAAGGTTAGGGGAAGAACAACAATTCAAGCTCTGTATCTTTCTCACTTGTGCATTTTCCTAGTGAAATACGTGAGATGTTGAAACCCTTTTCCCCATTGCAACAAGATATTTTAACCTGTAGAACGAAAACTAACCCGCGGCATAGATGAATACAACACATTTATTAATAACAGAAATAATTATAAAAGTCTCGAACTCTAGTAAAAAAATCTTAAAAAAGGGGGGTCACTAAAACTCGACAAAACCAAACGCTTAAGACTCAACCAACAAAACGACTAGAAATGACAATATGGAAACAAACAGTTCATTCCATTAAAGGAAGCAGGTCTTACATATATTTAAACGCGTGTAAACTGAAGTCGATGAAAAAAAAAGAAAAGAAAGTAAAATGAAAATTTCCAATTATTTTTAAAAAGATGACATTGAATTCCGTTGTACAATCTGCAGTATGATAACAATGACAATAATCACTTTCAGCAGCATTATGAATATACCTTAATAAAAATTCATTGTTTATTCCACCCACTATACCCCCTACTCTCGTTTTTCTTTACCAACTTACCCAAAAGGATTTTTAAGCGTAGATTTTCCTGTAAATTTTCCCCTATACTTTTCATCGTCGCCATCACCACTATTAATTCTCAAATCTCTCTGACTTCCGTTTACAGACCCGCCTCCATTCTGTAAATCTCGTTGACTCGATGATGCTGAGAGATTTCCATTTCGTACATCTTTTTGACTCCCAGACATAGTCCGCAAATCTTTTTGACTTCCGGACACTGAAGCGTTTCCATTTCGCGAATCTTTTTTGTTGCCTGCACTAACAACTCCATTCATTTCGTATTATTTCTCCCAAAAGATGAATGACAATCTCTTGATTATAAATTATAGAAAACTTCCAAATAAAACTTTTAAAAGATATTCCAAAAACCAAAACAAACAGACTTAAGATTATGTGCAAATACACTCCAAGTGTGGCAAGTTTATCACAATAAAAAACATGAAATCCTGCGCGTCAAACAATAATTTATCACAGTTTGCACAATCCAATAGTGTTTATTAAATCCTTTTCTTTCAATGTTTCCAAAAACTAAATCGTACAGGTTGTTACTACATGTATACAGGACGCCCTGTATCTAAGATTCATCCAAGTTGTTTCACCTCCTCAGGTTTGTCTTAAGCACACAAATAGACACAATACTAATAAATGCCGAAGTACTTCGTTTATTATTCATACATTCAAATGGTGCAGTCCATCTATATAGCCACGGAAACAATACACACTGATTAAAGCATTATCTAATAGACCAAATCAAGCGTGACCCCCTGGTGCTTTAAATTTTAAGTCGGTGGAGAAAAACTGCGAAAATCTCACTAAATTGATAATAGTATATCCCTGCTTATACTTGTAATATTTTCCTTAATTACGACTTTGTAATAAATACAATTTTGTGTAATTAATGGCAAACTGCCAAAGCGTGTTTACATGTCAAAGTCTTAATTAGTCGAAGTAATTACAAATCAAAGAATTATTTTGTTCCAAATCCATTTAATAAATTTTTCAATTGTCTCTCGGGAATTTAATAGAGTTGCTAAATATTGACAATATAGTCAAATTTTGATTAAATTTTTAAACAAAATCTCGGAGATAAACTGAAACTATATCACGTCATAAAATATCCGAAATAATAAAATCATCCCTTAGTGACAAAATGTGGACGAACTCAAACAAATTTCAAAGCCACTCGAGGATTACGATAATGTTTTTATCCCCCGCACTTCAGATATAAGATCATATCACTAAAACATATCTTTATGTCACAGTCCGGTCTGAAATAGTATCTCAAACAGATAATGAGATTTAAATTCAGAAACATTTTCATATGAGACAATTTAAATTGTACATTTAATTTTTTTAAAAACCAACCCATTCTTTTGTCCGTAGGGGGTCCATACAATTGGGTATTAATACCATACATAAATTATGAATGTGTAATCATTGTGTTTAATTTGGTAAACATTTATTTATTTAAGATTTAATTAATACAATATCTATGCTTGGTGATGTTTCAAATCAGGTCAAATTCAAAAATCTATTTCGTACAAATTATAATACAGCAGAAATGCTTTACTTCCCGAGCTAAAGTCGGAATACAAACAGGTCAACTTGACCAATCAAACATCTTCCAATTTAGGATTAGGATTAAAAGTGATTAGGATATACGACAAAGAGACAGCAAACCAGAATGTAAATCGAAATAGACAAAATACGAAAAGCTACAAAATTAATAAAGTGCTCGAAGGTTTTAAGAAACCCTTACAGAGACAGTAAACCGGGACGCAAACCAAAAGCTACAAAATTAATAAAGTGCTCGAAGGTTTTAAGAAACCCTTACAGAGACAGCAACCCGGGGCGCAAACCAAAAGCTACAAAATTAATAAAGTGCTCGAAGGTTTTAAGAAACCCTTACAGAGACAGCAACCCGGGGCGCAAACCAAAAGCTACAAAATTAATAAAGTGCTCGAAGGTTTTAAGAAACCCTTACAGAGACAGTAAACCGGGACGCAAACCAAAAGCTACAAAATTAATAAAGTGCTCGAAGGTTTTAAGAAACCCTTACAAAGACAGCAACCCGGGACGCAAACCAAAAGCTACAAAATTAATAAAGTGCTCGAAGGTTTTAAGAAACCCTTACAGAGACAGCAACCCGGAACGCAAACCAAAAGCTACAAAATTAATAAAGTGCTCGAAGGTTTTAGGAAACCCTTACAGAGACAGCAACCCGGGACGCAAACCAAAAGCTACAAAATTAATAAAGTGCTCGAAGGTTTTAAGAAACCCTTGCAGAGACAACAACCCAGGACGCAAACCAAAAGAAACAAAATAAGGAAAGCATTCGAAGAAACCCTTACAGAGACAGCAACCCGGGACGCAAACCAAAAGCTACAAAATTAATAAAGTGCTCGAAGGTTTTAAGAAACCCTTACAGAGACAGCAACCCGGAACGCAAACCAAAAGCTACAAAATTAATAAAGTGCTCGAAGGTTTTAGGAAACCCTTACAGAGACAGCAACCCGGGACGCAAACCAAAAGCTACAAAATTAATAAAGTGCTCGAAGGTTTTAAGAAACCCTTACAGAGACAGCAACCCGGGACGCAAACCAAAAGCTACAAAATTAATAAAGTGCTCGAAGGTTTTAAGAAACCCTTACAGAGACAGCAACCCGGGGCGCAAACCAAAAGCTACAAAATTAATAAAGTGCTCGAAGGTTTTAAGAAACCCTTACAGAGACAGCAACCCGGGACGCAAACCAAAAGCTACAAAATTAATAAAGTGCTCGAAGGTTTTAAGAAACCCTTACAGAGACAGCAACCCGGGACGCAAACCAAAAGCTACAAAATTAATAAAGTGCTCGAAGGTTTTAAGAAACCCTTACAGAGACAGCAACCCCGGACGGAAACCGAAATAGACAAAATTAGTAATGCATTCGAAGGCATTTAAACCTTTAAAGAGACATCAACCCAGGAGTCAAAACAAACATCAGTGAAGCATTCGAAGGCTTTAGGAATCACTTACAGTAACAGCAACCTTATGACACAAACCTTCAATAGAAGTTAATACATACGACATTAATATGTTTAATACTGATGGGATGCAATCTCGTTGATGCACTTTAATCTTTATTTTTTCGTATATTGAAAAATCATATATTCAAAAATTATCGTAGTGAAGATACCGCTGAACATATTAAAAACATATACACACGCTTAAATATCTCGAGATTGACATCTTTTATGTTAAAAGCGATTGAAGACAAAATGTAAAACCATTATTAACCCTATACTTTTCTTATTCCCTTCTTCCCCACTTAAACTTACACGACTTATATGGAAGATCGATACAATAGATCGATTAACATTTTACACCTCAATAAATAACAACACGATCAAACACTTTAGAGACGTTTTATCGCATTACTTAATTACTCTAGGGCCAAATAAAATAATATGTGTGTTTCCTATAACATATTTGAAAAAATAGAGTAGGTAGCATCTAGATAAAAAATCTACTTTTCACAGAAATACATTTTCCTTGTTTGGTCCTTTCCTGTGACAAGTCATCCTACTTATGTCTTCCGTTTTTCTCTATCCGGCTTTTTTCAGACATTTAGATCGTACATTGAGACTATTGGAGAGACATTCTGACTTTAACAGTGCTTATTGAAAAAATGAACAAACAAAACTTTAAGGTAGGGTACTTATAAGAGAGGGACGAAAGATACCAGAGTGACAGTCAAACTCAAAAATTAAAAAATAAACTGACAACGCCATGGCTAAATAAAAAGACAAACAGACAAATAATAGTACAGAAGACACAACATAGAAAACTAAAGACTAAGCAACACGAACCCCACCAAAAACTGGGGTGATCTCAAGTTATAGGGTAGGCAGGGAAATAGGAAACACACATATAACTTTATTTGGCCTTACTTAATTACTCTAGACTATAAATGGTTTTACAAGATTTGTTCTGTTAATAGCAATCTCTTCACTGCTCGTTAATTCTCAATCAAAAGCCCTTGATGGTGTTCCTAAAAGTCAATGCATTTAATGACATTTCAGACGAATTAAACGTTTCATTAATACCATAAACTGAAATGGGTTTGTTTTATGTAAATAGACTTAGGACGATCTAAATGTCTGAAAAAAGCCGGATAGAGAAAAACGGAAGACATAAGTAGGAAGACTTGTCACAGGAACTCGAGCACAGAAAAAGACAAAACGAGGAAAAATTATTTCTGTGAAAAAGTAAATTTTAATTAAATGAAAGCTAAATGAATGATATATTATCCTGTGCATTCTGATGGTTTCAAATGCTTTTAAATACTATAGTGATTTGATACATATGTGTATCCTGGAACATATGTTACACATATGCCTCATGTGACTTCTTACACACGTGTTCCCTGAGACATATGTTAAACATGTCTCCTGTTACATATGCTACGCATTTGCCTCGTTGGAAGTATGTTAAACATGTCTCCTGTTACATACATGTATGTTAAGCATGTACTTCGTTGAACATGTTACATATGTGTTCGTTGTGACATATGTTAGACATGTGTCCACTTGAACTTAAGATGAACACTTATCCACTAAGACATCTGTAACATATGTATACTGTGAGTCTGTGACATATGTTAAAAACGTGTTTACTGCAAAATATACACATGACTAGAGGCTTTTGACTTAGGACATGACGCACACTTGAGCCCATGAATACTGTATAAGACATAAAGTACATGAATACTATATGAACCCATGAATACTGTATGAACCCTTGAATACTGTATGAACCCTTGAATACTATAATTATGAAGCCATGAATACTATATGAACCCATGAATACTGTATGAACCCTTGAATACTGTTTGAACCCATGAATACTATATGAACCTTTGGATACTATATGAACCCTTGAATACTATAATTATGAACCCATGAATGAATACTATATACACCCATGATTAATGAATAAACCCATGAATACTATACTGAACCCATGAATACTATACTGAACCCATGAATACTATATGTACCCGTGAATACTATCTGAACCGATGAATACTATATGAACCCATGAATACTATCTAAACCCATGAATACTATATGAACCCATGAATATTATATGGACCCATGAATACTGTCTAAACCCATGAATACTATATGAACCCATGAAAACTCTATGAATCCATGACTACTGTATTAATTAATGAATACTATATAAACACACGAATACTATATAAACCCATGATTAATGAATGAACCCATGAATACTATATGAACACTATACCTGTTGCTTCGTAAGCTTGCTCTTCTGATTGAAAATCCCTGAGACATTACATATTCCGTTTAAGAACAATTCTACGAAAGTCTCTTTTAGATATACACCTAATTTTATATACACTGAAGTCGAAATCTCAAGTTATTGTCCGTACAATTAAAACACTGTAAAACTATAATTGTTTACATAGAAGTAAGTGGTTGTCGTAAATTTTGAGTTTAAATTAGAAACCAGACCAAATTTGTGGTAATTTTAAAAGTAGGTGAAGATTTAATGTTCCTTGGAGTCATTCTATTGTTACCATAAAATAAACTTTAATATGACATTAAGATTTTTATGAATTTAGATCTTTATTGAAAATTTAAAACATCACTAATTTTATTCGATAGTTATTTTAAAGAGAAAGATAAATATTGACCATTTAGACTTAATTTTAATTTTTAAATGCCCTAAAACGAATAATTCCACGGAAATAATTAAACACTCAAGCTTTCCGCATTCTCTGGATATATGTCACCATGGAAAAATCATAAATAGATAAACAAACAAACAGAGGAATAATTATTAATAAATAAAAACGGTAAACTATTGAGTTATATATCTTTTTTAGAAGGGAAAGCCCGTGATTTAAAAGGAAAGACTACTTTTCGAACGCCTACGCTACAAACAGCTGTCTCATTGCATGAATGATATTTAATTCGTCCTTATTTTTCTACCCCTCGTGACCATGGCTCCAAAGAAACTACACTGTCATCGTATATTTGCTACGCCTTACAGAGGTTCCCCCGGACACTTTGTTGTAAACATTGTCATAATATCTTTTCAGAGAGCCGTGGTATAGTGGTTAGGACATCGGACTACTAACACAAAGGTTTCTGGTTCGATTTCCGTTCCCGGATAAGAATTCCAGGAACTCAATTTTCGGCTCTCCCTTGACACCATTTGCGAGAATGGTCTTGACGAAACAATGAAAGTCCGTCGGAAGGGGACGACAAATGGCTGACCCGTGTTAAGAGAGAGCCATATCTCTTGCACGTTTGAAAGACACCCTTGTAGATTTCGGAAAAGAGCAGGCTAATGCCGCTACAAGGCAGCACTCGCACCCGCAAAGTGAAATGGATTAATATAAGTTGCAAAACTTGTTTCCCAATCCACTATAATATATAAATAAATATGTTCAAACTAAACTAAACTAAACTATCCCATTAAATTTCGAAAGGAATTTATATTATGAAGCAAATTTCGTGACAACAAAAAACTTTCAATAAGA
Organism: Mytilus galloprovincialis; assembly: GCF_965363235.1. NCBI lineage: Eukaryota > Metazoa > Mollusca > Bivalvia > Mytilida > Mytilidae > Mytilus > Mytilus galloprovincialis. The sequence goes on along the minus strand of NC_134842.1, from coordinate 80,664,539 downwards.
TCGTTTTTACCATGATCATCTTATTTGTGATCAGCCTTCATTACCTGATACCCAATCTAAATAAAAGTATATATCTGTAGCGAAGTGGGAATTAATATGCTTAAATATACATGTTACTATGTATGCGTTCATACTCAACAACAAGCCCACCAGTCATGCAAGGCTTGTTAAAATGCTGTCATGCCTTTACAAATCAATTCTACCTGCCAAAAGAATCTAACTAAAATGTCGTTTACTTCAGTTTCGGGCCTGTAGGATTTGAGTGTCACTCCAGAAATTTGTGACCTGCGCACATAAGCCGATTATTTAAGTTTACGTATTCATAAATATAAACATCATATACTTCGACGTTTCTGTATCTTCTCATAAGAGTAATTCACAAATAAGCACACAATGAAGGATTGCAGAGCAAAGACGAATAAATCACTACCAAATAACCTATTAAAATATGACTATTTGTGATATCTTGGAAATATACTACTGATAATTTACTGAGAGGCTATACCACAGTTTGTCTGTATTATCATATAAATAAGAAGATGTGGTATGAGTGCCAATGAGACTGCTCAACATCCATGTCACAATGCATAACAAGTTAACAACTATATAGGTCAAGGTATGGTCTTCAACACAAAGCCTTGTCTTACACTGATCAACAAGCTATAGACGGCCCCAAAATGGCTAGTTTAAAACAATTCAAACAGGAAAACCAACGGTCTACTATGTATACAAATACGTCAAAAATATGTGATTACTAAAACAAACTTACGTTGGAAAGAGTCCTAAAGACCTGCTAGAAGACGGCACACTGTTCTCTTGATTTTTCTTCCTTTTGTTGTTCAGTCCTTTATAAGTATCGAATTTCATCTCCAGTTTTCTGTTTTAGTGTTCTAAATGTTGAATAATAAATGGAACTTTAATCCCGAAACTGAACAAAACAACTTATAAATGATTCCAAATAAAAACGTTTGAGTTTATGTCGTTATCTATAACAGTTATAACCTCCCATTTAATGTCGTCAACTTTCCATTTTATTTGGAAAAATGCATCAGATTTCTTTTAAGGAATAAATCCAAGGTTAACTACAATCAATAAATAACATGTTATAAATGATGATATTTAGTACAAAATATTAAAATTTAAAACTATTAATATTTTTAAAAAAAAGTTTAAGGATCAGAAAACGCATAAAATTCTAAACCGAAACGAATTATTATATATATCCTCTTTCAACTCAATTTCTAGTCATTTCCTTTACGCATTTTATTACAACAAATAAATGTAAAATTTCAAAATATGAAATAAGTTCATAATTAAGTGTTTTGCTAACCTTTTTGTAAAAATATCTAAATCCGTGTTTTAGCAAGTTATTAAAAATCGTACATGTAATGTCCACTGTTGCAAGAAATCGGACATCAAAAAGAAATATTCTATTGTGTAGAAATTATACGTTTCCAATAAAAACATACCAAATCGATCTCTTGAAGAAGATCTCAAATTTCTCAATCATGACTGGAAACGTTACATTTTAAAGTCAAAATAATGATAATTGAGCGGATATAAACAATCTTGTTAAATGGTGGTAAAATTATAGTGGGGTTCAAAACACACATTCAGTTAAGGAATGTCGTTTACAGTTAGTCATTTATTTTATATACATAATTCCTCAGTTTTCATTACATAAACAAAGTAAAAAGGTTTGCCCTATTTTCAAAAATCAATGCTTAACAGCTTTTGTCATGCATCATGCATATACGTCTGTAACCGTCATTTAAGACAAGCATTTTTAACATGTTGCATGCTATATATAAGACAATGTATCAGCTCCTCCAAGGATCAAAAAGTTGTCTGAAGTAAGACAGTAAGAATCAATGTTTACAAGCCAGGATTACATTAAACTTGTTCAAGTTATAGACTCTGATACCGAATATACATAATTATTTAATCTTAATATATTTAGACCAAATCTGTTTGCTTGGATGCGCTTGTAACAAAGCAGTCAGCCAGAATGTTCTTGAAACATCTGAGTCAGCCTGGGTGTGCATATAACCTCTAGGTCAGCCTGGATGTGCTTGAAACACCGGAGTAAGCCTGGGTGTGTTTGTTACACATGTGTCAGCCTGAATGTGCTTCGAACATTTGAGTCAGCTTTGGTATGATTGTTAAACGTGAGCCAGCCAGGATGTGCTTGGAACGTCTGAGTCAGCCTGGATGTGATTGTGACACCGAGTCAGACTAGGTGTGCTTTTTACACATGAGTCAACCGGGATGTGCTTGTAACACCTGAGTCAGCCTGGATGTGCTTACAACACCCGAGTCAACCTGGAAGTGCTTGTAAGACATAAGTCAGTCGTGGTGTGCTTGTAACACCTGAGTCAGCCTGGGTGTGCTTACAACACCCGAGTCAACCTGGGTGTGCTTGTAAGACATAAGTCAGCCTGGGTGTGCCTACAAACACCTTAGTCAGCCGGGGTGTGCTTAAAAATATCTGAATCAGCCTGGGTGTGCCTAAGAACACCCAAGTCAGCCAGGCAGTGTTTGTAAAACCTGAGTCACCCTGGTTGTTCTTGTCACATCTGAGTTAGCCTGAATGTGCTTGAAACAGAGTCCGCCTGGTGTGGTTGTAACACCTGAGTCAGCCTGGATTTGCTTGAAACAGAGTCAGCCTGGTGTGGTTGTAACACCTGAGTCAGCCTGGATGCGCTTGAAACAGAGTCAGTCATGTGTGATTGTTACACATGAGTCAGCCTGGATGCGCTTGTAAGATCTGAGTCATCCTTGGTGTGCTTGAAACACCCGAGTCAGCCTGTGTGTGCTTGTTACATCTGAGTCAACCTGGGTGTTCTTATTACACATGAGTCAGCCTGGTGTGCTTGTTACATCTGAGTCAGCCTGGATGTGCCTAGAAACACCTGAGTCACCCTGGTGGTGCTTAAAAAAACCTGAAACAGCCTGGGTGTGCTTAAAAACACCCGAGTCAGCCAGACAGTGCTTGTAACACTCGAGTCACCCTGGTTGTTCTTGTTGCACATGAGTCAGCCTGGTGTGGTTGTAAGACCTGAGTCAACCTTGTTGTGCTTGAAACACCCGAGTCAGTCTTGGTGTGCTTGTTACACCCGAGTCATATTGGTTGTGTTTGTTACACCTGAGGCAGAATGTGATTACAAGTCACACCTGTATGTGTCATATGTCTTTACATTATGATTGTAAGAATTATACGAAGTCTACGCTGTCATCTGACTTCCAGTTAGACGCCAAATCAATGGCTGATATATAACATAATTGATATCTACCAATATTCCAATAAAATCAAAATGTTGGACTTCGTCCATGCTTAGTATGGACCAAACTAATTGTTCAATACACAAATGCACATGCTGAAGGATATCGTTTGCCATGTACTGTTAAGAAACAGATAAGTGAGCAAGCATTAAACTTCAGGGTGGGGTATGGTTTTTGTCTGAATCAGAATTTCACCCCAATATTAATACTATAAGGTATGTGGAAAATCTGAATATTGTTTTTGGTCATTTCCTTGACCAGAATATTTTTTTTTTTTCATCAAATATGGATTAGAATATTAATTGGTCGTTCCCTAATAACCACCCCCTTTTAAAAACTTATCCGAATTTACAAATTCATTTAACTAATGATGAAAACCATTTAGACCCTCAGCAAAGGTGATATTTAAAAAAACATAAATAACTAATCTTAATTATTGCAAAATTGTCAAGAATGTATTTAGAGCGAATATTGATATAATTGAGTCAATGTCAATTTTAAAAGGTTTTTTAAGGTTGAAAATGACATATTACAAATAAATCAGTCAATTTGTAATATTCTTGTCACAGCTTTGACAGATGAAAGATTATCAATATTTCTATATATAATTATTCAATCTTTTCATGAATTCAAAAATGGACTATGGCAACCAACGTAGGTAAAATCTTTCAAAGATAAAAACTACTTACTAGAAGTACATTTTGAAAAACAACGTTCTTTTAACTATAATTCATAAATGTACCATTTGATACACTATTCGATGACATGCACGTCCTGTCATACTATCTTAAATACAATATTCAGATTTTCGAAGGAGTAAAGTCGAAGACAACTTCGCGATTATTTTTTTTTCAGTAGCCAAATTATTTAATTTATCGTTATAAAATATAAGTGTCAGGTTTTACACCTATCTTTTTGGGGGCTTTTTAAAGCTTTTTACACTAGTCTTTTTGGGGGCTTTTTAAAGCTTTTTACACTAATCTCTTTGGGGGCTCTTTAAGCTTTTTACACTAGTCTTTTTGGGGGCTTTTTAAAGCTTTTTACACTAATCTCTTTGGGGGCTCTTTAAGCTTTTTACACTAGTCTTTTTGGGGGCTTTTTAAAGCTTTTTACACTAATCTCTTTGGGGGCTCTTTAAGCTTTTTACACTAGTCTTTTTGGGGGCTTTTTAAAGCTTTTTACACTAATCTCTTTGGGGGCTCTTTAAGCTTTTTACACAAGTCTTTTTGGGGGCTTTTTAAAGCTTTTTACACTAGTCTTTTTGAGGGCTCTTTATAACTTATTGTTCGTTGTGACCCAAGGCTCCGTGTTTGATCTGTAATTGTTTACTTTTACAAATTGTGACTTTGATGGAGATTGGCACTCATACAATATCTTCTTATATCAAGATATATTCGTCTTGTCTACGATCAAATGCTCCTTTCTTTTTCATCCGATTTATCACTCCAGTTTTATTTGTTATGATTAACAAGACCTGTGCCACCAGTGAAGATGAACTGCTCACCCATTTCCGAACACTTCAGTTCACCCTAATATTTTAAAGTGTTTTGTTTTTGGGGGTTCATTTGACTGTCCTACCTCTTTTCTGGAGTCTTTGTCCATGTTATTGTTTTTTTTAATCATGTTTGGAGATTTTTTCATTTCTAGAAAAGTAATTTCATTTTAAATTAAGCAATATCTTAAGCTTTCATAGGACAGTATGGATGTCACTTGTAGAGGAGTATGAACTGTTACCCCTTTTTTTAACCTTATGACAACATATTTTAATAGGATTCGTGCGGAAGGGCCAATTTCCCATCAATCTATTTCACACCAGGGATTACCATTTCTAGTTTATGGGACAATGTGAAATTGTGGCCCTGTGAGTAAAATAAAAATATGGGAAATTAGGTCAATACGATTTCGACTCGTTCTGTTTGGAAAAAAATCCCGGAGAGTAATTTATAGAGCAATTAAAACAAAAACAAAACAAAAAAAACCCTCTTGAACGACCGCTTTTAATCTTGTATTGAATTTCCTAATATCTTTAAGGGTTTTTACTATCTACATGTAACATACATAAACACACATATTGTTTTCTGTTAAGAAACCTGCTATATATTTCTACCAAATTAAATTGTAAAAATTTGTTATCTGTTTTCACATCAAGAGAAAACAAAAACGACTGTAGACTAATCTATGACCAAATATACAAATATTTGTTGCACAATTCTTGTCTTTAAAAAAAAGAGCCAAAAAAACAAAAAAAAACGAAACGCTTCAACGAATATGAAATTCCAACCAAAAATGCCTTACACATATCTCTTTTGAAAAAAAATGTGTTTTGATATGAAATATTTAGCAAAAAAATAACAGGTGACGAATACCTTTGACTAGGTACTGTAGCTCTTCGCCACAGCAATATGACAAACAAAACAAGATGTTGTGAGAAAACAATGCACCTGGGTAAATATATGGTGGTAGATATATAAGCAACAATCATGACAATTTAGGTCACATAAAAAATTAAAAATTACAATGAAAGAGAGATAACTTTAGCGATACATCAATATGGTATGGACCACAAATATATAAGATGTATGTACATGTTTTAATACAACGACAGTTTTAATGATAAATAATAATAAAAAAAAACACTCAGTTTTTTTTTACAATTGAAATGCAGAATTCATAAATCAGTTCGATGGAAAATTATTATGAAAGTATATTTACACCTACGTGAACTAAATTTAAAAATGTAGTGTTGATAAATAGCTAGCTAGTTTATAAATGTTATAAACCCCGTATTAAAAGAATTTACATGTAGCGATGTTTCTGAATTCTTGGTGAAAGTTTAGCCACACACAAGACATTTATCATTCCGCGGTCATGAGATGCGTACTCAATGGAAATGACTCACTATTGTATGTAAACAAAAGTAACACGACGGATGTCAAATGTTGAGTAGAAAATGTTGATCCTCATTTGCATCCTATTTTTCCTTCATCTGGGGAATCGTGTTGATCAACTTTATAAAAAAAGAAGATGTGGTATGATTGCCAATGAGACAACTGTCCACAAGAGACCAAAGTAACACAGAATTTAACAACTATAGGTCACCGTACGGCCTTCAACAATGAGCAAAGCCCATACTGCATAGTCAGCTATAAAAGGCCCCGAAATGACAATGTAAAACAATTCAAACGAGAAAACTAACGGCCTAATTTATGTAAAAATTAGTTCTGAATTGTAACAGTATTTGGTCTGTTCCGCGTTTTAATTTTGGCATGAGTTTGCCTCAGGCTATTGGACTTATGCATGCTTGAGGGTTTGGATGGGGCTAAATGATTAAAGAATAATGCCCTTAAAAATTGAAGATTAGAGAAAAACGGGCAAATAAATTGAAGATTAGAGAAAAAAGGTGTTAATTTTTTGAAGATTAGAGAAAAAAGGGGTTATTTTTTTAAAGATTAGAGAAAAAAGGGGTGAAAATTAAATGTTTACAGAATAACAGACCCCCCCCCCCCCATCCAGACCCTCATGCTTTTGGATTGTCTATTGGTATCTTCTCTTTGTTCTTTTTTTTCAAACGAAATGTCTTCCCACAAAGGATTGCAATGTCTGAACGACATCGGTAAAATATGTACTCTGATGATAATTTTCTTATGTTTTTGTAATCTCAAGTATTGGCTAACGTATAGAAAAATTGTCTTCTCATGACTTCTGAGATTGAGTTCTGCAGTAAATCCATTGACGAAGTGGGACTTCCGTTTGGGTCTGTATGCTTTATGCAAATGTTTATACACGAATCATGTGGGATAACAAATGGCACTACACTGTGTAGTAATATGGTTTACTTAGTTTATACCTGTGTGTGTTTGTTCCTTTCGTGTTGGTTGGTAGCTTAAACTGACATGGCATCAATTACACATAAGTTGACTTTCAAACCATTTGACCAAATTAACACATCTATGGAAATAATCTAGCAACAAAAAGAATCTGCTGTTCTTAGCGTATTTTAATTCTGTGATTTGCCTACACAGAATGAGAATTATCTAGTTGTCTTGTCTGTGTTTTAATTTTAGTTCTTTTATATGTTTTGGAGTTTAGTATGGCGTCCATTTTTATTGAACTAGTACACATTTTTGTATTTAAGGGCCAGTTGAGATTTTCTCGCTGTGTTGAAGACCCATTGTAGGGGGGTTTCGCGTGGTTTATGTTGTTTGGGTCGGGTTGTAGCCTCTTTGACATATTCCCCATTTCCATTCTCAATTTCAACGCATCTAATATCACTCCTTCTTTTTCGTATCATATTAAAATGAATGGTTTTGAAGATCATGACACTACAAGCGAGAAAAATAAAATGTGCAATTCTTACTGGTAACAAATATTTTAAAAACAAATAAATATGATTTAAACTTAAAACTATATAATTGAAAACGTTTGTACATGTACTCACGTCTTTCTTGGTAAACAACCTAACTGAAAATTATATTTAAAGGATTTTTACTTGTTTTTAAATTTCTTTTGATAAATTGTTTTCTCAATCGATACCATAGAGTACCAGTCAATTAAATGTCTATTTCACTTATTTACCAACCCCCATCTTAAGGCAACATTAGTATTCTTAATGTATCTATAGAACACACCACATCGATTTCCGGATGTATTTTGAGGTTCACCACGGGGTCCTTTAATGGGGCGCTTGTGGGTTTTTATGACATTATTATAAGGCCAATTAATTCAATTACATTTCAATAACGACTATTTTTTTTATTAAAAAGTATAACTTTTGAATTTCAAATTTCTAAACAAAATGAATTGTTTTTTTCAACGATAAAGTTTGTTAATCTATGTTGATCATTGATATTTTTGTTTATAGTTTCTTCTATTATCTGTTCTAACATTGGACTCGTACTTCTTTTGAACTGAGTTTTACTGTGCGGTGTGTTTGCTTATTACACGTTGGCTATATATGTATAAAAGGGAGGGTTTGAGATTTTACAGAACATGTTAAATCCCGCTGCATATTTGCACCTGTTCCAAGTCAAGCACCTCAAACATTTTTTAGTCTAGTGTGGTGTCCATTTCGCTGGACTAGTATACACTATCGATTTGGGGTTATGCAAATAAAGTCCACCTCTGGATGCTGGATTTAGTCCATGCGTTGAAGACACATTGGCAGTCTTAGGCAGTTTTCTGCTCTTTTATTAGATTGTTCTCTTTGACACATTCCCCGTTTCCATTCCCTATCTTAAAAATGTGTGTTTGTTCACCAGTGGTTATATGACTAAAATCTACAATATTATAAATAAAGGCAACAGTAGCATACCGTTGTTTAATAGTCATAATTCGATTCTATTCTACTTGTATTGATGCTGTTAGGCTATCGAACTGGTAGAATCCTTGGGGAGAGTACTGTCCACCAACAGAGATCCCGATCCGGTGGTGATAAGCCGGACGATTGATAAGATCTTTGCATGAGGGATATATATTCCGTAATTTAAAATGATTTTAAATATTATGCTACAGCAATATCAAATAATACAATATTCAGTAAGGAGGGACGAATTACCGGGACAATAAGCATAATTGTTTTGTTTTTTAGACATGTATACCGTTTATTTTTTTTTTATCGAATAGTTCTTTTCTAGGAATGTTGCATTTTTGTTTGATTTTTGTTGCACTTCTGTGTTCTGTTATTCCGTTGTTTTCCTCTTATGTGTTCCCCTCGGTTTTAGTGTGTAATCCGGAGTTGTTTTGTCTAAATCGATTTATATCTTCTGAATAGCGTTATACTACTTTTGCCTTTATTTATGGACCTGTGCGGCATGTTGCGGTTTGGAAGAACAGTCGTCAGTTCTGAATCAGGTATCGTAAATTCCTTAAGTCGTCGTGTGATTTTCACAAAAAGTTGATGTGTTTCAATAATTTGTAACCCGGATTTGTTTTCTCTCAATCGACTCATCAACTTTTAAACACCGGTTTACTACTGTTGCCTTTATTTAAAATGCGCTGTGTCAACTTTTGAAGACACTAGAGATAGCTACGTATTAGCGATTCAAAAAAAGGGGACGAAAGATACCAAAGGGACAGTCAAACTCATATATCTAAAACAAACTGACAACGCCATGGCTAAAAATGAAAAAAAGACAAACAGACAAACAATAGTACACATGACACAACATAGAAAACTAAAGAATAAACAACACGAACCCCACCAAAAACTAAGGTTGACCTCAGGTGCTCCGGAAGGGTAAGCAGATCCTGCTCCACATGTGGCACCCGTCGTGTGTTATCTCTCTTTATACAGCTATAATGCGTTTTTTTCTACTTTCTAGCTATGCTAGCTTAAAAACTATACTGTTCGATCCCCTTTTCTTTTTGAATGATAAAAGCTTATTCATCAAGTTGAGATAAACTTTTTTTTTTTTATATTCGAAATCTCCACTTTTTATTTTATCTTTTTTCCTTTGCTTTTTCCCTTTTTTCATGATTGGAACTTCGAGAATATAGCAAATTGCTATTAAGTCAATAAAATCTAAAACTGCATAACGTTTAACCTATCAGTCAAATACTGATGATATTGAGCATTCAAACTTCACATCCAACGTCCCGACATTTAGATATAAATATATGAATAAATATGAACAACTACTATTTCGAAGCGTTAATTTGGAGGTAGACTTTTTCAACCAATTATCGGCATTCCTATGGTACGTACTGTACATGTGCGCCTCTCCTTGCCGGACTCTTCTTTTTTCATATGAATCGGAGCTCCTTCAGACATTTATTTAAACAAGAAGATCACAGAAGCCATGTCATTTAATTTCACATTTAGATATATTGATGATGCTCTGTCCTTTAACAATGCAAACTTTTCTGATTTGGTTCCATTAATATATTCCACAGAACTAGATATCAAAGAAACAACAGACACGGCTTTCTCTGCCTCATTTTTAGACTCATATCTCGAATTTGACATACACGGTCATCTCAGTATCATAATCTATCACAAACGAGACGATTTTAATTTTGAAATTATCAATTTCCTCCACCTTGGTAGCAACTTCACAAATAATACAGGATGATCTTGAAGTATAGATTCATGGTACTGATTTGTTTATCATCTTAATAATGTATTATAGTATTCTTTTTTTTTGACTTTATAAATAAAAATTTAATGTGTTTTTGGTGATTTCCATTTGAAGTGATTCTGTACTTATATACTTCCTGTCATTGTATTATTGTTCAATGATTTTGGGGTATTCTTATCCTTCATTTTAGCTAATATATTTTGTCTATTTGCTTTTTGTGTTTTTTTTTTTTTTGTTACATATGATGATGCCCTTCACTTATACATACCGCCATTGCGGTATTGTGCCGTGGTAAAATTTTTGTTTATGCATATGATTGTTTTTATAGACTAGAATGATTGTGTTATTGTGCTATATATATGGTAAATTTGTGTCTTTTTGTCTTTCATTTTTTGTTATGTGCCTATATGCCCTCTTGTGTTTCTTTTTTACATATTTGATTGACTTTGTGTTATAGTGATTCAGATTATAACACAATGTTTATAATTGCTGTACACTTATTTTGACATTGTTTACCTATTATGTCTGTTTGTTTTGTAAATATGGTGGAATGTTATGCGACTGTCATACACGTGAGAGCTTTAGAAAGCTATAAAAAAAAAATAGGTTTAATTCAACGTTTTCTACTTATGAAAATGCCTGTACCGAGTCAGGAATATGACAGTTGTTGTCCATTCGTTTGATTTGTTTGAGCTTTTAATTTTGCCAAGTGATTATGGACTTTTCGTTTTGACTTTCCCTCAGACTTCAGTATTTTTGTGATTTTTTTTTTGCACTTTTTAATATCTATTAAGATAAGAGCGCGGAGGTTAATATAAGTGGGGACGTCAAAACCCCTAGAATTTCTGTGTATTCCAAAGACATGAATGATACAAATCTTAAATGAACTGAATTTTCTTATTGTCTGATTTGAAGGTAAATGGGTGGAATAGGGGATATAACATCTACAGATTCAGCGGCTTATTTATCAATTTGATTGTATAGGAAAGATTTGTTTTAAAGTGACAAGGATAATATTGTGTGGGGAGGACGAGGGATGGTTATGTAGTATAATGAATCTACTTAATAACTCGTCACTTGGAAGAAGACACTGTCCCAATTAGAATCCTCATCCTTCCGTCATATTCATATAATTTGAAGAGAATAAAGCTGTTTTCGGCTTTAATTCACAAGGCATTTCTGTTGCTTGGGATACATTTATATAGTTTATCCTGTTCTCAACTTAATTGTTGTGCAACATATTTTATAATCGCAATTTTAGACTCAATACCACCAAGTTTAACATGCAAGTCATACGAATAGTATAAAACCATTTTTTGTTGAACCCTTATTTGATTAATCTGACACTGAACATGTAAATATAATACTGTAGTGGGAATAATTAAACACCTCAATATGTGTCAATGAAGGCTACAGTATAACGCAAATGAGGGCCCTCATGGGTTTTTTGATTATGTGATTACTTGGCCGTTTTTTTAATGATTATTTGATTATTAAGCCAAATATTTCATGATTATTTGATTACCTAGGACTGTATTTTTAGTTTATGATTATTTGATTACTAAAGATAAGCAAATATTTAATGATTATGTGATTATATTGGCAAAAAAATGGTGATTATGTGATTAGTAGGACCCCCCCCCCCCCCATGAGGGGCCTCGCAAATGCATCCTTTGTTTGGCTCTATTTAGGTCAAATGTAAAGGCAATAGAGAAAACCAAAAACAAGATTACGTAAAAATCTACCACATAAATTTTTCAAGTTAAACTTTAAACTTTAAAATAATACATATTTTTATCATGTTTATAACAACCGGAAACATGGGAAATATCTTACTCAACAAAATAACACCATACACAAAAAGAAGAGGAAAAAGAGTCTAGTAGTTTTGAGATATACATAAATAAAATTCAGGCATTTGTTTTGTCATTCTGTTCTTCTTTATTGAACAAATTGACCTGACACAATCCTTGATCATAGACAATGACCTAAATACGGATAAAATAGATTTCTCCATGACTGAATGAGGAAGTTAATTGCGTAGGTGTACACAATGTAAGTATATGTTTATTGATCTGTCCAATAATATATATATATAAACAAAAATATGAGCACTGCTTCTGCATTTATTCATATAGAGAGAAGGTCCCGCATTTTATTTCATTTTTTTATTATCAAAATGTTGATAGGAAAGAACGAAAAGTTAATTCTTTTCCGGTATCTTTTTGTTTACTTAATGGAAAAAAATACGTCCAATCATTCCGATTTTTAATAAATACAGTTTCACATTAAATCATTATAATATGTTTTTTCTTTTTCTTTTTTATTTTTGGTGGGTAGAGGTAGGGTACTATTATGGACATTGTTCTTAACATTAAATTCGAAATAAATTTTGCTATTTATTTATATTATGTCCTCTTTCTTATCTACATTTTCCAAGAATCAGATACATTAAAATAGAAATGGTATTTCATCCCACGCATACTACATGTACATGTAACACGGCAACACGGAGAGGACTCTACAAGGTTTAAATATTTAGATAGGGTTTGGGGTTATGGTCAATAAAACAGTCAACTACATAACATATGAATCACAAGAATGACAAATAGATGACACATAGATCAACATGCATCTGTAACCATGGTAACATCAATGAACAAGCAAATCTATTTTTTCAGTATCGTATTCGACCCTAGAAAGTTAAAATTGGTTAATTTCTGTCGCGTGAAAGGCCAGATTAAAGTGGTAGGTTCAGGGTTACCTAGACTCCCTTATGGAGATAAATTTATGGATAATTCATAGAAACTTATATGCCCTGCATCCGTTCCAATAAAAGAGGCATAGAATGGCATTATATGATGGAATTTCAAATAAAATTCCTCAAATTTAATTTAGGGTTTTAAAGAGGGATTTGACATGCGTATTTAATGCACATGGTTTTGCTGAAGGAAACTGTATTTATCATTTTGACCCAAACTCAAAATAGGAGGTGCACATATTAATGTGAAGATTGCGAGAAAGTTGCATTCAGTTGTAATAAGGGATTGAGGAGGGTTGCAGATAAAATAATGATATCCACTTAACAAAGATATAACGAAGCCATTTTGTCTTTTCATTCACAATCTTGGAACAAGCAGTCATCATGCATTTATCCATAATCTTAACACTCATTCAGCTCAAAAATCATTTTGTATCGTTTATGGTTACCAAATACTAAATAGATGTAGTCCATATTCATCGATATGAATAAACTCATCATAAATACCAGGATTGCCATTTTATTTTTGCGCCAGACGCACGTTGCGTCTACAAAAGACTCACCAGTGACGCTAAAAAAAAAAGTTAACAAGACAAAATAAAGTACGAAATTGAAGACCATTGACGACCAAAAATTCCTAAAAGGTTTGCCAAATACAGCTTATTTAATCTAATCCTGAGGTAGAAAAGCCTTAGTATTTCAGAAATTCAACGTTTTGTGAGCAGTTAAGTCAATACAGAAGTTCTGACAACTGTGCTGATGATACCCTCGGGGAATTAAAACTCCAACTGCAGTGGCATTGAATAATGGAGATTATAACAAAATGAAAGATATATATTAACTACTTGTAAGTTTCCTTCTGGACCACCTTCTCAAAACGTTGTCAAACAAATGGATAAATAAGAGTTGAACAATGTCCCCGTGAATCGATATATTACGTCTCCGTCATCCTTTTACAAATAAATTTATTTACGCATGTGAAGTTTATAGTACAGTCATGTAAATGTGAATATTTTTCAATAAATAGACTGAAAATAAACAGTGATTTTATCAAAGATCACTAGAACCACCTTCTTTTATTCCCACAAATTGAAAATTCAGTTGATTTGATATACATAGTAACATCAATGTAAGGATACTAGAACCCCAGTTGTATGACTTCCACTTTTTGCTTACAATCAACCAACCCTCAACATCGTAGTTACTATCAAAAAACAAGTTTATAAATTCTATCTGTTTAAATTGACCAGTATAATATTGCTTGTGTGTATTTAATTAAGAATCCTTCACTTTTATTGAAAAGATCTCCATAAACTCATTTTTACTTTCCACATTTGGTAATTTTATGCAGTTTTTGTCGAAGCAACAAAACAAAATAAGACGCACATAAATGTTTATAACACCTATGATCGGATACCAGTTTATATTCTACTAATGAAGTGCAATGACAAAAATCCGTTTACCTTTTATTTCATTCCAGTCGATCAATAATGGACTGGAAAAAGGCTTTTACGAAAAATAGAGTACAGATTACGAAGAACTTAGCCAATCCAAACAATGTGGCTGACTCTCTTTTTAGCGATAGAGTATTTACAGAGGAAATGAGAGATGCAGTACAAGTAAGATTTTTCGTAACCAAAATTTTATTTTGCATATTCTATGAAACCACCGGCTTGCATCATGATTTAAAGTTCACACCTGTTGATATAAGAGGAGATAAAGGTAGCTAATCAATTAGCCCAGATTCCTGTCATTCGTCTGATGTTTGGTATTAAAGGTGTATTCCCTTGAATATGTCGGAAATTAACTATGCATTTTATTGCAGAACTTATGTTTTGAGTCATAAACTTATATCTTCGATGTTTCAAAGGACAATTCTTTTTTTTATTTAGTTTCCAATGAAGTATTTTGAAAATTTGAAGTGACCTGGTTACTTTTATTTGTGTATTTCTTTGTCCTTAATGTTCTTGCACTTATTTGTACTGTATTCCTGTCATGTTATATTGTCATTTTAGTGTTATATTAAACATTGCCATAAAAGCGCGGGGTTTGGCTAGCCGCAAAACCAGGTTCAACCAACCATTTTTTCTTAAAATTTCCTGTACCAATTAAAAAAATGGCAGTTGTTATAAATGCTCTTCAACTTTGTACTTGTTTGGCTTTATAAATATTTTGATATGAGCATCACTGATGAGTCTTATGTAGACGAAACGCGCGTCTGGCGTACTTAATTATAATCCTGGTACCTTTGATAACTAGTTATCTTATATATAGTTCGTTTCTGTGTGTGTTGCATTTTCGTTTGTTTGTTTGTTGCACTTCAGTGTTTCTGTTGTTTTGTTGTTTCCCTCTTATAATTGATATGTTTACCTCAGTTCTAGTTTGTAACTCTGATTTGTTTTCTCTCAATCGATTTACGACTTTCGAAAAACAGTATACTACTGTAGCCTTTATTTAAGCTTGTTTACAGGAGTAATACGGACGAAAATATGTTTGGTTTAATTCCGACGATGGTTATTTGTCTTTTATATCAAATGAGTTTTTGACTGGAATTTATACTATGTATTTCAGTTCTGGATTTGATTCATATCCAGTTTCAAGGAATAGGGGCGATAAATTGAATAACGAATTCAGAATTAAGTAATAAAAGTATAATACAAATGAGTGGGTTTGATAGCTTTCTTCTTACTGTTTTTTAATCATATTGTTTTTGGTAGCAAGAACCTGAGACAGAAAAGAAGAACAGAATGATACTTGATACTCTTCACAGGCGAGGTCAACGTAGTGTTAAAAGTCTTTACAATGCTTTCCAAGAAACTGGGAATGATCATTTGGCAGATTTGTTACTCCCCTATGCTAAGATTATAGAACAGAAAGAGAATTTCAATGACCCAAAAGGTACACATAATAAGTATAGATTTGGACTATTGTTACAGTTTAACGTATCGAAACTGATGCTACAGTTTTTATCAAAGAAGGTCATTTGTAGGACCTATATTTCACCAACTCGTGATGTCGTCCGTAAAATTTTGGAAAGGACGAATTCAACTTCACCTCTCGGGCATATCTTATTTTATTCAAATGTGTTGGTGTATAGTGATTCACTCTATCCATTAAAATTCTAGATAAAAAAAAATCAGATAATACTACAAAGAAAGGTAAAGTACATGAAGCTCATACACTTTTTTTTAATTTTAACTATCTAGCTACTAGTATTACATTAATGACAGAGGAATTTCAGGAATAGTACAGTTGTTAACCATTTCTTTTAGGTTAATATAGTGGATTATTTGTTTATGGCAATTCCTTTTTTGAACTTACCTTAGAGTAATGTTTTTTTTTATACTTTTATTTCTTGAAAATCTCTAGATCCATATATATATATATAATATTTTACTTAGACCACGATTTGTTTATAATTGATACTGTGGACTCGTTATTATTCGTTGGATACCAACTTTCGTGTGTTTCACGGGTTTATGTGTGAACCACGAATTAAAATGTTCAACGAAATACAAATTTCTATAAAGGTGTATCCAGACTTTGGTAGAACCACGAAATTACATATCCACGAAAATTCAAGGTCTCCGCAATCCACGAAATTAATGTTACTCAAAAAGATAAAATCTGCAGTAGTAAACAATCAAGACAGAAGCATTGATATTGTGATGTTATTGATATAGTTCACTTCTTGTTTTTTCAGCATGGCCACCCGAGAAACCTGAACAAACAACCATGGAGGAGCATAGAGTTTTCAAAATAAAAGACCTAAAAAGTCCTCTATTGCACGATTATAACAGAGAAGTATACAATTAATTGCACTTTTGTTACCTTTCCTACCATCAATTTTTATTACCCCCCGATTGATATAGGTAGCTTTGATATAATATGCCAAACGATTGTATGTTGAAATTATTTTTTTTATCGTATCATTTAACATTTCAAGCGTTGATTCATCTATTTATATCGCAGTTTGTCTTTTAGCATCTCTAATACAAAATGGGTAGATTGAAGAAGAAAATAATTTGAACTGCGAAACATCACTTTTGTTTTTTGTACTGGTGATTTCTTATTTCAAAATGTTCTCAGTAACTGAATTACTGGGTCGATATCAAGCTGATGGGAAGTTATCTCATATAGCTCCTAACTTTTATTCTTGTTTTTTTATCACTTCTAACAAATATTTAGGATTAAGCGTTCATGATAAAGACATATCCAGAAAACCGCTTAGGACATACAAAATTTTCCAAGTGGAATTTTTATTTACTAGCACTAAATGTGTTCGACTAGGTATCATCAGCTCAGTTATCAGTGTTTTTTTGTACTGATATGATTATAAAGTTATCAAAAGTACAAGGATTATAATATAATACGTCAGACGCGCGTTTCGTCTACAAAAGACTCATCAGTGACGCTCAGATCAAAACAGTTAAAAAGCCAAACAAATACAAAGTTGAAGAGCATTGAGGACCCAAAATTCCAATAAGTTGTGCCAAATACGGTTAAGGTAATCTACTCCTGGGGGTAAGAAAATCCTTAGTTTTTCGAAAAATTCATAATATACATTTTTAGAAGTCCTCTATGATAAATTAGAAATATTTTAATAAGTAAAACACTGTTGGATAGTTGTCGCTTTGTCATCAATACCTTATCTCCTTGATTTCATAAAGTATTCTAATTCCTAATGCAAAGTTGACCTTATATGTTCTTTTTCGTCATAATACTCCTATTACGTCTATCTGATTTTACATCTATGCGGATAATTGCTTTCAATGGTTGGAAGCTCCTGGTGAAGTTCAATCGGGAAAAGCGCGTCGGACGCATGCAATTTACATGGCTAGTTTTTAGCTTTCTACTCTTTGTTTTGTGTACTGTTGTTTGTCTTTTGTTTTTTTCCCTTTTTTGCATGGCGTTGTTTGTTCATGTTTTAGAATTTCCTTTTAGTATTTGTCACCTCACTTTGAGAATAAAAAAAATAAGATTCTAATTCTGTCAGGAAATGTTAACCTGAGACAATATCAACTTTGCTGCTTAGACCTACAGTTTGTGTTCAAACGCTACCAATTATTTATATGTAATAATTAAACAATGAAGCAAAACGTTAATCTCGATATTACTTGATATAGCTTATTTCTGACACACATGTATGTGCGATAAAACGTTATCATAGTTTTTCGTTATTCACTTTACTGAATTTAGATAGCTCTTGATAAATAAATTATTATCCTCGATATATCAAGGACGATATAATAGTATATGAATACGTTGATACGCGAGTTGCTATATAAAAGGGTGAACTGTTTATTTGATGCATCAAATTAATTTTGGAAAACATTGTTCTATAGGATGTCTACAGACTTTGTGGAGAAAAACGAGGAAAGGTCTTTATTATGAATAATAAATTTTCAAAAACATCATGGGAAAGAGAAGGGTCAGATGTCGATGTAACAAATCTGACAGATTTATTCCAACAGTTGCATTTTGAAGTTGTAACAAAGACTGATACACCAGCAAAGGTGAGGCTATTAAGTTAATTATCTTTGTCATATGGACAATACGTAATCATTTAAAATATTCTTTGAGATCCTCCGAATATTACAAAAGGGATCTTTTACCATTCAGAAAACCCGTCTGTTATTATATTTTTCTCGTGCCAGTGTAAAGTTTTGGTTCAAAGCAATTTATGTTGTAGTCATGTTATCATGAAACGTAGTACGTAGAGAATAATACATGGCAAAATCCGTATCATGTGTCGTATCAACCCGAGACACCAATATCAGCCCAAGGGCCCGAGGGATGATATTGGTCGAGGGTGAATGACCGTTCTATTGGACCTATTTTGAGGAAAAATTTTCTTAAGCAAAAAAAAAAAAAACAACTGACTTTATGTAAAAAAAAAAAAAAAAAAAGTAGGGGTGTGATAAAGGGTATGCGATAAAGGGTAGGGGTGTGATAAAGGGTATGTGATAAAGAGTGCGCATCAAAGTTGCGCGATATGGATTAAACAGCAGGCTATTTATCAAATATGCAAAACTACTGTATTTACTACTAAACATATGATAACTATGTTTATTGTAGTGTTTTAACTTTTAAGAATACACGGATAGTTATAGCAGAAACGGTATAAAAGTTACTGCACCATGTACTGATAATGTTTTTTCGGTGTTATGATCGAGAAACAATGTTTAAAGATCGAAGCATAAAACAAAATTGAGAAACTTATATAACCGAAAAAGGTAACTAGAGCAGAATTTACGTTCACCTTACAAATTGGTTGACCCATACGATATGTATTCTCAGGTAGCTCTCCACAGTAAAAAAAATAAAATTATAATTGATCCAAAAAATGTTTTACCATCTTCTATTTCTAACTTCTAATACATTATTCCAACTAATTACGTAATGCATATACATATGCATGCAATCAGTATCGTCCATCGATTTGATTTTTAAAAATTAGAATGGTGAAATATAATTTGTTTTGTGTCTATCCAATGTAAAATTGTTGACCTCAAAGAAAAAAATATATTAGTGATATATTGTGGGATTTATACAGACAACTTTAGAAATTTTTGTTTTAATTGATGATGTTTTTCAGATATTTGACAAGGATTTTCATTGATATAAATTTGTAAGTGGATGGAGAGTTGTCTCATTGGCACTCACACCACATCTTCCTATATCTTTAAGTGTTTTTTTTAATATTATTGTAGGAAATGTTCGAATTTCTAATTAAAGAAAGAAATAAAATAGAGAACTGGAAGGCAATTGAATGTATAGTTCTGATCGTTATGAGTCATGGGACAAGCGGTTACATATACGGAAGCGACCGCAAAACAATTAAGTTATCCGATCTCACAGACGTTTTTGATTCAGAACATTGCCTAGGTTTAGATGACAAACCAAGATTGGTATTTGTGCAAGCTTGTCGAGGAGGTAAAACGATAACAAACAAATGCGAAAGATTATTAATTTTAGAAATTATGTATATATCTATTTAGAATTTATAAATATCAATTGGCAAAGGGTTTTAATATGCCTGGACAAACTCTGGAAGCTGGATATGGATAGTCGCGTTTGATTGTAAGTAAGGAAATCCATTACCATGAATTCAAAAATCTATACTAATATTTCAGTATGAACAAAATAGGCATGTTTCTAGTCCTCTTTGACAATTTCTTTTCAATTCCGAAGCCTTCAAAAATTTAACAAATGTCTCGTGTTAACGTTTGACATATAAAATGTATCTATTGCGTCAGACATTTTTGTTGCCAAAGACGAGAACAACGTATTGCAAAATGTATGAGATTTTTACATCAAAAGAATGATTGAAAGTGTAGAAGAATGACCTGGCCCCGCTTTAAATGTTTTAACCATGGTGTAACTCATAACTCATCGCATTGATTACTGTTGTCACTTTTGCGATGAAGAGGACGGGTTTGTGATTTCACCACTTTAACAAATAATTATCGTAATAATTTTGGGGTTTGAAACATTTAATAAAAAGGAATATTCAAATAATATATAGGTATGTGCAGTATTCCTTTTTTAACTCACCTTGAAGTTCTGTATTTTTAATTGTTTTTGCAACTTTACCGGGTTATCTTGTTGGTTACTGTTATATATGTTTGAATCATTTTTTAATTCAATTTCATTTCAAGTAAGCGATCAGGACAAAATAGCAGAACTTTGCGTGAAAGTGGAAAATCAGAAAATCCAGCCTAAATCTTGTGATGAACTAGATTCAGAAACGTTTCAGGAGGAAAAGCCAACACAAATAAAACACCCTTCAGCAGATTTTTTTATTGTGTATGCAACACCAGAAGGTAAGTTAGAACACATAAAACGAAAATAATAGGAGCTTTGCAATATCAATTATTTAAATAAATACAATTGAGAATGGAAATGGAGAATGTGTCAAAGACAACAATCCGACCGAAGAGCAGAAAAAAGCCGAAAGTCATCAATGGGTCTTCAACACAGCGAAAAATTTAAATTCAACCATAGATAACTTAACGTCGACCTAATTTCTTTAAGCGATCTAATCACGTTAAACAATATCGAATTCATCAGAGCCATTGTAAAATAATTATGATAAGTATAACTGCAACTAGAACTTCAAAAACATGAATGGTAAATTACTTATAACAAAAGCTTTCAATACAATGGTTCATTAAAACGTAAGTAAAGTAAACCGATGGTCAGTTCATTTACCGTGAAGCAACTTATACAACCCACACACTATAGCTATGATTTGTAATCGTTTCCTGTTATGTTTAAGACTGCATAAAATTATGTCTTTTACACTAATGTTTTGTCAGGAACATCCGCCTACAGGAATATTGAAAGTGGATCCTGGTTTTTAAACGCTGTTGTTTGGACGTTCAAATACCATGCCAAACGTGAAGAGCTGCAACATCTACTTATAAGAGTTAGTATATTTAACGTGTCTCTCAAATAAGTGTACTTTGAAACAGGGTACTTTGGAAAATTCGCATATGATTTAAGTTCAATCTTGGTAAAACTAAGCGACACCAATATGATTTTTGGCAAAGGAAACTGCATGATGACCCGAATTACCTTATATCTGTGAACTTTGGTCTTTTGGTGGATTGTTGTAATGGTAAATATCCCATTACGTTTCCCTCTTCTATATACTATAAATTGAATGAACGAAGTAAGTGTTAATAAATAAGTTAGGACATAAAGCAACTTGACTAAATATGGCAAATAAAGGCATATCCAATTGTTCTGAATAGTATATAAGTTCTCATCCATGTTGAGAAACATAAAGCATTTGAAAAAACTTGATATATCCAAAGACCGTAGAAAGAAATTGACGTCGCAAGTTTCAATGGAATATAGTTAAATTTCGTTAGTAATATATTTTTTACACTGCCGAGTTTTATGTAGTGTGCTTTTACCAGAGTCTCACAAGAAAATCGACGAAACAAGGTAATGTAAAAAATTTCTCGTTTTGTAAAAAGAGTTAATTAAAGATACCAAGATATTGTTAACAAATATTCCGTGGCAACTTCACAAATAATACATGATGGTCTTGAAGTGTCGATTTTAGGTTCTGACGTTGTTTACCATCTTAATTACGTGTTATAGTGTCCTTTTATTTGTCATTCTATATTTTTAACCTTTACTGTTTAGTATGTTAAATTTTGGTAATATTCTTTTGGCGTGAATCGGTATTTATACATCCCGCCATTGCGTTATTGTGATATGCTAATTGTCTTTCATTTTTGCTTATATGCCTTTTCTATGTAGTGTCTACAAGCCATTTTATGTTTCTTTGTTGACATAGTTCGTTTCATATTTAGTGCTTTAAATCATAACTCAATAATAATAAATGTATTCTGATACATATTACAATGTGCATAAGATGTCCCCTCTCTCAGTAATTTTGTTTCCATGTCAAACTGTTTTTAGTTTTCTATGTATTGTTTTATAGATTGTTTGTCTTTTGTTGTATGTTGTTTTTCCTCCATAGCGTTGTCAGTTGTGTTTCAGTTTAGTATCAGTTTGTACCTTCCGCCTCTTTTTTCTTAATTTAAACTAATACAGGTTATTCAAGAAACACGCGTTTTTTACACTGAAAAATGTATTAAGTTGAATAAATGATATAAATGAAAAAAGATTGGACATTTCGTTTACTTAACTAAAAAAATGAACTAGTAGTCTCTTTGACACATTCCCCATTTTCATTCTCAATTTTAGTAATTAAATCAAAATATTATTCCCTTAAAACCTTCAAATTCACTACTGTTATCTCCAGTATAATGCACTTAAAAGGAAACACCCTTTAACTTCCCGTTCTGCTATATAGGTGTCGTTCTTTTACTTAATAAGCAATTTGCTCACAATGGTGGACACATAAAGCAGATCGAACTTTTCAAACTTACGGAAATTGACAATGTCAATCGGTTAAGAACAAAAATTTACCACACAAGAAATGATTTAAGCTTCCCAATTGTGAACTTTCCATTGCTGTGAATAAACAATAGTCTGAGCTTTCGTTTCCTATCATGATTCCCTTGATAAATCGTTATTGCTTATAATGAAACTATCAAAACAAGATTTTAAAATTTCACTAGTTGGTATGATTATTATCAATGATCTCTTGCACATATGGCGAGGAATATCTTTCAAGCATTACAATCACCATCCCGTCCTCTTTTCTTCGAAGAGAACCTACCGAGTAAACTTATCCTCGGGTTTAAACAAAATGACTGGTGCCACATTTGGATCAGGATATCCATTCATGAGCATCTATCACTCCCACGTTGTTGTTGGTGAGGTTTGTGTTGCCTAGTTCCTATGTTACGTTTTGTTTTACATTTTATTCTTTCTTCTCATGGTGGCCTTTTGTTTTTTCTTTGTCTTTTGTCTTGTCACTTCCTTTTCGACTTATGATTTCAACTATCCCTTTTGTATCATCTGCCCCTCTGTTGTATATATGTATCAATACTGTACTCCCGTTTTGATGTTAAACAATGAACACACCATTTTATGAATTCCATGTGCATGAGAAGCTAATCCGGATTTACCTTTATCGGAAAAGCTCAAATATATACCCCCCCCCCCCCCCAAAAAAAAAAATGCCATGCTAATTAAAGCAGCATTTTGATTCGAATAATAAGATTATCAGCGAAACTCTTTTAAGCTGTATTTGGCAAAACTTTCAGGAATTTTTGATCTTCAACTACGTATTTAATTTGGCCTTTTTAGCTTTTTTTTTTAATTCTAGCGTCACTAAGGAGTCTTTTATAGACGAAACGCGCGTCTGACGCAAATAAAAAATTTCAATCCTTGAATCTATGGTGAGTTTATTTATTCATTTTCTGTATCAGACTACCTAGTCCATATTTAACAGTCCATTACTGCACACAGCCTTACGGAAATAGATAGCAAATCGTCTTGATATATTTTTTCTTCATTATTTGGCATTGAGAACTATCCTTCAGAAATGTTTACAATACTAATTTGATATAAAAAAAATTATATTATTAGTGTTTTTTTTAGGTAAACAGATTAGTAGCAAAAGGAAAAGGTGATGCTGGATATGACCAGAAATTGACTGTATCGGAGGTTAAATCAAACCTGAGGAAGAAGTTTTACTTCTTTCCCGGTGTTTATGGAGACTCTCCTCAGTTTTTCAAGGAATGAATGAAGTAAACAATGAATTTGGCTTTTAAAAGAAACTGATGAAAATAAATTTTGCATTTTTTGTAAATGTAACACATATCCACATATTATATACCAAGTATCAATAAGTCATGCGTATTTTTGGTATCAAGATCTGAGGGAATTGTAATCCGAAAATATTATAAAAGCTTTGTACTGTTATGGTAATGAAAATGTTCTGACCAGTTGAGTATTTTTTTTATTTCATCCAGAAAATACAAATTGATCAAGTTCAGACAAAATCTTTATATGATTATTAAATTGAGAATTGAAATTGTGTTATGTGCATCTTTTCTTCATTAACTCTTTTACCAGCTAAAACACAAATGTGTGTTGTGTGGGACAAAAATTGTAAATAGAAATTTCTTGACGTCTAAAATGTTTTGGAAAAAACAGTACTCAATGATCTTGTAGTTTTATTTTCAATTTTTACTTCTAGTATGTTATTAAAATTATTTTACTGTAGTGTTATCTGTCTTTCATTTTATCAACATTTACCTTCAAAATAATGTAAAAAGTAAAATCTCAATGATACTTAACTCCGAGGAAAATCCAAAACTATTTGTCACTAATCAAATGGCAAAATCAAAAGCTCAAACTCATCAAACGAATGGATGAAAACTGTCATATTCCTGACTTGGTATAGGCATTATTTTATGTAGAAAATGGTGGATTAAACCTGGTTTTATAGCTAGCTATACCTCTCACTTGTATGACAGTCGTATAAAATTCCATATTGACAACGATGTTTAAACAAAACAAGGAGACATAAACGGTAAACATGTCAAAATAGGGGTACAGCTGTCAACATTGTGTTATCATCATAATCTCACAGACATTTGTAACAAAGAATCACAAAAACAATCTACACAACATATTAGCAAAAATGAAAGACAAGGATACATAAATTTACCATACCACAAAATTTTTACGTCACACAAGAAGAAATTATGTCGTTCAATGTTTATACAAAACAATTTTATAATTTCACATGGGCAATGTTGGCATACAGGGTCAAACAATCAAAAGTATGTAAGAATGAATTTCAGAAATAGATCGAGATTTAAAATTGTCCAGAAGTTCTTTAGAATTTTTAAGAATACACAAATGGATTATACCAATAATTTTGTCGTTTGTCGTTCAACGTATTTTCTAATTTATAATAGAACTATAACATAATGACATATAATAGAACAATACCATAATGACGGGATCTTTTAAAGTACAGAATCACGTTATAAGAACCAAAGAAACACAAAAAGTCGCATATACAAAACACACCAGCAAAAATGAAATATAATACAAACACATTGACGGGATGTATACATAAGTACCGAGCCACGTCCAATGGATATCACAGAAAACAATCTAAACAGTAAAAGTAATATTAATAATAGAACAAAGACTAATGAAAGAACAATGTTACACGTTGTTAAGATGATAAACAACGTCAGTACGCAGAATCTATACATTAAGACCATCATGTATTATTTGTGAAGTTGATACGGAATATTTATCAACAAGGTCTTGGTACCTTCCGATGAACTTTATTTAGAAAAAGGACGAGACGTTCTTTGACATACCCCTGGTTCATCAACTTTCTGCTCAGACACTGTTGACGTTTACAAAGTCTGAGTAGGAGATGCAGGCTCTTGAATATCGAGTAAGTTGGGAAATGTATATCTCATATGCAGGTGAAGTTGGCATGTTGCTACTAAGGTGGGGGGGGGGGGGATTTATAATTTCAAAATTAAAATTGTCTCGTTTGTCATAGATTCTGGTACTGAGATGACTGTGTATGTCGAGAATCGAAATATAAGTCTAGAAATAAGGCGGAGGAAGTCGTGTCTGTTGTTTCTTTAATTTCTAGTTCTGGGGGATATATTAATGGAATAAGAAAAGTTCGGATTATTTATGGAAAGACCATCATCAATATATCTGAAAGTGGAATTAAATAATCTGGCTTCTTTGATCTTCTTGTTTTTGACAAGTGTCTGAAGGAACTCCGATTCATATGAAAATAAGAAGAGGACGGCATGGAGAGGCGAACGCAGCCTTTCATCTCATTTACTCATCCATGAATTTTATGTCAAGATGACTTTTTTTGTAGGACCCACGATTCTGACTATAACAGACGCATCTACTGACGAAATATTATTTCTCTACGAGTTGTATCTGAGATATGGACTCTAACGCAAACTTTAATCAGTAACTCATTTGTGGAATGTAGGTCAAGATTACCTTAACTTTATCAGGACCCCTTGGTTATTCAAGACGCATCTATGAACAAAATCTCAAGAACTAGTGGATAATTGAGAGGTTTGAAAATCACTTTCAATTACTGAAACATGTTACCCATAAACACTCCCGAGATCGCTTACGCTTAAAGTAAAGATATCTTTATTATGATTATTTTTCTAAATGATGAAAACTATATGCATCATACTCAAAAGGCAGTTGCCATTTGTACAGATAGCCGGATGAATAGTTCCAGGACTATTTTTCCGGCCAATACAATGCGCATGTCACTTTATGTGTACTTGTGTCTGTGTGTAATATTATCTAAACCAGCACCAGGGGTCGCATATTATATATACAGACATTTAAAAAGTTATCTTAAATTGTAAGTCCCCAATCTCGTTACTTGTAGTTGAAATTGCTAGATTAAAATAAAAAAAAAAAGTATTTCCAGTCTTGATTTTCAGTCTTGCATGATCTGTGACTATTTTATACTCATATGACAGGCTAAATGTAAACCTTTCTTCCTATTTTTAATTACCAAGTCATTAAATATATATACTAGAATTATTCATTTTGATTGAGAAAAAAAAATATACTCATATAAAGCCTACATTCATCAGGAAAATCTCTTCTTCCAGGCACATGCTCATGTGAATTAAAATAGATTTCTCAAATCTGATATATACGGTTGAGTGTTCAGTTTCTTTTAAACATTTTTTACAGCATTAACAGTTATAGCCCCAATCTTAATAGTTGAAATTGTGCCATTTAAACATCAAAAATTAAACACCCAAAGTTAATTTATACAAGTGCAATACTGTTTATAATAAACCGCCATTCTATAGCCTTATTACTTAGTCAACTGTCTTAAAATTCCATGCCAAATTTTATTTACAAACTATATCTCACATTCCCTCTTTTGTAAGCCCCTTTTATCCGCCTCTTACAGAATGCTTGTCATTCGGCACCTCCACTTTCTCTGGCTACTCGCAAGATTCATTTTCGGAATATCATTAAATTCGTGGTTTTTTAAAGGCCGTTCTCCACTACTCTTGCTATGATAATCTTTTCCACTATTTATTCAGCTAAAGCGGTTCGAATTTGGTAAAATCTTAGTTCTCCGCTCAGTGACCATTAATTGTCCTTTTCTTGAGATATTAATTAGTTTTTTAGTCCCTTTTATAAAATAATATCTTTGTTTTAAGTTCATATTGTATTCGTGTCCTAAATTTTTATCACTCTGTGATCGGATTAACACGCGACCTTCTGCTGAAGATAAATTAAAGGCGCTTCCGGTCGCACATCATGTGGCGTGCGCATTTCAATGGCCGGACAAATAGTCCTAACACTATTCGTCCAGTTAGCCGGAAAATAGCCACTCCGTACTTAAAATAGTATATAAAATAACGATTTTGAGTATTGTGTTGATGTCATTTCACAATTAAAGACATATCTTAATTAGAAGGTATTGCAAGTAAGTTTATTTGACCTTCTTTTCATGTTCAGTTATGCACTGATAGATCAAAATTGGTTCGAGAAATGCAGTCACACATAACAGATTATCAGGTGGTTTTCAAATCCCAGCGAAGGCATATAAACATAGTTAAATTGTCAATTACTCTTGAACAATTAAGAGGCCTTTCCAGTTTGTTATGTTAGATATATGTTTCAATAGGCATATAATACATTGAAAAGCTCAAAAACACACATTTGAATATGACAAAAACACTATAATTCTCTATTTGGGACAGACCTTGACTTTTGACCTTATAACCTTTGTCAAGGTCATTGGTCCACAATGTCATTACAAAAGACCACATAGGTCTAGGACTTTTGGCACCAGAGTGAAAGGTTTTTTTTTTTTTTTAGAAACAGTTAACAATGGTTATGCCCCTTACGGATAGGTCAAATATTTTTATTCATTGTGAAAAATAGTTGCTCTTTTATGTTCTAAAGATTTTTCACTATTTACGATTTCTGTAAGTAAAATCGTATTTGCTATATCAAATAAAAAAGTTTTAAGGTCCGAGGTCAAGTTCAATTTTTACAAGCTTTAAAACACACAAGAACATCTTTAAAGAAAGTCAAAAACACATAATTGGCTATCTGAGACATGACCTTGACCTCTGACTTTGTGACCTTTGTCAAGGTAATTGGTCCCAAATGTCATTACTCAAGACCATATGGATCTAGGACCTTTGGTGATATAGTTTAAGCTTATTTTGTCTTTTCAGAAACCTGAAACAGGGATATGCCGCTTACAGAAAGGTCAAATCACTCCGGTGAAATTTAAACAAAGTTTCGCGTAAATGATCCAAAATTTTCCACTATTCATAACTTCTGTAAGTATAATGGTTACTGAGATTATACCACAACAAGGTATAAGGTCACAGGTCAACATACAAATTTGACCTTGATGTATTTTCAAAGTCACATGAATTGATGATCATTGGTGGAGATCCTAAGTGGCTACGACTTACGCCTTTTTGTGTTTCTTCGTTACATATATGACGTGGCTCTGTACTTAAACATCCAGTCATTGTGTTATATTACTATGGCAAATTTATGCCAATTTGTGCTTCTTTGTAATATATATTGTTTTTAGTGATTGGGATAATTAAATAATGTTAACTGTTGTATATTTGACATTTTTACCTGTCTGTTTTGTTTACGTATCGTTGTCAATATAATGAATTTGATGCGACTGTCATACAAGTGAGCTGTTTAGCTAGCTATAACACCAGCTTCAATCCACCATTTTCTACATAAAAAAATGCTTGTATCTGGTTATGAATATGACAGTTGTTATTCATTTGTTTGATATGATTGAGCTTTTGATTTTGACATTTGATTAGGACTTATATCTATAAATTGACTATGAGGGTCTATTGAAAATAACAGTACTAGTTTACGACAAAAGAGATGATTGCAGCTTCCCAATTGAAATCATCACTTTGTAAATTTAACGGGCGCCATCACAAGTTGGTTGACCGTTATGGAATTTCCGTGTCACATAAGATATCGAAAGTGTTCGTTATGTCGTCACTACTATCCCGTTCCCTTTTCACGATTGTGATCTACCGAATTAGACTATTTACCTGTTTTGTAATATCATGAGCAACACGCTGGATGCCACATGTCGAGCAGGGTATTTTTACCCTTCCGGAGCACCTGAGATCACCCCTGTTTTTGGTAGGGTTCGTGTTGCTGTTTTACCCCTAGTTGTGACATTGTTACCAATTGTGTCTGTTTGTTTTGTTCACACATCGTTGTCAATATAATGAATTGGATGCCACTATCATACAAGTGAGATGTTTAGCTAGCTTTAACACCAGGTTTAATCCACCATTTTCTACATAAGAAAATGCCTGTACCAAGTCAGGAATATGACAGTTGTAATCCATTTGTTTGATGTGTTTGAGCTTTTGATTTTGCCATTTGATTAGGGACTTTCTGTTTTGAATTTTCCTCAAAGTTTAGTATTTTTGTGATTTTACTTTTTACGGTAGCTGAGTTTTAGTGGCCAACCGGCACCGGGTAATTTTTAAAGTGGCATAACCCTACCTATGAGTTGTTGAATCTTTTCTATCCATATGTAACGAAGAACCAGGGTCTGGTCCTGAACAAATTTCACCTATCGTTTTTTCTACCTATTACGGTTACGGTGTTTGAATGAGAACAAGGTTTTTAGGTTTTCGAGGTATAACTCCGGACCGACAGAATTTTAAATATAACCGGGTGAGTTCCAAGTAGGTATTAATAACAAAGATACATAGTGTGAACCCGAAAGCAACACGTCTTGATGTTAAGGCTGCATACTTCGTCAAAGTTTGGCGGGAAAAGAATAATAATAATCAGAATAAAATACAGTAAGGTCTTTCTCTTTTGAAAAAGGAAATACCTTATAATTAGAATATAGCAAAATGCTCGTGTAGGATTTGATGTCTCTAAATTGTGAATACTGAATGTAAATCATGTTCTTAGTAAAGGATTATCCCATTATTTTGGTCTATTTACAGTTCAAAACAAAAGTTTCTATAAATGAATTATTATTACTCCGGAGAGCACATTTATCAGATTGAAAGGATTTAACACAGTGATTGAAACTGACGAAAAGTTAAATTGTGAATAAAAAAAAAGAAGTTTACTAGTGAAGTAAAATTATTACCTAAATAAACAAATAAACAATATCAAAGCAATGCCATAAAAATGTTTAAATTTTAAAATAATAAAATAACCTTCATTTCTGGTTTTCTAAGTTCTGATTGCTGAACCAGCGGTTGGTAACAATATTCCTATAAGATAAAGAAAGAACAAAACATGCCAGAAATTTTGATTTAAGTTTTGAATATATCTAAAACTTGTAAAGGCATTTAAATAGAACATTTACATTATCCATTCGTTTGATGTGTTTGATGTGTCATCAACATCAACGAAGAAAACTTGCCCTCATTATACTGGATACCTAAATTACACAAAACTCCATATAAAGAACGATACATAGCTGTTTCTTCAAAATGTTCGACTAAACATCTTTCTAAAGTACTGACTACTATTCTTTCTACAGTTAAAGATGGGCTTCAAACATATTGTGAGGAGATATATTCAACCAGTGGTGTTAACCAGATGTGGATTCTCAAAAATTTCGAAAGATCTACTGCTTAACCTTCGATCACATTCTTTGCAATTTTGCAGCAACATAAAAACTTTTGATTTTTCTACGCTATATACTACTATTCCCCATGCTCAGTTTAAAGATCGACTTCGCCATCTCATTAAACAGAGCTTTTTCTATAAAAATGGGAATCGTAGATACATATTTCTTGTTTTGGGTTACACTAATTCATATTTTGTGAAGAATCATACTGAATCTTCCAGAAAATATACTGAAGATGATATTATCAAAATGCTGGACTTTTTGATCGACAATATATTTGTTGAGTTTGGAGGATTTATATTTCAACAGACAGTTGGTATTCCAATGGGTACTAAAAAGTAAAATCACAAAAATACTGAACTTAGAGGAAGAACTATTGGGAAAGTCCATAATCACATGGCAAAATCAAATAACAAAACGCATCAAAACGAATGGACAAGAAATTGTGCACCCCTGCTGGCTGATTTGTTTTTGTACTCGTATGAAGCAGAATTCATTCAGAACCTTCTAAAAGACAAAAAGAAAAAGCACCTTGCGAAATTCTTTAACTTTACTTTCCGATATATTGATGATGTTTTATCATTGAATAACCCAATACTTACATCTCATATATCCAAGTAAACTCGAAATTAAGGATACTACTGATACTAGAAGGACTACTTCATACCTTGAACTTTTCCTCAATATTGACGTAGATGGACGACTTCACACGAAAATCTATGATAAACGGGACGATTTCAACTTCCCAATTATCAATTTCCCATTTCTCAGCAGTAACATACCCTCTGCCCCTTCGTATGGTGTTTACATATCACAATTGATACGTTATTCACGTGCTTGTTCACACTATACGGACTTCATATACAGGAGTGTGCTCCTTACGCAGAAACTGCTCCAACAAAGTTATGAGGAGGACAGATTAAAATTGACACTCCGTAAATTTTATGGACACCATCACGAATTGGTGGATCCATACGCTGTGTCTTTGACCAAACTAGCTAAGGACATTTTTACCACATGGTAGATTGTGGTTTGTCATTATGTCATCTAATCTTTTAATTACCAAACGTGACTTATTCCCGATTGTGACTGTTTTGCTGAGTGAATTCGCATTACTATAAGACGTGTTACGGTACTTGTCTATCCCAAATTCATGTATTTAGTTTAAATGTTTAATGTTATATTTTTAATTCTCATCGGATTTTGTCAAATGTGTTGACGTCTTTTCTATTATATGTATGTGGTATGGAAAGAAAAATTAATCACCGCCTTCATTTATTAGATTTAATTTTGTTCAACGTAATCTGTACGATAATTTACGTTTGAAGTTGGATTCATAACAAACTGGACATATATATATATATTATAGTTAATTGTTATTAATAAGTATTGCAATATGCACTGTGTTTAAATGTAATATCAGTATTTAGTTCTATAATAATCTTAAATCAATCCTAATTCTATCTTACTTTTGAGATATAGTTTTTTTTTATATGTGACGTCATTTTTGGGCTGTTTCAGAAATTTCATGAATTCAAATGTGATGTAATTTTTCTGCCTTTTCACCATCGTATGTGACGTCATTTTTATGATTTATTGCGTTGAGGCCTGGACTGAGTCGGGTGTGTCTATTCTGTGTTGGTGTTTGCATTATGTATTCGGATTTGTTTTATGTAATTAGTTAATACTCCAGTTTCATTATGTATATCTTTTATATTATTTGGATAAAATTTACTGTTTGCAATAGCATTGATTGTTCTAAATAACAAGGATGTTCTTATCCCAAGCATAGCCGTATTTGACACAACCTTTTTCAACTTTTGATCTTCAGTGCTGTACAACTTTGTACTTTTTTTCACTTTCAACCTTTTATATCTGGGCGTCACTGGTGAGTCTTGTGTGGACGAGGCGCGTTTTTGGCGTATTGAATTTTGAACCTTGTGCTTTTTGTTATCTATTAATCATGTGTTTGACTTTCTTTGTCTAATACGTTCTCCTATTTATTTGTATTGTAGTCCTGTAATATTATGTTGTCATTTCAATGTTATATTTAACAATGCCATTAAAGTGCGAGGTTTGGCATGCCACAAAACCAGGTTCAACCCACCATTTTTTCCTTTAAGAATGTCCTGTACCAAGTCAGGAATATGGCCATTGTTATGTTATTGTTCGTTTCTGTGTGTGTTACATTTTAATGTTGCGTCGTTTGTTTTCTCTTTTTTTTAGTTTAAATTCACATTGCGATAAGACGTGTCACGGTACTTGTCTATCCCAAATTCATGTATTTGGTTTTGATGTTATATTTGTTATTCTCGTGGGATTTTGTCTGATGCTTGGTCCGTTTCTGTGTGTTACATTTTAGTGTTGTGTCGTTGTTCTCCTCTTATATTTAATGTGTTTCCCTCGGTTTTAGTTTGTTACCCCGATTTAGTTTTTTGTCCATGGATTTATGAGTTTTGAACAGCGGTATACTACTGTTGCCTTTATTTGAACTTTTGATTTTACCATTTAATTTTTAATTTTCCTCGGAGTTCAGAATTTTTGATAATTTACTTTTTCCTTGCCATAATGAAATAGTGTTGGATGTAAAAAGCCGGACCAAAATGTTATCTGTGCAATACAATTATCTGTAACTCAAATGTATAAATTGATTTAAACTGTACATAAAAAGAATTAATCATCATATGATTTACATTCATACTCACAATCAGGAATCTTTACTGTGTATTGTTGTGTCAACTGATATCTATAACACATTAAAATAAAATAAATTCCCTACATCAATAACACTAAACTTTAAATGAAATGCTGCAAATTAAAAGAGTTCATGCATCAATTATAAACATTTGATTTACACTGAAAATTCTTGAATACAACCAATCAGGGTTTCCGCTGGCGGTCAAAAGCTAATAATTGTGGAGATTAAATATCATCATTTGCGAAAGGATTTGGCGAAATAATTAAATTTTATCCATCTTGTTTGTTTACTTTTTTTCGGGTTTCTCGGAATTTGCCTGATCAGACAATACTTGGTATTGACATTGAGCTCGTTAAGATTTTGACAGAAAATCAATAATCAGCTGATTGCATTTTATAGCTGTAGGTAACAAAAGATTAGTTAATAAAGGTGTTGATTGTTTTGTTTGACAAAATGATAGGGTTAAATGGCGTCCGTCACATGTACTTGAAAGGATTTATTTACCACTTTGCGACGCACGTGTTTGAATCAAACTGTTGACGTCTCCTCTCCTTCTAAAAAGACGATGGTCCGGACAGAAAACTGTTGTTAAGACGAAATATGTTCAAATCAAGACAAATCTCCAACTTAAAACTTTACCCTTTGACTTTGATATAGATAATTGATATGAGAGGGTAATTTAGCGACGCACGTGTTTCAATCATAGTTTTACGTCTCAACTTGTTCATTTACGATGGTTCATAAAAGAAAACAGTCTTTATGAAGGAATATATTCAACAGGTTTGGATCAACCACTCAAATAAGGGTAAACGACTATCCCTTAAATGAGGGATCAATTTAAAGTGATCAAAAATTGGTTTAATTGTAAAAACCACCTTTTAATAGCGAATGGCACATATTTGTATTATTTGAAGAAACTTTTCCAAAAGAACTATACGTCTATCTGGTATTATATGGTCAAAACATGTCAAAGAATTTGTTTTATTTAGTTAAAAGTAGGTGGAAAAATCATAGACAACAATGGGGCAAATTCATCTGTTTTTTGTGTAAGAGCATGATAATCATACTTCATGATAAGTAATCACTAACGCTAGTACTCAATTATGCTGAAAGGGATGATCATGAATTCCATAAGTGTGAAGAAATCAATAAATAAGCCAACTCAAAACAATTCAAACAATTGATATAATTTAGTGAGTCCCTTTCTGCGATCAACTTAAGAGGTCTTGAGTCTAGAAAAAGAGGTAAATGAAACGAATGTCGTAACGGCGATGGTTTAAATGATTGTCACTAAAATTTGATACTTTTCTCTGTATATTTTTGTTATATCAGCTTCTGATGGAGGACTATTTGCACATTGAAAAAGTAGAGAATGCAAGTTTTTGTAAATGTTGTTTAATACTAACCGATTTCATAATCATGATAATGTATAAACAGTTTTTAGTTGGCATGCAATTTTAAAGTTTTTCCTGTAAATGTAATTGTTAAGTGTGACAATGCATTTTCAAGTGACTTTTTCAACATTTCGTTTCATTTCTCTAGAACTCTAATTTTCTAATTACTGACTAAGGAAAGGCAACAGTACTATACCGCTGTTCGAAAGTCATAAATTGATTAAGAGAAAACACATCCGGGCAACAAACTAAAAATGGGGGAAACACATCAACTATAAGAGAACAACAACAAAACAACAGAAACACTGAAGTGCAACACAAAACCGACCGACGATGCAACACACACAGAAAAGAACACTAAGATAACAACTGCCATTTTCCTGACTTGGTACAGGGCATTTTAAAAAAAATGGTGGGTTGAACTTGGTTTTATGGCTAGCCAAACCTCGTACTTTTATGACAATGTTAAATATAACACTAAAATGACATCATTACATGACAGGACTACAGTACCAATAAAAACAAGAAAATTCAGGACAGATAAATGCACAAATAAACAATACAATAGAACATTTTGACATGCTCATAGTTATCAAAGGTACCAGGCTTATAATTAAAAACACCACACGCGTGTTTCATCAGTGACGCTCAGGTCAAACTATTGATTTTTCTTCAATTACTAAGAACCAAGCACTTTTTCTACCTCAGGAGTGTATTACCTTAGCTGTATTTGGCAAAACTTTTTGGAATTTTGGCCCTCAATGCTCTTCTACTTCGTACTTTATTTGGCCTTTTTAACTTTTTGGAATTCGAGCGTCACTGATGAGACTTTTGTAGACGAAACACGCGTCTGTCGTAAGTACAAAGTTTAATCCTGGTATTTATGATGAGTTTATTTTAAAAGAATTTCAAATACATTTTGAGTTATGTTCACATTCAAAATAGGATTCAGCTATTTAAAATCCATCAGTGAGATATTTTCACAGAAGATTTTTCCTCCAAAACATTTTACTATTTTTCTCAAACAAAAACGACAGGATAAAAAGACAGCACGAGCAAAAGCATAAAAACAGTAATATGAAAAACATTTTTTTATGACAAATTGATGCTGTCTAGATTTTAAATCAAATTAGAACAGAAATGATCCTGTTTGAATAGTTGTAAGGCTTATCTTCAATCTGCAAATAACAAGTTATCTTTTTGAAATGTGTGTTAACTAAGGTCCAAAATGCGTCTTTTTCTTGTTTCCTTTTTCTCTCGTTAAACTTAAAGGATTTAATACGACTTCAACAGAGAGAACTTCATAAAAACAGCGATTTTAAAAGATCTGCGAATTCAACATTCTTAATGCTGATTTATTATTTTTCATAAATATTTTTTTCGGAGGGTCTAGACATTGAAAATATCTGTTTTTAATTGTAGACGTTTCCCAAAATT
This sequence comes from Mytilus galloprovincialis, assembly GCF_965363235.1. NCBI lineage: Eukaryota > Metazoa > Mollusca > Bivalvia > Mytilida > Mytilidae > Mytilus > Mytilus galloprovincialis. The sequence continues at coordinate 80,627,800 of NC_134842.1, read as the reverse complement.
TACATTTTACCGTAATCTATCTTGCAATTCACCATGAAATTCCTGATTTTGACCAAAACAAAACAATACTGATCTTTTGTAACATTTGACTATTTACCGGGTGTGTAATAACATGAGCAACACGACGGATGCCACATGTGGAACAGAATCTGCCTACCCCTCCAGACCACCTGAGATCACCCACAGTATTTGGTGGCATTCGTGTTGCTTAGTTTGGTTTTCTATGTTGTGTCTTCTGTACTTTTATTTTTATATTTGTCATTCTTTTTTAGCCATGGCGTTGTCAGTTTGTTTTCTACCTATTAGTTTAAGTGTCCCTCTTGTATCTTCGCCCCTCTTTTGTTGAATTAATGTTTGTTAATAATTGTATTGGCAGACCTAAACATTGGTCGATGAGGTGAATCTGACAGGACAGTTCTTCCTCCAGTTGACATATTGTTTGTATAACTGGCAAACGTCACTGTGGCTGCACGAAAATGATGAGGTAAATGTCGTTCAAAAGTATTATGGGTGACAGGATTATTATCAGTCTTAGCTGTTTCTCTCTCGTTAACTTGAGGTTCTAAGTTTTGGCTGACTGATTATCAATTCATACTCGTCGTTGTCAGCTATTTCGTTGTTCTTGTTATCAATATCGATATCAGCAATGCCTGTAAGTTTGTTTCGTTCTCCATCTTTATCACTTAATTATGTGGTAAAGGAAGCCACCATAGAATCAGAGGACAATTAATTTTACCTGTTAAACCTGGCTAGGATTTCTATATTATAGCGAACATAAAGCCAATTGCCTTCCCTTTCAGATTATATAGCTTGTCTTCCCAAAACGTTTAAGAACAAATTCTTTCTTGTTAATTCAGGTTTGAGATCGACCAAATTAACATGCCGATTGGTTTTAAAGGATTCAAAAGTATCTGCCATAGGTTCTGAGTTTACAGTTATAGAATATTAACCATGCAAGGGGGAAATAGTCACGTATGGATGAACATCTTTCTATTTCCTCATCCAGCATGTTTGATATGTCGTCTTCAACATCCATAATATTAGAATATTGAATGCAACAAATTCTTAATGAACTCTGTTGAATGACAGTAAATCTTTGAGTAATTTGTTTTTCCCGCGAAAATTAACATAACTAAATTCTATTATCTTGATTATACTGCATTGCGACCTTAATTCATCTAATCGACAAACAAATATATCTTATATCTGTTGTTATATCATCACTATAACAGCCAATCGGAACACTTTAGAAAACACACCTCTAATTTAATTTTACAGGCTGTAAAACATTCTTGTTTTGTTCTCGTGAATTTTAATTCATTAAGATATCAAAAGATGACCTTCATGTTTTGACCCCGAAGCCTTACTATCAAAAAGAAGATCGTATTACTTATTGTAAACGGTGAGATATAATTTTAAAACCCTAAACTAAAGATTTAAATATTGGTTTTCTCGGAATTAAAAACTACTACACAATCTGGAGGTAAGGTGAACTTTATGGAGATTTGGTCGACATAGTGGATGGATCTACAGATCATTTTCTAAATAGTGTGAGTAAACATTTTATCAATGATACTTTACACAGAATAAATAAACAACATTGTGAAATAAAGGAATAAAAATTAAGCTTGAACAAGTATTCCATAATACAGTTCGGGGCCCGCTAAGCGTCTAAGTACATCATAAATGTTTCAATATTTTAAAAAGGTTTACCCGCTCCATTCTTTAAGTGTCTGTCCCAAGTCAGGAGCCTGTAATTTATAAAGTATTTGCTGTTTGTTTCTGTTCATGACTTTTGTTTTTAGTTAATAGTTTTATAGAGCGTATTTGTTTTTGCTGTTACACCACTGTCTCATGTTATGAGGAAGAGTTAACGACATCTGACTACTTTAACCCCGCTACATTCTTGATGTACCTGTCACAAGTCAGAAGTCGGTTATTTTGTGGTTTTCGTTTGTTGTTGAACATGATATTTAATTGTTTTTCGTTCATCATTGTGTACATGAATCAGGCCGTTAGAATTCTCGTTTGAATTGATTTCATTTTGGCATTACGGGGCCTTTTATAGCTGAGTATGCGGTATAAGTTTTACCCATTGTTGAAGTGGTGAAAGCCGTACGGTGACATATATTTGTTAATTTCTTTGTCATTTTGGTCTCTTATGGAGAGTTGTCTCATTGGCAATCATACCGCATCTTCTGCTTTTAATATTTAAAAATAAGAAGATGTGATTGTGATTTCCGTTACGACAGTTTCTGTATCCACCAGAGACCACCCTATGTAGATGCTAGCAAATCAACTTTAACATATAGTTGTTTGTCAGTACCTTACTATACAACAAATATAGTAAAGTAAAGTTACTGTGAGTACACTGTGTGTTTGTTTATTCTACATTGACTAGAGGTATAAGGGGAGGGTTGCTTATTTTTTCCTTGTGTATACTGTGTGTTTATTTGTTCTACATTGGCTAGATGTATAGGGGAGGGATGAGATCTGACAAAATATGTTTAACACTTCCGCATTTTTGCGCCTGTCCAAAGTATGGAGCCTATGGCTTTTGTTGGTCTTTTTTTTAATTTTTAGTTCATTTATATGTTTTGGAGTTTAATGTGACATCCATTTTCACTGAACTAGTGCATAATTTAATTAGGGGCCAGCTTAGGCCCACCTCTGAATGCTGGATTTTCTCGCTGCATTGAAGATCCATTGGTGTCCTTCGGCTGTTATCTACTCTTTGGTATGGTTGTTGTCTCTTTGTCATATTCCTCATTTTCTTTCTCAATTTTATGAGTTTGAACGTCAATTTAGCATACAGGAATTAGTTATAAGAAAACAATTATCTAATCGAAACTGTTCATTTTCAGAGAAAATCAATTTAAAGCTTTAATACGTGAGAGGAACTCACTGTCTATCGAAAAGAATTTAATTATAAAAGATGAAATTCTGGAGACTAAATTTTCTTAGGGGATCAGCCACAGATATTCGTTTGCGCATTTCAGTAACACTAGTGAACAAATTTAAACTGAAACAATCATTTCTTTATGAACAGCTCATAAAAGATCGTTAAACCAATTATTAAGATTTGTGAAGTCTTTCATTTCATTTTTAGATCTATTTCCTGGGGACAGTTATGTTCAAATAACTGGCTTGCAGTCGTATAAAATTTGGTCAGTCTTTGTTAAGAATTATCAGGAGTCTTTATCTATTTCTATAAAACAATAACTTACTGAATTGCATGAAAGGTTACTGAAAAATACTGTATTGACTTCAAGGTAATTATCCGAGCAGTACATAATTTACAAGATGATATCTGAAAAATAACTTCAACATTTTACTAACTATAACGTAAGATGATGTTTAGATCAACACAACCGTTTTTTATGAGTAAAATTTATTTACTAGTGCAAGAAACGATCAAATAGTAAACAAACCTCCTTATCCGATAAAAACATGAAAAAGTATGGCAATAATTTTAACTGAATCCATTTTAATTGGGTAATATACACTTATGAATAATACCTACTGGAACTGATACTTTACAAGTTTCACGGTTCACATAACGTATTGGTTGACATATACGATATGTCTGTGTATCAACGCATCAGCTATTTTAAAATTTGAAGTAAGTGTGAATTTAAATTTGAGAATTGAAATGGGGAATGTGTCAAAAAGACAACAACCCGACAATAGAGCAGAAAACAACCGAAAGCCATCAAAGGGTCCTGAACACAGTGAGAAAATTCCGAACCCAGATGTGGGCTTCAGCTGGCCTCTAAATAAAAATGTGTTCCAGTTCAGTGTACGTCATACTAGATTCAAAAACATATAAATGAACTAAAATTAAAAATCATACAAGATTAACATAGGCCAGAGGCTCCTCACTTCGGATATGTGCGAAAATTCAGCTGGGTTAAACATGTTTAGTGAGATCTCAACCCTTCCCCTTCACCTAAAACTTGTCCGCTTACATTATTAGGTCTTTCCACTTTTCGTGAAAAGACCTTTTGTTTTTCTTCTGATTATTTTTTTTTTTTTTGCCGTCTGAGATGCTTTTTTTTTGTCATTTGACCAATGATGTTGTACAGTAATGGGGATTTCAAAACTCACCCTGTGTGACCAAACACTTATTCTTATAGGAGTTATCTCCCCGCGTCCCCTTTTTCTTGTTATCACTATATCTCTAAAACCGTAAAAGATTTTAGCAAACTGTTTTCAACAAATTGTTCGTCTACTCTTGAGAATGATTTAATTTATTTGACTTGAGTGATCGGAAGACATCTTATGGGAGTTATTTCCCTTTGAAAATTCAAGATAGGCGTTTTGTTGGATAAATTCATACGTTATAAGTCGTAGAGGCCTACAGTCTTTTGATATGAAGTCCTTGGTCCATTTGAAGGAAATTGAGGTCAAGGTCAAAGGTCAAGGTCATGTTCTAAATTTTGTATTTTGCTTGTTATCGTTATTCCACAGAAACTGTGACAGTAAATGCTATGATGTATTTGCCAAATAACTGTTTACAATAAGGCGCAACTTTAACCTATTTCAGTCAAAGTGTTATGGTTAACCCTTATAGAAGTTTTCTCCCCTTATGTATTTCAAATCAGTATTTCTCCACAACCATACAAGTGATTGACCTCCGGTCTTCTATTTTGAGTTCACTGACCTATGACCTTGAAATTGAGATCAAGGTCGAAAGTCAAGGTCATGTTATAAATTTAGAATTTTGCTTGTTATCGTTATTCAAAAGAAACTGTTACAGTTAATGATATGATTTGTTTGTCAAATTTTTGCTTACAAAAAAGACGCAACTTCAACCTATTTCAGTCGAAGTGTTTTGGTAAACCCTTATAGGAGTTTTCTCCCCTTATGTATTTGAAATCAGTATTTCTCCACAACCATACAAATGATTGACATGGGGTCTTTTGATTTGAGATCACTGACCTATGACCTTGAAATTGAGGTCAAGGTCAAAGGTCAATTTGACGTTCTAGATTTTGACCTTCGCTAAAAATTATATTCTGTTCATAATAAAACAATTAAGTCTTCTGCATATACCTATTAATTTTATTTTGTAATATCAATTTGAAGAACCAAATTACATCAATAAGGAGTGACATTTTCTAACATCGTTTTTTAAATTTCATTCTTATTATCGAGGTGGAAAGACCTTCAATTGTTCTCTGAAGAATTGGTTTTTAATCTTACCATATATATTTTAGTGTTAACAATATATTAGTGACATGTGCCAGTTTTTTATTATTCCTCAAGATAACACTTCCATTATAACGTCATTAAATAAAGACTACTTAAATAGTTTTTTGTGAGATATGTATGGAACGCCCATACTGTCTTGTATAACCATTTTCATTAAATAATGTAAATTTAGTGTTATATGATGTGCCCTTTTCATTTTATGATGTGCAAACACCTTTATATGACGTGCAAATATGCTTATGTTATGTTATGTGCAAGTATCTTTATATGATGTCTTAAAAACATTATTTGCAATGTCTCACAACAGAACTTGGAATAAATAAAACTACTGGTAACCCGACATAGTCTTTAACATCATTTACCAAGGACGAAATTTTACAAAATCATAAATCTGTCCTTCTTTCTTTTGGTATCAACATCAAAATATCTAAATTACACAAAACTCAATATAAAGAACGATACATAGCTGGTTCTTCAAAATGTTCGACTAAACATCTTTCTAAAGTACTGACTACTATTCTTTCTACAGTTAAGAATAATTCCCAATTCACATATAATCCAGCTGGCCACGTTATTACCGGTGACCTCAACATTGTTAATAACACTTCTCTACGAAATGAGTTATCGAAATGTCCGAAATATCGTGAGCCTAAATCCATCAATTGGAAATACAACTTTAAAATTTTGATGGATTCAGTTGAGGATTATGCCAGGCAATGGACTAAGCGCGAGAAAGAAGACGTAGACACTCTTTCCGAATGGATTAAGGCAGTGAGGTCGTTAATACAAATCAGATTAAAGAAACTGAATGGGTCTATCAATGCCCATGCTACGTCAATCTTTAAAGACCCAAATGTTGCAAAACACCTATCCTATCGCCATGACAAATATGTTGTTGTCCCCGCAGATAAAGCCCCAAACAACATCATTTTTGTATGTAAAACTCATTACATTAAGTGCTTGATAAACGAATTAGGTATTGACAATTCACTTGGACACTCAACATATACCCTCACGACACTTACCAAAGAGGAAATCCTGGATAATCATAGGTCTGTTCTGTGTTCATTTGGAATTTCAACCAAAGAGGAAGAACTGGATCTGCCATCACTGTATTGGATACCTAAACTACATAAGTGTCCTTACAAACAACGGTATATTGCTGGGTCTTCCAAGTGCTCCACGAAACCTCTTTCTAAATTATTAACATCTATTTTATCAGCAATCAAAGACGGGCTTCAGAGTTATTGTGAAACTGCCTATTCTAGAGGGGGCGTGAATCAGATGTGGATACTTAAAAATTCCAAAGATCTTTTAGAGTACATACAATCTAACTCTCTTTCATCTTGTAACAGTATTAAAACATTTGACTTTTCTACTCTGTACACTAGTATTCCACATTCCAAACTAAAAGACAAATTGAAAGAGTTGGTATTGCTTTGCTTCGTAAAAAAGAATGGCCAACGTAGATACAAGTATCTTGTCTTGGGCAGGGATAAATCCTACTTTGTAAAGGATCACAACTGCTGTTGTTTGTTTGTCTTTTTCATTTTTAGCCATGGCGTTGTCAGTTTGTTTTAGATTTATGAGTTTGACTGTCCCTTTGGTATCTTTCGTTCCTCTTTTAAAGATGGGCTTCAAAAATATTGTGATGAGATATATTCTACCAGTGGTGTTAACCAGATGTGGATTCTCAAAAATTC